>NC_138538.1:53649621-54262121 GCF_964234715.1 Podarcis melisellensis
TGTGGAAGGCTGTTTGCAATGCCAATGCTGTAGCTCTCTTGGCTATTAACATCTTCTTATGGGGATACTTTGGATGAGCCCAGGATTGCCTTGCTGCAGTTAGAACAAGCACAGGCATCAACCGGAAGCTACAAGTTGCAATTCATCCAGCCGTGGACCTACACTGTGGTTTTAGCTGGTCCCCTTCTCTCAGTCTCCACCCCTATCAGTGATACCTTGACCTACCTCATTGGGTTGTTGTGAAGACACACGATAAAGTGATTTACACACCACAAGTCTAAAAAATATTTATTATTAATAGATGTTACTTTCCTCCAAAGCTCCATGCTTCTGAAAATGGTGAGACATCTTTATTTATACAGTCATACCTCTGGTTGAATGTGCTTCATGTTGAGCATGTTCAAGTTGCGCTCCACGGCAACCTGGAAGTAACGGAGCGTGTTACTTCTGGGTTTCGCCGCTCGCGCATGCGCATTCAAAATGACGTCACGCGCATGCGCAGAAGCAGCAAAAAGCAACACGTGCGTGCACAGATGTGCCGTCGCTAGTTACGTTTGCTTCTGGATGAGAACGGGGATCCAGAACAGATCCCGTTTGCATCCCGAGGTACCACTGTATATAAAGTGGGGAAGAAGAACAACAGGGTAATTTTTAAAGCAAGAGATGCAATTAACATACCTTCCGGTCAGTCTTATTTCTTGAATGGCATGTACTCAGGCTGCCAGTCAGTGTAGACAAAACGAAGCTAGATGGGGCAATTATGTGACTGGGTATAAGGAAGCTTCCTATGTTCCTATCCGCAGGTAAGCCTCAGAACAGGAAGCAGCTAATACCAAGAGTGCATTCATTATGCTCCTTTGGCAGCTGCCTATGCAGTGTTTAATTCAAAGGTCTGGCCAGGATGTGCTGCATGAATTGTGCTGAGAAACATAATGGGTTTTTGAATGCATTCAGGTGGGGTCGTTGGAAACAATGGAATATAAAACCCAGATTTCCATTCTGTTCCCAACCACTGATGGGCACCATCAGAACTAGCAGCACCAGAACTAGGCATCAGTTCAACCGAGTAGAACTGTTTAGAAGACCTATATGCAGTCTCATACTGTACAGACATACATGGGTCAGAGGCTCTGACTTACTAAAGAAACAAAAAAATTCCTTCCAGTAGCACCTTAGAGACCAACTAAGTTTGCTATTGGTATGAGCTTTAGTGTGCATGCACACTTCTTCAGATAAATCACTAAAGAATGATTTTTTTCATGCTGGGACATTTCAAGAAATGAGTTGTTAGCACTATAGAATTCATACTTGTGTGTGTGTGTTGAAAACAGATTGTGATAGAACAGCACTATCCTAGGTGCAGTGCGTTGCCTCAATTGTAATTGACGTGTAAGTCCCTTGGCAGCAGACATTTTTAATGATGTCAATGCATACTTTCTTATTAATCTTCCTTGCTAGGGCTGTGTCGATCAGCAAATGATTATCATTCATTTTCCTGACAAATCTATCAAGGTCATTCATTATGGTTCCACACACAAAAAAAGAATCTTCTTTTAAACTAAGATTAATGACTTGCTGTTTTGTTGTCAGGCTGGCTGAGCAAGAGGAAATGAAATTAACAATGAACCCCTACAAACATGTCACTACACTAATTTATTGGGGAAATATTTTAAAATGTTATCTGAAATATAGTGGGTTTAAAAAGAAAACCTGCTTCTATGGCACATTTTTAGTAATGTAAGCAAAAAAACCTCTACAAATTTGAGGAAGATGGGCATCAGATTTGCAAATCACTTTTCATCTTTTATGCACTACTCCCTATAAATTCTAAATATATAGAGGAGTTAATAAGATGACTTTCTCACCAATTAAGGCATTCATCTTTATTACACTGCAATCCATTTTGTCCAACACCAAGAAAATCCTTCCATGCTCGTTCATTCAAATTTAAAAAGACTTTCAGCTGCTAGAGACCATTCAGATCAGATAATTACCTTCCATTTCCAGCCTGAAATCCTAAACTTTGTTCAGATTGTTATACTGGCAAACTACAATGGCACATTAAAAACAACACAGTATTCTGGGATGTTTTCTTACAATGTTAGCAAGCACTAAATAGTATACAGCAGTAGTTTTCTTTAAATAGTTGAAAAACTCTTTTGTAAGAACAATTCCTTTGCTATGCAAGCACAACTGGGGTATGTGTGTGGCAGCGCTACACCACCACCTCATGTCAGGTGATGTCACACAACCATGTACCTAGGAACCCTGGCCCAGTCAGGTTTGTGAAACCTGCATGGGTGTTCAAAAATGTACATATTTTCATCTTACACACTGTATGGGTTTGTGGAGGTAACACCAGTGTACATGCAGCTGAAAGGGGATGCGGGTGGTGCTGTGGTCCAAACCACTGAGACTCTTTGGCTTGCCGATCAGAAGGCTGGCAGTTTGAATCCGCCCAACGGGGTGAGCTCCCATTGCTCTGTCCCAGCTCCTGCCAACCTAGCAGTTCGAAAGCACACCAGTGCAATTAGATAAATAGGTATCTCTGTGGTGGGAAGGTAAACAGCGTTTCCATGTGCTCTGGCTTCCGTCATGCTGTTCCATTGTGCCAGAAGCGGTTTAGTCATGCTGGCCACATCACCCAGAAAGCTATCTGTGGCCAAAGCTCGCTCCCTCAGCCTGAAGTAAGATGAGGGCTGCACCCCGTGGTTGCCTTTGACTGGACTTAACTGTCCAGGGGTCCTTTACCTTTTCGTTTTACACACAGCCGCCATCCTTGTTTTGGAAAGTGTGGCACTCTGCTAAGGCAAGAATTCTCAAGTGCAGAAGTGTCGCCTTCTCAGTTTGGCACAGCTAAGGAATTGGAAGTGAGTGGCAAAATCTCTCACTGTTGTTTAAAGGGCAGTTCCCACAAGTGGTCTGCTAACATGAGCGATATTACTGAGTGAACTGAGAGGTGACAAAATGCTACGTAGCTGTTGCAGAGCAATGGAAGCACTAGTGGGACAGAGGCAGTCACATTTCAGTAACTCAGTGCTGCTGAAACAGTTTAGCACAATGCGGTGGGGCAGGCAGCACTGTCCCTAAGTATCGGCCACACTGAAACTGTTACGCTAGAGTTCTTATTGTCCAGAAGAAGAGAAAATCGACCTCTGTACAAGCAAAAAGATGGTCCCTGGTGAGATGGTGATTCCCATCTACCATAGTCTGCATTTAAGCAAGGAGATGGTGAAGAATGTGTATGATAGCTGCCAATGGAATTGATTCCAAGAGGTGGTTCCTCATCAACAGAGGCAAAAGCATTTTTCACTCTTTCTCTGTTGCCTGTGGGTTCTGTTCAAGCCATTTTGTATTGTGTCTGGGCAAGACTTCATTGTCCACTGGGTCATTCATCTTATCACAATGATAAGACTGGGTTTAAAACTCAGTCGGAAAAAAACTACCCTACACATGTGTTACCACTGAAGTAGCAAGCAGACTTCAGAGATGTTGGGGCTTTTTACACAGAGGGCATAAGAGAAAGCACCAAACAACCCACACCAATTAAAAAAAATTAAACTGTTTATATTGCTGTAACTGCCCTGGGATCTTCTAGTGAAGGGCAGGTAATAAATCTAACAATGATAATAATATTCTGCATGTAAAAGTACAAACAATTGCAGTACTCTTTAGAGGCTTCTGAAGATATTCTACTCTTCATACAAATAAACCACATAATTTTCTGCAGTGCTGAGACCTGCAGCAAATCAACTTGCTAAGCAAATATATTGCCCAAAGCTGCATTTTTTTTCAAAGAGAGACTCACTAGCTAAAGTCATGTAATTGCATAGAGACTTAACAGTGGTGTGGGAAAGGGAAGTTATGTCTCCAACACTTTTTAGGAGAGTATGTTTAATAGATGTTTATTAATTTTTCAAAAGTACAGAAAGGAGGAAGGCTTATCCTTTGCTATCTAGAGGCATAGGAAATGGGAAGAAACAAAGACAACTTTCTTTTAAAAATTACAGCTTGAATGTGGAGAAAAATACCGCTAGAAATATCACAAGATATTTTGTTCCAGTTTTTGCTGTGAATTGGTGGAGCTCCCTTGTTAGCAAATTAATGGAAACTCAAGCCACTTCTTTGGAATAACGTAATTACTGTTACGCCTTTTTAATTGTTGCTTAAAATGGGAGTCGTAAGGGAACCTTCAGCAATGAGTCCTGATCACTTACACGTGGGACTTGTAATCGCTTCTGTTGGTGCAACCGTTTACAACTGATGGGGACAGAAGCACTGTGTTGGGACCGCCAGCAAACCACCATTTTAGTTTTTTTGTTATCCTACAGCCATCATCTCTGAAGATTTACAGACAGGCATAAAACAGATTACTGTTATAATTTCTTAGCGTCTGCAGGGCTAAAAAGTTTGGAGAACTTTAAAGGTTATTTGAGAGAGAGTGAACTGAAGTTCTGTTTAATATTGAGAAAAGGGAGGTGGCAGAAACTCAACTTTTAACTTTAAAAGCTCTGTTTTTCTAGTTGCCTTCTGACATTCATTTGCAGCGAGCCACACGTTTAAGTGCCTTGCTATTTGATCCTCCAAATTCAGTGGAATGGGAATGTGTTTAGGCAGTATTAGCTCTGCATCGTGCCTTTGTGCAGTGTATGCACATCTTGAGATCTCAGAGTCTGCACTGGAAGAGGCCAAATGGGCCACCATTACCAGTTTCTCTGGGAGGAGACCAAAGGTAGCCAAAGCAGAATGCAACATGAGTATACCATATTCCAGGCCTTCTAAAAGCTCATGCAGCTATTCCACATTTTTCTTGATGGTTAATGTAGTGCTCAATATGTAGCAAAGGAAGAACCCTGGAAAGGCAGATCTTGGGGTTTTTAGTGTATGGCTTCCAAAGGCCTTGAAGCTTTTCTCAGCCATGTGGACTAACAAGGATGAGCATTATTGGGAACACCCGAGGTAAATCGGCTGTGGATTAGAAGCATTCAGTCTCCAAAATTAGTGGTGCTGAGTGGTGTTTTCATTCCTGCACCAATGGCTATGCTGCCCTTTCAACGGCTTTGTTTTGGAATGGATTTTTAATCAGCAGATGGAACATGATCAAAGCCATGATGATAAATAAACTGCCTCCAATGGTGAAAATTTCAGCAAGGGAAACTTTTAACTTTCACGAAGACAAAAGACATCTGCTATCTTCTCTGTTTAAATCTCATCAAGGTATATAGAGCAGCACAGCAATTTAGAATCCATGCAACTTTCCAAATAGTATCTTAATCTCCAGCCCTTATTTCTGGTGTTAACAATAGAACATTCATTCACTTTTATACACTAAGCACAAGGCATAATTAAGAAAACAACTCTCGTGTGTATGCTAAGCCCCTGCCTTGATTGGCCAAATTATCTTAGATTATTTAGAATGCAAGACCCTGGAGCATCCTCCAGCAGTTTTTGTGTTTCTTTGCTATTTTATCTTCTGACAAGTTTCCCAAAATAGAAGAATGGGGTACAGTACAGTCGAGTTGCATTGCAGCCAAGATACTGCCTACACAAATGCCAGGGAGAGAAGCTAAATGAACCCCGAGCATATGGTGCTCTGCTGACAGAGCTAAGAAACCAGTTCTGCATGAGCAGCAAGGAACATCTTGAAGCACACAAGACATATGTGTTTTAGGGAAAAGATTGAAGTGTTTCATAATAGAAAAGGACAAAGTGAAATACAAGTGCTGCATAAAATTTTAATTAAAAACTGGTTTCACCCTTCAACGTGACTAGGCAATATGCTTCACAGATGGATTTCGTATTTTAAGTATTATCCGCACCAAAAAAGTAAATGAGACAAATAAAGTCTTCAAAAATGCCACAGAGGCTAAGATGTATGTAAACACTAGATGATTGTGCAGAAAACAAGGCAGGCAAGGAAAGCAACCTTCTGTCAAATGTTTACTGCTGGAGAGTGGAGAAAGCCAGTTCACACAATTGCAGCCTTTGAATACTTTCATCCTGCTGAAGTCTTTCCCCACCCCAGGAGAGGACCAACTGACAACTGCCCTGTATTAATTTTATGCCACATAGATTAAAATGGCAGCTGACGAATTAAAATATATCTGCCTATGAAGACTGAGTTCAGAACTGTAAAAATACAGAATCTTCAATATTAACATTGAACCAATTCAGTTTAATTTCTTGTTTGATACTATCTAGAAACTTATTCTCAACCTCGCTGAAATGGGTATATTTACCTGTTTCCTTAAGAGTGATGTATATGGAAAGAACGCTACTGTTGCAACCTAAAATTAATGATTCCTGAGGTACAAACACCAAATACGTTTCTTTCTGGATAGCAATCTGCACAAAAAGTAAAGTGTGAAAAAAAACTTAACAAGCAAGGATGGAGCTTTAAGAGAGCTCAGGAGTAATAGTCCAAGGGGTAGGGTCAAAAAACGCACATCACAAAAGGTATAGGTATCTAGACATCTTACAAAAGTCATGACATTCCCAAAACTTCCAATCTAATGAGCAACCACTGGGGTGTCTAGCTGGTAACAGCCTCTCCAACTCCCTTTGTGGAACAAGTACGGTAATTATTACATCAAGAAGGTACATGGATGAAACAACCTGTATCTGTTGGGGAATCACACACACAATTTCAAACTACCAATCTGACTGATTTTGTTGGGTTTCTTTAAAAAATAAACTATTTTTAGATCAATGGGTATAGATCTTTTTTTAAAAAAAACAAGAAAAAAACAAGGGTGAAATGCCTCCAAAAAGAGGCAATAGGGACTGTTAACTACACAACTGCTACACGGCTGAAACAGGTACCACTTGATAGAAACCAAATTCCTGCGTCATAAACCCCCACTCTATTATTTTATATCAGGCCAATCCCAGATCAGAAAATGTAATTTAACAATTTCCACTGTACTAAATTGGAACTATGTAAGTCAATTCTCAGACTGTTAACTGCCTTAGCATTTATTTACTTAGTAATTACTTTAACTTGAAGATATTTTGGCTTCAGGAAAAGAATCATTTATCTGATATTTTATCACAGGGGTGGGGAAACGTTTTTAGTTGGCAGGCCAGATTCTTATATCCCCAGTCCTGCCAAGCCAAATTCGATTGGTGGGCAGTCAGCTGCCAGCACAATGACATCAGATGATGCTATGCTTTGAAGCCACAATCGTTGGGGTTTCAAAGCACAGCATGGTTTGTTTGAAAGTCCTTTTGCAAACAGCCCCATACTGCTCTTTCAACCTCTGACAATGAGAGGATCAAAGAAAAGTGCATGGCTGCTGGAAAAGGGGATTTCAAACCAAGAGTCTTGGTGCACCACAGAAAAAAACCAAGGTTGACTAAGGGGAGAAATGGAAACAAGACAATATGCCAGTGTTTAGAATCAGGAGTGAGGAAAAGAAAATCAGCCTGCGGTTTACCATTCCTTCATGGGCAACCTTTTCAGGGTTGCATACCAATGGCAAAAGTTGGTGGAGAAATTGATCTAACACTTACCTTTGTATATTAGGCTACATTCCTGCCACATGAATACCTGAGGTTTCACACACAACACACATCCATCCTCCATTAGGACAAGCAAGTGTACTGTCACAATTCAAGGACACATTCCAGCCTAGCAAAAGTGTTCAAGGACAGCACAGTATAAAGTTGGTCAGTAGCCTGGGTCCTAAAAGCCTGATAGAGAGGCTTCAAGAGCTGCATTTGACCCAGGGCCTGAGGTTCGCATCCCATGCTCAAAGTTCCAGCTTCTTAACAGTGCTCCAGTAAAAATCTTCCTAGCACTTAACAAGAGTGATGCTTTCCAGAATATAATAGAATGTGCATGCCTAATTTTCTCTTCCAGTAGGAGCTGTGCAAAGTTAAACTCAAACCATCAGTACAAGCAGACCGTGTAAGTTTCAAACTGAAAGAACTAATAAAAGGAAACTTGGGAATCTTTGGCTCATTTATTTATTGTGATGAATAGCCTAAACCTCTCCCCACTGCTGTTACTAGGTAAGATTTCAGCGTCTTTGTGCTTTAGGAGAGGACTTCACACTTTTGTCTCCATTAACTGAAAGTCAATGCTCAAGTAATTAATGTCTAAGGCATTTTAAGAGTTCTGCATAACTTTTCCTTCCTAACTTTACTAAAAACCTTTTTCCTTCCTAACATTATTAAAAAAAACCTTTTGTTGCTTGCAGTACAAAAACATTCTAACAACTGCACAGCTGTCTAATGCATTTACAATTGCGAGAGGAGCACCACATTGCTTTAACATACGTCAGGTAAGTCACTCAGAAATGCAGGGACTCTCCAAAATTGTGATAGTCTTTAACTATCCATACTTTAAATGTTTGCTAGCATATCATCAGATGTTCTAGCAATTATCATGGCCACTATGATACATTATTCTTGAGCCAGAAAAAGCAAGTAAGCAACTGAACCTGGTCATCAGATTTAAAGAGAACCAATCAATATTTTAAAAGTCTAGCTCACACAAGACCAAGGCCAATACAGTTGTACCTCCGCTTACGTATCCCCCCAGTTATGTAAACTTCAGGATACGTAAGCGGCAAACCCAGAAGTATATTTCCGGCTTTCTGCCCAGCGCGCAGCGCAGAAGTGGTAGACCACTTCTGTGCATGCACAGAAGCGCTCTACCGCCATGTGCGCAGAAGCGGTCTCTCCGGTTGTGAAAACCTTGGGATCCGGCCGGACCTCCAGAACGGATCCCGTCTGCAACCGGAGGTACCACTGTATATATTGTTAGTACAGTATACATAGGAAATTATATTTTTACACAGGCCAAATATATATTACATGAATACAGCAATTCTCAAAAGACACTTCACACTGGGATATTTTTTCACACAATCACAAGTTATCAAGGTATAAATTTATCAGATTTCAGACTCTGGTATGTATTTGGAATGAAAGGAATGAAAAACCACTCAATATCAATTAGGATGAGCAAAGCTGAATTTATTCCCATCTGGAACTCAACCAGGTTTTATGTGCAGAAGAGAAGTGAATAAAGGATTCTGGAGAAGAGCAAGGCACAATCCAGAGAAATTCCCCCTCAGAAGGCCCACTAAAATGGGGGATCTACACAATAACAAAGTAGTTTTACTATTAACTGTGACATATTTAGCTCTGTAAGCAGCTTTATTTCAGCACAGTTCACTATCTTAAAATACCACCAATTATTCCAATACTCAAGGAAAAAAATCTTGAACATGGTGAAACAGGTATACCTTTGAAAGATTAGAAACACACAGCGACTGAGTGGAAGCCATTACAGTGTCATTTTGCACATCAAAAAGTCATTTTAAAAGCCCTCACTGACTTCAGGTGTGCAGAAACAAGACCCAGCTTACACCAGCTGAGCCCTAAATCAGTGAAAGTTGAGAACAGCATGAATGGCAGGCCCTATAGACATAAATATTACACTTGCACTCTCTCAGTGGACTCTGACAGCTTTAACATTAGGCTCCATCACACAAAGAACAGTGGTTGTTTATTTCTGACAGCTACATGATTAAAAACCAGTAAACCAGGAAGGCTACAGCAAAGTCTTTTTTTCTTTTTCTTTTTTAGATGTTGGGCTTCTTAAAAAGAGGTGCATGTTTTTAACACAATGATAAATCACGTTTATGACAAAATCTGTCAAAGGTTCACAAACATTCATTTCTGTATCACTGTGTGGTAAGAAGGCACAAGGTTTGATCCACAGGGTTCTAACAACACAAATAGAAGGAATACTTTACAGGTTAAAAGCTCACACTGCAGCATAACGTCATACCTACAAAATTCACTTCTATATACAAAGAACAAAACAAAACCATATAAGATCTGAAGCATCTAGAACCCTTGATTCATCAGGAATATTCCAAATGGGTAACGTTGTGTGAATAGTGAAACCCGTATTGCACTAATCCAGCCAGTTTGTTCCAGATGAGGGAATGTGATTTAACTCAGTGCCCCCTTCCTGCTACAACTTCATCTTGCATTTCCATGTGTCTGGACCAGAGCCCTCCACTGAAATGAATAGGAAGCACCCTCATCTGACAGATTTGCAGCTGTCCAACCACACATGGATTTTGGGATCAGCATATAGAACTTCCAGACTATACCAAATCTCCATGCATTTTTGGAAATCCCACAGCATTCTTAAAATTATTTTCAAAATGAACCCAATACAAACCCAATTTCCAAATGGGCTGAGCTAAATCCGGATTGACTGGATAAAACAACCAGAGGTGCCAAATTGAATAAAAGATTGCAGGGGTCCAGCTAAGCCCCGCCCTGCATAATCAACCACATGACACAGTGCATATACACTATTTGAATGGGAATGCCCATAAATATTTTTTGTGGGGGCCGAAGCCCCCACGGCCCCTAAGGGTTGGTTCCTATGAAAACAACATATTCTTGAAATACAATTAATATGCCAATATTGGGGCATATCTCACTGCTGATCACTAGAAGCTTCTGCCCAAGGAATTAACCACTCAGGGTGACTTCAGCCAACATATCTTAAACTAGCCATTGAGAATTTCACCATTATTTTGTTGCTGTGATTTAGTGTTCGTCTGTGATAAAGATCTTGTGATTTGAAGGGATATTACGATTCCATACTTTAATGCTAAATTTCCATTTGGTAAATTGTTCTCTACATCCACCCTCTGTTGCACTTATATGAAAACTGCATCGAAAGTGGCTAACTTGTTCATCACTGCACACCACACGCGTTTAGAAATTTTAAGATACTTAAATCCACAAAGCATTTGGGATTCCTTTTACATTCCTTACAATTTCTGAGCTCACAGAGCACATTGTCAACACTTTTTCAATATAAGGAATTGCTGCTTTATGCTGATTACATTTTTATATTGTTTGCAGAAAATACCATGCCTGGCAGGAATTTTCGCATGCTGCAACACTACTTATTTATTTTGGAAAGAAAAGATTTCTTCTCTAAATTCCAGCTCGCTCTTCATTGAACCAGTTTTTTTTCTGCACTTGAGTAGACAGCTCTTTTTAAGATGCAAAATGAAGCTGGTGGAATTGTGCCATCTCATGCCACCAACACACCACTTTGTGGATGACAAAAGATAAGGAACAAGCACAGAAAAATGTTATTTAAAGCACTGCTGGGGAACTTAGACATTTGCATTTGATAGAAGGGATTTAAATTGTATTAGAAGGCAAGGTGCACTAAACAATTACTGTTTATTACTATGTTGGTTCATTGCCTGAAATGTTACTTATCACACCCTGCAAGTCAAAGAGGAGACAGAGTCTGTTTGCCAGCTAACAGAAGGTTAGCCAACCACAGAAAGTGATTTGGGGATTATACGTGGGTAAGGATGAGGAATTTCTACCTGCTTTCATATCTCAAATAATCACTAACATTCAACAGACTATATTATTCTACAACTTTTAGAATTATATAATTAACATGCCCAGGACTTGTAGGCAGAGACAGGTGAAGCAGAAAAGTGAGGCATTTAGGATAAAAAGGGATATTTGTGGGGCCAAATATTATGGGCAGAAACAGGTGCAACTTCACCCCAAAATTGTGAAACAGTCCAAGTGTTCCATCAGCTCCTGCGGTGATAAAAATACAAGGGGAAAGATCTATTCCTGGATGTTTGGTGACGCTCCTCTTTTGTCTTGACATCTATCACTAGGAACTCAACCTATTGCGCAAAGTGATTCTTATGGAACTACTGGAAAAAGAGTGACCAGAGAGCGAGTACCATTGAATTAAGTGGGACTTAGCTCTGAAATAGACCACACATGGGTTTGCGCTATTGATGTAAATGACCACTCAAAGGCTGCAATTCTAAATACACTTACTAGAGAGTAAGCCCCATTCAACACATTAGAGCTTACTTCTGAGTAAATATCTCTAGGAATAGGATTGTGCTGTAGCAATATTCTATAACAGGCATAGGCAAACTCGGCCCTCCAGATGTTTTGGGACTACAATTCCCATCATCCCTGATCACCAGGCCTGTTAGCTAGGGATCATGGGCGTTGTAGTCCCAAAACATCTGGAGGGCCGAGTTTGCCCATGCCTGTGCTATAATAATGTCCTACACCTTTGTTTTTAAGTCATTCTGCTTAAATTCTGAATTGCTTTGCTGGTGTGGAGGAGGAGTTGTGTAAAAGCCAAGGAGGAAGGAGAAGGTATTAACAGCGCTACCTCTCCAATGCTTCAATTGCATAGGTGAAAAGCCACAGCTTTGCCTTGCTACAGGGAAATCAACACCCTGTGATACTAATAACTCACTCTCATCTCAGCTCTAGCTATACCTCATACTAAGGGAAGACCACCATGCTCAACAGGCCTGAAAGCAAAAGGCAAAGAATTAAAGGGTCATACAGAGAGGGCAAGCCACCAAACAAGGTACAATGGTACCTCGGGTTAAGTACTTAATTCGTTCCGGAGGTCCGTTCTTAACCTGAAACTGTTCTTAACCTGAAGCACCACTTTAGCTAATGGGGCCTCCTGCTGCCGCCGCGCCGCTGGAGCCCGATTTCTGTTCTTATCCTGAAGCACTATTTCTGGGTTAGTGGTGTGTGTAACCTGAAGTGTATGTAACCTGAAGCGTATGTAACCTGAGGTACCACTGTACTCACGATTCCTTCCCACCTCTTGGCATTAATTTGTCTAATTTGACACTCAGGGCTTTTCTGTTCACATAATAATTTTAATAATAATTTCATCATTTATTCCCCACCCATCTGGCTGGGTTTCCCCAGCCACTCTGGGTGGCTCATATGCACCCCAACATATGCATCCCAACCCGATATTCCAAAAGTACACTACATGACCTGTACGGATCATAAATAATTGTTGGCTATAATGTTTTGCTGGGTTTCATCCACCTTTCTGTAAATTCATCCATATGCTGGAATTACAACTTTTCTGTGTCCACAACACAGTTGGTCCATCTGCAGGAACAATTCAAAGTGATGGTACTTACGTAAATGACTTCAGACCTGGATAACTGAAGGACCACCTTCTAACACAGGATCCTGCTTCAATACTGCATTTGTTATTTTAGGTACCTCTCTGGATCCCACCACCACCCAGCATGAGATGAGTGATGACCAGAGAGGGCCCTTCTGAGTTGTGGCATTCGGCTTATGGAATGCCATCTCCAGGAAGGCTTGCCTGGCACCACGTATTCTTATGTTGAGCTCTATAAAAGATTTGGAAAATAAAAGCGTATTTTTCGCTCTATAAGACGCACCAGACCACAAGACGCACCTAGTTTTTGGAGGAGGAAAACAAGGAAAAAAATATTCTGAATCCCAGCAGCCAGAACAGCAAGAGGGATCGCTGTGCAGCGAAAGCATCTGGCTTTTGGCTTCTGGGATAGCTGCGCAGCCTGCATTCGCTCCATAAGATGCACACACATTTCCCCTTACTTTTTAGGAGGGGAAAAGTGAGTCTTATAGAGCAAAAAATACGGTAATAATAGTGCCCTGTGATTTCCACTACATGCATCCTGTCAGTTTTGCTGAGGGGTGGTATAAAAATACTTCTAACGGGTTGGACTCCGCTGGCTGGCCAATGGTCAAGAATGATGAGAGTTCCAATCCAACAACACTTTCAGGCCTGTAAGTTACCTGCCCATGCTTTAAATAAATAAATCGACATCTGACAAAATGTAGATGTCTGTACAGAGCTGGCAGAGATAGGAGACTTTCTGAAAGACACAATATAAAATGGAGATAGGCAGGCGGTAATCTTGTGCATTGTGTACCTCTCACACTGTTTTCAGATACATCTGAAACCACCTTTGGGCATCTATTATTTCTATGCTCTAATGACATAAGTATTCCAAAAGGAGTATGTTTACTTCTTTCCTTTCTGAAAAGAAGCAGAAGCCAAACACCCCTGCCTCTATAAATTTCTGAATGCCTAAAGAGCAAGCAGCCTGCCCTTATTTGTTAGCATGGGATATACTCAGTGGAAGGCTGGAAAGGTTTCTTCTCAGGGGATGTTTCAAAACTGCTGGTGAACATTTGGTGGCCTTTAGAAGAGAGATGCCCGCTCTGCCAATGCCGCTCTGCCAATACATCCCTTGAGCCTGTAAGAACAGACTCCAAATTTGATCAGTTTGAGGTGCAGAACATTCATAATGTTTGCATTTGGGTGGGTGTACTAGCTGATGTGCTGGAAGCCTTGCTCTTTTTCATATCCAACAATGCACTGATATATCTCTGATGCAGTCTGAAAGGACACTGGGTCCTGTTTGATTAAGGGGTGATTGGGAGCAAATATAAGGGAAGTGATATACTGCTAACCTAATTAAGCTAAAAGAGGATTACAAATAGAAGATTAATGATTAAAAAACAGCAGAGGAAGATGTAGTCCATCAGTGTGCAGAAGACTGCCACAGTTGGCTTACTTCACCCATGCCTGACCACAACAATAACAATTTCGCAGACAAAAACACACACAAAAACCACATGATTTTTACAACAAAATATGGAAGGTCTATTGTTCACATGACAATATTTCAGGTCTTATAAAACAATTCTGAATACTGTATTAGGCTTCTTATGTTCACTCTCCCTCATCCCCAACTCTCATAAGTCCTGTATGTGGTGGTGGTGATTCCAAGTAGGCATTATCATTATTATTGGCTGTTTGTATTGATAATGAATGCAATCTCTGTTCCCGATAGCAACTTCCTCACTATTCACAACAGTGAACTTACACAATCATCCAGTACACAAAGGTCCATGGCTTCCCCACCACTTGCCCAGATACCCTTGCAAGATCCACAGATTTTCAGTGACATGCTGAATGATATAACACCCCTGAAAAAGAGCCCAACAGATACTCTTCAGTAGCAAAGTATTGGAAACACATTGCAACCATAGAACAACTGTTTCCACATGTGCCTCTATCAGTGCTCTAGGCAAGACACATACCTACATGGACAGCAATGTAGTGGAGATGTGTGCAATTTATCCTAATTCAATTGGAAGCCAGATGCTTTAGAAATGGGGAGCCAAAACTACTAACATGCCTATAAATCCCATAAACAAACAACGTACCCTACTTAAAACCCTCCAGATTTTATTTATTTTCCTGTTGAGAGTCCCAGCCTCAGAATTTCACAAACTCATATAAAAACAGAGAGAGAGAGAGAGAGAGAGAGAGAAACATTTGTTAGACACACAACATTTTCATTAAAAATATTGCTCTTTTATACTGTTCATTTTCACCTGCATCACTATCAGGAATTTATTTATTCTTTGATTTTGATCCAGAAGCTTTTCGGTACATATTTCGATAGATTTTCTGCAGACTGTCTTCAAAGATTGCTCTGTGGGGTTTGCTTTTATATTCTGCAGCTTGACTAGTCCAATAGTCGTCATCATCCAGTTGAACCATGATGCTCTGCCGTATAGATGAACTAGCAATACCAAAAAAAAAAAAAAACCCCAAACACACATTTATTAAAATGTGATCTTTTGAAAAAGGAAAAGAGTGAATGACATTTATTATTTGATTACTCTTTAAGTAGCATAGGCACTTGAGTGAAGCCTACAAGTTTTGTTTACACAGATGTTTCCAAAATAGACAGTATTAAAGAAAACCTGTTCTTACTACACTTTCTGGGTATACTCTACAGATGTCTCACCTCAGAAATATACTGGATACTTCTATAGTTTCATAAATATGGAAAGTGACTGTTCAGTGTCATTTCTTTCTATGTGCAGATATGTTTGTATTCACTTGATTAGTTTCTGATACAGTCACTTTGTCAATCACCTCAATATCTATGAGCCCAAGATTATTTTTATAGGTTTTGATTCACCCAGTCTCCAACATGCACCTAATGGCTTCTGAGCTTTCTCTTCATGGTGAAATACTGCACCACTGATTTAAGTTACTATTTGGACAGGGCCGATTATATTGGTCTTCCACAACAAGCACTCTGATAGACCCTAGCCACATGCCTGCTATAGTCACCTACCCTAATAGTATGGAATGCTACCTTGTGAATAGTGGCTCCCAAGTCACAGTTTTCTACACTTTTCTCATAAAAAGAGATACTGGTCATTTCAACTAGTAGATGAGCCAGCATCTCCTGGATGGCTTTCACTGGTCAAGATAAATATCATACCTGCTTGAGAGTTGATTGTGCCCTAAGCACCTTGTCAGCATTTGAGTGCAAGACCCACTGCTTGATTCAAATACCAAGTTTTCCATAATTCTGTCCTGACCTCTAATCTAAGAAGCAGCTTGGAACTTAAGTCAGGCTGAATGCAGATAATTTTTAAATGTAGGTGATAACTTGCATCACAGCAGGCAGCATATGATTTATCCTTTAGATGAGAGACAACTGGATTGACCAGCAGATTAGTTTCATTTTGCCCTGAGGGGAGCAGAGAAGAAGCCGATACAACTGCTTCTAAACTGTTGTATTGTCTATTTTATTGTAACCTTTTAATAATTGCTTATTGTGCCAATAATCTTATGTGAGGTCCACCTATTTAAGGCATATTAATATCATAAATAAAACACACACACACATATATATGCATATTTCGTGGATGCTAAAGTGGATGAGAAAAAGGAACTGTTTATCAGTGCTATATAGCCATGTAATGGTCCTTTTAAAGAAGACCATGATAAAACTCCTGGCTTTAGCTTTATATTTGAAGCCCAGCTGACCATGTACTACTTATTTGTAAGGTAAAATGCAGTGAATGAAGCAGAGCAGGAGCACAGTATGAGGAATAGCACCCATAACTCTGGTTCCATAAAATCCAGACTTTTTCACCTAGAACCACAGTCATCATGACAGTCTGAGATATGCTCATGAAAAGCGGCAGCACTTCCTGTGATTTCCACGTCAACATACTGACAATGTCACACTTTTTGAGTGTGCTCACTTTTGGTGCATGGCCATTAGTCATCCCATCCTCATAAGAAATTCAACAGTGGAACGGACATAGCTACATCCATGTTAGAAAAACGTCAGTCTGCTGCCTTAACTGGAAACTATCCTGACAAGCTGAGCTGAAGTGAACTGGGGATTACATGCACAAATCATATTAAGAGCAGGGTAGCTGCACTCAGCTCCACTTTCGGAAATACCTGTCATATACCTGTCACATGCTTTTGTTCCATCTCCTTTAGAGTCCCACAAGTTCCTTTCAAAGTCACTTGCACTTTAAATATTTCAGCATCACGGACCTTCTGTGCAGTCCCAATGGTTTTCAATCATTTACTTTAGTGTGAACATTTGGTCAGCAAAACTACATTCTCCTCTGAACTCTGCCTTGGTACGGTTATTTATGAGGACGCTGGCAGACTTCAAGCTGTCAGAATGTCCTTGAGTCCCTTTCTTTATCCCCAACTCTCACGACTGCTCTACAGAATGTGATGAACCCATCAATGCCCAGACCCTACTTGCATATGACATTTCAAAGTCCATCGTTTTCGCTAATGCTGTGGCAGTAGTTGTTGCAGATTCTTTATTCATGCCTGTAGGTCCCAAAATGATCCCCGTGTCCCAAACTATCACCAGACATAAGCGCATAGCTTTGCTTGCACCAGCTGACAAGACGAGGCTTAGAGTATGAGAGGCAGGGGAGGTGTTGACAGGATAGTAAGAGAAGCAGCCCTGGCTTCTCATATTATTATGGCAACATGAAAAGGAAGAGAATAGCGGCAGATTAAATCAACAGACTTAAGAGTGCCTAAGGTTATGATGGGCTGTGCTTCAAGTGTAAACCAATTCTGTGCATGGATTGGTTTAGAAAGTTATACAAGTCTAGTTCACTTGTATAATTTATTCCAACTGCAACAGGTATAGATAAGGAGTATTTTGGTAACAATTGCAGTGACAGCAGTGAATGGTAAAGCTAAGTGTGGACTAGAACAAGGGGGTATAATAGGAATAGGAGCTTTACCTGCTCTGAAGATCACTGTGGCTTAAACGGTCTCTGTCTGAAATGTCTTTCTTCTTATTGGAATCTTCTGTCTTACTAGAGTCTCTTGACTTAGCAGAATCATCTTTTGACAAACAACTCTCATCCTAAGGAATCAATACAAAGATGGTAATCTCATGTGACTGAAAAATGTAGTCCTTTAAAAAAAGAAACACAATTATATGTATTTTTATTTCATTAAAAAATTAAATCTTGATCAAAACGAACACTTAACAGCCATCAGAGACATGAAAACAGTGGCAATGCAGCGTAAGGTAAGCAAACTACTGGCTCTTCCATTGACATGTGAGGAAGGGATGGGAACGAGAAAAAAGAAAGGTAAGGAAGAAAAGGGAGCATCTGGAAATGGGTTGCCAGAGGTC
This sequence comes from Podarcis melisellensis, assembly GCF_964234715.1. Taxonomy (NCBI): domain Eukaryota; kingdom Metazoa; phylum Chordata; class Lepidosauria; order Squamata; family Lacertidae; genus Podarcis; species Podarcis melisellensis. Next base: position 53,667,978 of record NC_138538.1, read on the forward strand.
ACCGTGAGATCCTGTTGAGGACCCAAAGATACAATGGGTTTCACAAAGCAATTTGTACTTAAAGACATAATGTCATGAATAGTTCCATGACAGATACAATGTTCAATGGCAAAAATTGTTCATATATGTTATAAAAGTTCTCCCCAAGTACTAACAAAAGGAAACATTTTTTTAAAAAAGCGGGGGTGGGTAGGTATTTTCTCCATAACACTTTAGGGGAAAACGTACAAAAGTTAGCCTTTGCCTTGCACTGTGAGTCCTTAAAATATTTCTCACTCGTTTATGGATCTCTTCTCCATTTACTGTTGCACTCCAGCCAGAACGAAACCTATAATCAAAAGAGAAAAAGGGAAGATTTTAAGTTATGGGCACTGTTTGATCTTTAGAAATGGATACAAGGTCAAATGGTTCTTTCTTACGATGGCCTCATTTTATCAAGTGTAAAACTTACTCTTAATTCCAGTAACGTATAGTATATATTCTGCAATATATGATACATTAGAGGAATATATTAAGCAAATATTGATTTCTGCATATTCATTATCTAAATTTCTAAAATATTCACAAAAGAAAATATATATAAGTATTGATGTTTACTACATGATGGGGCAAAGAGATGTACAGCACAATGCTAAACATGATGTTTACTACATGATTTCAACATGACTTTGAAGCCAAGTGTGCTTCATTTTCCAATTATCTGATGCATTGTATTTGTCACAAACTGAAGCTTCCTGTAATTGTCACAATATTAGCCCTGAGAGGGACAAAGTGAGGACTAATATCGCCCCTTAAAACAAAAAAACCCCTGTAAATCCCTATGGACATTTCTTTAGTGAAATGACAAAATAATCCACTAGTGTGCGCTGTGGCATAAGAAATGTTCACACACCTCAATTTTCTACATTCAAAAATTTAGGTATTAATAAAAACAGTATCAGCTCCTTTTTAATTGTCTAATTTTAGACATAACTATAAAACCTAATCCACACTTTAAGCCATTACATTAATATTTACACCACCCAAAGTCACCATACAACAAAGCTAAAGCTAAAATTTAACACCCATAATCTAAATTGAAACCATTTTATGATGTGCAACTCCTACTGGAGTTATTCTCTGAAGCTCATTTTCAAAAAGCAATTTCTTAAAACTATAAATAAACAGAATTTCTAAAGCATAAAGACTCAAATAATGCTTGTGCAAAACCACCAACTTCTTACATATGGGATTAAGGTGTTGGTAGTTTCTTGCAGTGCTGCCAGAATGGTCGTATTATTTTACTCTGACAAAACCAAATAAACTTCTACAACTGTATTCTTTGTCATACTTCCAATTTTCCTCGGGACTAGCAAACATTCTGCAGTTACATCAGTTTAAATTGTTTATCGATTCCAATAGATTGTATAAACACTTTGGATATATAGCTCGGTGACCTAGAGTAAGCCAGATCAATATAGAACTACTCATAATTCATTTCAAAGATGCTATGTCGAGAGCAATCAACAGAACAAACTATTTTCTGTTGTAATGTAGCTAAAAGCATTTTCCCTCTTTTATAAGGACTTTTAAAAAATGCTAAGCAGAGTTGTATTTTTCAGCAAAAAGAATCAAAGAACAAATCCAGAAATCTTATCAATGTGGCCAATCTAAATTTTACATATTCATAAGGATAAAGTAGACAATGTAAGTGAAATCCTATTCATGTCTACTCTGAAGTAAATTCAAAATGAGTCTTACTTGCAGGTAAGTGCCTATATGACCACAGCCTCAGATGTACAAAAAATAAGATTTGTCCACCTGGACTATTTAAATAGAAGCTTACCACTCTATAGTTTGCAATGGGTATGTATTTTCAGAGACAGCATTTCTAGCAATAAATGCTCAAATCCTCTATTAGCAAGGAATACTAATGTATCTCATATCAACAAAGTTATTATGGGAACATTCTGCAAAATCATTTGTGGCTCTTAATGTAGTGCTTTCCCCCTGCCATAGTGTATCACAACAAGAAGTGCAATTGCACTTCTGTGGCTTCCATGAAGAATTTATCAGTTTCAAAAGGCAGAGGATTTGTGCTGAGAGGAGAAGGAGGAAAAAACATACAAGGACAAACTATCACAGGGTAAAAATCAATAAAGTACTATAGTAGCAGATGCATATCTACTGAGCAAGCAACTATTGTAGAAAGGGTGGGGGAGAGAAGGGGAGAAATTGCTCCATGGATAACTACAACTGCAAAAGTGAATCTCTGAGAGCTTACCAATGCAATTATGCTCATTAACAAAACCAGATTTAATTTAAACGTAATATGGCCTAGCAAGAGTCATTCAGTACACAATGAGTACTTTTAGATGCCAAGAAATTAGCCCTGGAATAATCCAACAGAAGACAAACCATATGAAATCAGAAACAATGCAACAAGAATTAATTAGATCAAACAGAGATTAGATAAAATGAGGTTGCTCATGATTCCCCCTCCCAGTGAATTTAGGCCTGATTTACACATTAGGCTGGGCTTAAGGAGGAAACACAGGAAATGAAGACTCCCTATGTCTGCTCTCCCATCCTTCACTTTGTCCCATAATCCTAGAAAGGAAAAAGATTCAGATACCGTTTCAGGTTCACCCTGGTCATTCTTGCCAGAAAAAGGGATGTCTGTTTGTAATTTTCTTTCTGGAGGTAAATGCAGTTGGGTGTGTGGGGGAAAGAGTGCTGCTAAAAAGAAAAGCTTTTTTGCAGCTTTCTATCTCCCTATCAAAAGCACACTACAGCTTTCCAAGTTAAGTACAAAATGTTTACCAGCCTGAACACCTGTATTTAAAAGAGTTGCTCATGGCTCAGATACTGGGCCTCCCCACCAAACTATTCATCCAGAAGGCACTGCCACACCACACCCAGTGAGGAGGAAGGTAGCCAATGCCTTCCCTTGCCCACAGAATAATGGACACTGTGATGGAAAAAATGTTCCCAAGTGCTTGTGGATACCCTGCACTACCATACCAGCTCTTGGAAAGTTGTATGAACAGATCACCTCTGGAAAGCATTAAAAACACAAATGGAGGCTGCCAAACCTACTGCCATTTCAAGTAAAATCACTCCATCTGTTTTGACAAATATTTCACAGTAGTCTGAATATGAAAGGAAGTAGGTTAGAGCATCTGGCATACAAAGAATGATGTGGTGAGCATTACAATAACCAACCTTCTCAAGAAACACTTTGGAAATCTATTGTTCTGACCTACAGCAGACAAGATCAAGTCTTGATGAACCATATCAGACAAGTTACAGAGGCCAAGAGTAACTGCTCGTGATGAGCTGCACCTTTCCGTTTCTCTAGGCCAGCCAGGCAGTTTTTGATACCTGTCAACTGCAGAACAGACAAGGTCACATCACGCTGGGTGAATCAATCCCCAAGATATGCAGTCCCTATAACGACAGGAAACTGTAAGCCTCTCTCTATGCCTGTATCACCTCGTAGAATCATTGGCACTCTGCTCACAGCTCCATCTCAATGACTGAGATCTGTAGCCGAGAGAATCCATTTTCTAGCTTACTGAGATGTCTATACGCAAGATGGATATCTGTATCAGACTGCCTTATTTGTTGCTCAGACTCTTATTGTCTTCTAAGGCCATGTCTTCACCTCAGTTGCTGCTATTCAGAATCAGGATGAAACAGAGAAGAGCATTGCATGCTTGTTGTGGGAAAATCTTGAGACAGGACTCCTTTTAGTCCCATTTCAAACACAGTCCAGATTCATCAGTAGGGACCTTTCTAGCCTCTCCTTAACTGGAAATGACTCAGAGTTCAAGGAATGTGGGATTTCGTTTGTCATTTTTCCCGTCTCTTAGTTTAGTTCAGGAAGCAAAGAAAACTATAAGTTTCAACATCCCTGACAAAAAAGCCAATGCTTCCAAGTCATTTCTAGTTAATGGAGATGCAAGAAAAGTGTTGCCTGTTGCTAGTTACCTTCCTGCTTTGTTCTTAAATGTGTTTATTTGGAGGGGGGAGTTCCTGGTGGAGAGCTTGGGGGAAAAAAGGTTTTGTATTTTTACAGGTGAGCTGGGAGTAGTTGTCCCTTCTTGGTAGAAGTTATGTTCCAACCTATAGTCTCAGCCAGAACCTCAGGTACCAGCTGAGATGGAAACATTTCTAAAATGTCTCCAGGATATGTCTCTTTGCAGTGGGATCTGGGCCTATTCCAAAACTGGCATGAGGCACACTGCAGGCGGTGTAGACACTTCCCCAGGAAGCACAACACTCACCATGAGACCTCAGGAGTGATGAAGAAGTAGCACTTGTCACCTTTCACTTGCCACATCTGAAGCTCCAGACATGCATACATGTTCAGAATGAATAGCAGAATCTATTTTAAATCTCACAATCATTCGGGAGTTTTGACAAAGAGAAATGAATAGATTCTGCAAAACAGTTTTGGAACAGAACCAAGTGCTTCCACCATTCCTAATTCCTCTGTAGTCTGTGTCAGATATCTGCAACACAATCATAGCAATTCAATTCAGATTAACTTATATAACACCTTTCTACATTACAGTGCCCAAGGCACTTTACAACCATAGAAATGACAAAATTTACAGAAAAAGTCACATTGTAATATTTTGAATGGTTACGGAATGACAATTTTAAAAAACAAAACTAAAGAATCTGTTTTGCATGTAAGATAATATCCACAATGTAACATACGTAATGTCACCTCATCTGTTACAAACAACCAAGACAACACCAGCAAAAATACAATAATACAAAACGCCAGAGACCAAATGCAAAGCAAACATTCCACTATCCAATGGAATCTGCCCAATCACAACAAGGTGCCCATGCCACTCAGACCACTTCCATAGAGAGCACATTGCCATCCACTCCAAAGAGTCAGGATTAATACGACTGTAACTGATACTGCAGACCTTGGTGCCATAGCATCAACAACAGGGAAAGAGCCACAGAACAAGAGCACTTTGGCTCATGCCCCTAGCTCAAGTAGCTCTCAAGTGAATAAAATACCTGCAAGGTGGGAGAGGCAAGACAGGCAAACTCAGCTTCCAGTGTCAAGGTATTTCCACTTGGTGTTCCCTCCCCACCAGCCTCTTGCAGTCAGAAATGCAAGTCACTGACGAAGCTGAGGGGAAATTTGGAATGTGATAGATGACATATAATTGACCTGCTGAAAGTGGCTGACCGTTTTAACCCTCAACACTGAACTGAATAGTACTGTACATACAATGAGAATTAAAGGCATTTATGAAATGAAGGTAACAACGTTCCCCAGGTGGACTGTACCAGTACTTGAAGAGGGTCAGCTGCTTTGCATCTCAACTCTGGAATATCTGCCTTCAATGCCAACTTAATATGCCAATTAGATGCCAATGTTGCCGCATGGCTTATATATCACTACATGGGCATACTGCTAGAGACACTTCATCCTAAGATTTTAATTATCACCATACCAGAAATGTGCCAATACGCCAACAAACCTTAAGTTGTTAACCTATCGGTAAAAGAACCAACCACCTGAAATACTAAAAAATACAGGTAACACTGAGAAGACAGCACATTTGTTTAGATTTTGTGGATAAATGACATTACCTTTCTCTAAGAGACAAGCAATTAAACATAGGAGTTGAGTAATACTTCTGCAGTTGTGGAGGTGCTGAATGCATTAGCAGTTGAGTTGAATGGAGCTGCCTACCAGCTATACTCGAAATCAAGTGCTCATCGTAACTGTGAGAAAAACTATGCAGGTCTTTATCAGAATGTGACCTGGTAGCCTGCCGGAAACAAAAAAAAGAGGAGCATAATTTTTAATAACGATAGATAGTATGTTTAACATCTTGGCTATACTTCAGTACTACAGTACTGAGTATCGTAGTACAATGAAAACATTGTTTTTGTATATTAAAACTCTGAAGCAGCAGAAATAGCTAGAACACTACAAGAAAGGAATCACAGTCCTTTGCATCCTAAATGCCATTTCTCAGGTCATCCACATATCTGAAATTTCCACTTCAGATTTTGAAAATTCTGGTGACTGCCTGAAGGATGTTTTATTTAATTTCTTCAAGGTAAGGGGTTGTTCCCAGCATATTTGTCTTATTAGTGCAAGGACTTCCATTTGCACAACAGGCCTTCCTCTCTTCTCCCTTTGCAAATTGAGAGCAAGCAGGGATAGAAGAGAGAGGGGAAGTTCCACTGCATAGGCAGAATTGTGCTAATGGGATGACTGTTGGATGCAACCCTAAGACAAAAGTGTTGGCCATATTTAGTAAAATGTCACAGTAAATGAGATTCTACCAATATTTAGATGCAATGAAAATGAAATAACATGCCTTCAAATAAAATCCTTTTTTGAGATTTAAGCAATGAATGGCAGGATTGCCCAAGTCAAGATAGAATATAAATTTTAAAACAGTGTGCTTGTCTCAAGGTGCCTAACTTCAACATATATCTAAAATAAACACATTATAAAAACAGTTTAGAAAAAACAAAAACAAAGCAGAAACCTCTCAGGCCACAGGCATGCCAGAATGTAAACATTTTGAGCTGGAATCCATCAGAGAGGAAGCCAGATAGAAGGATCTCCCGAAGTTCCATAGCCCTACGGAAGTGAAGCCCCTTGCCTGTGTTACTGCCTACTGAAATTTGGATGGCGCTGGAACACAGTAAAATGGCCTCTTCCATTGTCTTAGGACAGAGGACAAGAACGTATGGGAAGATACAGTTTCTTAAATATTTTGGGTCCAAGCTGCTCAGGTCTTTACAGGTGATAACCAACCCTTAAAATTGAGCACAGAAATGACTCAACTGTCAAGGAGATTGAAGTTTAGGCAGATTTACTTTACTCCAATCATCCCTGCCAAACTCCTCCAACTACACAATATTTTCACAATAAATGAGGGGAGTAGCTTTCACAACACCTTCTCAAGCTGCAGTTGATGGAGCAGTTCTCCAAAACCAGCATGGAAATGCAGCAGGATAGCAGAAGGAAGAATCAGTCCATCACTTTTGTGCTTGTCCACTTGGTAGTCTGTTAGAGGGCTAGTAACCTGTGTTTACATGCTGGTCATAGAGAATAGGACTTCTTGTCCTCCAATGCCACCATGGAAACACAAGTGATAAACCTCTTAGCAGGGAGTAAATATTTTTGCAGGCTTATTCACAAGGCTGTCCTAAGAGCCACTGTGCATGATGGTGAATTGATTGTGTCTAATAGATCATTTAGGCAGCAAGCCTAACCAAGTGTACTCAGAAGTAACTCCTACTGAATTCATTGCGGCTTAGTCCCCAAAAAGTAGAGTTAGGATTGCAGCCTTAGTTGTGAATCATCACCTGAATCCTCATTTATAAAGAGGTCACTGACTCTGGCATAAGTCAGTGTCCAACAATCAATGTATGCAATGACATTTATCTTGAGAAGAGCTGGGACAGTTCTTTGAGTTAGGACTTGGAAAGTTGCAGCTGACAATACTTGGCTAGATAGATTCATCTAGGCAGCTTCAGATTTTACGTGTTCATTGTAGCAGTCAATTTTTCCTCAAAATTTGTGAGGCTGTCATATTTTAACAACGCAAAATATAGAATTGTCAATGGTAAGGAAATAACATTATACAGCAGGAAGCCACTCAGCTCATCACATTCAGCTTTAATTATGCAACGTCCTTTTCAGTACTTACTTTTCGATTCTTGGGTCTATAACTGCCAAGAAGGGTAGGATCTAAAAAATAAAATAAGATAATGTCTAATTTGCAAATTCGAGTCTTTGCTTTTAGAGTGCACATTTATAATACCAATGTTCAAAAAGTCCCCAAAGTATTAGTCCTACTGCACCACCTTCAACTGCAACCTCTGAGAACAGTGGCTTGTTTGATTACCACACAGTATTAATGGTAACTGAGCACATAAACTGTTTGGACAGTGAAATAATTTAGAGTTTGGGACATAATTAGTTATTCAAACCAATGTCTCTGGATGCGTGAATGCTTCAGCAGTGTAAAACACTTGGGATAAAACAAGATACTTCCATTGAAATATCTCTGCTGAATAGATTTTCCACATAAGACAACAGCTTTTCTGGTTCAATTTTTCTGGGATGTGTTAATCTTCCTTCCATTCTTCAAATGAAGCTCCTTACAAGAGAGCATCATTTGGGAAATGGACTAAATATTCTCTTATAAGGATTTTTCAGGACCAACAGGAAGCAACTCCACAAAAGGGTCCCAGAAAATTAATAGGAAAAATAAGCACAATAATGTTTGTTCTAGTATCTAAGCCTTCCCTTTTACTGTCATGGGATCTTGTTAAGAGTTTTTCACCCCATGGCAGGTCTCTTCCCAGTGGAAAGAAGGATTCTGTCTTCTTTTCCCCCTGCTCCATGCTCTCCTACAGGCTGTTGTCATCTCTATTCCTTTACAGAAGGGGGGGGGGGGAAACCTGTCATCATTTCTTTCCCACTCTGGGTCCTTTTAAGTAACAACCCTTCTCCCTTATAGTCCCACTGCAAGGTCAAGTCCCACTCTTCTGCATGTACATGCAGAGAGAGAATCGATTTCTATTCCCCTAGCCTCACCAACTCTCTCCAGGCCTCCTAAAAATCCACAGAAGATTTATTCTCCTTCTTTTCCCCCAGGTCCCCCAACTTCTAGGTGACCTCATTTGTTAACACCAGGAGCCACAACTGAGCCTCCACACCGGAGCAGCTGGGAGGCAGCAGCAGAAATGAGCCAGCCCTATAAGACAGGCATAGGCAAACTCGGCCCTCCAGATGTTTTGGGATTACAACTCCCATCATCCCTGACCACTGGTCCTGTTGGCTAGGGATGATGGGAGTTGTAGTCCCAAAACATCTGGAGGGCTGAGTTTGCCTATGCCTGCTATAAGACATCAGCAGCATATTACTAAAATCTCGCTGGAAGCAACCTAAAGCCAATACAGTACTAACAATCAACAATAGCTTTATTTATTAGCTTACATTATTATTAGCATTTATATGTATTTCCATCCAATTTTCTGACCAAAATGCTGCTTACAGGTAAAAAAACCACATATACAAGAATATTAGAAACAATGTTCATTTTTTTAAATTAAAAAAACCTCATTCATTGGTAATTATCACTTAACACAGCACAGAGGTAAAGAAGTAAGTTCACAACAAATAACAATGGATTGGGTCTCTACTGTAACACCTATTAACAGGAGTCACAGTATTAGGATGCAATTCTATACACCTGAGGTAGGGAACCTCTGATCCTTGGGACTGTATCAACACCACACTCCCCGCCCCCACATTAATAGGTGGTATTAATTGACTTGGATAGAAAAGGCAAACTTGCAGTTAAAATGCATGAAACTAATTGGCTGCCTTAATCCTAAGGTCTGAAATGTATGTATCAATAAAATAATGGGTCACCATATCAAGTAAATTTGGACATGTGGAACAAGAAACAAAAAAGGTTGGGAACCACTGCTGTAAAGGACTGCACTGCAAAAAGAGTTACATAGGACCTCTTTTTCATGTTACTGTTAGGTTCATGGGCCACTAGGTTAACACTGAAAGCCTGTGGACGTGTGGGAGAAATTCCTGTCCCAGCAACTGGTATACAATAAAGTAACTCTGACATTTTTAAAAGATATAAACCTTGCTGCATGAACTCCTCTGGCATGACTGCAAGCTTGTGACATGGGAAAAAGCCTTGCTGGGCAGCCTCCATGCCACTCAGCAGAACAGGGAGAGACAGAAATTCTGGGTACTAGGAGAGTTAACATGAGAATGATGTGATACACCAAAGTTCAAGCCACACTGCAAACAAGGATGTGGATAATATTATCTTACGTGGAAAAGTTCTTCTCTCAAGCGGAACAGTTCACAGAGGGAAATTACGTTCCACCCCGGGGATGATCTACAAAGAAAAGGGCTCTCTTATCTGATGCTCTACCCTGAGACTCTTAAACAATAATTGAGACCTCGTTTTTGATCCCTAGAGACTATGACACACAAACAAAAATCCATATAAAAGTATGCACAAATGCCAAAAACCTAACAAAAATGTTTCAAAGCAGTATAGTGCCTTAATTGCAAATGAACATGACAGGTGGTAACACTGCAAGAGAACGCTATATGGAATTGCAATGGCTTTCAACACGGCTTTTCTCTAACAGGTTCCAACTCTAATCCATGGATTACTGGAAGCAACAGAGCAGATAATCCAAGGGGTGTAAATGGGAAATAAGAGATCATAAGCTCAGTGAGACTTCCTGAAAACACAGTCAGCAGTGAAGGCTGACTTTATAGGAGTATGGGGTTGTATTTTTAAAGTCAAGTGAGAGATATGAAACACAAAATGTCTAGATTGTAAGGAATGAGGCAAAAAGACTTGTAGACTCCCCAGTCAGGAAGATGGTATATATCAGCAAGGAATACACAAGTAGTATTTGTTCTTGTTAAAACACTAAGATCTTTTAGAATTATCTCATCACTAGCAATATTTACAAAAATGTGTTATGCTGTTACCAAGAATGTAAGGAATCAGATACTGTGTTAAATACCAAAAATTTTTATGAACTAGAACACAGACAAAATTCAGGCCACTGTAGCAATTACACATTGTAAAATATAAACATGTTTATGTCTATAATTGCACACATCTTTTGTATACAAAAAAGTACTTACCATAGGTTGTCTCAGGCCAAGCATCTTTTATATTGTCTTTAGGACGGCACCAAGTAAAAACATCAGGTGAAGCAGACAGCTGTTCTGGCTGAAAATTAAATAATTTCTTAAGTGTTTTATTTATAGTTCAAAATGTGTGCCTGTATGCAGTGACCCAGTTTGGACATACAAACAATGGTTTATTGTTCCAAGCATAAGTGCTGGACTCATGCACTCCTCCCTACCCTACAGCCTTGCCATAAGGTTAGTCGCTTATGCTTCCATTGCTGTTTAATTGCAGCTTAGTTTTACATCTGAATCCTCAACTATGATTAATCTAAAGTATGGTTTATGGAAACAAGCCATCTTCCTGGTTTGAAGTTGGCTTGTTTCCATAAGCTGCAGTTAAGACCAACCACAGTTTGTCTAGGTTCAGACATATCACGTAATTATGATTAGCTAAAAACAGAAGTGCAAGCTATTAGACTTCCAAATTCCCAGCCCTGCCAAATTATCATTACCTCAGTTTGTCATACACACTTGTTTGTCATTATGTCTGAATAATGCCTTTTTAAAGTGTCTATTGAAAGAATCAAAGACATTACAATTTACACATTACATGATATTTAGGGGGGGAAATAGTTGGAAATCCATTGGATACACTTTCAAACCCAGAAATATGTGTGGCCTGAGGCCTTCATTTGACCATGCACATCATACTCCTGGTCAACAAAATCATGACATTAGAAATTTCTCCAGAATATATATATTTTTTTAGTTTTCCTTGTTTTACAAAAGTAGCCTAATTAAAACACACACACATAAACATAAGGGCTTTAGCCCTTTTAGAACTTTCAGCTACTATCAAGTAGAATTTATACAACCATTGTGCTATCCAGTGCAGTGGGAAAATAGACACACAAATAATTCAACATGGCACTCATGAAATAACAGGTTCTTTGTCAACTGCCAGCATCAACAAAAGAACTTGAGTAGTGCTTTATTTTACATTTAGAGCGCTTAGGAGAAAATAAGCAGCCACAAAGAGAAAGAGCTGAATGAAAGGCTTCTTAGAGTAACTGTGAACAGCAAGATTTGCTCCTGGCTTAAATTGGAATTGCTGTAGGGCATACATACACGTCGAACTACAAATGGAGGTCTATCCGATTCTTTTCTGAAATCAAAAGGTCCTAGGTCTAGATGGGCCAGGCGTTGTCTAAGTTGCTGAAGCTCACACATTCGCCTTTTGGTGTAAGGAGATGGAGATCGAGAAAGAGAGGCTACTGTGGGCTGCTCATACGTTTTTGCTGCTAGGCCCTGCCTGTTTCTCTCAAGTGAGGGAGGATTCTTTTTTGGTGACCTTATCTGTGGCGTTCCATCTTTGGATGAACGTTGCTGCTGGTCTAAGTTATCCTGAATTGAAGAGAGTCAATAAGAAAGAATGAACGGCTTCAGAGAATATGTCCGCACTATCAACAACACAGCATTCAACAATTATATTGCTTTTAACACACAAAGTCTCCAGAACAAACTTCAAAACCTCAAGATCACACACAGCTTCATTCTTGGAGGTGTCTCATTCTTCCCACTCTCTGCTTCTCTTCTATTCTTAGTTCACCTGCCCTACAAGAATATTGAACCATCTTCCACCGCCTAGAAAAAAGAAACACTCTGATGCTCCTTTCAGAGGAGTTTCCTCCACCATTACAGTGGTACCTCGGGTTAAGTACTTAACTCGTTCCGGAGGTCCGTTCTTAACCTGAAACTATTCTTAACCTGAAACACCACTTTAGCTAATGGGGCCTCCTGCTGCCGTCGCGCCGCCGAAGCACAATTTCTGTTCTTATCCTGAAGCAAAGTTCTTAACCTGAAGCACTATTTCTGGGTTAGCAGAGTCTGTAACCTGAAGTGTATGCAACCTGAAGCGTATGTAACCCAAGGTACCACTGTACTGACATTGGCCTACTCAATCAAGACAGTGTATGGGTGGTGGTCCAAGGGGTGGTGGTCCAAGGAGTATTTTGCCTTGCTTGCATATACAGGGGTTGCATACACAGGAGTTGTCAAACATTTGGGGGGCCTAAAAATTGCAGATAAAGAGACTAGACCACAGAATGGTGAGGGCATGCCACTCCATTAATGGGTTAAAAAAGCACCCGAATCAACCACTGCTGCACTCACTCTGAGAGAACCTATTTGCATCTCTCCTCTGTTCAGAACAAATGGAAAAGTGGATGTCCAGTCCTTTCTATCTATGAAATATGAGCATGTTGAAGGCAACATGTTCAATGTAGAAGAAGTTAAGGCAGTGCCAACAAGAAGTGAACAGGAACAGCAAACAGTGTCTTGTGAATGGTGGACTTTTGAGGAGGCATACGATACCCAGGATCTTTTGCAGGCATCATTGGGGGTACTAGTGCCAGCAGGTTACCCTTGGAGTAGAGTGTCTAATGCCTTTTATCTATTATTATTATCATTCCTCTAAAATATTACTTGCCTATCTTTCATTGCTAAATACTAAATTCTTGGGTAAACACAGATTCTTGTAGCAGCCACTTTTAGATTCACTTATTTGCAATGTTCAGGCTGCCTTTTACTGAACTTGATTGAAGATGCAAATCAAAATTTCTGAGAAACTTTCATAAGAGGAATTTCACCAAAAGAAACAATCTAGCTATCAATACTCAATCTAAAAATTAAAGTGCAGATAATTAAGTTATGCTAACCTGCTTTTGAGCTTTTTCTGAACGTAACAGGTTTTCAGAAATAAGACAACTTGTGAAAAACTTCAATTTTGGTGCAATTCCCTAGAAGAGAGACAATAATTGAACATCAAGCTCCAACTAGAGAGATAAAGGGTATCAAAGAAGTAAATGTCACCTACTGCAACAAACCATTCCTAATTTTAACAGTTTCCTTTGTTAATTTCAGCCTTTAATAAAGATAATTAGAAAAGACAGAACAGCAATGGTAAATGTCAAGAAGATAACATTTGCATTTCTGACAATTCAATTACTGATGATTATATTGCTTTTGTAGTACAATTAAGGTCTGCCGTTTATTTCAACACATTGCTTTGTCAAAAGCATTTAAAAAGATTTTCATGGCATGTTACATATCACTAATTAAAAGTCAAGTATTGCTGTACAACCTTTACTCACATCACTTTCAAACTTTTTTGATATGGACAATGGAGACATTATGATATCCTTTGTTTACACAAAACCTACATTTCCCCTATGTTTGTTTGCCACATCTTAATGCTGGACAAAGGAAAACAAATTATAACAAACTCCTTTTACTTTTCCAGAATTAAACACCCCGCCCCACCAGCAGTGAGGGCAACATCATGGTTATAAAAGAGAATATCAGGCAATGCCTGTCAACCAGAATGACAAGCTGCAGATTTTTGCATTTTCCTCCCTGTAGCAGGCAGAGGGTGTAGTCACTGGAAGAAATATGTGGCACAAGGAATACAGGGGAAGTAGCATAGGATTTGCCATATGTGGGGGAAATGTTTCCTCCTATTCCGTTCCTGTTATTTGTGTCCAGTCTTTATCCTCAGCCTATATTGTGTCCTTGTCCTAACTAGACTTATTGCAGGCAACTTGCACTGATATCATGTGAAACGAACTGCACCAAATGACCCCATATGAAGAAATGGGTGTTAACATGGAATTTCGTAGCACACTCACAACTCAAATAGGAATCTGCTGAACTAATAAAAATGTTTGCTAAAAGCAGCCATTCACCAAAGGATCTGTAGGTAGCCAATGAAATGCCATTTTTAAAAAGATACAATAAAGTGAAATCTATGTAATTATAGATCTGTCAAGATATATTTTGTTCCAAGTACAGTAATGGAAATAATTGCAAAAGGTAGGAATGGAATAGAGAAAAACAAGTTTTGTTAAGCAGCAGCAGCTTGGTTTCTATAATAGGAGTCATTCCTCACTATTATGGGAAGTTCATACTGCTTCCAACTACTTATTCATCTAGCTCAGTACTGTCCACTCCTTAGTGTTTAGGTGGGTTTTAAAAATATTTTTGTTCAGGATTGCTTTTAATTAGTGTGTTGAATATAGTCTTAGATACTGCTATGGCTTGCTGTGGTACATTGAATGAAATGTTGACATAACTGTGATTATGCTGTTATTTTATACAGTTTTAAATACATTTCAACATTGTAAGCTGTCATGGGAAAATACCATTTTTCGAATGGCAGCCAATAAATTTATTAGATAAACAAATAAAATATTTGACCAACAGAAGATTTCCAGGCTCTTGGGCAGAGGGACTTTCTATACTGAGAACCTTTTAACTGGAGATACCAGATGAATCTAAAGCATGCATTCTGCAACTGAACTATGATTCCTTCACAGACCACCATTCTTGTTTATAGTATGTGGTGGCAATAGTCAAAAGCATATCACCCAACCAAGTCGCATAGAAACAAAATGTCAGAAAAATTCAATTCAAATAAGCAAGAGGAAGTTTATGCTCTGTGAAACAAAATGTACTGCATAGAACAGTACAAATGGATCAGGCCTTAATTCAGCGCATCTCTTAAACAAATATCCCCAAAGCCTGGACACTGAATCATATATTGTGATAATGTGGATCTTAAATAATCCACATTGTATATGGAGCATATAAAAGTATTGAGCAATATATCAGAGCAAAGAACAATTTCACCACTTACTGTAAAACCAAAGGCCTTCTTCATTAAAATTTCACGAACTGACCCTCGTTGTCCAGTGATTGATTTAGGAGCAGGGAAAAGGAAATCTCTTGTATTTTCCTCATAAGTGGCTAGAATTTCTCCAACTGAAAATAATAGTTATAAATATGATGGGGGGGGCAGATATCACCTGCTGCCTCTTTTTTATCAAATATAGGCAAGCCAGACTGTATGCAAAAAGGATAGCCCAATCGAAGTAAAGCATTTTTGAATCCTACTAATTTCAATAGAAGAATTAAATACAGACCTATTTTTTTCCAACTAAAACCAATGGGTTATATTCAACTTTATACATACCCACTGAAATCAATGGATTATCAAGTTCTGCCTTCAATAAGTCTACTCCCAATATGACTGAAATGGAAAATTATCCTAAAGACCATTTAAGCAATTCTACTAGTTGTGCATTTGCCTTCTGAGCCCATACAACAGCAACATCATACAAGAACTGGAAAACCTGTTGCAGCAATGTTTCTAGATGATGGGTTGGGAACAGTATTAGAAACTTGATTCTTTCCAGAGCCTGAGCTCTCTGTGTGTGTTTGTATGCTGGGGGTATAAGTCAGATTTAGGGATGGGGTTTAAGTTTAAGTTACCATATTGCAAAATATTAAATTCTAGAAATGAACACTGTGAGACCTCATAAGAGAAAACAATAATCTAAAAACCAGGTGTGGTGTTTTTTTCTTTGCAAATATATAGGCCTTCAAAACATATTACACATATAAACACATAGATTTACATAGCCATATAGGTTTTCTGGCTGATAATGGCATTTTAAAAAGCAGATCAGAGCTATCAGGAAAAAGCAAAAAATATAAATATAAATCTAAACTGATTTTTTTAATCTATTCAAGAAAGCTCCCTGTTTAAAATTTATGGTCTCAAATTTTAACACATCAGCAAAAAAGAGCACCTTGTCAAAACAATCCAGAGCAAAAGTGATAGAAGGTTATGTTGTGTATTGAACATAATTGGTTATTAGCAATGTCTGTGCCTGAGAAGGAATGTTGCTTGTAAGTAGATACTGAAAAATAAGATTAATTCCCAGTGCATGATTGGATAATTACATAAATAGACAACAGCTGCATGATTGGCAGTTCAGTTATCTATGTAAAATTTATTTTTATCAGTTTAACCAACCTTACAACTACAAAATAGACTATCAAGAATTTAAAATATGATACAAAATTCCACAATAAATCAAGTTTGAAACAATATTTCAATTAAAAGTGCCAATAAAAGTAACCCAGATGCAGCAAAATGACACCTCAGACATCTGAAAATGGAAGCAACTCCTGTTTGTCAACCACAGGCTCCTAGTCTGCTAACTGAATTCTACCAGAGGCAGAACGGCGAGGAGATTTTCAGTGGTCCCTTTTTCAATCTCTACCCCCCTGCACCAGGTCCCGCAAGAGAATCCTCCATCCACCTGGACATAGAGGGCTGCACCTCATGGGAACATTTAGATATCGGTTTCCACTGAAAATATTCTGGATCCAACCAAATGTAAACTAGTGATTGCCCTAAAAAAATTAGCCCACCAAGAAAACAGACTTTTGAGATCCAGTGTGGTGTAGTGGTTAAGAGCAGTAGACTCGTAACCGGGTTTGCGTCTCCGCTCCTCCACATGAAGCTGCTGGGTGACCTTGGGCCAGTCACACTTCTTTGAAGTCTCTCAGCCCCACTCACCTCACAGAGTGTTTGTTGTGGGGGAGGAAGGGAAAGGAGAATGTTAGCCGCTTTGAGACTCCTTAAAGGGAGTGAAAGGCGGGATATCAAATCCAAACCCTTCTTCTTCTTTCCTTCCTGAAACCCTGGAGAGTATTAGCCATAGGGATCTTATGAGGGAGAACATAACATTACACTCTGCTCCCCCTTGCCCAGGTGGTCAAGACACTCAGTATGGAGATTCATCAGACATTTTACAAAAGTGGTTTAGAAAGGCAGTTTCTAGTATATCTGAGGACTAAAATATAAATGCACCTGTGTAGGCTCTGCACATGAGGAAACTGCAGAGTGAAGATCATAGAATCATAGAATGATAGAGTTGCAACTATCCTATACGGGGATCAAACCTGCAACCTTGGCGTTATCAGCACCACGCTCTAACTGAGCTATCATATGGACAAACACAGGGAGGTAGCAGGGAAGAGGCTATTATCTTCCCTGGCGTAAGGATAGTGTGTATTGTGATTCTATGCAACAGTGGAAGATCCACAGCTAAGGAAGGTTTATTATGCTGACTCCAATTAGTTGAGTACTATGCTGTTTGCAACCTGAGAAGCAGAGTCCTCTGCAATATGTTAGGCATTCATGAAAATTTCTCTAAAAACCTCCATAATTCATGAATTTATCAATACCTGGAGGAACAGTTTGTATTAATTCAAGTACTGTTGTGTCACCTAGAAAAAAAGAAGAAAACTATAGTCAGAAGTTGTTTTGAGATGCAAACAAAAAGCTTTACACCAATTTAACTTTCTCTAACCTGAACAGAAAAGGTTTGCACAATTTTGATGAGGCAATGATTAGCAGAGATGGATAGTGGACACATTAAGGGTGAAATAGTAGTGGAGATACTAGTTTTTAGCTTGTAAGAGCAGATGGGTTGACTGCTCTGACACTTAATATACTTTTATAGCTTATCATAATCAGATAATCCAGATACATATGGTACAACAGCTGCTTCCTGAGGTTGTTTAAGTGAAATCTTTATTCCTGCCATTTTGGAGGGGTAGCAGGAAGAATGCCCTTTGCTGGTTGCTCAGTTGGCTGTTGTTTTCCACCAGTTAGACAGTACTGAAGCAGACACTGGACATGCACTATCTGAAGAAATAACATATGTAGATGTCATGGTACGCAGCAGACAGTCAAAACCTCCTGCACCCCTAAGACTAATATTTGAGACTCTGTGGCAGTATAACACCCTTGAAGTGTGAAGGTAGGCTCAAATCCTCTGGTGTTCTGATTACAATATGTTTTGCTATCATAAGCATATGGCATAGATAATTTCCATATTTAGTGACATGTAATTCATAAAGTTGACACCTGCTCAATTAAAGGTAAAGGTAAAGGACCCCTGGTTGGTTAAGTCCAGTCAAAGGCAACTATGGGGTTGCAGCGCTCATCTTGCTTTTCAGGCAGAGGGATCCGGCGTTTGTCCACAGACAAGCTTTCTGGGTCATGTGGCCAGCATGACTAAACTGCTGGCACAACGGGGCACTGTGTCGAGTGCCAGAGCGCATGGAAATGCCATTTACCTTCCCACAACAGCAGTACCTATTTATCTACTTGCACTGCTGTGGTTTTGAACTGCTAGGTTGGCAGAAGCTGGGACAGAGCTACCAAGTAGTAGTATTAAATTGCAGCCTTCAAGTCAAGATTTAGCCTAAATCTTTCTCCCTTGTTTATTTAACATACCCCACCTTTCTTCAATCATGGATAGCTCAGTTGGTTAGAGTGTGGTGCTGATAACACCAAGGTTGCAGGTTTGATCCCCGTATGGCAGAGTTCTCCAAACTTTTTATGTTGGTGACACATCATGCATCAGTTCGTGACACAATAATTCAGTTCTATTAGCAAACCGGAGGTTAAACTAACCCCTTCCCAACCCTGGGAGGAGCGTGGAGAATGTTCAAATGGCACACCTACACACTGCAGCCGATACACTAACAGGTCCCGACACACAGTTTGGAAAGCTCTGCCATATGGGTTTGCATATTCCTGCATTGCAGGGAGTTGGGCTAGATCCTCCGGATCCCTTCCTACTCTACAATTCTAAGATTCTATGAAACTTAATGAAGCATACATGGGTTTCCTAGGTGGTCTTGGCCCAGGTATGGGTCAGACCATGATCTGCACAGCTTCATCAAAATGACCATTTTATGTTTTCCCCAGAATTAAAAGAAAGCTTTTGTTAACTTGCTTTCTTGTATTGTCTTTAATCTCTTTGCCATCCTATTTTCACTCTCTTTCTCTCTCATATTCAATAGTGACTAGTAATATTTTGTGTTTTTCAGGGGAGGGGGCAGAGATTAGACTTATGACAAATCTCTGCAAGTGTGATAATGAGCAAAGGTTCACTGAATTTTAAAATTACAAAAGCACCAGTTATTCAAAAGATTATCAAAAATATTCCCAACTGAATACATAGCAATCCATAATTAAACTAATTCTATGGGTTTTCATCTAAAACTTAGTGAGATATTCCAATGAACACAAACACATTCTCATTTTAACTTAGGGTGTTTTTTGTTTCCTTGGCACACCTTACTTTGAAACTTTCTTTTATTTTATTTTTTGATAAAGTGAAGATGACTTTATAGTACATTGCAACTGTCATTTTCTCATCATTCATAAAAAACCATACAGTGGTACCTCGGGTTACATACGCTTCAAGTTACAGACTCCGCTAACCTAGAAATAGTACCTCGGGTTAAGAACTTTGCTTCAGGATGAGAACAGAAATCATGCTCCTGCGGCGCGGCAGCAGCAGGAGGCCCCATTAGCTAAAGTGGTGTTTCAGGTTAAGAATAGTTTCAGGTTAAGAATGGACCTTCGGAATGAATTAAGTACTTAATCTGAGGTACCACTGTATTCTGGCTTTTTTCCTAATCTCCCATTGGCTTTTCATACTCCACACTTTAAAGTAATTTCATGCAAATAATATAATAGAGATAAAAAGTTTTTTAAAACCTACGTTCAAATAGTTCAACAAGGTCTCCTGGGTCAACTACATCAGTATATACCTAAAATGAAAATTTAAGAAAATGAAATGGAACAATTTGGCCTCAGCTATAACAAGGACATAGAATATGGCTACCATAATTTTAAAAGGAAAGGAAAAGGAAAACTGCAATCATTTCTTTCAAAGAGAAAGCAAAAACCAAGATTCATAATTTGGCACAGAGACAAAAGCTTTTTCACAGAAATAACCCATTTTCCTCTCTGATTTTTGCCCTTTCCAGTATTACTTTAGTCATATGTTCAACCATAAATTACAGGAATGTAAATCTGTGTTGCTTTCAAGACAATGGAAAAGCCCACTGCTTACTACCAAATGGGAGATGGTAGTCTTTATTGGTTACTTTATTAGGCACTTACTAATGAAGAGTAATGAGAGTATCAACTCACTTTTAGAGTGCATGATAAGATACACTTGTGAGAACTGACTGAAAGTGGTGTTAATTCTAGCAAGCTAGGCTGTATGGGCTGCAAAGACCCATGTGGGCGGGTGGTGCCATAAGCCATGATACTCATGAGTCAGAAAAACTGCCTGTGAATAGCTACCTTCACTGAACAGCAAACAGGCCAGGAGACTATGGATAATGCAAGACTGGGAAGGACTCACATATGCACCCTACAACAGAGTTGTGAACTTGCAGCTCTTCTGATGTTGGACTACAACTCTCATCATCCCTGGTCACTTGGTCATGCTAGCTGGTGATGTTGGAAGTTGCACCTCAAGAACATGTAGGGGTCACACTCCTGCCCTACAACCATTCTTGAATCAACTTATTAACTGTAAAATACGCAGTTTCCAACCTAAATATCAATTAACACTTGAACACAGGAACTGAGTTCCCATGTGGGTGGGCTTCCCTGTTGACTTCAATGTGAGGTCAGACATGTATGAATAGCAGGAAACTGTGCACAGGGCTAACAATAAACAGTTAAGGCAAAGAGGAAATCTTTGTTCATGCGACTGTATGTACATTGCATTTTCCATCCATGTAAGTAGTGCTTAGATCAAAATGCCAGTAATGCACTGAATGTCATACCCAGGACACGGTGAACATTTACCTTTTCAAATATCAGTTTTTCATTAAATAGAAGGGGAAATATTGCACGAACAGACGATGTCTTCTTATATTGTCCTAGAATGCGGGCACTGATGTAAAGGTCATCTTTGGCTTTCAGGGTAACTCCCGGACATGTTATCTGGAAGATCAATGTTCAATTATGTCACAAAATTTGTATAGTTACTTGATGCCAACATGGGGTTGCTGCTAAAAAAATCTGCATCCCTATATTGAATTCTCTGTCTGCCCCTGCTCAGCATCTTTGGCTGCAGCTGCCACAGGCAAGGAAATGAAGCATATCATAATGTCACAACATTAAGTATGTCTACACAAACTTCTATCGATATGATAATGCAGTAATTTCATATAGTTTTGTTTCAGTTAAAAAAGCAAGAAAAGCATATTTCTACATGTTACAGGAGAGGGGGGAAACTAGATATGGCGATGCCATTTTCAGGAGCAGCCCTGTATCAAAGAGTGCAGCCTGTATTGAATTTTTAGTTCAAGCTAAGAGAAAAATGAAACCAATATTGAAATGTGTGTTTATTTATTATTTACATTTATAGATCACCCTTCATCCAATAGGATCCCAGGGCAATGAACACCCAAGATAAAACAATAAAACAATTTCAGCATAATTAAAGCATCACATTACACCAATACAACAGCTCAGCAGCTCCATTAGAATCATCAATTCCACTCACAGACCTTTCAAATGACTGGGTGAAAAGAAGTGTTTTAAGCAGTTTTTTAAAAGTCATCAATTACAGGGGGTGGGGGGTCAGGATGGGGACGGCTGTATGCTGGGGGGGGTGGAAGTTCCACCAGCAGATTGCCACCACAAAGAAGGCTGTGGATCCCCCCTGCATCACTGTAAAAAGGCCCTTTCAACCAGTGAAACTGCAAGATCCTACACCACCAAATTGCAGAACTCAACTTAGTAGATATGGGTGAGATGTTCCATCAAGTGATTGGGCCCTAACCTATTTAGGGCTCTACACATTAGAGTCAACACCTTGAATTGGGCTGACCGGCAGAAAGGGAGCTGATACTAGAGTGTTTAATGATTGTTTATCCACAAACAACCCCCAACCCATGCAGTCACATTTTGTGCTGGCTGCAGCTTCTACATTGTCCTCAGAGGAAGTCCCACATATAACATATTACAGTGGTTCAAATGGCATCGTATCAGAGCACAGGTCACTGTGGTCAGCCTATCCCTGACACTCCTAAGAACTGAAGCCACCTGGGCCAGAAGTTAGTACCTGCTGCTTCAGGTAGAAAGAGACTCCATCTAGAACTGGTTCTCTCCCCAGTTCTCAGACATGAAAACCATTACAGTGGTACCTCAGGTTAAGTACTTAATTTGTTAAGTACTTAATTTCTGTTCTCATCCTGAAGCAAAGTTCTTAACCAGAGGTACTATTTCTGGGTTAGTGGAGTCTGTAACCTGAAGTGTATGTAACCTGAAGCATATATAACCCGAGGTACCACTGTATTGTTGGGCTTGAAGGGGGAAAGTCCCCCAGGATCATGGGGGGAATCCCAACATTTATTTGGGGATTCAGGGTCGTATAAACTTTACTTTGGAGTTCAGAGAAAGATGAACACTTCTTTTTTTCATGTTCCAAGCTTTCCAGCAAATAAAGAACAGGAAACAAGTAACCATCATCATGAACAAAGTTACAGCTTGTGGTTTGTCTGCCACATGCCCAGGTTTGAACAGCACACTAAGTCAAACCATGGCTTAGCTCACAGCAGTACAACTTGGAGGACAGGAGAAAGAGCAAAGCAACCATGATCTTTTCTCTGGGGACCTGCACGATCACACTAAGTCGTGATTTACCCAAGTGTTACATGCAAAACTTGTCACTCCTGCAAGTATTTTAGCAGCTGATTAACTGCATTCAGCACCAGATGTGACCAACTCACATTCCACACAGGGATTGGTGCAGAGTTTGCGAAAAAGGCAAAACGTTGGCGTCTAATTGGTCAGGAGGAAATGGAGAGGAGGAGATTTAATCTAACGGTTACTGAAGCATTTCAGGAAGTTTGGGGGGTGGGGAGGGGAGAAGAGGCAAAATGAAGTTTCCAGATGTACTCGAGAACGTCAGTCAGTAGAAAGGGGGAAAGAAAAAGTTGGATGGGCCAGTATTTTAGAAACAAATCAAATAAAATCACGTTTTCTGATTGGGCATCAGCGGCAGCAAGTGGGTCACAGACCAGGCGCATCAGTCTTAACAAAGAGTCATGCACCCTCCCGATTTCCGCCAACACCGTTAGGAGGAATTAAAAAACCCCTGCCAGGATTAAGTCAAGAGTGCGCCCCACTCTCATTTTGGGGGGAGGGGTTTTATTTAGTTTTAAAGCAAGAGTGGAAGAACCTGAAGGCGAAAGAGCAGCCCCACAAAGGAAGAAAACTTTGAAGACTCCCCCAAATCGCTTCCTCCAGGTCTCTCCCGTAGACACCGAGGCGCCCCCTCCGCCCTGGCATCTTGACCCCCGTTCTCTGCCCCCTTTCCCGTCTCGCATTCCCCCGTGTCCCACCCAGAGGCCACCATCTTGCCCCCGCCGCGCGCGCTTAACCCTTTCCCCGCCGCCTATTTCGCCTCACCGAGCGGATCTGCAGCTCCAGAACGCAGAGGAAGCCCTTGCTTGGCGACATTATGGGGAAGGAAGAGGAGGGCGGCGGCGGCGGCCCCACTGTCCCACCCGCCGGGTGGGGAGCCACCGGGTGGAGAGGTCGGAGAAGGGGACCTTTCGGTCCCCACACAGGACGTGCTGCACAACTAGGCCCCGCCCGCCGGCCCGCCCTGGACGGACTCGGTAACTATGGCAGCCGGAACGCTAACGGGGCCCCTGAGGGTGGGGAGGGGGCGTGGCTAACGGAACCCTCGCTGCTTTGAAAAGCAAAGAGGGATTTTGAAAAGGACAAAATAATTAATTCAGAGCCCCCGGCGACCGTCACTTCCGGTTCCGAGTGCAGCGCTTGGCTTCCTCCATGTAGGGGGCGAGAGTGGTGAAGTAAAGAGGAATTATTTTTTATTATTATTTTTAAGGAAAAGCTCCCATGGCAGAGGTGTGTGACAAGGGAAGGTCGAAACACCTGTATTTCATTGAGGGCGACGTTTTGAATCCATTATATACCTTTTAAACGTGTGTTCTTGTAACTGTCTTGGGACTTTTGGGTGATGGAAGGATTGTAAATACCGCAGGGCCTGTAAGACAGAGTTGTTCCGCTTGGCCTTTGGCTTGGAGCCAATTTGATTCCCTCCCTCTCTTTCTTTTTTTCTTTCCTTCTCCTCCTGCGTTGAGGCTACATTTTATTTTAATGTTGTAATATTTTAATGTTGTATTTTAATTTAGTTTTTAAGTTGTAATCATTCAACTTGTTTTTATTATTGCTTGTAAGCCGCTCTGAGCCCGGCCTTGGCTGGGGAGGGCGGGGTATAAATAAATTATTATTATTATTATTATTATTATTATTATTATTATTATTATTAAAATTAATGATTATAAAACCAGTTAAAAGCAGGGATTAAAAATCATTAAAGAGATGGAGTTCCGGTGGGATGTCAATAAATAAATAAGCTTGCAGACCTCACGAAAACTGCCGCTCATCGGTCGTTAATCAAATCTATCCGCTGAGTTATGCAGACCTGCGTTACAAACAGCTGGCACTCTTGCTGTGTGGCAGATGCTGAGGTAGAGGCGCTACATATGCAGGAAGAAATCTCTTGGAGTTGGCACAACACTTTGGGCTTTTAATTATCAAAGTAATTATTCCGTCTCCGAATATGAATTTGCAAAGTATCCTACACTCACAATAGATAAATTATATTTTAAAAGGTCATAAAATACAACGAGGAAACAAGGAAGATATCAGAAAAAACATAAATTTACTAATAAAATCTCTAATTGTAGAGTTGGAAGGGATCTCAAGGGTCATCTAGTCCAAACTCTTGCAATGCAGGAATCTCAGCTAAAGCATCCATGGCAGATGGCCATCCAACCTCTGTCACATTTTAGTGCCTTTGAATCGCAACTGCAAAGACCCTTTCCCCAGATTGCTCACCTAGCCTAAGGGCAGTAGTACCCAAGAACCTCAGATTATTACTTTAACAGTCAAACAGGTTGGTGTGGGAGCAGGGAGTCTTTTGTGTGGATTAACAGCTGCATTTGGGCCAACTGAAGTTTCTTTGAAGTATCAGAGGCATCCCTACATACAACACATTGGAGCAGACTAATTGGATGTTGTCTGGGATAACTTGCCAAGGGGGTCAGGGCTGATGTTGGCAAAAGGCACATGGTGCCTCAGATGCATATTGGTAATCAAGAGAGAGGTAGCTCTAAACTGCACCCTTAAGCTGCAAACTGGATCCTTTAGGGGAATTGGACTCTCATCATTGGCTGGGGTTGATGGGAGCAGGAGATCAAAAACATGAGGAGGACCAATAGTTCCTTAACCGTGTTTTAGGGGAAGTCACCTCACAGGTCAGGTAAGCACAAAACATGATGTGTACCTTACTATACTGACATGGTAGCAATTGTGGGGCCCAGGTCCAGCCCTCTATTTCCCATTACTTATTAGCATTCTCATGAAAACTGCTTACTGCACTAGTTGAAACAGAAATGCTTCACTATTTTCAAATGAAGCAGCCTCTGGTGCCCAAAACACCTTTTATATAAGAAGTAAGTTGTCAACATTTCTTCTCCCACACCTGTCCATGCATTTCTTTTACACCTATGCTTTGTGTGCCACTACTGTGTAATATCTGGCAATGGTGGCTGCTGAAAGCCTCAATATTGCTGCTGCCTGTTCCTCACTACCTTGCACTGAGTTTGAGCTCCATTCTGTTTATTCATATCTTGCAAATAAACTGTGCTCTTATGTTCCATCAAGTGGCTAAATCAGCTTTTCCCCAAACCAAAGTCCTCCAGATGTTTGGACTACAACTCCCCATTATTGAACTAGGACCTGGTGGACCAGCATTCAAATCCCCACTTGGTCATGAAGGTCACTTGGACCAGTGACCTTGGACCAGTGACTGCCTTTCAGCCTAACCTACCACACAGGATTGTTGTGAGAATTATATGAGGAGGGGGAGAACCACCACTGTGAGCTTGGAGAAGAAGGTGGGATATCAATACAATAAATAAATAAATTGACATTCTTGACCATTGGCAATGCTGGCTTATGAGAGTTGTATTCCAACGCATCTGGAGGTTGGTCTAAATAATAAGAAATGCAGTAGTGGAGAATACGTTAATTATTGTGCCCTACATACTGCTGTCTTTACTAATAGTGAATACTGCACTCAATGAGATTTAGCTGAGTGCTGATCATCCACTACATCCTACATTTTGTAGGATTATTTGTATAATCCAACATTCCTAAACCTGATACTCTCCAGAGGTTTTGGACAACTGCCATCATCCCTGACCATTGGCCATGCTGGGGCTGCTGCTAGATAGGGAGTCCAACAACAACTGGAGGGCATCAAGTTGTGGAAGCCTGATGTAAGCAAAAATGTGCATATCAATTTTCCTTAGATGCTGGTACAAAAGTGAAAAATTATTCCTGTCGGTTTAAACTTCATGTTTGCCTGTTTACTTGTAGTTTAGTACATTTCTTTGTAAGTGCTAAAGCCCTCAACAGAAAGCAAAAATCTATGAGACTTGATGGACCATTTATCTTATCTTGGATGGCATTTCATCTGCTCATCCCTGATTAATTAATTACCGGATTAATAGTACATTTCACAGTAACCAAACTGCAATTTGTACAAATTTGTTTAGTCAAGGGAAGAAGCCAAAAACATTAAAATGAAACAATCCAACAAAGACAGGCAGAATGTTATAAGAAAAGAGATTATAACTAGCTCTAGTGGGAGCAAAATGAATCACATTATCAAAGCGTAATGAAACAGGGAAGGTAGAATGATAGATTATAGATGAGATTAGAGGACGGAGATTACCTAAGGGTTTTAGAAGAATTCACAAACTGTATTCTTACACAATCTTTTTGCTTTAGCACAAAAGGAAAGAACTCATGTTTTAGAATACACTGATATTCTTTGCTCACATAGAGACCATGTTCACGTTGTGTTCCACATTTGCATATTATATTATACATTCATCACCCAGCTGAAGGGACATCAGCCCCCCATATTGGACTACGTATATCTTAAAACTGTTGTGAGCAGCAGTCTATGCACATATTTTCACTTCATAAATGTTTCAGGTTCAGCAGAGTGTATTCAACCATGAGGGTGATTAATATTATAAAGCAATCCAGATGTGGCCCTCCAGATGTTATTGGACTCCAATTCCAAGAAGCCCTTACCTTTGGCCATGGTGACTGCAGCTGATGGGTGTTATAGTTCAGCAAAACCCAGAGGTCCACAGGTCCCCCTTTTCTGTTGTGAAGCATCGAAGCCATAAACATGAGACATGAATGTGTGTTGGCTGGGTAATCACACATACTGTGTGAATTAATGAAAAACACAGTTACTCAGCCATTATCACTCATTTGCACTATCTGTCATCTATTTACTGCATTTACATAATATAGTATAATGGAGAAGGGGAGGGAAAGAGACAAAAGCATTCAATATTTTGATCATCACATATCTGGAAATTTGAGTCCTATTTATATTCAGATGAAGGTTCTTGGAGGACAGACAGTAAATTGAAACTAACAGAAGATTCATCACAATATGACGTTTCCCTGTAATTTTTCAGTGGTTCCTCGTTAAGTGAGCCAGGCAAGGCAATATCAAGACACCACCAATGAAAGTTCAATCACTGAGATTGAGCTGTCGCTTCCTATGGTTGCATCTTGGTTTTGTCACTTGGAATGCATTTGTGAGTTTATGGAACAGTATCAGGGAAATGTCACTTCATGATATTACAGTATTTCCCTCTAAAAGTAGAGTATATGAACTTCTCAGATAACCAGTTTTTTTGCAATGGGGGTTCTGCTCTGCACAGGCAAAAGCATTCCTGGATTGACTTTATACTTGCCAAATGCTCAACATTATGATGGGTGATGTTTCTCTGGATTTTATTATATATAATTGTCATCTGTACAGACTCGCCACAAAGACATATTGGAGACTACTGCAGGACCCTTGTTAGAGAGAACTCAATCACATGTGTCAAGAATATTGAACCTATTTTACTACTTTTCCTTTTCCCCATAGACATAGCAGCTTTTCACTTGCATGCAAAAAAGTAAAGAGGTGAACTCAAGGACACACCATTAGGATGTGGTCCCCCTGTAATATTCGGGGTCATAAAACTCTGACTGGCAGGCTTACGGTAATTTGGCCCAGCAGAGGCCCTAATTTAGCCTGCAAACTATTTTTACCAAAACATGCTTAGTAGCCTCATTCCACCATATGTGGGGCAGGTACAGTGGAACGATCAGGAGCCTATGTGAGCTCCCAATGGTCCCTTTGCGAGAGGGGCTCCATGTCAGTGCCAATCAGCTGATCAGCTCCGACAGAGAGACGCACATGGATCAGCTACACTAGTGAATTCCTGCTTGGGAATTCCCCAGTGCAATTGAGAGAGCTCTGTTTTGAAGCAATTTGCATTGAAAGTGCTTGCTACATCAGAAACTCTGCAAAGGAAAAATATATTAATTTCAGCAAACATTTTCAAAGCAAACCACACGAACGGAGCATGCGTCTTTGAAGGCACGCTCCCCCTGCCAATCAGCTTTCAAATGTGCATACTCTATTAGTGCAAAGCAGTTTTCTTGCTGCAATGGGGTGGGAGTGGAGAAGTTCCATTTAAAATTACCCATAATGGGAGTCATGTGGCACCTTGGAAACTAACAGGTTTATTCTGAAGCGAGCTCTAGTCCACCATAATATATCTGCTTGCCTTTATGACACCACAGATCTCTTTTTTATTAGTCTTGTTTTTATGTCTCTTCATCATACCTATTGGTAGACTGGTCCAATGATATATGGACTTTAGTATACATAGTTACAAATGCATTTTAAGACCAGCTTTGGGGTGGAGAATGAATGAAGGTACTGGGTTGAAAATATTACAATAAAATCACAGAGAGACCCAGTTCTCATGGGACAGAGCTCCCTTGATGGCAGCAAATGGTGGATCCAGACAAGGCTAAGCAGTGGGGTGCCTCTGCTGCATCCAGCCCCTTCCAGTATGACAGACTGAGGGTTTGGACTGGTGTGCCTAGGGCACTGAATATACACTGAGTATAAAGAGAAGAAAGTGTGGGAGATTCAAGCAGTCAAACCTAACCATGCATATTTGCTAGCTGGTATATGAAGGGCCACGACTGGATCTAATGGTCAGGGGTCCCTTTACCTTTACCTTATATGAAGGGGTTAAGGACCACAGCGTTCTAATTGAAAGAGTAGGCTAGTTAGGTCACGCCCCCTTTTCTCCTGAAAGGGAGGAAGTAAAGGCTGTTTCCTGTCCCTTCTCATCTGCCGTGCAGGTGGGTGTGTCTCATCTTGGTTCCCAACCTCAGGCACATTGTTGTAGTTCTTCCCAAGTATTTTACCTGCATTATTTTATTGCTGCTGCAGAAGGAAAATGCATGCCAGAAACTGTAAGTATTTTAAACTTACTTTGTTGGTATGTGGTTTGTTTATTGAAAAGGGCATAAAAGGGGGGGGGGTTGGTTGCTTCACACAGCTGAACACAATAAGTAAGGTTTAATAACCTGTATTCCTACACTTCACTAAACTGCTTAATGATGGGAATTAAATTCTGCTGTGGGCTTTCTCCCACCAGAAAAATTGCAAAGCCCTGTATTTTGAAAACAGGGACCAGCCGTTTTCCTTTGTGTTCATCCACACACGTGGGTCTCTAGAGTTTTAAATATAACTACAGTAATATATCCTCTTACCAATTTCCATATCAGGAAGTGGGGGGGGGGGAGAGAAGTGGGTTAAAAAAACAACAGTGAAGCAATGCAAAAGACAGTAGTAGGTGTGCTACAGTAGAGACCCATTTCCAGCTAGAAAGAACGAGATCGATAATGTATACAAACGCCTAAAGAGGGGAAATTACTTTCTGCAGTCAGCTAGAGACCAGATACTATAATATCAAATTTGTTTATTAATTCCAATTCAGCAGATTCACGTTGAAGCGGCGGGGGGGGGGGGAGAAAATGTTGGAGAAAAGTGATTATAAGGTCTGTTACAAATGTCCAGGAAAGTTGGACTTCACTTATTCCTGAGTGTTTCTATTTTAAATACCTTTGATCTATGTTATCAATGGGAACGTGACCCAACCTATGTCAGGGATGGAACCTGTTGGCAGGTCCTAACTCCCACCAGCGCCAGACAATATGGTCAATAGTCAGGATGATGGGAGTCACAGGCGTACAACATCTGGAGGATCACAGTTTCCTATTCCTGGCTTGTTTAAATAGGAAAAGGAGATTGTTGGACAATGGCTTCTTCATGCCATTAGAAGATGTGTAGGCAAATGAGCCCTCAATATTATCTGATGGTGCCTGGTCCTCTGGTGGTACTCCTTTCTTCTTTGGTGATCACTTGTAGCCATGTAAGATTGTCTTCCATGAATGTGGTGTTAACAGTGTGTCCGTAAGTGACTTTGGAGGCCAGTGCTGGATCCCCACATCCTTCCACAGTGGGGTCATAGGTTTCTGGGTGGGAGTTGATCACAGTGAAGATTTGCCAAATGTGCCTTCCTCTTAGCTCTTCCTGAGTTCATGCTTCTTCAAAGTCCATGATGCCTTTGGTGAAGGCTGTTCTCAATTGGAGCGCTCGGAGGCTAGTGTTTCCCAGTTGCTGGTATTTATACTACTTTATTATTTTTTTGGCCTTGAGAGCGTCTTTAAACCTCTTTTGTTATCCACTGACATTACACTTTACATTCTTAAGTTGGGAATAGAGTAGTTGCTTTGGAAGACGATAATCAGGCATCCAAAACACATGACCAGTCCAATGAAGTTGATGTTGAAGAATCATTTCTTCGACAGTGGTGATCTTTGCTTCTTCCAGTATGCTAACATTAATTTGCCTGTCTTCCCAAGTGATATGTAATTTTTTTCAGAGAAACTGTTGATAGAATTTTTTGAGGAGTTGGAGATGTTTATAAATGGTCCATGTTTCACAGTAAAGTTGGTAGCACAACAGCTTTATAAACAAGCATTTTGGTTTCCATGCAAATTCCCTGGTGTACTGAAGTAGTTAAGGGAACAGAATTGGCATTGCAATAAGGAAGGGCAAGTATACTGCCCAACAGCTGTGGAAGATTTATTTGTTTGTTTGTTTATGGTATTTCTTTCCCACCCTTTATAATTCCACCACCATGTGTCATTTCGAGAATCTTCAAGGGTGGACTAGAAGCTTTTTAGATTTGAAACGTATAAAAGCTGCCTTATACTATTGTTTACACTGACCAGCAGTGGATTGCCATGATTTCAGACAATATTCCCAGCCCATATGGAGATGGTGGGAAATGAACCAGAGACCTTCTGCATGGAAAATGGATGCTCTGCCAATGAGCTATAGCCTTTCCTCATGGGGAGAAAACTGTAGGGGATGAAAGTGGTATTCTGAAGTATGCTTGTTCTTTCCCTACTTCACAAGAGGACTTGGGAAAGGAGATTTAGAATAGTAAAAGACAAAGGGGGAAGGGCTAAGCACTGTTCTAATAAAATTCAGACGTATTTACAGCTGCTTTAAAGTAGGAATAAAAATGCTCAGTTGTTTTTCTCTTGCATAATGTGTAGTTTGAAATAAAAGAGAGAGCAGGCTCCAGTGCTCACTGATGCAAAACCCTTTGTGCCTCAGTGTGTTTCAGAGTAAAACACTTCTACAGGGGCCTGAAAAGCTTGTGAGTTCTTAAAAATCCCCAAAACATCTTATTCTTAAAATCTTAACCGCTCAAGAACCAGCTTGCCAAATTAGTAGAACAGAAATATTTTCTCTCCACATCTATGTTGAACCTCTGTACTGTTGAGATGCCTTCCACCGCCCTTTCCCTTATGGTAATATGTAGCTTGACCATATTACTTGTTACTGTGTAATGTCATTAAGTGGATGAGCAGCAGTTAAAAGAAGGAAAATCAGGTCATGAGTGAACCAGGAGTTGAGGACATTGTGAGGCAAAATATGAGAGAAGTAGAAAAAGCACATGTTGACTTGATGTGTGAGATCAAAGGTAATGTGAGAGGGCATCTTCTTGTGCAATGGGACTTGTAATGGAAGTACAGTGGTACCTTGGTTCTTAACTTAATCTGTTCCGGAAGTCCGTTCCAAAACCAAAGTGTGCTTTCCCATAGTAAGTAATGCAAAATGGATTAATCTGTTCCAGACTTTTAAAATCAACCCCTAAAACAGCAATTTAACATTCATTTTACTATCGAACGAGACTATTGATCCAGAAAATGAAAGCAATAAACAATGTACTGCAGTCACACACACAATCAATCACTCAGTAGCTGAACTGGGTTCCACACAGTCACAAAAATAAAACAAAAAGAGCCGCAAAAACAAAAACACAAAATAAATAGCAAAAATAGACAGACCTCAGCGTAACACTCAAAACGGAAGTGTGCCACTCAAATCGGAAGCGTAACACACAAAACGGAGCATGTTCGACTTCCAAAAAAAGTTCGCAAACCGGAACACTTACTTCTAGGTTTTCAGTGTTTGGGTTCCAAGTTGTTTGAGTACCAAGGCGTTTGAGAACCAAGGTACTACTATATTGTTACGCAAGTGGGGGTACATCATTGGAAGTTACCCAGAAGTACGTGGACCAGTCTTGAAAGTGGCAGGTGAGCCTGAACAAGCTGCACTGTCTTTATATAGCCAATCTAGGTTTATGATAGCAGAGATCCAGATCAGTGTTTCCAGCCTAAGACGTCATTGTTTCTGTTACTGATTCACATCTTCCAACGTTGATGTAGATCAGGTGCTTCAAGCAAATTTATCCCAGAGACACATGAAATGATGCTGCTAAACACATCAAAACTGTGCTTAGTTCCCTGCACTGAAACAGTACGTGTGTGCTATTGTATTAAATTAGAATGCCCAGTAGGTGATTGCTTTTGTTCAAAAGCTCAGTCTCTCTATATAAAATTAATAATTTTCCTCAGCAGCTATGCTGCCTAAGCAAAGTTTAGCCTAAAACAATTCTTCTACTCACATTATAAACCCATGAAAATAGGGGGCTTATAATGCGAAGGCAGCTAGACCTTTAACAATAGCGTCATGAAAGACGCTGCTATAATTAATGATACTTCAGGAAGATTTATGGGCCTCAGACGGAGATAAAACAGAAATATCATTGCTTCTTTGCCTCCCATCATTTTATCCTCTATAAAATTTTATGTGAAATAAGTCAAATGAAAAATGTAAGCTCTTAATCTTTTCCTCGAGTCCCATCTATTACTTGATGAACACTTTTGTAGAATAAATTAGAGCTTTTTATTTCTTATGTATGCACCATTTTGTATTTGAAAAGCAGGGGGAAAGACATTGTTGGACTGGCTAAGGCACCATCCAGAGTATGGATAGTGAGGAAATGAAAAAGTAACAACTTCGGTTGCAATATATTCTTTGATTTTTGGTAAAATCTTCCCTGAAATTATTCCACATTCAAGCAGACGATAGGACTGGCCCTTTGCTGTACAGTTTAGTTCTGGACAATGGTGAATTTTCAGAAATCCCAGAGTAAACCTTATCCAGCTACTGCTGCTGCTGCTGCTGCTACTGCTACTACTACTACTACTAGGAAGCAAGAGTCAGGAACAAAAGTAGAGACAAATATAGGAAATGACTTAAACAAGTGAAATGCTTTAGCAAATATTCTAAATCATAATATGCTCAGTATCAATAGCAGTAAGAGATGAAAACTGAAAGCAGAGCTAGACATCAGGGCCAGAATGCAGATAATGGAGAAGGAGCAAGAGAAGGGATTGGGGCTGCCACACAAAGCAGAGATGGAACTCTTTACAGTGGACAAGTATTACTAAGTCTTCTTTTGTGTGGGGATAGCAGGAAAACAGGCATTAATCAGGCCCTTCCAAACATAAAGGGACCCCTGACCATTAGGTCCAGTCGTGGCTGACTCTGGGGTTGCGGTGCTCATCTCGCTTTATTGGCCGAGGGAGCCGGCGTACAGCTTCCAGGTCATGTGGCCAGCATGACTAAGCCGCTTCTGGCGAACCAGAGCGGCACACGGAAACACCGTTTACCTTCCCACCGGAGCGGTACCTATTTATCTACTTGCACTTTGAAACGTCCTTTCAAACTGCTAGGTTGGCAGGAGCAGGGACTGAGCAACGGGAGCTCACCCCGTCACGGGGATTCGAACCGCTGACCTTCTGATCGGCAAGCCCTAGGCTCTGTGGTTTAACCCACAGCGCCACCCACGTCCCAATTCCAAACATAGCTGCCCTTTATTCCCACATTTAACACATTTGGGAGAAATTCCACCTGTGAGGCACTGCAGGAAACAACTAAGGGAACTCATGTGGTCAAGAGCACTAACATTGAACCACAGCACCCCCTCCCCTACATTATACATAACACTGTCTCAGATAAGTAACATGACTGGTGAGGACCCAGCAGCCTCAGTGACCCAGCAGCCTAGGCACTGCATTCATTCATTCATTCATTCATTCATTCATTCATTCATTCAGTGCAGCCTAGGCACTGAATTTAGAATCTGAGTTCTCCTTAATGACACAGATCAATTCTTTATAGAAGCAAACTTTACTGGGGTTATTTAAGTAACAACCGAAAAAGATCCTGTAGCCCAATGCAATATTAATGAGTAAAACAAATTAGAAGTTCAGGGACCCTTGGAGTATAGAACCAGTACGCACTAAAGTAAGAAAGGCTTTCCCAGCTAACATTAGCATATATCTTTCTCTCCAGCCTCAAACCAACCAGTCCTAGCACTGCATCCAGGCACCAGCTTAAACGTTGGGTGTCATCATTGTGCCCCAAGCCTAATGACTGTTCCCGATAGCATCATATACACATTAAAGGTAAAGGACTCCTGGGCAGTTAAGTCCAGTCAAACTTGACTAGGGGGTGCAGCCCTCATCTTGCTTCAGGCCAAGGGAGCTGGCATTTGTCCACAGACAGCTTTCCGGGTTATGTG
Source organism: Podarcis melisellensis (assembly GCF_964234715.1). Classification (NCBI taxonomy): domain Eukaryota; kingdom Metazoa; phylum Chordata; class Lepidosauria; order Squamata; family Lacertidae; genus Podarcis; species Podarcis melisellensis. The sequence goes on from NC_138538.1 coordinate 53,703,319, forward strand.
GCCAGAATGACTAAACCGCTTCTGGCACAACAGGATACTGTGATGAGTGCCAGAGCGCATGGAAATACCGCATTGGGGGTGCAATAGTGCCCTGCTGGACATACTCTCATACAGAGTGAATTAAAAAATGTGATTTATAAAATAATAAAAGAAAACTTTTTTAAAAAGTAAACACCAAGTTTCTCTAGAATAATAACTTATTTAATAGTAATTAATCTGAGTGAGTACAAGTATGCAAGCCTTACACTTAATTTCAGAACTGAATTAATGCCTCCTACCAGATACATTGAGCTAAAGGAGGCTCTTCTATGTAAATGAACCAATTTGATCATTTCTCAGGATTCTTTTCCACTCTACCTACCAAGCACAGGCACTTCATATTCACTTTATAGTGAAAATAAACTGCTCCAGTTCATCCAGTAATTATCACACTTTTCTTCAACCTGTCAGTTATGAGCTTTTCATTTTTGCTACTTTGTTTTTGTGAGTGTGGGGCTGATCCAAAGCCGAGTAAAGCAGAAAGGAGCAACGCTGGAAAGAAAAGGAGGCAATGTGCTGTGTACAGGTTTCTTATATACTCACACTGAGCTTCACAAATACCATGGCAGATAGCCATAAGGCAGGCCCTATATATGGGAATATATAGGAAGGTAAAAAAGGAAAACACATTCAGTGCAACAAATAAATGCTACACCTAGTGGTAAAAATGAAACAACAGTGTAAAAAATGCACCATTCACTTGCAACTAAACACAAGTCATTGCTCAAATTCGTACCATTGTTCATCAAGCATCTGAAGAAGTTTCCATGAGAAACTTAATTTAAATAGGTTTTTCACTTCCCCTGCCAATTTAAAACATTTCTTTAAATTAAGGTAAAGGTAAAGGTACCCCTGCCCGTACGGGCCAGTCTTGACAGACTCTGGGGTTGTGCGCCCATCTCACTTAAGAGGCCAGGGGCCAGCGCTGTCCGGAGACACTTCCGGGTCACATGGCCAGTGTGACATCGCTGCTCTGGCGAGCCAGAGCTGCACACGGAAACGCCGTTTACCTTCCCGCTGGTAAGCGGTCCCTATTTATCTACTTGCACCCGGAGGTGCTTTCAAACTGCTAGGTTGGCAGGCGCTGGGACCGAGCAGCGGGAGCGCACCCCGTCGCAGGGATTCGAACCGCCGACCTTTCGATCAGCAAGTCCTAGGCGCTGAGGCTTTAACCCACAGCGCCACCTGTGTCACCTGTGTTAATTTAATCTTTAAATTACCTTGAGTGAAATCAGTTCTGCCTGCTTTTACAAGTTCTATCCATAAACTGCGAGAAATCCTGGCGAATGAGCTGGAGACAAGCAAATGGTCCGACAGTGGAACAAATTGATGGTAGTCCTCCCTTGTTGAAGGTCTTCAGAGAAGGAACTGGACAGTCAACTTTTGCAGATGCTCCAGTTCTGGATTTCCTGTTTTGAGATTAGAGTATCTGTGTGCGTGGAGTAGGTGGCCTATGATGCTTCCTTCAACCAGCGGTGGAGTGTATCTTCCCAGTGCCCAGAGTGGGCCTGCAAGGTGATGTGAGGAGGATGCAACAGGGCAGGCACACGCCCTTCCAATCATCTTCCAATCATGCCCACGCTACACCGCTGACTCACACTAAGCATTACCTCTTGGTTCCTCCTTGGTGAACCTCAACATGTTATCCACCTTATTCCACAAGGAGAACTGGCTGGATCAACCATATAGGAAGAGGACAATTCAAGGACCATACAGTATGTCAGAATCAGCATGCAACTGCAGATTTTTGCAGTTCTTTCAATATAACCAGCAACCTGTGTAAGCTGAAAGGGTGCTTCACAACTCCCTGTAATGCCACAAAAGCGGATTATGGGGTAGGTTGCCCATTTCCTGTGGGAAGCCAGCATGCTGGAACAGTACATGGATCTGGTTCTCTTGCTGCTATAGAGCATTGGCTGCACCAATGGGATTCTCTGTGATAGCGGGTTCTAGAATGTTTTCTAAATATATGCTGTAACATTCCTTTGAACTGATCCTGCCCACAGAGCTTGGTGGCTAACTAGGTTTTCAGCCCATCTATTATTGATCATGCCTCTTAAGTCTGCAGGAGATTACTTTAACATAAGATTATTGCTGCTCTGCATTGTCTGACTTTTAAGTTTCGGAAGCAGAATTGATCTTTGATGTGTTTTAAGTCTATAGTAATTTGAAGCTCAAACAGACTGACTGCAGCTTTATGGGAACAAAGCTATTAGAACATGATAGACCTTGCCATGCCACGGCTTCGTCTGACCTAATTTTTCTTCTGGGCTTATCTTTTTCATTCATCAAAGTTGCACAAAGCCTTTGGAAAGCTGGGTTTCAATGGAAACACCTGCAAAACTCTGAAAGCCACCTCATAAGTGGGTTTCTGCTTCTCTACCACCAAATATACTATGTCTAAATGTGCTGTTTTGCAGTTTCTACACCCCCTTTTGTTGAAACTAATGAGTCACGATTAGAGTAATGCTTTTCTGTGACTTCAAAACCATTTTGCTTAATGAGGTACTAAGTCTTTATAATTAGGCCCAGAAGGGAACTGGGACATGGCCCCTTAAGAGCAATAATTATTTAGGTTATTTATGGTAATAAAATGTAGAAAATAGGAATGCTTCCTCAGAATGTGGCTATTTATTCTTTTACATATTGCCTAACAGGCAATTACCCTATTAATGCAACGTTTTGTTGCTAAAGACATTAATTGAAATGTAAATTAAATGTAAATTGGCTAATTAAATTGATATGTAATGAACTTGTCATGCAGGCCTCTGAGATCAGATGCATTTGGCTAATAAACAAGTATTACTGAAGTACGATTGTGCCAGTAGAGTTTAAGTTGCATAAGCACTGCCTTTATATGTAGCCTCAATATCAAGTGGTTTGCAATGAGTGGTTACAATGAGATGTTTCAACTTTCGTAATATGACTCTTCGTGTGCAGCAAACTCCTGTGCAATTTCAGTGGAGTTGTTAATTTCATTCCTTAATTTTTTTGGTGGTCGATAGAGTTAAGCGCTGAATGTTTTCTGGGCCACTGACGGAGCCCTCTGAGCAGTAGGCGAGAGAACTGTGGGACTTTATGAAGAAACTCTCTATGAAGAGTGAAAACTTAGCATTTATATTGCACTTCATAGTGCTTTGCAGACATATTCTCAGCAAACCTTGAAATTTTCACAGGCAAGCCAATATATATTAATCCCAGAAGGCCTGATCCAGAGGCTCCAGCTGGGACAAAATGCTGCAGCTAAGCTGTTGATGGAGACAGACTATTGCCAGCTGATAACTCAGGTGCTCAAAAGCTTCCACTGGCTGCACATATGCTGCTGGGCCAAATTCAAGGCTCTTATATTATTTTACAAGGCCCTTAACAACTTGGGTCCAACTTGGGACTGCCTGTTAGTGGTCCCCCATGGCTTGGATGCACAGTTTATATCCACCAGTTGCTTGGGTTCAGTGTTGTGGGCCCAGTTTGATGGAACTTTTTTCCAGCTGAGGTCAGACAGACCCTCTCCCTGTTGAATTTCCTGGGCCTTTTATTGCAGCAGGTATTTGAACTGATTTTATAGTTTTAACTCATTTTTAGTCTCCTGCACACTGACTATAATTAAGCAGTATGCAAGCTGTTGAAATTAAACCAATAAATAAGCTAACTCTCTTTCATTAGAAGTTTCTAAGCAGAGTCTGGACAGTCTTACCAGGGATCCTGTCGCAGTAGGTTCCAAAGGGCTAGTGACTATTGCTTAGATTAGGCTAAAACGTTGCTTATACTTTCAGAAACCTCTAAATAACTCAAGACAGACTCAGAAATCTCTTAAGAGTTCCATTTCCCATCACTTGCTATTTGATAGCTGGAGACATCAGGGATCAAAGCTGGGGTTTTCTGCATGCAGAGTGTGTGCTGTGCCACTGAGCTGTTTCCATCCCTACAGTCACTGTACACTTTGCCATTGCCAAAGTGTCTGTACTCGCTTGCTAACTGTCGATGCCATTTTTATTTTATGCATATCAGGCTCTGTTCAGAAGATCAAACCTAAAAATGCTCATAGCAGAAATGAAACATGGTGGTGGCTGGGAGGTCAAGGGGAGGCAGAATCAGAAGGCACTTGCATTGGGTAGCAAGTAAAAGGTAAAGGTAAAGGGACCCCTGACCATTAGGTCCAGTCGTGGCCGACTCGGGTTGCGGCGCTCATCTTGCTTTATTGGCCAAGGGAGCCAGCGTACAGCTTCTGGGTCATGTGGCCAGCATGACTAAGTCACTTCTGGCGAACCAGAGTAGCGCATGGAAACTCCGTTTACCTTCCCGCCAGAGCGGTACCTATTTATCTACTTGCACTTTGGCATGCTTTCGAACTGCTAGGTTGGCAGGAGCAGGGACCGAGCAACGGGAGCTCACCCCGTCGCAGGGATTCGAGCCACCAACCTTCTGATCAGCAAATCCTAGGCTCTGTGGTTTAACCCACAGCGCCACCTGCAGGTAGTTGGTTCCAAATATGTGAAGATGATGATGATGATGATTTTATTATCTGTATCCCACTCTGGGCGGCTTCCAACAAATATAAAAGCATGATAAAACATCGAAGATTAAAAACTTTCTTATACAAGACTGCCTTCAGATGCCTTCTAAAAGTTGTATAGTTATCTGTCTCCTTGACATCTGATGGGAGAGCGTTCCACAGGGACTCTCAATAAAACAGGTGCGTGGATACAGGGGAGCACATGCCACTGATCCCAAATCCTAGCATTTTTTCTTTCTTTCTGTATCCTTTCGGGGGGGGGGGGAGGGATTGTTATTTGAGCCGGAGAATCTCTGCTGCTTCAAAATCAGCCTCTCAAATTAAAAAGAAGCATGGTTAGAAAATGGATCAGCTGGCTGCATCTATGGTAATGAGCGTAAAACGTATGCAGTCCAGTCACTTTGCTTGTCCTGTATCATATCTTTCAGCAGGCTAATTTTCCAGGCTGAAATGCACAGAGGATTTTGGTTCAGTGGGTTTAACTGAAGCGCAGCTATCTGGAAATGGCAGCGTTATCTACTATAAAGTAATGCCTTTCATTTGATCTCCTATTTTAGGCTAGGCCAGCAAAGTCTTAAATGCCTGGAAAAGTATCTCATCATACGCTGGTCCTCAGGTAGGTCATCTAGTCCAAGGCTGCCAAGTCATTTTCCAGCACCAGTTTCTGAGATGACCCGAGATGTTAACAATCTCGTTGTGCTGCACAACTGCATTTTGTGCACAGGAAACCATTTTCCCCTTCATTTTTTAATTTGAGGAGCAACCTGCCTTCCTAGAGTTCCAGTTCTTCTGGGAGTATATAGAAACACACACACTCCAATTTATACAGCTATCTTGTTTTCCATTATATACCTTCAAAGTGCTCACAATATGAAAAATATTCCCTGGTTGAAGAAATAGCAGCCAACATTGGCCTACAGTACAAATTAATTGTGAGGAGGAATTGAACAAGAATTTGAAAATAATAAAGCTTGGCCACTTTGGAGTATTCAGAGTAGTTCATATATATTTAAATATAGGAAAGCACTCTCCTAAAGGTCGCAAACATTAACTGAGCAGTATTCAGGTTAAGTGCATTTATTAAAATTTTCAACATGCATGCTACTGCTTGTCATCCTGAGGTCTTACTCTTGCGTAGGGATGCAGATGGCGCTGTGGTCTAAACCACTGAGCCTCTTGGGCTTGATGATCAAAAGGTTGACGGTTCGAATCCCCACAATGGGGTGAGCTCCCATTGCTTGGTCTCAGCTCCTGCCAACCTAGCAGTTCGAAAGCACGCCAGTGCAGGTAGATGAATAGGTACCGCTGTGGCGGGAAGATAAATGGCGTTTTCGTGCACTCTGGTTTCCTTCACGGTGTTCCATTGCACCAGAAGCGGTTTAGTCATTCTGGCCACACACCTGGAAAGCTGTCTGTGGACAAATACCGGCTCCCTCGGCCTGAAAGCAAGATGAGTGCTGCAACCCCATAGTCACCTTTGACTGGACTTAACCATTCAGGGTTCCTTTACCTTTTAGCTTACTCTTGCATCTGCCTTTCCCACCCTTCCTGCCAGCCCCCCCCATCTTCCACAGGAGGGAAATATTGCCTTGGGGAAAGGGTTAACAGGTGAGGGAGAGCAAAAGAGTGGATCAGGCAAGTAGACAAGGCGACATCCTGCATGAAGTGTTGGACACACAATCCCTAAGACTGGGAGAGGGCCTTTTTGGTGCTGCGTTTTTCATTGTGTAAATCATTCTGAGGCTATTTATATTGAAGGAGAGGTTTTGACAATACCATGTACATCTTCAAAATGGGTGTATTCCTCACTCCTATTCTCAGGAGTAGAAGTGGGAGATTTGGATGGCTCAGCTAATGTGGCAACAGCTTCACTTGCCAACACAGGGTATCTTCCTTACCTTTTCAGCCTTTGCACCTCAATCCAAACCGGTCCTGTCACTGCAGTGGCAATGAGGAGCAGGGAGTATTCCCATAGCTCAGGTCCTTTAGCTGCATAGCTGGTCATGCTCGATTATGATCTTCGCACGGTAGGTAGATAGTTTGCATCAGTCTAAAGCTCACTTTGGTTCCTTCCATTTCATTTCCACTAATGGCATCTTGACGTGCACTTTATGGTGTCTTCACTTCTTTCAAAGATATAGATTTTTGGAGAAACGGCCAGTAAACGTAGTTAGGAAATCCATTGCACTCTTGCAATATCATTAATCAAACATACATCATCACTCCCCACAGCCCTTCAGGGTGTGACCTTTGCTCAGTTCCCACCCCCCCACACCCTACAGGCATTAAATAAATCAGTCCGAGCACAAAGTCAGTCAGCTTCTGATCCTGATATTACTTTAGCTGATTTGTTTCCACCAGGTGTCCCTAAATGGTTAACATCTGCGGTTTCCAGAGAGAGAAACGTGATGAACACAGCAAGAGGGTAAGAGCTGATTAAAATTCATCCTGCTATATCATCCATAAATAAGAAATAAAGATGAGAAGAAAGAAAGAGACATGTCTGTGATTAATCAATCTTAAAATGGTCACTGCCTGCTTCCTGCTTTTCATACAAATGCAGCTCACATACAGACCCCCAAAGAGTGGCAAGCATATTGCTTTTATTAGCCAGAAATATGAAATTCAACAAATATCAGGTATTTTATTCAGATGCACACTCAAACAGTATTATAAATCACAACATCATCAAACTATGCAAAGTCAAGTATTAACGATCTGGGTCTCCATTCAGCTGCTGATAGTATTGACATGTTAGGGAAAGCTGAAAGTCTTCATTGATTAGTCCATGTGATTAACCAGTTGATTAATCACAAATTCAAGGAGCCTTTTCAATGAGAGCTATCCCCAGGGGTTGCAGTGCTGATAGCATCATTGTGATGAATCTGTGATCTCTTGAATTAAGCCATGTGTTTTGATGATGTTCTAAACAAGGAGCTGCCAGGGTTATTTAAGTAAAGGTAAACTAATCTACGCTAAGAGGATCCTGTTCTGCTATCAGTTACACATAGCCACATGTTGAAATGGTGGGCAGGGTTGCAAATAAGAGATGCTGTAATCTTGATTGTGCAGTCAATTTGCCCAATTAAAAAGATAAAATGCAAAAGAGTGAACTGATTTAAAAGATCATCAGTTTATTGCACAGTGTTGCAATGTTCAACCCAGTGAATTAGAATGAGAAAATTCTACAAATATTAGAATAATAGAATTGTACAGTTGGAGTCTACCCCAAGGGTCATCTAGTCAAACCCCGTGCAAAGCAGGAATCTCAACTGGATCATACATGACAGATGGCCCTCAAGAACTTCCAAGGAAGGAGAATCCACAACCTCCCAAGGGAATCTGTTCCACAGTCTCATAGCTCTTACTGTCAGAAAGTTCTTTCTGATGTCTAGTCAGAATCTCATTTCTTGTAACTTGAACCCATCCAAGTTTGCTTCATTTTCCATGCGGCAGCCCTTTACATATTTGAAGATGGCTACCATATCTCTTCAGTCTCCTCTTTAAGAGGCTAAACATATCCAGCTTCCTCAACTGCTCCCCATTAAGGCTTGGTTTCTAGACCCCTGATCATCTTGGTTGTCCTCCTTTGCACATGGTTCCAGCTTGTCTATATCCTTCTTAAATTGTGGTGCCCAGAACTGGACACAGTATTGCAGGTATGGTCTGACCAAGGCAGAATAGAGTGGGACTACTACTTCCCTTGATCTAGACACTTTTCTCAATTTCTAGATTCCAGTCATGGGTCTCATCCCACCAGGTTTCAGTAATGCCTAGGTTAGTTGATCAAAAGAGGAAAATGAAACCTAGCTTTCTCTGGTCCAGATATCGGTGTCCCTAGTTGGCTGCCTATGATTTTTTTTTTATTCCTGGTTCTTGTCCTACTGTTGCCCCTTGTCAAACCAAAAACCCAAACTAAAAACCCAACACTCAACCACAGCATCTGTTTATAACACAAATCTTCCAAGCTGCCTTCAACTCTGAGAAAAATATAACCAGCCTGGATCCCATTTAATCATCTTCTTCATCATCCATATCCATCATAGAAGGAATGGGTGTCTTTCATATTTTAAGGTAACCAAAACTCCCTGTGACATCTGAACTGGGGAGACTGGCTTCTTTGAACTATGGTTTGAGAATCAAGTCAGGTCCTGAAAACATGGTTTAATCCTGGCTTGTTCTCATTAATGAACAGTAGATTTGCAGCAGCTTGCTCACATAGTAGAAAGCCATAGTTTCCCATTACATGTGGAGCGAGCGAGTGAGAGAAAACGATCTCTGAACAATGTTGTGTTTGCACTATCTCCAGGTAAGGCAGCAGGCATGCTTTTTTATTTCTGAACTTGCAGCTGTATATATATTGTTTCTTTTTAGGTTATAGCAGTTCACAGTGGTTTCCAGCAGATGAACTATTCAATTACTTCAGGGCTTTTCCATTTGTAATAGTATGGAGCAGTGATAGCCAGAAGACTTCACCTGTCTTTTAGAGATAGCCAGACTGGCAATTTGAAACTGTTCATTTTATCCACACCAGTAAATTTCATAAAATGGTTATAGAAAGATTCCTTTTCTGTCTGCAGAACCTTCTCCCGGGAATTCCATATACAATATTGTCGGAGCCGTAATGGACACAACCTGAGATTGTATTAATGTTCCCCTAGCAAAAGAGTCAACTCATTTTGTGTTTCTGTAACAGGTTTGCAGCTTGGCAGTAAAGGTGCTTGATGGTGTGACAGAACAAAAAGAATAATTTTAAATGAAGTCCACCCCACCCTGTCACTGAAAAGTGCCTAATTCCACCATCAGAAAGCGTCCAATTCAACCTAAGACTATCTGTGTTGGGGGTTATGGTAGGATTTTTTTGCCAGAAGAGCAGAATGTGCAGAAAACAAAGTAATTTTATTCTTTTTTAAAAAAAATATATATGGTGAAAGGTCATCTTTAGTGGTTCAGGGTTTGCTTAACCCCTTCATCAGTAATAACACCAGTGGAACAATCGAGTTGTAAAATTAAGAGGGACCTCAGATGCTTATTTATTTACCCCCCTATACTGTTCCTAAAATGTCTCTTGCTTTTTCTTAGAAACTATTTATTGGTGAAGATTCCACAGTCTTGCTAGGTACCTCATTTTACTGCCCAAATATAACCCCTAACACTTTGCCTTTTGTTCCCCTATGTAGCAGCTAGGTTGGGTGGGGTGGGGTGAGGAAAGGCCCACCCATTAGTTCTATGGCACAGAGCAACTTATTTGGTTATGCAAAATCCAGGTCCTTAGCTAGCCAGCCAAAGCCATTACCTTGACAAAGGAACTGATTTGGCAAAGTTCCCTTTGTATATTTTACGCTCACAGATTGCAGGCGCAGAAAGGGGAACCAGGGTTCCTTCCAGATTAAGCCCACCCCCAACTCATAACAGTACCTAAGAGAAAATGTGTATTTCTGTACCACCATCTCACAAAATGGGACACGGGTGGCGCTGTGGGTTAAACCACAGAGCCTAGGACTTGCCGATCAGAAGGTCGGCGGTTCGAATCCCCATGACGGGGTGAGCTCCCGTTGCTCAGTCCCTGCTCCTGCCAACCTAGCAGTTTGAAAGCACATCAAATTGCAAGTAGATAAATAGGTACCGCTCCGGCGGGAAGGTAAACAGCGTTTCCATGCGCTGCTCTGGTTCGCCAGAAGCTGCTTAGTCATGCTGGCCACATGACCCGGAAGCTGTACGCAGGCTCCCTCAGCCAATAAAGCGAGATGAGCGCTGCAACCCCAGAGTCGGTCACGACTGGACCTAATGGTCAGGGGTCCCTTTACCTTTATCTATCTCACAAAATATCAGAGCAATGTACAACACAATTAAAAACACAAGCACACAATTAAAAACAATATAAATAATTATGAAAGCAAGTTGTGAATTTAAAAGCTGCCAAGGCCTGTTGGCATGAAAAAGTGTTCAAGAGATACCTGAAAGTCAAAAGCGAGTCTGTTTGCAGAATCTCTTCTGGAACAGCGTTCCACAGCATGGGAACTAAATGCCCATCTTCTAGTTGTGGCCAGTCAGGCCTTTGTAACACAGTGCCGCACACATACATGTCAGAGCACCTTAATCAGCTTTCCTTTTTGTGAGATCTTTCACCAGCATGCATGGGAGAAGTACCACCAGGAAGCCGAAAGAGATGGATGGAAGAATATTGATTTTGAGGGACTTGTGTTCTTCCACCTGGAAATGTCCCATCCACACTGCAAATTAATGCCAGTTGGTAGACAGCAAAGTTCCTTTTTGCATTTTTGGACAGTTTTGCTATGAGTGATCTGCAGTCTTCACTGCAAATGGTGAGCTGCTTTAACAACCAAGAAACACCGTGATAAAGCTCAGAAGTTGTGCGATAGCATGACTGAAGGCACGGGATACAAGGGAGAAATGGGAATGAGGGAAGGGTGCAGAGGAGAGGACCCAAAGGTACTCAGAGCAAGAAGAGCCAAGGGACTTCAGAAAGAAAGGAGGGAGCAATCAATTGGAAAGGGAATTTGAGCTAAGCAACCCCCTCAACTACAGCCCTGCTTTGAAGCTATATTTCCATAAAATTCCCCACCATATGGCCGGTATTACACTTAAATACAGTTGTTTTCACATGCACACAGTGTTACTATTTCTGACAGTGAGTTTCAAGTTCTAGTGGCATATGCTGGGAAACAACTCAATACATGCATCAAGGAAAAATGAAATAATGGGCTTACCTACGTTGCCTGTATAGAGTTGAAACTTCCTGCAGAGCTTGTCGATCAGAAGATGTAAAGGGAACTGCATACTCGTTCAGGAAATCATGCTTTTGCCTATATTGCAGTTGTTGACAGTCCAGGGATCTGCTTTCGTTGCAAGGTGACCCATGAATTCATTCAGTAATGAGGGAAAGTAGTCCTGCACGTGTTCAGAGAGTCATTTTTTTTTTTTTGCTTCACAACACATGTTCAGCAGTAGTACTGAAAACTAATTCCAGGACTCAGAGCTGTTGTCTGAAATTAAATCTAGCAGCTCTGCCTATATCCAGAGGCACTTTGAAAGTTTGGATAGGCGTCATGGCATGCTACTACAAACGGGAAGTTCCTTCCAGGGCCAAGGGTTGGTTCAAATTGAGTCCTGAGTTTACCAGTGCTATTGACCCCTATGCAATTTAACAAATTATGCTGCTATATAGTATAACCTTGCTTATTTTGCATCACTTATTTTGAATGGACTATTTGGGCTTTGTTGGAAGTTCAGCATCTTTTGTTTTTTTTTTTATTTTTTTTTTTATAATAATATTTTTATTTGCTTTTTTCCAAGGTCAGATACATCGTCAGTTATTCAACAAAGGCAGTTTTACAGAAAGAAAAAGAAAAAGGTTATAAGCAAAAAAGAGATCTTACTTTACAAAACAATTTTTCATGATCTACTGGACTTCCCCACATCTTCCACCCCCTGCATCTTTTTCAATAAAATAAAGTTACAGCAAATTAATACCTTGTTTCCTGTGTTTTGTACTTTCCTCAATTGTATATTAGGTTTAGGGGAAATATTGTTAGTTCACAATTCCAACAGTCCTCAATATAGAAACTTTACCCTAGACTTTAGTCATTTCATCATCAGAACTTAAATTCAGCAATATCAAAAATTTGAAATCTGAAGCTTGTTGTCTAAAAACTTAACAAATTCTCAACATTCACATAACTTATAATGTTTTTGTAAATAGTCCTTAAATTTTTTCCAGTCCTCTTCCACTGCCTCTTCTCCCAGGTCTCGGATTCTGCCAGTCATTTCGGCCAGTTCCATATAGTCCATCAGCTGCGTATGCCACTCTTCCAGCGTGGGTAGCTCCTGTACCTTCCAATATTTAGCCAATAGAATTCTTGCTGCTGTAGTTGCATATAAAAAGAAAGTTCTATCCTTCTTTGTCACTCTCTGGCCCACAATGCCCAGGAGAAAGGCCTCTGGTTTCTTAGTAAAGGTATACTTAAATACCTTTTTCAACTCATTATAAACCATTTCCCAGAATGCCTTCACCTTCGGGCATGTCCACCAGAGGTGAAAAAACGTTCCTTCAGCTTCCTTACACTTCCAACACCTTTTATCAGACAAATGGTAAATCTTTGCAAGTTTGACTGGGGTCATGTACCACCTATATATCATTTTCATAATGTTTTCTTTCAAGGCACTACATGCCGTGAATTTCATATCGGTGTTCCATAACCTTTCCCAGTCTTCAAACATGATGTTGTAACCAATGTCTTGAGCCCATTTAATCATAGCTGATTTAACTAACTCATCTTGTGTATTCCATTTAAGCAGCAAGTTATACATTCTTGAGAGCACTTTCGTCTTAGGTTCAAGTAGTTCTGTCTCTAATTTTGATTTTTCCACCTGGAAACCAATCTTTTTATCTTTTTTAAACATCTCTTGAATTTGGGCATAGAGAAACCAGTCTCGCACCTTGTCCTTTATTTTTTCTAAACTCTGCAGCTTCCAATTATCTCCAACTTTTTCTATTATCTCACAATATTTAGCCCAACCACTCTCCATGTTAAGTACTTTGGTGGTCTTCGCCTCCGTTGGTGACAACCACCTCGGTGTCTTATTTTCAAATAAGTCCTTGTATCTAGTCCAGACATTAAACAAAGCTTTCCTGACAATATGGCTCTTGAACAATTTATGTACCTTTACCTTGTCGTACCACAAATATGCATGCCATCCAAAAGCATTGTTAAACCCTTCCAGATCTAGGACATCAGTGTTTTCTAGTAGAAACCAATCCTTCAGCCAGCAGAAGGATGCTGCCTCATAGTATAACCTTAAGTCCGGCAGGGCAAACCCCCCTCTTTCTTTAGCATCTGTTAGTATTTTAAGTTTTATCCGGGGCCTTTTGCCCTGCCAGACAAATTTCGTAATGTCCTTCTGCCACTTTCCAAAACACTCCACTCTATCCACGATCTGCAGGGTTTGAAACAAGAATAACATCTTTGGCAATACATTCATCTTTACAGCTGCAATTCTTCCCGACAAGGTAAGTTTTAGTCTTGACCAGATTTCTAAATCCTTTTTAATTTCAATCCAGCATTTTTCATAATTATCTTTGAATAAATTCAAATTTTTCCCAGTCAAATTCACCCCCAGGTATTTCACTTTTTTAGCCACATTTAACTCCGTTTCTTTCTGAAACTCATCTATTTCTAAAGAAGTCAGATTTTTCGCCAAAACCTTTGTTTTTTGTTTGTTCAACTTGAATCCTGCCACCTGACCAAACTCATAAATTAATTCTAAAGCTCTTTTAGTACTAGATTCTGGCTCCTGTAGTGTTAAAACCAAATCATCTGCAAAGGCCTTCAACTTGTATTGTTTACCTCCGACCTGTATTCCTTGTACCTCCCGATCCTTCCTAATCAAGTTCAGCAATACCTCCAGGACCGAAATAAATAGCAGGGGTGATAGGGGGCACCCCTGTCGTGTTCCTTTTTCAATTCTGAACTCTTCTGTCACCACATTATTCACTATCAATTTAGCTTTTTGCTCTGAATAGATTGCTTCTATACCATTTTGAAACGCCCCTCCCACTCCCATCCCTTCCAAATTTCTCTTCATAAATTTCCAAGATATATTGTCAAAGGCCTTCTCTGCATCTATAAAAATTAATACAGCTCTTGTGTTCAAATTTGTCTGTAGTAGCTCCAGAACATCTATAATGTTCCTAGTGTTGTCAGACAGATGTCTACCAGGGAGAAAGCCTGCTTGGTCTTTATGAATTACTTCATTCAGAACTTTTTTAAATCTACTTGCCAGAATGTCAGCAAAAATTTTATAATCCACATTCAGGAGTGAAATAGGACGATAATTCTTGAGTTGAGTCTTTTCAGATTCCAATTTTGGTATCAAAGTGATGAATGCTTCTTTCCACGATTCCGGAGCCCCCTTCCCCTCCATAATTTGGTTACACACCTCCACTAATGGTTGAATCAAATAATCTTTTAAAACCTTATAATATTTGGAGGTGAGTCCATCTGGGCCTGGGGATTTCCCCAATTGCATGTTCTGAATGGCACTTTCTATTTCCTGCTGTGTTATTCTGTAATTCAGGGTTGTTTGTTTATCTTGGGATAATTTTTTCAATCCGTTACTTTTTAAAAATTGAATAATCTCCTCCTCCGCCTGTGGACCTTGAGTAAACAGTTTTTTGAAATATCTCTGGAAACACTTTCTAATTTCTTCTGGTTTCTGAATACTTTCTCCATCAACCTCCAAGTTGGTAATAGAATTCAATTTGTGTCTCTTTTTCAGCTGCCATGCTAATAATTTTCCACATTTGTTTGCTGATTCAAAAGATCTTTGTTTCATTTGTTTAATTTTCCATTCTACTTCTTGGTTTATCAATTTGGCATATTGTGCTTGATGGAACTTAATTTCTCTTAACACTTCTTTTGACTTTGGGTTAAGTCTAAGTCTTTTTTCACCCTCTCGTATCTTCTCTAAAATCTTATCTCTTTTCCCATTCCAGAGTTTTTTCTTAATAGAATTTTGTTGAATCAGAAACCCCCTCATTACAGCTTTGCTTGCGTCCCAGATTGTTCTCTTGTCCACCGGGGTATTCATATTGATTTCAAAATAATCCTTCAACGTTTTTTGGGCCTTCTTCACAATCTCCTGATCTCTGAACAAAGTGTCATTCATTCTCCATCTGAAGGATCCAGCTGGCACAAGTCTCAGATCCATTTTCAATGCGTTATGGTCGGAGCAGGTTTTAGGGCAGATCTCTATTTTTTTTGTCTTAGGGGCCAGCCCTCTAGTTATCCAAATTTGGTCAATTCTTGTCCATGATAGGTGAGCCTCAGAAAAGAAAGTCCCTTCTTTACCTAGTGGGTTTTTGGTCCTCCAAATGTCGATCAAGTCCATATTGTCTGTCAGTTCAAAAAAAGATTTAGGTAGTCTGCCATCTTTAGTCAAATTTTGGTTTTGTGACTTATCCATGTGTGTAGAGACGACTCCATTCATATCTCCCATCAAAATGATGTTAGTGTAGTCTATATGATCCAACATTATCTCATGCAGCTTTTTGTAAAATTCCGCTTTCCCCTCATTTGGTGCATATACTCCTACTATCAAAAATTTTTCTCCTTGTGTTTGGATTTCAATCGCCAAAATTCTTCCTTGTTCATCTTTAAATATCAACTTTGGTGCTAGGTTCTCTTTTGCATAAATCACTACTCCTCTTTTCTTAACTTTGTCTGAGGAAACAAATTCTTGGCCTAATTTTTTGTTAATTAAAACTCTCCTATGGAGCCTAGTCACATGTGTTTCTTGTAGGCATATGATGTCCAATTGTTCCTTTCTCAATATGTGAAAAATCTTTTTCCTTTTCTCAGGGGAATTTGCACCATGAATGTTCCAACTAAATAGCTGCAGAGACATCTTGAATCAAATTGTTAGCCAGTAGGAGTGTCTTTCTTGCTGTCAAGATCTGGAGGTAATGCACCAGGCGGAGGTGGTGGCCAGGCACCTGCTACTCCTTTCCGAAGGTCCTCCCCGTAGTCGTTCAAAAATTTTTCTTGGTCTTCTGTTGATCTAATTCTCACTTTTTTCCCTTTAATGCTGAAGGATAGTCCTTGAGGGAATTCCCACCTATAAGGGATTGTGTTGTTTCTCAGTAGGCTTGCGAGGTCTTTATATGCAATTCTTAAATCCAACAGCTGTTTCGGAATGTCTCTGAAGATTTCTGCAGTTCTTCCCTGAATCACCAATGTATTTTTAAAATGAAGGCCGAGTATGTTATCTTTTTCTTGCTTAGATCTCAAAATGACCAAGCAATCTCTTGGTTTGTCCTTCTTTGCTACTCTTCCCAGCCTGAAGGCGGTGACAATTTTAAAGTCCTTGTCTTCTGCGATACCCCAGAACTTTGATATTTCTGCCGTCAGGTAGCTGATCAAATCTTCTTTCTCAAGTTCTGGTATATTCCTAATCCTAAGGTTGCTTTCCCGGTTTTTCAATTCTGCCATGGACAGGTAGGCTTGCTGTTCATTAAGCTGTCTGCTCAGTGGTCTTACTTCTCCTCTTACTTCCTCTATCCTCTTTTTATTTTGGTCTGCCTTTAAATTTGCTTCTTCGGCTAATTTACGATTTTCTGCTGTTGTTGCCTGCAAATTTCCAATGGCCTCTAAATTTTTAGAAACTTGGTCAGTCAATTTGTTGATTGTGGCTGTCACCTGATCAAACTTAGAGGCCTGCTCATCTGCCTTTTTATTTAACGCTGCCAGCTGTTCCAAAATTTCCTTAGATACAGGATCTAGTCCTCCTGCAGCCATGTCCCGAAAAGCTGGCTGTTTAATTTCTCCTTCTTGCAGACCTGTAACTATTGGAACTGATGATCTGCGAGGCTGCACCGGCAAGGTTGTTTGTATTAGCTCAGATTGTTTTGCTTTTTTGGCAGCTCTTGTTTTTGCGGCTCCACTCATTCCACAGCTGTCCATGTAGCAAGGTCAAATTGTAAATCCCATGGGAAAGACAAACCGAAAGGTAAACATCCAGGCAGAAGCTTTACAAAAAACCCTGCAGTTCCCAGAGACTATATATTCCACAATCCAGTAGGGGGAGCTTCCCAAAAGTTAAGAGAAAACAAAAGTGAAAAGTTTCCACCATTAAATTCCCCTCTTTAAAAGTTCCAAAAAGTTCCAAAAGTTAAAGAAAAACCGAAAACCAAGGGGTAGAACCTTCAAAAGTTCATTTAAACTAGCAGAGAGTACGTGTTCTTTACAGTGGTGCATGCACAGTTCCTTATTTGTAACCACAAAAGTAGCCCCAAAGTAACTTTAAAGTCTTATATACAGTTACCGCAGTCTGATGATTTTTGTATCCAGACAGCCCGAGAGCTGTTTTGAAACTTTGTAATCCACACAAAAGAGAAAGGAAGAGGTTGCTGCCTATATCCTCTTGTAAAAAAGAAATTCTCAACTTTTCTTAACTTTCCATGCACTTTAATTCGAATTTGCAAGGTGTACTCCAACTTCTTAAAAGTCCCTCTCAGCGCTTCAGATTTATAGCTCTTTGCTTGGTGTTTAAACAGAGCCGGAAGACGGACTTCCTTTTTAACGTCTCCCGCTTTCAGCCAAATTTCAGAAATTTAGAGTCCCAAATCTCAAAAACCTTACTCACGAGTAAGTTGATTCCAATCGAATGTTCAAGGAAGAAAGGTCAGCGCTCATCAGCAGCAGCCGCGCGGCTTCACTCCCGCGGAAAGAGCGATGAACTCACAGCACCGCTACCCCCTCCACGTTCCGGAGCCCCTTACGGGGTCCCTTCTTCGTTTCCGAGGTCGCTCTTGGTGCCCGCCGAGTCCCACGACCACAGGCTCACTCTACCTGTGGTTTTTTCTTAACGGGTCTCCGCTTTGCCGTAGCGGACGACCCTTTTCCGCGGAGCCCCTCTTCACAGCGCGAAGAGGACCGCCATTGCTGTTTCGCGCCGCCTCCGGAAGTGGAAAGTTCAGCATCTTTTGCCATTACTGTTATTAAAAAAAAAAAGTCTAGGTCTCTGAACATGGACAAAGTCTGGAGCAAACAGCACAGAGCCATGGTAAAGAACTGTGCATATAGAAGTCATTCTCTAAGCAATGAATTTCCTGTCCCACGCTTCTTTTACTTTTCCAGTAGATGCTATATGATCACCTGCAACTTTTAACACTGATGAGGACTAGAAACAATTTTTGAAAAAATAATAATAATGAAAGCCAACTTTCAATATTTCTCAGGAATCCACACTCAGAGCAAGAAGCAGATTCTGTATAGTATATTTTCAAGGCAAAATGTTGGTAGAAACATTTGCGAAGAGGACTGCAAAAACAGTTGGGGGAAGGAAATAAAGTTCTGTGGAGTGGAGACGTAGTAGAGTAGTTCCCACAGATCTCAATCTGTGCTATTCCCTTGATGTAAAGAAGAAGTTAGAAGAGGTGGAAGCATTTCAATTGATTGAAAGAAGAATTTTGAAGGTGTGAAGGAGAAGAAAACTGAAAAATGGCACCCAGCCTGTAATGAGGAGGGATGGTGGTTACACGCAAACAAGTTAGGGTAGAAGATACAAGGGAAGAAGAAAAAATACAATTTTATATACGGTATTTAAAGCATTTTAAAATGCTCTTGCACACCAAGAGTCTCCAAAGTGGCTTGCAAGACTCAGATTCTACCTCAGGTTCATAATCTAAAAGACACAGCGTTGAAAGAGAAGAGCTGGCTCAGAGGCCCTGAGGTACTACTACTCTTGCTAGCCTGTAGGAATGACTGCAAATGACAATTAAGGGAAGAGCCTGATGGAGCTGGTTTTTCAACAGAGCAGACATGGCTATGGTAAATTAAAGCTGGCATTAAGTGATTCTAAATATATTAAGACAGAATAACAAAGGTGGGTTAATGAAGCAGATAAGAAGACATTACACAACATGGCTTCTGTGTACAATTTAGCTGAGGTTATGGTGTGGGGTCTGACCTATAATCAGACCCTTAGGATCCCTTTCCCCCATATGAACCAACCTGGACCTTGAGATCAACATCTGAGGCCCTTCTCTGTGTCCACCTCCGAAGAGATGTGCAGAGAGTGACAATGAGAGAACAGGCCTTCTCTGTGGTGGCCCCTTGATTCTGGAATTCCCTCCCCAAGGAGACTTACCTGGCATCAACGGTGTTGTCCTCCTGGCACCTGGAAAACCCAGTTTTATTTTCTTGGGCATTTGGACAGCATCGATGGTTTGGCCATTTCTTCTGGTGTTCATTCTTAATGTGGCTGGGAAGTTATTTTATGCTGCTGGGTGATTTTTGGGGTGAACACTTGTAGCATATTTGTTTGGTTTTAGTGGATTTTTTATTGTATATTATAGATATTCTCTGTAAATTATTTTGGGACTGCTTTCGTGTGAAGTCATACATACATTGAATAAATCTAATCTAACCAAGTGAAAAGCAGCAGCAGTAAAGCTCTTATTTGCCTTTGGTAACTAAGTAAGCCTGTCAGGGAAGAAACATGAGCATGGACCAAAATAAAAAAAAAGCAACAGTTGCATTTAACCTTTTATTAAATTCTCCAAGAGCAAGTGACCAGATTTCACCTGGTCTTGTATATAACATAACACAGATTTTCTCAACCTGGTGTCTTCCAAATGCTTTGTATTGCAACTCCCATCAGCTTGAGACAGTACAATTGTTTTAATCCAAAACATTTGTAGGGCACCAAATTGAAGACTGACATGACATAGCATAACATAAGTAACATAACATAACATAACATAACATAACATACTCCATTCAGAAAGAAGCAGCAGCAAACTTTGCAAGTATTTTGATTCCATCAACATGTTGAATGGACACACATCAAACAACTTTGAAAATATTCAACTGAAACCTTACAAAACTCAAACATAGTATCAGTAGTTTCACGCACAGGGCTCCCTCTGCCTGCTTTTTCATCCATACTGGTAAGAGGTCATTTTGATTATCAATCTGTCTTTGCGAGTCATTACTTTGCATACATTCTAGAGGAGCCAAGAGTAGATACATTGGCATTCAGTGAATGTATTACAGGAGTTTCCCTTTTCCCACAAGGATTTCTCTTTCCCCTATTCCCCCTGAAAATTCTGCACCTGATTCCTCAATCTTTTCTGGAGGTTTCAGGGATGCTCCAGAGCAGATTGAAGGGGCATGGTGCTGGTACTGAAAGGAACAGGAAAGGAGGGGAGGGATTCATTTACTCCTGTCCACACAAACTTGGATATCATCCACTCTTTAGATATTAAAGATGACACATCACAGTGTCCTAGGGAATATTGCCAGGACCTGTATCCATGTGAATTAACCCCTTTAACACTTGCAAATGATATGTCTTATGCAATAAATGTAGAAATTACCCAGCATCATGGAAAGCTTTCTTCGGTTTGCTGAGTGCTTTGAAAAGCTCTTAACATGGCAGGAAGTAATCTGTTGGTTTGCTTTTGAGGGAAAAGGCTAGTGATTAATCAACCAATAACAAAATCAACAGTAGCATTTGCAAGTAAAGTAGCATCTCCCCCCCCCCCCTTCCAAAAATGATTGGCTGGAAAGAGAAAGGGAAGCCATTTTGAATCCAGTTTTGTTGTCCCAGCTTCTCTGAAGGGTTTATCGCTTTAGTGCTTTATGATGAGTGCGTTGGTTCCTTAAGAGTTGCCTGAGTTCTCTTCTCGGTCTTAGTGGAAGGTTGATTATTCCCTTGAGCCCGATGGTAGGAACATCTATTGGAAGATGCTTTGTCCTTCCTGCCAACAAGTGAAGACAACAAGATATACTGATAAAATACATTCCAGTGTTGACAATGCTGCATATGTGGAATGATCCTATGAAAATACTTGGGAAGAATCTCAGAGCACAATTGTTTGCTGCCAGGAAAATCCCAAAGAAAGCTATAATTTGTTTAAAAAGCTCAAAATGAGTCCTATTCAGGCACTGAACAAACACAGAGAGAAAGCTATTCTAGCTATACAATTTATTCCTTCTGTCTCTTGTTACAGGGATAGCACTCACAGTTTTCTTTTAACAAGACAACACAACACAGCACAACACAGAAGACTTGCGGTGTCTTTGTAATACTTGTCTTATTTGCAAATGGAATACCACAGCAAGCTAGAAGCAAATCAGCACCCGTAAAGGATGCACCTAGTCCGCTAACCCTGCCTTAGATTCCCAGAGGGCAGCTTTAACTTCTGTAATATTGCAAATGAAATCCTCCCAGTTTATATTGATTCCATCCTGAAGAGAGGCAGGGAATGGCCCTCCAGGTCTCTATATTTAGAATCTGAGGCTCTCTCCCAGACCACACCCCTCATTGGCCTTGTACCAATATTTTGTACCAGTTTCTTTGCTTGCCACAGTAAGAACTTAAAGTGATATGATTAGTGAGGTGATATTTCTTGGTAGCACCATAAGCCTTATGGCTTAAGATAAACACATGAAGCACACTTTCTAAAAGGTTGCTCCTTCATTATGTATGATCTCGCAGCATCAGATAACATAGGCATGCAGAGTACGAAAGAAGAGGGGAAAACACAGTGACTTATTTAAAATCAAGTTGATGGGTGGGTGGAAATTTTCTTGGGGAAGAGATCAGAACATGTAGGTTATCCCTGCTAAACTGAGACACCTGAAACTTTAATCGTATGATGCAAAGCAAATATTTCATTGCCTGTTAGCCAAAAATTATTCGTCTCAAAGAGAGAGGCATTGTCATTACATAGAGGGCTGTGCATGGGTCGGAACTGTTCCTGGTGCTCCTCCTGCTGAGATGAAGAGGTTAACTGCCCAACTTTTCCTTTTCTTGTGCTTCTGCCGAAAGGCACAGCCTCAATTTGTGTGTTTGCTGCATCTGCATCCATGCAGCCTGTGCGCAAAATATGGGGCTGCATTGTTCCAGACGGCATTTTGATTTCTAAAGCCCTTGACAGGGTAATTGTTGTAATAGGGTATTTTGGTGAGCCCTCTGCTTGAGGCTGTCCAAGCAATGCAAATCTCTCTGATTTCTGTAAATGGATCCCTTTCACCGAGCCCACGCAAATGTGTCACAGTTTAAAACTGAAAGGGTTTTATTTTTCTGCCTCCAGCAGCAGCTACAAGCATTGAGATCTGCAATTAAAATGTGCAGACGCATGTAGGAGTAAAACTGACAGATTATAATTATCAATAGACAAGGGGGGAAACAAAAATTAATTTCTGAGGCAAAACATATAATTTGCCTTTAAACGGTAATAGCTATTCCATTCCTCATGCAATTTACTGCTCGACAAAATCAGACGTAAGTTGTTTGGGATTCCAGCATCTCTCCCCTGCCCCCAAATTACATTGACCTATGGGAGTGTGATGTGGGCTTTCAAGTGGATGTCAGTGGACAGTATATGAAAATGCAAAGATAGCAGACAGCAGAGGCTATGGGTGCAATCCAACTGGTGGTCCTAGTAGTGTTGTAACTGGAGAATTTGCTAATGGGGGTGAAGGGAAAGTATCTGACAATTACCTCTCCCCCCTGCAGCCCCAAAGGTTTCTGATAATCTGTTCTGGAGGGGTGGGATAATGCAATGCAAGAGAGCACCTCAGATAGCAACACTTGATTTGAATAGGGTGGGGGGACAGTGCCATGTGTGTGAGGCAGCTTCCTATAGGCTTGGGGTGTGTGTGTGTGTGTGTTAGATCAATTGGAACTGCTTTTCTCATCGTGCTGAATGGCACGGGCCTCACTCCTGCAAGAGCAGTGCAATTGCTGTACAAATGTAATCTTAAAAAAATGCAATGTAAATTTAATAAATGTAATAGAGGGATAGAGGGATAACCTTTCAACAGAAGAAATGCTTAGGAACAAAGAATGGTGATGGACCTGAGGATAGCGCCGTTGGTAATGTGAGAGCGCAGTGCATATCTTACAATGAACATATTTTTTAAAATCCCCGAAATGATACAGCATTGCTCTTGATGGAGAGGCAATCTTGCCCTTCCTTGTTTTTAAAAGCCTGCATGAGAACTTGTGTGGTAAATCAAGTCAGCACTCACTCACTGATATAAACTGTAGCTATGGAGAGGGGTCACAGGATTGTGCCTAATCCTCAGTGATATCACAGATATTGTTAAAAAGGCACTCATGATGCTCCTAGAGGAATGTACAGATGTTTTTCACAGGACATGGGACTTGTGATTTGGGGAATGGGTTTCAGATCCAGGTTATGGAATCTGAAGGAAGGTTCCCCCAAAGCCCAAATACTTCCCTTGATCTCACACGCTGGTATCACTTCGTATTGACTAACTAGGGGCAAAATTATGACACTCAAGCAATAGACTTTCTCCTTTCTACCTCACACAAATAGCTTCTTAAAAAAAATATGTGTGGCATCTTATGCTGCTGAAATGTAAACCTTAATACTCGAGTCACTTCCTTATCATCAGAAGTAGAAGAATGTGTATTTTATGAAAATACTCTCAGTCTGTGATGACATTTAATTAAATTGGATTTACTAAATGGTTCAGAAAGCCTGTTTTCCAATTAACTGAAGCGTTTCACAGGCAGGCTATTTCTCTACCTGCTGTGGTGTCTTAACAGCGCAGGCATGGTGCTCAGGCTCAAAGATTTACCAAGGCCAGGCCCTTCTCGAAGCACTGTGCTAAAATAGAAAGAGGGACATGTTCTGATCTTATCTTGCCGATTCTAGTGTAAGAAATACAGCTGATATAATCACTGAAAGATTTCAGAATTATCTGTTTACAGGCGAAATATGATTTGCTCAGTATTTCTGTAGTCGCTGACTGCATATGGATGAACTATGAGCTGCATGTAATACAAACACATCAAAGATTGTGTAGCCGAGAGAAATGTATTTTGTTTTGTCAAATTCTGCTGCTTCACAATGCATCTGTGATCACTCTGGGCTGTGAGGTGGGGCAAAGTAAAAGGTGCAGAGGTGTCGCAGCCAGAGTGCAGGTTCAGTGAAAGAAACGATAGTGGCATCGTGAAAATGCACAAAAGCTGGAGATTCAATAATCCACCCCACATTCTTGCACTCTGGTAGTTTTGTTTCATCAGTCTCAATAATCACCTCATTCCATATGAGTTTGCCTGTGAATCCCTCTCAATGGTAGAGCCCCTTCTGTGTGACCTGCTGTCTTCAGAGGTGTGGTGAGGGTGCACAAGAGACAAGATCTTTTTATATGGTGCCTAGACTGTGGAACAGTGCCCCAAGAATGGCATTCCTGCCCCATCACAGCCCTCTTTTAGGTAGGCAGTCAAGCTTACATCATTCCAGCAAATTTGTAAGCAGTTGTGACCTTATGTCACTGTTTCTGTCTGCTGCAGTTTTTTCTTGGAAGATATGTTTTTGTACTGTTTTATAGTTTTATGGCAAGCGAGGCCGCGTGGCTGGTGCAGCAGCAAGTTAAGCTGCCGTCCACGCCCCTTCCAAGCCACCTGGTTGGGCGCTTGCCCGTGGGCTTGGTGCGCCAGCCAGGTGAGCGGGTGGCAGGGGGCTAACGCCCCCTGCTTGAGGCGGAGATCGGCTCCCACCCACAACCCCTCCCCTCTTTGCAGGAGTAGAGTCTTTTTATGGCAAACTTCCTCAGATATCAGCTTACAGAAAAGCAGGGTCTAAATTGTAGTAGCAAAGAAACACTTATTATTTATATTTATATGAATAATGTATGTTTATATTTTGCATTTCTTCCATCATTGAGCTCATGGTGGTGTAGGTGGGGTTTCCAGATCTTGTCTACATGCCTTCAGGGGTGGAGAACTTGTGGCACTCCATACGTTGCTAGAGAACATCATCCCTGACCATGCATGAAAAAGGACCAAGCTGGCTGAGTTCCACATGTGGCTCTACTGATTGCCCACCCCTGGCCTACCACTTCCCAATAATGCTTTTAAATTATTAGTGCTTGTGTGAGAGCATAGCCTTCACCCTCTCAGTTATGTCATTTTAATACACATACTAGGGCTTGCTGATCAGAAGGTCGATGGTTCGAATCCCCGCGATGGGGTGAGCTCCCGTTGTTCGGTCCCTGCTCCTGCCAACCTAGCAGTTCGAAAGCACGTAAAAGTGCAAGTAGATAAATAGGTACTGCTCTGGCAGGAAGGTAAACAGCGTTTCCGTGTGCTGTTCTGGTTCTCCAGAAGCGGCTTAGTCATGCTGGCCACATGACCCGGAAGCTGTACACCGGCTCCCTCAGCCAATAAAGCGAGATGAGTGCCGCAACTCCAGAGTCGTTCGCAACTAGACCTAATGGTCAGGGGTCCCTTTACCTTTTACTGAACTCAAAAAGCTTAGGAAAGTAATTTGTTATTAGGGAAGCAGGTGCATGTATCCCTGGAGGTTTTTAAGGAGCTCTTCATGAAGAAGCTGTTACCCAGGGAGTCAAACTGAGTTTTAATAATACTAGCAAGATTTTTTTAAAAAAAATTGTGGAAAGCAAGCTCATCAACGATTCCATCACATGCACACCACTGTATCACTGCCATTCAGGAACATAGATACCACATTCTGGAGATTTCATGCTAAATCAGGATGGCTTTGCTAGGTACACAACTGACCAAGTTTACTGTAATTACATTAAAAAAGGTAAAAAATTCTTTTTCAAAAAAGCAGCCAGATGCATTTTGAAACCTACCATGTACTTGAGATTGGTGCCAATGGTCTCTCTGTGATGCTGTTTAGCCTGTAGTAATCCAAAAAGGTTCTGGCCACATTCCTTCCTAGTTTCATATCTGTGAGTGTCTAATTAAGGAGAATGCTTAAAAGGGGTTTTTAAAATCCAAACCAGCTGCAAAGGTAAATTACAGAGATACGATGCATAAGCAAATTTGAGTTTAATACTCCAATAGATCTGACCTTAATATTTATTAACAGATTTACAAGTGTCATAACTGGGTATCACTTTTGTTCAAACCAAACAATAATATGTTGCTAAAATTGTAACATATGCTCCCACTTGAATTACCTCACGCACACTCATGTGACTTGGCTACTCTAAAGAGGATTCTCAACTCCTGAAAGGGAATGTTACGTACAGCTTGATTATGTATCACCTTTACATAACCTACTGAACCAAACACCCTGTCCCTTCAGCAAACACCAATGATTGTCCACGATTTTGTATGCACTTCCATTTTATGCACACATACATTATATTATTAGCTTTTCGTCCATTCTGAAACTTAAATCTATTTGTGTCTTGTACAAATGCAGTTATCAGTAATTACCTGATGCAATTTCCAGTAGTGGGAAATTCCAGAAGTATAACATTTCAGGGTTTCCAGGCATCTTATGTAAAGATGCCAACTTCTAAATGAAGCATTTGTTATTACCCGCCTACTCACATTAGGGATATCAAAACAAATGAATTTAAGATGCAGAGTTCACACTCTGTGGGGGGAAATATCTCTGCTCATTATTTTTTCTTCAAATGGAGAAGATGACTAATGTGAAATCATGTAAAGTCTTAGCTCTGTGGCTGAAAGCTGGAAGTATTATACAGAGAAACTAATCCAAGAGGTTTGTAAATGAGCTACAGTCTAATTGTAGAAATGACCCTGAAGCCCATGCAGGATTATTATTCAACTGGGGCAAAGGGAGACAAAGTAGTAGAAATACATTTATATATATATATTCAGAATCAACTTTTATTAGCACGAATGTGCCGGGTTTCACCTTGAATCAAGCTATTTCTCATAAGGGGGGTAAACCTGAGTCTGGATTGTACCACTTCTGACTGTAGGTGGGGGAATCACATCATGGAAATCTGTAAGAACAAGACTTCACACTTTTGGAAATAACTGAGCTTTCATTTAAAACAAGGACACTAATCACTTCAAGTAATGTTTGATGTCAGCTCAGAACCAAACACTGTTTGTCATGAGGGACCTAACCCAAGATCTAGGCAGGGGTAGAGATCCTGTGGCCCTCCAGATTTTCCATCATCCTTGAATATGCTTGCTGGGGCTGATGGGAAAGTTTTTTAAAAAGAAAGAAAACATTCATGATATCGTTCAGAAGGTATTTATTATTATTATTACTCTGCTTCTTAATGTAGCAGAAGTCTCAGTGACCAAAACCTTTTCTAAAGTCCTGCAGATACACTGTGCAGCACCTGTTTCATTTATTCTTTCTCCGGATTTCAGCTTAACTACATTTGATGTAGGTGCATATGAGATGTCAATTGTTTCATCTATCATTGGCTCCAGGTATTTAGTACTTCATAGATCTCCTGCAGAAAGCTGCATTGGTAGTCTGAAAAAACTTGATCTTGGGATGTTTCTCAGTCACTTTTTGCAGACAATTGCATCTCTCACATGCAAAGGAGATAAAGGCTTTGGACCTTTACTATTGTAATGATTCTCTTATCTCAACTTCAGATGCTCTCCACGTGTCTCTGTCCTCTAATCAGTTGAGCTGGTAACAAATGAAATAAGGGTGCTGAAAAAGGCGGGCTGGTTCTTAAAATCCACTGTACAGGGACTCTTTGTCCACTATAATCGCAGCAATGTCTTCAACTGGTTCCTTTTTCTTTCTTTTGCTTGACTTTTATTTTCAGTTTTTCCTCTTACACTATCCTGCATTTGCAATCTATAAAATTATGCCACAGGAGAGAGAGATAGAAAAAAACCACCTTAGTTGACCCAATGCAGTGCTTACTTCAATGGAACTAACAATGGCTGCTTTCCTGGATTTCAATTTTCCAGAGGTGTTCCCCAGAACATTGGTTCCTGCTGTCATTACCATCCTCGTGATGGCTATTGGATTAGTATTCCTTCCTCTTTTCTGGCCCAGAAGACATGGTGAAAGACCAGCTCTTGGAAAAACAGAAGTCGCAGCAGTTTCTCCCCTGCTAGTGGCTACATTTCAATCCCTTTGGAAGGAATATAAGAAACCTTAGCCCCCTAGGAAAGGATATCATTTGAAGTTAATGGTGGGTGAAATTTCCTGTAACGCTATCAATTACCCATTTTTACCCATCCCAACTGGTCAGATAAAGACGCGTAAAACCTTGCTCTTTATTTAAATCCAAGTAAAACACCATATTTCTGATTAGTTTCAGTTTCTTATTATGCAGTATCCTTTCCACTTCTATAGTCCTCTTTGCTGTCATATTGAAACACTTTGGGGAGTCATCCATTGCCAGTTTTCACTCAAGAAGATTTGTTGCTCCTGTTTAGTGTCAGTCTGCTCACAACCATTCCCTGTAATCGCAGCTTCAAGAACTGCACACAGAGCCTTCTTCCAGCAATAAAAACCTCAATTTGGAAACCTGTTAGCGCTATGAGTCTTTAGGGGAGATACTAAGCACTGTAGCTTTAATAGCTCACTGATCATTTAATAATGTTGCCACTGCAGAGACCAGTCGCACTATGATCCATCCTTGCGCTTGTTTTACTTCTTAAAATGTGGGGTCATTTTGCTTTCAAGATTGTGGGTTGACTTTCCACCCTCCGTTTTGCAAAGCAGTGGCAATTATTGGAAATAATAAGACTCCTTTCAAAGCCACAATCTCATTTTAATAAGATCTGTTGTGCCATTTCTATGCCACAGTGAGTGAGGCTTCTGCCGCGATAAGGATTTGA
Source organism: Podarcis melisellensis (assembly GCF_964234715.1). Lineage (NCBI taxonomy): Eukaryota > Metazoa > Chordata > Lepidosauria > Squamata > Lacertidae > Podarcis > Podarcis melisellensis. The sequence goes on from NC_138538.1 coordinate 53,731,985, forward strand.
CAAGGGCAAAGCCAGTTAGCAGCGCCGTTCAATATTTGATAAGTCCTTTGGGGGTCTCCATCAAACGGATTGGATCTTAACTTTTATGTCTCTTCTAGAGGACAGCACCTCCATCAGCCTGAAATGCTATTGGCTGGGTTATTAGTTATGGAACTCATCCAAGTCTATCCCCCTAAGAGGATTAAGAACTATGACCTTCTAGACTGGAGGTATCATTTGACAGACCTGTGTGCTTCTTTGTTTTATGCAAGCAGTTAAATTATGAAAAAAGAGGAGGAAGAGGGAGGGAGATGCATACAAAGGAAAAAGCCAACAACAAGATACAGCTCTGCTGAGTATGCCAACTTTGCTAGAAAGTCAGTTTTCCATTACAGAAATTGCGGCGTTTATCAAGAAGAGAATTTCCTCTCTTTCATGCAACTATGGCCTAGGAATATATTTTTGTCGGTTTCATTAAGAAATAGGTCCTTAGGTGTGTGGGTACTGATGTTCAAGACTATGGAAGCTTTTCCTGAGTTGAAACTCTGTCTTGTACGTCTCTTTCATCACAGTTGCACTAAATGAGCATTATAAATCATCCTCTCCTCTCACACACCCCATCTAGCAAACCAAACAATTCTTCCCACTATCTGGCTGAATATTTTCTCAGCTTCAAAATGCAATCCCCCCCCCTTTAATGGTCACCTACACTTGGGAATGCAGGTAGAAAATTAGAATATCAAAGAGAATGGTCCAAGCTAGTCAACTTCCTAATGTGCTAGTTTTGTGAATGAGCTTAGCCTTCTCTGTGTAGTGCTAATTTTTTCTTTGCAGATAGTTGTTTGTAGGGATGGGGGACAAAATTGGTTGAGTTCACATTTGAAGGTGAACCTGCCTACCGTAACTTGCTCTGCCTTAAGCAAAAAGTGAACTGGAGGACAGCTATCTGCACTTTTCTGAATTTTGCAATGCAGTTCTCCAATGTGTACAAAAAAATGCATCTATTTGAGTAAAGTGTGCATCAAAATGCATAGTTTTGTGAAGGCAACATCAATGCATTACATAAATGCTAATGAATTTTCACAGTGACCCTTTAAAGAAAGGAAATTTGCAACTGATATGGAGAACAGAAGCGTCCGGATATAGCTTGTTTGTTTTCAATAGTGGGATGTATTCAAACATGTGGTCCTGCACCTGTAGTCTGCAGTGGTGCTATCCAAGACAGACTGTACTTTATTCTTCTTCTCAGCATGTACATTAGCAAGCAGAGAAAACTCAGGAACATCAAGTGCTTTCTCTCTTTCTTTCTTTTTTAGAAAAAGGTACTAGTACTCACCATGAAGTTGCTATAGGGAGTGACACACTTTTAACATGGGGGGGGTATGAAGGTGCCAGCACTGTGTACCTTTGAGTACCCCTCAGAAAAAGCACTGCCAGCATCAATAGCTCTATATCTATGTGAAAGGAGATACAATTCACTGCCCAGTGATTTAATACAGATTCTTTCTAAAAGAATATAAGCTGTTCCCACAACGTATTTTAAAGGGTTATAAATTGTACTTCAAAAATTATGTTCTGTCAAGATGATGGCACAGACTGCTTTCCAACTACCTGTCTACAAGCTGAATCAGAAATGGATCCCTTTACAGCACATTCCTATACATACTGTACCTGTTTAGAAGACCATCTCATTGAATTTAATAGGATTTACTCTCAGATCAGCATGTCCACTAATCCGTTATGGGGTTTTCTCCAATGCTCCAGAACAGATATAGAGAGCATGCAGGTTACATGCAGTGGGGGAGGGGAGCCCTAATGCGCATGTGGAAATCCTTGCACTGACGGATGAGGGACTTGGATATTACCTTAAGCAGAACTCATATTGCACATGTCAGTTTGGGTGCAGCTTCATGCAACCACACTCTGAACACAGAAGAAACAAATACGAACAATCCATGCAAACCAAGGGCAATGTTCAAATGCCTTGCCTGGTACAATGCATCACAAAGAAACGAGAAGGATTACCGTAGTAAACGCTACTTGGCACACCAAATTGAAATGGATCAGATTTACTGGAAAAGAGTAAGGAAATCTGAAGTCCGAGGACCTGGGCTGAATTAAGTAGAAAGGTTTTTAGTTTTCTCGTTGGATGTTGGATATTGCTGTCATGCAATCACAGCAAGGGAAGGGCTCTAATAACTTATCCCGTTTGACCCCCTGCCAAATCAGGATTCCCAGCCTTATATTGTACAATACCTGATTAACAGCCATCCATTCTCTTCTTAGAGACCTTTTGGGAAGGCTGTTCTGCAACTTCCCTGAGGTATTTGCTCTACAGCCCACCTGTTCTTATGTCTAAAGCATTTTCTTCACCCCTAACGTTAAGAGCAGATGAAGTGGCATGGAAGCCAATTTGCTTGCACAGAACCAGCAGGCTCTATCATGATAGAGCTCCCCTGGGGGAAAGGTTGACAGCCTCTGATGCTGTACCTTTAAAAAAAGACTTGCAGTCCCTAAGTAATAGTCATGCTCCAGTGTGTTTAGTATTTTGGCTGAGCTCAGTGCAAACCACAGTGATTTAAAGCTTGGAGATCAAGTAGGATACAGCAGATTCAGAATTATTTATTTCTTTACTGCAGAAAGCCTCACTACGGATTATTTACTGCATGTGGGGCTATTTAGGATGGGGGGGTTGTAGATTGATTGAAATTTTTCAATTAAAACAAGCAGTCTTTTAAAAAGATTTAAGGTTTTATCAGTGAGAAGAAAATAACTCAAAGAGGCAGAAGCTCTGGTAATTCTCTGGCTGCAAATAGGGGCCAAAGGGAAGGGGAACTAAGGAAACTTTATTTTTCAAGGGAAGGTCAAAATTAAAATGGGGGAGAACCTACCAGCATTACTGTTCTCTCCTTCACAACATTCATGTTATCTCTCCTCCTCGTTTATCTCTGATGTCTGCTAATATTTATTGGGAGCAAGGAATTGTTCTGGGGATTAATTACAATCAGAGAGCTGTTTCAGTCCACAGCACCATACGTTGCATCTGAATGAGATCTAGTGATATTATTCATATAGCTTCAATGTATGTGATGAGGGGGATGAAAACAAGGTTTGCAGAGTTCAGGATTTTTCAGCTTAATTTAAGGTGCTGCATCTTTTATCTGAGGGAGTTCAGCCTTTTTTAGGAACATTGGTTGCATTCAGGCATCTCAGTAATAGTGCCAGTTTAGATTTTTTAAAAACAACAACAACAACAACAACAACAACAACAACTGATATTGCATCTTAATCACTTACGTAAATGTAGTGCTTCTGTATACAATGGATAGCTGGAATTCAGCTGAAAGTTCTACTCAACACAGTTCCAATGAATTAAGAAGCAAATGGGAACTTGGCAAAACCTATTTTATAGCCCCGAACAAAATTATTAGGTGCTTATCAGGACTGCAGTAGGTTAAAATATTACTCTAGACACCTTTAAAGGTGAAGAGGGGCATAGACAGCAGTATTCATGATGTTCAAACTAGAATGGGCAAAGGGCAAATGGAGAAATTACATGGGGTGATCTGCAAGGTTAGTCAGAGTAGAGTTATTGGGGAAAGAGACGACGAGCAAAATGAGGAAGAGGCAATAATGAAAAAGTCAGAGGATTAAACCAAGGGGGTTTAGTCCTCTGAGGGTCTGAAGGCCACATTTTCTTGTGGGCAAGTTTATGGGACCTGAATGCCAATGGTGGGTGTAGCCAAAGGCAAAAGTAGGGGCCTGAAGGGGCACATTTGGCCTCTGGGACTGAAGCTTCCTGGCCATGAAAACTACCCTGCGCATCCCTGGGAAGTCCCCCCCCCCCAGGTTTTTACTTTGACCACCCCTGGAAAAATACCTGAAGATACCCATGCACCTCATAGATCATACAGGTATTGGTATATAAGACTGCAGCATGATTTAGTTTTGATTAAGATCCATCTGCAAATGTTAAAGCACTGTAACCATCTCTACCAGTGGGTTCTATGTGTTGTTTTTGTCCTCAGGTGTGTTGGTCCCCCCCCCCCCCTTAAATGCATTGCGTTGCTAAGAAGAGAGAAAGAACCTGCTGAGGGATGCTTGCCCCATGAGTTATGGCAGATTAGAATTTTATACGACAAAATCCTGGTACAACAGCACTGTTTTTTCTAAAAAGCTTTTATGTAAGTAATCCATAATTTATTATAAAAATGGGGTATTAGAAGGAGCTGGAGGAAAATAATTGACTGGAGGAGAAGTAGTAACACTGTCAGCTCCAATCCCTCAAGGCCCATAGATTTCCCCAGCCTCAGCTTCCATTCCCTGCTTAGATCCTGGGCACCTGCCAAGTAAGCAATCTGAAGAGCTACATATTGACCAAGCATAATTGCAGTTCTGATTGTGCCCAATAACAAGGAAAGATGGAGCATGGGGTTGAGAGGCAGACTATAACGAGAGAGAGAGAGAGAGAGAGAGAGAGAGAGAGAGAGAGAGAGAGAGAGAGAGAGTGTATACCTACCACACCACTTTTCATTTATAGGAAAATACCAAAATGGTTTCCAGTGTATTAAAACTATACAAAATCCTACTAAAATCAACGAGTTAAATAAAATAGTATCAAGCAACAAAAATAAACAGCACAGTAATCCGTTGTGAGGTATCAGTACTAACTGTCACCAAATGCAGACTAAAGTACATTGCAGATCAGCTGCGTTCAGTTTGGTAGATCACAAGTTGTGCAAGTTGTCATGCCCTCACTCAGAATAAGCTAAACAAACCAATGTTCTGATTCAGCCCCACCCCTTATATTCCCACCCCTGTCATAACCTGATAGACTTCCTAAGCAGTTGTTAAATCCTGTCTCCCCCACCCCAAGTAGTTATAATTTCCTGGCCAATAATATTTTTATAGTTCATTCTCTCCAGGAATCCTCTTCCTCCTCTCAAATTGTGTAGTCTCCCGAGGAATTCCTGGGCCACCATCTGCCTTAAGGAAGATGTGACTATGGACAGAGTTCAGATACAGTCAAGAGCAAATGATCAAAACAGTGTTGTCATATCCACCGGCAAGGATATTTTGAGGTCTAGGCCTAGACTGAATGAGTGAAGAAGGAAAGGAGTGCTGGAGCAAATACATGGGCCAGAAAACATTGCCAAAATAGTGTGTTTCCTAGACCCTACTACTGGAAATCATGTCTGGACAAAAACAATCCTGAAGATGCATGGCAGGAAAGTGATTTTATGCATAATTTGCAATGGTAGATGGAAAAAACCAAAACAAAACACCATCACTGCTTGCTCTGTTTTGGGGGGTAAGCTTACATTCCCAGCCCAAGATGTATAAACAAGATAGCCACTGAATCTCACTGATGAGAATTTAGTGCAAGTCCTTAATTAAAGAAGAACTAGAAGAAGAGTGCATGTCAGTTGAACACACTCAGGAGAATGCAGGAGCTTGGTGAAATTGAACAGGGGGAAAGCAAAAAATAGAAAGTAAATGGAAATTGTTCAAAGGTAATTGAATGTATGTCTGAGCATTTATGTGTGCTAGCTAGCAATAAATACACTTTGCGGCAAAGCAAGCCAGTATGGGCAAATAAAGAAAGTGCAGAAAGCAATCAAGGGGAAGGAAGAAGCATAAGCAAGCTGAACTAAAGTACTGTTTTGAGCTGGAATGGGAGAGGAATAAAAAGCCAGAGTGAGAGAGTCAGTTTGCAGTCCTGCAGCTGATGCAGAATTATAGACATGGCAAGTAGGACAAAGCCCACACAATTGTCTTGAAAATATAAATATACTGCCCCCACCTGTACAGATACCAGAGTGAGGTACAATGCATAAAATAAATAAACCATATGATATGATAGATGCGGTAGAAAGTCTAGCAAGATATCAGGCAGATATTCCAGGTCACTAAGTTGCTCAGTGTCAGGAAACAGGGAGCTTTTGCTGGGCCACGACTATAGGGAGATTTAATGGGAATTCTGGGTTGACTTTTCTAAGGTGTGTGTGTATGGGGAGTGTGCTGCTGATAGGTGAGCATCTTTCATTGCTCTATGTACAGGGAGTTAATACAGAGAGTATAATCCCTGTAGGATAAACAGCACCATTTAGAACAGCCTTTCTCAACCTTTTACAACTCCCATCATCCTTAGCTAGCAGGACCAGTGTTCCAGGGTGATGGGAGTTGCAGTCCAACAACATAGAGGGAACCAAGGTTGAAAGAGGCTAAGTGTTTCTGGAACTCTGAACTCCTGTTGGGGAATGAAAATCCTTTGCTTTGTCTCCAGTCCACTTTCCCAGCTTGATCCTCTAAAATATTTGGTTCAGAAGCATGAAGAAGGTGGAAACTTATCTAGATAAATTTATGTTTGGCTCCCTTCAACAGGTGCATAAGAAATGGAGCTTAGTTTGCCATAGGTCCAAGTTAAACTCTGTCTTAAGAAGGGGGACTCCCATTAACGTGATGAATACTCACATGATTAATAGTTCTCCTTTGGGAATCACATACACTGAAACCCAAGACGATTCAGGCCGGAAGGGAAGTGTTGAGATATCCTAGCAGCTGGATTCATTATTTCAAAATTTTCTATTGGCAAATTCAGGAACTGCAAGTTTCTATTTTTTTTTTTTTTTTGAGGAATTCTTAGAGCCTTCTGCTGCCACCTGCTGGACCAGCATCGATTGCAGCGCTCCAAATGTTTCCATTTTCCAAGGCTCTTGATTCCCATCCACCCCCATTCTACACTCTCAATTTTTGCATATTGGCAGAGCAAGCAAGGGACTCCAACTCCATGAAACGGGCCAAAGGAAATAGACTTTCAACTATGCATTTATACCTTGGGACGAAATGGGAGTTTTGAAGTTCAGAATATCTATGTATCTACAATCTTCTGGCTGCAAATACTGCTGGGTTTTTAAAGAATTTTAAAAAAATATGGTTGTTTGGCCATCTCTCAGGTGTGTGTGAGAGGATGCAGAAGCAGCTATCCAGACATCCAGATTGGGGTTCCAGGTTGTTGTTGTTTTTTTTTTTGGGGGGGGGGGTCTTCAAGCTAGAACCAAATATAAAAGAAGAAAATCTCTAAATGCTGAACCTGTCCCTGCTCTTTGACCCATGGGTTATATTTACTGGGGTTTGCCCAGAATCTTATTTAAATGGCTGAGATAAATCTGTGTAGCCATTTCTCAAATCCTGAACTGGTGAATTAGCATTTCAAACATTTTATAATATGTATTAAAAGTAACAATAGAGGGTGTGCCAGGTAGTAGTAGTAGAATGAATGAATGAATGATGTATGGTGTTGAACAAAGCCATTATGATAAGTTTACATCTGCACAGCAAAGCAACACATATGGAGGGAATATGTACAGAAATTCTTCTAGATCTGAAATGTCCCTCCCCCTTTCTCTTTCTTAGGTAATGCCTACTTTTGGGGCCGAATTGCTACTGATGTGTAGTGGCTGTTCTCATGATCAACATCGGCCACATTTCACCACTGTGTGATTAACTTCCAGTCACATGGCTGCCACAGTCAACGCTGCTAGAGAGCTCAATGATTTTAGCAGGGAACAAAGAGCTTTTTCACCTTTCTTGCACCTTCAACAACTCACTTAAAAGGCAGGCAGTGAATTTGACCTGCAAGGACCCCTATGGGACCCGGATATCACTTATCGAGTCTAAAGATTGTGCCCTAGTCTAGGCTGATGTGAAGTGCAGCACCCTTGGCTTGAGTTCTTTCCCCTTCCTCGCTTCAACCCCAGCACAAAAAAACCTGTCACCTTGGCTAGGAAACATACTACCTCAATCACAATCACACTTCAATCACCAGACTGTCTCTTTCTCAGCTCCTGTCCTTGGTTCTGAGTATTTACAGCCCATCTGTCAGTCTCAAACACACTTCTCATTCAAGAGGGGAATTAATCTCTCTCCTCCTCCACCTCCACCACACATTTGCCATTTGCCATGAACTGCTTCCCTTTATCTCATCAAACATTTTCTTTGACTTGGAAAATGCTTTGCACCCGCCACATCTGGGCAGGTAATTGACTGCACTGTTACTTAGTTGCCCCCTATATGGCTTTCCCAGCTAACAGACATATCCACTGCAACTTTTAAAGTAGGTACAGAATTCAGATGCCACATGAGTGCCGTCTCTATGTCTGCACATTAAATAAGAGCCAAATTCTTGTAGAACATGTCAACAATGTGTCATTAATGGAGAGTACCCCATTCCAGATTCCCTAGCATTTTTGCTTGGGAAAGAAGGGTGTGTGTGACAAGGGTGGCAGTGACAAAGATATACTGCTGCAGAACTGATCTTCTCATTACTTTAATATCAACCCAGTGCAGGATTTAAGGTAGTGTGAGCCGTTCTGCCATACAGGGAGCTGAGCCATGGGGGCACACAAGTGAGATGATCCATAATGTTGAAGATTTTGGGGTGCCAAATGTTGGTCTTGCAAAGGGTGCCATATTTTGAAAGATTACCACAGTCTGCCTTCAATCAACCTCCCACACTATGGTAACCAGGAATTTCAGATTTCCTAAAAAGAGAAACATACGCCAATCCTATAATTGCCATTGGCAGTTCTTTTCAGATAGCTGAGAATAAAATGATAGAGGTGTTGTATGTGTTTTCCCAATACAACCCCATTGTCATTCTCAGATTTTTGCAGTACTTATTTTATTTTGTTGTTGTTGTTGTTGTTGTTTTTAAAAAACCTTCATAAGCCAGTTGACTGTATGCTCCACAGGAAATAGCACCTGTATTAAACCACCTTCAACACTCTTATCTAAAAAAGCTTGCATCCTAAATGCTTATACCGCAACAGACATATGCACTTATAAGATAGATAGAGTGATCTTTATTACATTCCTCTAATTGTGCTACATGTTTTATTTAACTGTAATAAGTAAAGCCCAATGTGGAAATGATAAAAAAAACCAAAGGATGTTAAACTGTGCACGCAGGCTTGCTGTCATTTACTGGTGTTTATATTAAACACTGCCTCTTCCTGTCTTGTTCTTCTGCCAACATTAATGCCTGGCTAATGATGCAGATTGCAACTCCTGTGACAGAAGATAATTGTGCAGGCATGGTTCCTTCACACTTGAATTTACAGTGTCTGTTAGCACGGTAAAAGGAAGAGCAGAAGGGACTGCAAACAAACTTGGCTTCAAGTGAACTAAAAAAATATATCTGCCTAACATTCACCCACATACGTGGTTTCATATGCAGTTGCTAATGTGTGCAGTATTCATCCACTAGCTCTCCTAGGCTAGATCAGTTTAAAACAGGTGAGAAAGCACTCATTCTTCACATGGTGGATGTACAGGGAGTCAGTCTGTTGCTTTCCAGCTATTGTTGGACATCAGCCCCAGGCAGCATGGCCAATGGTCAAGGATCCTGGGGCTGGAGGCAAACAGTATCAGAGGGCACTGCATTGGCTACACGAGGATTAATACTGGGTTAGAAGATTTGGATTTAGGAGTCCTATGGTCAAAACCCCACTTGGACCATAAAGATCACTGGGTTGCTTTGAGCCAAACACTGTTTTTTAGCCTAGGGCTGTTGTAATGAAGACAAAGTGAGATAACCCCTTCCATGTACACTGTTCTGAACTCCTTGGACAAGGGATGGGATATAATTGCAAGGGGCATATTTTATATTAGAAGTATATCCGAATTGTGAAAGTGTCTCTTGATTACCTAGATGGAGGATGCAAAGATGTGTGTGTGTAGAAACCTCTGGTTTTTATATGGCTGATCTTTTCCACATCTGTTTATTCACCCACTTTTGCCTCTGACTACACTCACTGGCTGCATCTAGCTGTGCTTGTCACTGGTGTGTAGCCAAGAGACAACATGGCCTTTGGAATGAAAACGTTTCCCTCCCTGCCTGATTTTGATTTTATTTCATAAAATTTATACACTGTAAAAAAAATTCCCTCAAAGCAGTCCATTATAAAATTTAACAACAATTTAAAACTTTCAAGAAGTTGAAATAACAATAGACTAAAAACTGATTAAAACTCACATCAACTTTCTAAACATCTGGGTAAAGGTAAAGGGACCCCTGACCATTAGGTCCAGTCGTGACCGACTCTGGGGTTGCAGCACTCATCTCGCTTTATTGGCCGAGGGAGCCGGCGTACAGCTTCCGGGTCATGTGGCCAGCATGACTAAGCCGCTTCTGGTGAACCAGAGCAGAGCACGGAAACACCGTTTACCTTTCCACTGGAGCGGTTCCTATTTATCTACTTGCACTTTGAGGTGCTTTTGAACTGCTAGGTTGGCAGGAGCAGGGACTGAGCAACGGGAGCTTACCCCGTTGCGGGGATTCAAACCGCCGACCTTCTGATCAGCAAGTCCTAGGCTCTGTGGTTTAACCCACAGCGCCACTCGCATCCCAAAACATCTGGATAGGCTTGTCTAAATAAGAAGTTTTTAACAGGCACTGAAGAGAGCACAGGGAAGGTGCTTGCCTGATGTCAATCGGCAGGGCTTTCCAAAGTGTAGGTGCTGCCACACTAAAAGATCAAGGTTCTTGCAATGGGTATTATGAAACACCTATAACAGTGCCATTTCCTCCAGAAGTAGTTGTGTGGGCATGTATGGGGTAAGGCAGGCTTGTAGGTAAACAGATCATATGTTACACAAACACAGTAGCTGTTCTTTGAGAATATGGTTGTGCGTAGAAGAATTTTTGTGTTGCAGTTCAGCCATTATATGAACAATGTGGAATTATTAATTGAGGATAGCGGAGCTGGGTGTTTAGTAATGCATCATCTAATGGACAGTATATGTGCCTGTTCTGGAGCAAGCATCCTTCTTTTATGCTTTCAAAAAAAAAAATGTAGCAGTAGCCCGAGGGAAAGAGGGGAGGGAAGAGAAACAATTTACCTTAATGACATGGTTTGCTTAAGAATTAAGTGTTGATGAAAGTTGAAAGCTAAAGCTTACTTTTTAATTCACAGACCAGCTGCAACACAGCATGAGGAGAGAGTGGGGGGTTGGCTGTTTCATTTGCTAAAACACCTTTCTCCTGGTACGATGATGACTATACTCTTCAGTAATTCAATTTAATTGAAATGCCACGCTTGTTAAATTCTAAGTCCTATATTGATCAACATATGTCAACTGTGGAGAATTGCACTAAATTGTGTTACATTTCCTGGGATGAGTCAACTGTCCACCGGTGTCTGAAGCAAGCTTAGGCTACCAAGGTAAGATTGGACCAGGACTGATATTGCATCTAGAATTGGATTTTCTTATCAAGTCCTTTCTTTTCTTTTTAAAGAACAAACGAAAGAAAAGAGACATACCCAGAAAAACTGCAGGATCTCATAGGAGTCGGTAATCAGGCTATGCCAGCCCAGCACTCTTTAAGAGCAAATATCGCAGCAGCTAAACTTAGTGGTAGTGGTGGCAATGGGAAGATTAATATCAGACTGTACTTAAGCAGCAGAGTAGTTTTAGCTACTTGGACCTGAGGTCTAAGGGCCGTAGGGCCAGTTCACATGTGATTCATTTCCTACAAGAAGATAAGAGCTCTGCTGCATCGCACGCAGCACCAACCAGTCCAGCATCCTGCTTCCACAGTGGCTAACCAGATATCTGTGTGATAGCACTCCCTCCTCATGATCCCAAGAAACTGGAATCCAGAGGCATTCTGCCCCTGATAGCGTAGATAATAGGTTGCCATTAGTAGCCAATGATGGCCTTAGCTTTGAATTTATCTAAGCCCATTTTAAAGCCATCCAAGTTAGTGGCCATCACTACTACATCTTCTTGTAGCAGATTCCATGGCTTAGCTATCCTTTAGAATGCACAGAGTCAGTTGCCTGATCCACTGGGTTGCAGTAATGAAACAGAAACTCCAAACCACTTTCATTTTTTAAAGCCGAAATAGGACGGGGAAGCTTTGGGCATGCAGATGTTGCTGGACTACAACTCACAGTATCCTTAAGAATAGGACAAGCTGGTTGGAGCGGATAGGAGAAAGAATCCAACAACATCTGGAGAGTCTGAGGTTCTCCTCCCTGCCTTGGTTTAAATATGGCAGCAAGCCACACACCAGATTGTGTTCAGATCACTTCTCAACTTGGACAGACTAACCACATGGAGTTAAAGAGATCAGCACCTGGCAGTTTCTCCTTTTCAAGTGAGGATTCTCAGTAGCAACTGATTACACTGCACTTTCAGTGTGTTGCTTCACCTGTTAAGTGCCTCTTGCGTAACACTTTGAATGATAGGTGCTTTTACTTTCAAAAGCATTCAGAAGCCATATTCAAGCACACACATACACACATGCACATGGCTTAATTGACGCTGTTTTCACAAGTCCTTCAAGTCACCTGCAATATCAAGTCATTTAAGTGATATTTTCACAACCTATTTACCGAGGTACCTGCCAATCAATCCGCCCACACGGTAAAACAGAAAGTGTTTGGAGGATGGGAAGAGCTTGGAAAATGGCAGAGAAACTGTCACTTTCCTCCAATGGCAGTCATCATGGTAGCTTTGCTGGATTACATTGCTTGACACTTTGCTGGAAATAAAATTTACAGGCTAAAGCCTCCACAATCTTGACAGCAAAAAAGCCCTGCTCTGCAAATCAATAAAATTCCACAGAGAAGAGTGTGCCACACATGTGCACAAACACATAGTGAAATTCTATATAGATCTACTCGGATATAAGCCCATTGAATTGATGGTCCCCAGGTAAGCAGGTTTAGGGCTGCAGCCAAAGTAGATGCATTTTGCAAACACCCACCACTTGACTGCTTCTTTTCCTTTTAAATGTATAAAGGGAAATGCAACTGAACAGGACAAAAAGCTGTAGCCCTTTGACTGTCATTATATATAAGTAACATATAGTAAATCAGAATAATCTGTAATTTCAGACCTACTTTTATTTCACTATTTGTTTTATGCCATTGTTTTCCTCTGTTTCTATTCCGCTCAGTGTCCTTACTGCTTCTCTTTGCACAGGAGAGTTCAAGAGACAAGATCTTTTGCAGTGTCCTCCATGGAGGCAGACTTGGGGACGCTAGTGTCATCAGTGAAGAATAGGAGCTGCACATTTTGCCATGTATCTCTGATTCTCCAAGGGCACAAGGACTCCAAGCTAAGGAATGGTGGAAACAGGCAGTCGGTGGCATGGATAGAATCAGGGTGAATCCCAGCTCACTGCCCCCACTTTCCAGTGAGCAGCAATGGCTCATTGTGGCTGCCTTTTCCTTTTAGCTCTGATTTTGCAGCATTCGCCATCCTCAGGAAAGAAAGATGAATCCAGACAGCAAATGTTAAGGTGGGTGAAATAGAAATGAACGGCTTCTTCTCGTTTTGGACCAGCCCTAGTTTGATGTGTAACTATTTATGAGCACTCTTTTGAGTATGGCTTTCCAACCAATTGTGAATCCACTTGAGAGTATTGCCCACATTTAACTCGTTTGCTAACCAAAAAAACATGGACAACTTTGTCAAATGCATTGCTGAAATCAAGATAAATTACATGTGCGGCATTCCCACAACCCATTAAGCTAGTCACCGAAGTAAAAGAGGGAGAGATAAAATTAGCCCGGCAGGATTTATTCTTGACAAAGTCATGCTGGCTCATACTAATCGTTCCATTTTAAACAAAACACAAATGAACTCTTTTTATAATCTGTTGTAGTGTCTCCCCTTGTATCAAATATAAACTTGACCTGCAGTTTCCCAGAACTTCCTTTTCCCTGTCTCCTTTCCACCTCACCCACGGGCAAATTCAGAGTGGAGAAAGGCAAAAGGAGCAATAAAAGGTGGAGCTGGAATATAGGAGGTCCACAAGATATGGAGTAGTTGCCTATTTAAGTGACCCCACATGTTGATATTGTGAAGTGGGCACAGCACAGGGCAAAACAACAGCAAGCACATTCCCTAGCAACTGTTTACAAAAGCAGATAGCTACCTACCATTTATCTCGCAGAGCTGGACACCACCTATAAGCTGGAATGCTAAAGGTCATGTGTCCGTGAGCACCACTTCCTCCTGCTTGCTTTAGTGTGATATAACCGAGAGCCTGCCCTGTTCTGATGAGTTGGCGCATCATGACTTCAGAACCATTATCTCAATTCTGAGTCACCTGCTGTGTGGCTATAGCAGCAACTTTGGCAGCTAAATGGTTTAAAGCACGTATCCTTTCATCTGCCAGACCCCCCCTACAATACAAATGATGTTGGCATGGCTGCATTTTGTCTACAGCAATTCAATAATTTGGAGACAACAATGTCTCACAGATCTCTGCTGGAAAGCATATTCAAACATGTACCATTGACTCCTGTGTTGATTACTCACACAGGGGGCTTAAAAAGAATGCAGTCATCAGCAAACACAACAGTGCACACAGAAAACAGGAAGATGGAAGCATTCAAAAGTACTAAAGAAAACCCTCCCCGTGCTCTTGCCAAACTCCTAATAATTTTGGCTTTCCAAAAAATAAAAAATAAAGTTGGATTATTCTGCTCTTCATGTATCAAAACAACCAATTAACACAGCTAATTAACGTCATGAACAGCAGTCAAAAGAATGGTAATTTAAATTCAGGATTTCAAAGCTTTGCTGATCGTGGGCCAATGCAGCTAAGCACAGGGAGGCTGAAAGTGTTTGCTTATTGCAATACAATTTTATAGTGTACCATCAATTAGCAGCATCACAGGGAATGCTCACTCGCATGATTCATTTGTCTAATCAGAACAAAAAAAGGGACGAAAAAGAGAGGGGGAGAAATAACACTCCTTAATGTATGCAGTATCAATTTTTCCAAATAATTTATACCGTAGCTGGAAATGATTGTGAAGAACAAATTGTCCTTCTTTAAAGTGTACTGGCATACAGAGTTTGTTTTTCTTCCCTCTAGGGTGTTCAGAATATGAAATATGGCACAACAGGGTCAAAGAATCATAGGACATTTTTGAAATCATTCCTTAAGAAGTTTGCAGCACAGCCCCAGACATGTCTGCTCAGATGTAAATCCCACTGAGTTCAATGGAACTTACTCCCAAGTAGGTGTGTACAGGATTGCAAATTTCTAGCAAAATAAAGACTGTCAGAGGATATCATGATTTGCCCCTAGCATCTTGGTATCATTTGGACACAAAATGCCTGTAGTGAACATGGCCAAGAATATCCAGGAAAGGATATTGTAACTTCTGTTGTGAAATTCTCTCTTGCCATTGCTTTCAACACTGCACACATCCTCATCATCCAGACACTCTGCCTTTTGCTTCTCCATGCGCACAGTGCACTGGTGCTGCCATCTTGCTTAAAAACAGCCATTTCTTGTGTTTTCTGTCACAACTGCCTACTCCTTGGATTTTGAAGATTCTACCAGCAACCCATCCCTGTCCTCAACACTTGACAAGTTTATTCCTCTCTTCCAGTAAACTATTCTCCTAGATCATCTTTTCCTTCCTTCCTTCCTTCCTTCCTTCCTTCCTTCCTTCCTTCCTTCCTTCCTTCCTTCCTTCTTTTTGAAGTGGACTTCGCTGAGTTTCTAGAATTTCCTTCTAAGTTTGAGGTTGGAGAACTTTTACCAGTTTCTTATACAGTCGTATCTTGGATCTCTAACACCTTGGCTCCCAAACAAATTGGCTCCCAAACTATCGAAACCCGGAAGTGAGTGTTCTGGTTTTTGAACGATTTTCGGAAGCCAAACATCCCGCGTGGCTTCCTATTGGTAGCAGGAGCTTCCTGCAGCCAATCAGAAGCTGCGCTTTGGTTTCTGAACGTTTTGGAAGTCGAACGGACTTCTGGGATGAATTCCGTTTGACTTCCAAGGTACGACTGTACTCTGCTTAACCAAGCCCATTCCTGGTTGCCAGTGGCAGCCAGTCTGGTGGGGGCAGAGCTGCAGAATCACTTTGCCAATGCTGGCAGTGCTACAGCTTATCAAGATGGAAACGGGGCTGCATGGAAACTTCCACCATGGCCATTTGCCATTACTGCCAGTGGGCCCCCACAACCTTGTCACTACGACTACCCTGCTCTTCTCCAATCCCATCCAAGTAAACTGTAGAGACATGGCTGTCTTCCACCATACTGGTTGCTCAACTGAATGCATTATCTCCTTGATACCGGTGTCCCCACTTCCCTTCCTCCAATTTTAGATAATAAGCTCCTCAGTGAGGAAACTGGTTTTTCATTCACTAGGTTGTAAAGTGCAAAGTACATGGATGATATTATATTATTAACAGACAGCAACAGCAACAATAATCATGGTTCTATTTCTATTATAGAGAGAAACAGTGGTGAAAAAAGTTAACATGCAGCTCAGAGTGGTTTTCTGTAAATCCTTGGGACTATTACCACTTTTTAAGGCATAAAGCTCTAATGAAGATCTATAGACTCAATCTCCCGAAGTCACGGTTTGAATCCCTGCCTCCTTTTTATTAAGCTCTGGCCGCTCTTGCCCACTCAATCATCCTTAGCATAAAGGAGTGCATTAGCTGCTTCTTTCATCCTATATAGAAAGAGATTTTCATATCATGTTGCAGATTTTTGATAAAATGCCTAAATAATGGGCATTTATTAAAAGTCATGTGCTTTATGTGGATGTGCTATCAATTCTGGTAGTGAAAGACAGAGGCAGATGTAAAGGTCAGATCGTAATCAACAAGATGAAGCTGAAGGCCCAACAATCATCCTATTTATTATGTATCTGATGTAGCTCATCTCCCACCTCCCAGAACATGAGATTCAACACAATGTACTTGTTTAGCCAACTTAGGGACTCAAAGCCACATCTTACAGCATGAAGACTGCTGTGTTTTGCCCTGTTTATCCTTTAGTTCTAAAAGTATTTCTGTGCAAAATCTGCCAGTCAGACAAGTCAGGAGGATGCGGTCTGAGTCATCCATAGTTATTTACTTATTGTTCACTTACTTAGAGTCATTAACCATAGAAAATAGTGCTGTTCTGTTCTAGTGGTTTCAGCTAGCACTGTAAAGAACATCTTTGGGCTCCAACTACCGTATTTTTCGCACCATAGGGCGCACCGGACCATAGGGCGCACCCAGTTTTTTTGGGGGGAAATAAAGGGGAAAAAATTATTTCCCCCCCAGGTGCGGGGCTGGGGCGGGGGAAGCTAGAGCTTCCCCCGACCCCAGCCCTCAAACAGGCAGCTCTCCGCAAGCAGCGGGAGCGCTCCCGCTGCTTGCGGAGAGGTCCGCGAAGCCTGGACGCGCTGAGCTTAGCGCGCCCAGGCTTCGGCATGCAGGCACCTCTCCGCAAGCAGCGGGAGCCCAGCGCTGGGCTCCTGCTGCTTGCGGAGAGGTGTGCGAAGCCTGGAGAGCATGAGGGGTTGATGCGCACCGACCCCTCTCGCTCTCCAGGCTTCAGCGAAAGCCTGCATTCGCACCATAGGACGCACACACATTTCCCCTTCATTTTTGGAGGGGAAAAAGTGCGTCCTATGGTGCGAAAAATACGGTATGTTTTATTCTGGAGAGCTTATCTCTGTGAGGACAAAGTTTTAGTTTCACATCAAGCATTGCAGCCTTCTCCCAAGTTCCACAAAGTCTACCTTTTGTGAATCTACACCAATGACTAAACTTAATCTGAACTTCATTTGTGTGCATTTTAATTGTGACTTAATGGATATGCAAAATGCTATACGTTACAATTAATAAGCCCAGCTAGCAGGGGGGAAAGGAAGTCTCATAATGCACCTTGTAGAGTCAGGCCATTATCAATCACCATTTTAATGAAGCATAATTACATCTGTTTATGGTTCCCACCAGGTAAGGCAATAATGGTAGGTGCAACCAAATAAACAGAGAAAACGAGTTGCTTCTTAGAGCTAATATTAATTGAACAACAGTAACTGGGCAGGCCAAAGCTGCCCCCCTACAAAGCCATAAAAATAACAGTACTGGTTAAAATCCAAGAGAATATAAGTAATGTGAACTGGAAGTAGTTAATTAACAGTGCAGAAACCACTTTAGGTGAAGTAAAGCCACACACTATTGGGTCAGTTAAATTAAGAAGTCATTTCGGCACAGCCAGTATCTTCAGACCACATAGTAGCTCATGAATTTTCCACTTTAAAAAATGTTGCTCTTTAGATGCATGTTCAAACAGGGGTTTCACTTTAGGTCAGATGTTCAAATGCATCATTTCCAGTAGTGGATGGCTTGGTGAGGCAACACCAGTCACTCAACCTCTGGCTGGCCATGATACTACTGCTTTCTGAGAGGCAGAGCTAGGAGATGAAGCAGTGGGCAGATTAGCATAGTGCAAATACATGGGCTGGAGAGCTAGATTTGCTCTCCCAGTGTGTTCGCACCACCATTGTCCCTCCCCCTCTACTCCCTCAAACTTCTCAACTGAGGAGAGACATATTACACATGGACAATTTGAATTTCCACTGCCTTATTCACATTTCTGATGGACAACTGGAGGTCAGGAGTGAGGTCAGCAGGCACTATCCCAGTCCCTGTCCATTCATACGTTGAAAGAACATGTGAAAAGCACATGATACAATTCTGCTGATGAAGTTAAGCAGGTCTGGCCTGGCCATGTAAGCTGCATCACTGACAAGCAGCATGGGAACAATATTTAAGCAGTTCCAAGCTCTTTGGGGGAAGAAACAGAGAAGCGTCTGTAACCCGAGGTACCACTGTAGTTATTGGAACATGAAGTCTCCCCTAACCCTGGGGGAATAAACCCCCGTCCCGCCCCCCATGTATGATTTTTGGCTGAGACCAATCCTGTGGAGAAATGAAATCTGAATGTGTGGTTTCCAGTGAAGAGAAATTGAGTCAATCTTGTTTTTCCTTTGACTGTGCTGAACTCCTTCGCCTTCTGCCCTCCTCCCCCTTTTGCTGCAGCTTGCAGGAGGAGCCAAGACGCCACGGGACATAATGTAACATTACAGCCAGAAAGTTGGAGCTCTTTTATGATTTCCTTGCCTGGAACCATTGGAGAAGGAATACCTCCTAGTGGGTTGGGCATGATCGATATTACACCCAGGATTTTCTTTTTTTCATGGGAGAGATTCATATGAAGGTGGCTGACTTTTAGCCACCTCAGACCCCACCCCCCCTCAGGGCCTTCTGAAGCAATAACTATTAATACATTACTTGCCATTTGTCTGATGCAATTCCTTGCTCCACATCCATCTTTGGAGAGCTGACTTTCATTAACACTTCAAAAATAATTTAAGGTTTTCGCTGTGAAGGTTAGAAACTTTTCACAGCTCAGAGCTAATAGCTCTGCTGTTTATATGCTATAATGTCTTGATAACCTTTTCAAACCCACAGTGGCCAGCAGCTGGGACCTGCTCTTGCTATTTTTGTTCCCGGAAAGTAGCAGCAGAAATGCTGTGACTTTCTGCCCTTCGAATGGGCATTTCTTCTCTTTAGGCTTTTCTTTCATATTCACGCTAACAGAAAAGACCTCACCTTTTCTCCTGTACTGAAAGGCAACCAAACCTGCCTTTCCCAGGAGAAATGAACTAGTCAAACTGAATCGCAGAAACCCAGCTCCAAATCAAAGCTTTAATTTGGGTGAAGCATTGGGGGAAACAGTGGAGGAGAAAAAAATCTCAGGACCTCTCCCTAAAACATAGAAGCACTTTGTATATGTGCACACACACATACATGATCTATGGCAGAGATCTTTCTGATATTTGACAGAGGTGACTGTCAAAGCTTATGTAATGGCACAAGACATGTCCAAGAGGTATCAGCAAGCTTGTGTGTACCCCTGGGTTTGCAGAAATAGCAAAAATAAAACCCTCTATACAAACAAACCCAAGGGGTAGGGGAGGCAGAGATTAGTATCCAGCATGCATACACATCCACCCATACCCCCCCCCACTTGATGTTTGGTTTGCAGTAAGGCGATGCATATTTTTTTTAAAAAGAAAATATTAATAAATCTAAGAGAAACAGTAATATTTGCTATTGGAAATGGTGGGGGGGGGGAGAGAAATGGGAGTTACTAACAAGAGTGATTCCAAACTGCTACTATTTTCAGGTGGGATTCAATCACATACTGGAAAATTAAGGCTGTGCAATTAAAATGGATATGGGGTGGGGAATAGCAACCTACACACCTCAAGAAAATCAGACTTTTTGCGATAAGAAAGGTGATGCACTGGAAAGTGTGGAATAACATTTGCTTGACATAATATCATCTACCCTCCCTGAAAACAAATCAGAATGAATTCTTAGTAAGTAACCAGTGTCATCTAATCTTCCTGAAAACAAATCATGATGAATGATCCATAACCAAGGTGCTTGGAGGAAGAACAAAACTAGAGGGTTGTCCTGATCCACTCTGGGAGATCTCCCGCTTGCCTCTTTGCCTCCCTTTATCTACTTGTAGATTTGTAAATAAAGCAAATATTCCAGAAATTCTGTTAAGTCTCTGTTCCTTCTATTCCATTTAAACTGCTAAAGTACTATTTGCCCTTATAGCAACCCAGCCAGGTTTTGTAGGCAGCTTAGCTAGATTCCCCAGAGAAAGTGACAAATTTAGTGGAAAGCAGCAATGAGTCAGGGTTACAAAATAAGAATGGCTACAGATCAGTGGAACAGAAAGGAGATGAAATGGCCGAAGTAGCTAAATTAGGTCAGTGCATATGACTTTCCCGCTGCCGTTTTTAGGTTATGCAAATGACTCGGGGAGACAGAATTTTTAGGCTTCCCAAATTCACTGGCAGGGCTGAGAAAACACAGCCAAAAAGCAACCCACGATTTACAGCTACTCCGGAATTGGGTCAACATACGGCAATGTGAAAATTAAAGTCAACAAATGCAAAGTAATGTTTGTTGCTGTGCGATTCTGGGAGCCCCTGCTAGGCCTAATTTATATAAATGGCTCTGAGAAGCTGACTGAAAACTGGTTAAGTCTGCTGACAACATGGAATTGGGCATCCGAGTGGATGCAGCAGGAGGGGGGAGACCAGAAGAAGAAAGAAAAGCCAGCATAGAAATGTTAGAGTCTCTTTCTCCCAGCCATGTTGCTTGGCTGATGCGCAGCAAATGAGGCTTAATGTTGACAAATGCAAAAGCAATGCATTTTATTTCTTAACAAAAGCAGATGACAGAATAGGACTTTCCTGGGATCTCAGCAGGAGTAAGTTTGCAACATCCAGAGCAGATAACGGGGGAAGGGGGGGAAGAGGCTCTTTCTTCACACAGCACAACCAAAAGGTGCATTTTCACATAAGGAATAAGAAAGCAGAACTGCAGAAATAACTTTCACCTGCTCAACTTTTCTTCTAAGTAAAAAGGAATGAATTGAAAAATATATTTGCAAATAGATGTATTTGAATAGTAAAAACTCCATTACTATCCTGCTCAAAACTGGCCCCTCCTGTAAACAGGCAAAATACTTATGCCTCCCCCCAGACAAATGTCACACAAATTTTGAAAAGCAGACAGCACCCCCAAACAAGAAACAATAAAAAGCCCATAAACCTCAACTAAAAGGGGGGGAGAGGAAGTGACAGGATGCCTTGGTGGGTGTCAAGGAGAATGTCTGAGGGTGTTACGGTGCCCATGGGTTCCATGCTGGGGACCCCTAAATGAAATGGCAAGAATAGCCAGAGATTAGCTGGAGACCAGGTTGAGGGGTTTTCATTCCCACCATGATGATTGCTGATGGATGGATATACATTGAAAGTATCCTTTCAGTATGGATATGCCTACATTTATGGGCCTTTGTCTTAATTTATGCTTCTGGGTTCATTTAGCATGTATCTACATGGCTTAGAGGTGGGAAAGGGAAAGTATAACCTACAGGTCTGCCAGTTAATTGGGTCTCCTTAGCTGGGCCATGTGTAGGTGTCATTTCCCCTGAACTCTGATGCTTTTCATATTCCATACATTGCAGAGTAATCTTTCGCATTCAGAATGCAAAACAAGAAACACTGCCATTAGGCTGAGTGAGAGAGCCATGTCAGACATCTGATTTCAGGCATCATGAAAGGGCAATAAATGGTTTGCTATTTAATTTGTTTCTATTTTACTTTTACTACCAGGGAGGGACGGAGGTGCTTGTGGGATTTTCTGACTCGGGTACTAAATAACTTGGCTGGCCTTGGTTATTACACACTTTGGCTTTCATTCATTCATTGGTTTGTCTATATGCCACTGTTTGGCTCAAAGGTCCCCCAAGCAGTCAACAGATTAATACAAAAGCAAATATAATACAAAATAGCAAACATTAGGTGCCCCATCATCCACACTTTGTGCACTAGTGAGCTGCATTCATTCTCTCACCACAAAGGCAGTTCTCCAGCATCTACCTCTCACTTAGAAGTCAGGTTGACTCCATCTTTGACGTAGGAGCAAGCCCATTCACAAACAATTGCCAATGGGAGTTTCCTCGCCCTCATCCTAACCCACTTTCTGGCTCCACCTTCTGGCTCCTCAACAGGCTGCTGTTCTCCACAGGTGCAGAAGCAGATGCTGTAAAGAAGAGTTGGAGAAGCTAAAGTTGGCATTCACCTTCCTATTCTTGTTACCTGCTGTCTCCATTTGTGTGTGAATGGAGGGGACAGGGGCACCATCTGCTTCTGCTCAAAACGGTGAATGCCTTGGGCTGGCCCTGCTTCCTAGCCATTGGCTCCATTAGGAAACACCTGTCAAGACGTTCGGCACATTAGCAAGCAATGTCAAGCAAAAAAGGTTTGACCAGACAGCATCCATAACAGCATGGTATAGAAAAGGAGTGGGAATGTTTTTAAGCCCAAGACCTGCTTTTCTTTCTGAGGAACCTTCCAGAAGCTAAATGCCAGGGGTGGGTAGAGCCAAAGGCAAAGGTGGGCAGAGGAATGAATATGAATTTTACCTGTGTTCTGTAGGCTAGTTTCTACACACACACACACACACACACACACACACAGCAACACCCTCTCCATCCATTCAGGAAAGCACAAACACTCAAGAAGAATGAAAAGCAAGGTTGGGGAGGGGTTTGTGTCCTGGGAGTACAAAGGGCCGGATAGAGAAGCCCTGCAGGCCTGCGGTTCTTCATCCTGGGTCCAGGTTAATGATACAGACATTGGGAAGCACAACACACACCAGAATTACCATAGAAGCCAAAAGTAATAGTTGCAAGTACAATAGGAGAAAAAGCAATGTCTAAACTGAGTAAAAAAGGAGGACATTGAGGATAAAATGCAAGGTCCTACCTTGACCACCAACTTTATAGCACAATTAAAACAACAATCGTTCTATAAGTTCCAGTGAAGCAAGAAGCATCTGTTGACACCAGCATTAGAGTGACTAAATGAATAAAAAGTCCTAAGCCACTGTAAAGAAGACCTGTGAAAGGAAAGGTAATATAAAGGGCTAGACACAGATGTACTGTATCAAATAAAATCCCAGTGCGTGACCCCTTTAAAAACAAATCAACTCAAGCTTTCAGACCTTCTCTGTGCATTAAACCACTTGAAGCACAAGTCAAATAGTAGAGATCTCTGCAAGACCACAGTGTTGAATCCGAATTCCCACCCCCAGTAATCCTACTAGTCCAAGGGCAGGTGGCCATTGGCAGATTTCAAGAGACTTGCTTAACACCTTGCTAAAGAAAGAAACAATGGAAAGTACATCTAGAGAGCAGGCGGTAAATAGCACAAGTGGTTTCTGTGCTAGCATGGGGGGGGGGGGGACTATCTTCAGTTTTATCCAAATTATACAATGAAAGTTTAAGGTATTTAAAATCAGGGATGTATGAAACCTTCCCGTTTCTATTGATATATCCAGTGATATTGCATGCCCAGGGTGATTATGTTCATTAGAGTTATATGTCATACCATTGCTGCAAAGGTCATTTGCATTCTGGTTTAACTACTCTGTAATCAGAACATATTCTTCCCCATCATGCCTCATTCCATGCAATTGGTTTAACTGTCAATACTTTGGACAAGTCATCACTTCTTTTGCGTATTTGAATCAGCAACAACTGCTTGGAAACTTATTATAGGAACACCCTGTTTTATTGTATTTCACCTACATTGCTGCTTAGGAGGAGGTTGTGGGTGCAGCTGCAGGCAGCCCAGCTGCTTCCAGGAGAAGGAAGCCCCCTGCTCCTGCCGTCCCTCTTCTTGCCACAGGAGTGGAGCTGGCTAGGCCTGGAGGTGGGTTTTCCCTTCCCATTCCTGCAGCCAGCGGGTCATGGCTTAATAAGCAACTCTATATTGTCAACATAACTTCTAAATGAACTGGGAAACCATTGTAACTCACTTTAGTATAATATTCACTTTATTGTACTGGTCTGGAACTGAACCTGTATATCTATGAGTCTATTTAATCCTCTATTTATTCCTCACACACATCTACAACTACAAATATGAAATTTCCACTTTGCGAGGCAATCTCATGGTGGTTATTTTCAGTACCTGTTAACTATAACTAATAAGAAGGTATTTAGGAAATTATCGCCTGATTATTAAAGTTTGATTGCTAATGATAGTGGACCCCTCTGGTGGAGTTCATAGGAAATTTAAGAGAGAGAGAGAGAGAGAGAGAGAGAGAGAGAGAGAGAGAGAGAGAGAGAGAGAGAGAGGAGACCGACAGTCACATTGAAAGTCACCTCTTAAATCATTACAATATTAATTGTATACATCGTATTTAACTTTTGGGACCAAATTCATGACACGCGCAAGATCAAAATCATGACAAGATTCAAGCAAACACTTGTGCTACTAGATTTGCTCATGTTCCTATACATACATACAACTCACAAACCTGTATCTTATCCATGTTGTCACAGAAGCAACTCAAACTCTCATTGCCCAAACCATAAGTGCAAACATTTCCTGTTACAAAGCTAAAAAGAAGCAGATAAAGTGCCTTATATCAGGTAAAGATGGGCAGGGAAAAGGTGCTATGGGGAAAAGCTCAAATGCAAATCACAGGACTTTAGAGCAGCAAGATTATGGGAATGAGCAAGATAGAGGTAGTAGGAAGACATTAATAATTACCTGTCCCAAGGAAGGGGGAGTAAAGAGTTTTATTGCTTTCAGAGTTTTACTGTGACCTGCGGGTGCAAGGTCAGGGCTGGGTCTCGGACTCTCGGCAAAAGCTAAGCACAAATTATTTGAGGCTAATCCGCCTGGACATCATTAACAGCAAGCTTGTGAGCTTTCAGTAAACAAGCAGAAAATATTTTCTAGTCTCAAGTGTTGATGGGGTGGCCCAAGGTAGGCTAGGTTTCATAAATTCCCACTGAGATAAATCCTCTCCCTACCCTAGGTTCCATGAAAAGGCTTCCTTTCAGGGTAACACTGGCTTGTGCTTCCTGCAAGGGTCTTGACTAATGTAAGAGGAGGAAATGGGCATGGCTAAGAAGCAGGGAAGCAGAAAGGAGGCAAGATTTGTGATCCAGGTGAGCTGAAGAAGTAGTCTGACTCCCAATGGCATCCATGGTGTCAGAGAGTTGGAACAGGATGTTGTGGAAGAGCATCCTGGAGGATTTCAAAAAGCTGAATGAATAGGAGAGAGACATGGGGCAGCTTCAGTGGAGAAAAATTGGTCGTAGTGGAGAATGAGAAGTGTCCAGTTAGTTGTAAGAAAGAAACTTCTTGATGGGCATGAGCTGTAACACAAAGAGTGATCTCATTAAGGACAGGGCTGGAAGGAAGGGGCATTGAATGCCAAGGATATAGCTGTCAATAAACATCACAATACAATTTTCCGGCCAGAAAGAGGCAGGGAGGTCATGAGAGAGCTCTGGTTAATCAAAACTCACAGCCAGGTGACTGAGATGTCCCTCATTGGGAAAGGTGGGGATGTTTCCAAAGGAATATAATCCAATTAGTGGGAGAAGATGCTTGCTGGAGGATGCCCTATTGTTACATTCCTAGAGTTAATTGATAATTGAATAAGAGTTTAGTGGCAAAAGTTCCAGGAACTAATTAGGCTTGAGCATATGTCTTTCAGACCCTTGCACAGTTCAATCTCAAGTACTGTTGTTGTTGGGGACTTTCTTTAGCTTACTGCTAAACTGGGATGTGCTTAAATTTGAACAATAATCACTTTCCCTGATTCACCACAATGGCACCAGGTGCGCTGCTCAGAGCAAAGCTAAAATGCACACACAGTCTCCGGGCAAGTGCAGAGTTTCAGTTTAACTGAGTTCTCCAACACTAGATAACAAAAGATAGAAACACCTTCTCTTTCAACAATTGGGAAGCTCAAAATGCAGTGGTTGACAATTAACAACATCTTGATGAATGTCTGTATTTCTGGTTCTGACCAGCAACCAAACTTTTGGTGGTTCAAAATGCCTGGCTTCCTACTGCCCCCCTTAACTCTGGGGCACAGATTCTGCTTCTCATGAATATGAGGTAGTGTAGCAGACTAGCAATTGTGGAGGACATGATGAAGGCTGGACCACTACTGTGGGTGAGGCAGAGGATACCAGATGAAGCCACAGGCTGTTAAGGGCTGAGCATCCTGATTCATTTGAGTCATTGTGCTTAACAAACACTATGATAATTTCCTAGTGCACTACAGGGAAGAAAGACAGATTGATTGATTGATAGTTACTTCTCCTTTTCTGGTCTAAGAGTAAGCAGTAGAACATTGTGCCCTTGAAATCTGTAGAAGAGAGTGTTGGTTTCACTGTTGCAGCTGAGTGACAGAAGACTGCATATTGGCAATGAAATGTTCCAAGAGGTATGAGCTGAAATCAGCTAAACAATGAAAGGTTCACCAATGCAAGTGAGGCTGCAACCAGCTCTGTCAGAAATGCATAAACATAATGCTGAGGCAGGCCACATATTGACCTGGAAGATTGATTTCACGGCCTCCTAGAAGGAACATTAACTGTCTATGGCTGGAGTCTGAAGGTGTACTTCGCTCTGGGCTTTCACTGCTCTTTAGATCTGGAGTCTTTGCATCAAAGGTCATCAAGATCAGCCAGTATATGATCCAAGTTAGGGGCCTGTCAGAAGAAAATCTCAGAAACAAATCACCCTGTAGCAGCAGCATTAGTTCCAGGTAGTTTAATGGGCCCGAGGTGCTTTGAAACAAGAGCTGCTCTTTATGTTTTAGGGAGATATGATGGAATGCCACCTAAGAATAAGAGTTTTCTGGAAGCCCTGGTTATAGGCCTATAATTACTTGTCCTATAGATTAACAGGTAACATACTAACAGAATATTAGGGATCAGGTTCATTATATTCTTTAAATACAGTGAAACACAGTAGTACATCTTAGGGCTTTTTATGTTAAATCTGTACATTAGCCCTAGCCCATTTCACACATGCTTGTGGGCTGCATCTGAGATACTTCATACAGGCTAGAGATGCATGCCCTTGTAAATATCATGGACAAACACAAATATCTTGTACAGCACTTCCCCTGCACTTCCCATGGACTCCCCATAGGCCCTGATGGACCCAGTTCCAAATTAAGGGGAAATCAAAGCAAAAGTTCTCTCACGTGACAAACCCACTGTACTACATCCCAACAAATAAGCATGCCATTCACACACTTCTGTGATGGGAAGTGGTAATACGTTGAACACTTTGCGGTATGAAGCTAGAAACAACACCTGTTAGAAACAAGGATAATTCCAGAAAGAAACAAGTACCAGAATGAGGAGGGAAGAGGATGCACAAATCTGTTTTGCAGGTTGCGATAAGGAAGAGCAGGGATTTTGCTTACATTCTGACCCCACTTGAGTAGCACCGACACACAGATCCTTAGTTTCTTATAAACATGCCACATAAATCCACGTGACTCTTAAGAAACAAACCATGCATCTATATAAAATACAATCCAGATTCCATCAGAGGCTGTTCTGTATTTGTGTCTCCCCCCCCCCAGCAGTTTCCAAAGTGTAGAAGAATTTGCAAATTGTATCATGCTGTTCCTGTTAATGCAGCTCAGGTTGTTGAGGGTCCTCATCCCCTGTCAGAGCAGAAGTCAAGTAGATTTGCTAGGAAACTGTTCTGACTTCTGCAATGTTTTCCCTCCTCCTCTAGCTCATTTTCCATTGACACCTCTAGCCTGGTTTTCTGGTTCCTGGCAGGGTTAACGGGCAGACCCAGCAGGGGGGAAAGGAATGTCTCTGCCCCCTAACCGATTTCCTTTTATCACTGCTTGCTGTCCAGTTTGCAATGAACAGTTGGCTCCTGAAAGGGTTACATCGCCAGCTCAACATGCAGGCGATTTATTACAATTCCACGATGAGGCCTAGTTTATACCATACAGTCACAAAAGTGTGACCAGCAGCTGTAGAAAAGTTCTTGCCACCGTGAAAGAGCACAGGTAATTCATTGAAGTGACACTATTTAGACTCTCGCTGAGCCGAGCAAGATGGTCCAGAGATCTCAGCAGATCAGGACATCTTGATCTCGTCAGCCCAGCTAAGGCAACCATAAATAAAAACAGCCCTAGGGATTGTTCTCAGTTTTACCAACAGGGACAACTTTGTTCCCTGCAGTGGGTTGAGGTGGGGGGGGGTGTTTTGTTTTTAACAGGCCAAATGACTAGATCATGTCAAGAAATACAACTGGTCATTAAGTGAGTTGGTATGAGGAAGCTTCAGCTCACTGCCGATATCTATGAAGTTGTAATTCTTAAACTGCTTCAGAACAGAACATAAAGCATAAAAGTGATTGCATTAAACAGAAGCTGGGACTTTCAGGAAACAGTTTAAGATGGACAAAGCACTGTGCAGCTCAAGATGGAAACCTGGTGTCTGTTAACTTCATTATTCAGCATGACACACACACCCCTCCTTTAAACCTATTAGATATGATTGCATTTGCCCCCAGGAGCACATAACCATTTACCCTCCTACTCAATGAAGAAATCTAAAATAACTCCGTTTGAAAATGATGATGGGACCACTTTTTTCAGAAAAGGACATCTATTTGCGTAAATTTAGCACGATACCTTTAAGAGAATATCAGAAAGAAGTTTTGCCAATTTTTGATGGAGGGGAAGAGGAAGAAACCTTTATTTTGGCAGAAGGTGTTATGCGACCTTCTGTCTCAACAGGCTCAGATCAACCTCCAAGCCTATAGGAATATGTGTCATTATAATTTTATTTTAAACAATTTACATCCCATCTTCTTTCCATACAAGAAGCAGAGGCAGCAAGATTTCACACCATACACTGGAACCACAATTGGGGAATGACCCTCCTACTCCACTAGTTACAGCATGCATGGATATCAATTTAGACATCATTTGAGGTGGGGGGGGGGACTGCACCAGCAATGATAAAGGTCTGTCCCCACAGGGTACGAATGTGTTATGGATGAACCCCAACCCAATTTTCTTCATCAGAATTTTAATATAGATTTAACATGTGCCAGGCACTAGTGATTGGCTCCATGGGGTTCCAAGAGCAGACTATCTGAAAAGTAGCCTACTGCTTGCTCACATTCCCCTGTTACCTTCTTTGGCTGGAGCTTACCATGCACTGCTTTATATCAGTATTTACTCAGCCCTTTTTATGGAACACATACTGTTTTAGATATAAGTGGTGCTATTACAGGCTCACAAAAACAACATGCGCTCAGCATTCTTAAAACATTGGCCTGAGCTCTGGTTTTTGGTGGGTTTTAAAAAATATCATTATTGCTACATTTCTACAGCATTCTCTGGTTTTACTCTTTCGAGAAACAACGCATCTAAACTGCGTGGCTGCTTTTGGTTTCCTGACACTGGGTGGCTGCATTTTGTTTCTATTCATTTTTAATTTACAAGCAGGTGTTTGAAAGGAGCCATCCCAGTAAGAGGCCCATTGATTTATGTTCTATTCCAGTAAGTTTCCTTTATTAAAAATGGCACCAGCAGGAGTAGCTTCTAAAAATGAAGGACTCCTATTGGTTTGACAATATGCTTGCATCGTTCACCTGCTCACATCTCACCCAACCATTTTTTATTTATTTATTCACACCTTATGTATGCATTGTGAGGAAACAGGGTATGTAAGCAACTCAGCTCTGGTTCATACATTTGCATGAAATAGTGGGGCATAGGGTCCCTCTTTGCAAATAACCTCCCATCTGTGCCAGACCCTTTGGGGGAATGCCTGGAGGATGCAGAGGCCTGCTTCACTTGATTCTTTCAGGGAAGGTGGTCTGTGAAGTGGACCACCATGAGACTGAGCTCACACAGGCAAGAGTTTTCTGTGTGGAAGAAGGGAGAGGTTTGTGTCCTTTTTTGCCAGTGCTTCTGCGGTACTGATGCTGACTGCCAAAGGGCTGTTTGACACTTTGCACAGCCAACATGATTTCAGCATGTCTATCACAATGAACACCATACCAAATGAAAGGGAGACTCATCCCGGTGAATGCGCTGAAAGCACAATGGGTATGTAACAGTTGAGGTGCGGCCCTAAGCAGAAAAGACTAAACAAGAGGTGGAAGGCGGTTGAAATGAATTTGCGCATTAACCTACAGCAGGGCAGTAGCGGGGGCGGGGGCTACTTTTCCACTGAAACTGTTATCTAGAAATGAAATGACATGATTTTAATTATGCTGATCTCGTGTTGTACTCTGGCTAATTAACATTGCCCCACTGGTAAAAAAGCAACCACAACAGACAGCAGAACCAATCCCAGGTGAATTAGCCTATTTAACTGTAGCAGTTCTTTGTTGGCCTATCAGCTCTGTGAAAGAATACTGTATAACCTTTCCCTCTACTACAGTGTAAAGACCATAGCCAAGAATAAGCATTCCCTCAATGCCTTTCTTAGGTTACTTTTGCACCCTATTTTCAAAGCAGTTGGCAAAATATCCTATTTTATTTAACCACTCAACCTTGTTAGACTGAGGGACAAATGTCTTGCCTAAGAATGACTTGGAGGGATCGGTTCTTCAGTATTCCACGCTCAACTATTTTATGCTCCTACAATGTTGCTTTCCCCTCCTTTTCTTTTTTTGTTCTGCAGTGTTTCAGAAATGCCCCTGCAACACGATCATCTATCGACATAGCTCCTGTCACCTAACGATCGTGAGACCCACCACTGGCACCTCAGTTACACTTCCACACAAAATCCTAAACAAGTCCTGCAATGTTAGAAGGAGGCCCAAAGAACACCTATGGATGAATAGATGACATCAGTGAACATTTTGGAGTGATTTACAACAGCTTTGGTATCAAACAAATGTGGTGCCTGGAAACTATCCTAAAGGGACGCCAAGAGAGCTTTTGAGCCGGTTTTAAAACTCTGTTGATTGCTGTTTTGACAATAAATAATCCCAGAAGGGAGTTACTGAACAGATTGCAGCACTGGAGGATTTTGAAACAGAGAATACAAAAAAAGGGCGGACCATTTCTCCAAGGACTGACAGACAGTATGTCCATTACATGTGTGCTGCACTGAGTGATGACGAACATATATTCCCTATAGAAGGATACAAGGAAACATAAAGATTCAATGCCTGTTTACAGCATTAAGATTTAGAGGTTGCCATGCCCAGGTTTCCGTGTGCTGCGCTGGTGCTGGCTCACCAGAGCAGCTTCGTCACTCTGGCCACGTGACCCGGAAGTGTCTCCGGACAGCGCTGGCCCCCGGCCTCTTAAGTGAGATGGGCGCACAACCCTAGAGCTGGACATGACTGGCCTGTACGGGCAGGGGTACCTATGCCCAGGTTTCATCCTAGGACTGTTAACCTTTAATGGTGATTTTCCAGTTTAAAATCCCTAGACCAGTCACAGATCCTTGTATTTCTCTGTGAAATCTCCAGTCTGATGGGCGCTCTGTCAGCAACTCCACACCAGAATGTTGTTGGTTCAGATCCACCTCTGCCCTTGCTCCCCGCTCCCCCAAGGTTGTGACTTAGTGCTGGTGGCTTGTTTCCATATGCTACACCTGCTCACAAGCCACAGGCAGATGAAAGAGAAGTTAAGACTCCCTGATCTCGTCATGGACTTGTTCAAATGTAAACAAGTCTGAGTGGCAATCAGGTCATCTGTAAACATGATCCTATTATACCAATCTAAAGAATGTTCCTGGAATGTAAACTAATGCAATATACAACAATATTGTTGGGAATCACGCTTCCCAACTATACAAGGTGGAGAGACATTTGGTATGGTATACCCTGTTTCCCTAAAACAGACTCCAATAGGAACCTGGCTGCAATGCAAAAGCTGAGGACAAAAACACCTGCCTGAGTTGAGTCACCATCCAGTTTTCCCTCAACATGCTGATTGGGAAGCAGCAGCAGTTTTTTCATTTTTTTTATTTTGATGTGACAAGAGCTAGGCTGGCTTGAGAGTTGATTAACACCATCTGTTGCTGCCTATGCACTTGTCCCTGCACCCTCATATGTACAGGTGGTGGTTCATGATGCACATTTATAAACAAATGGGTTGTTGTTTTCTTAAAAAATACCCTATAACCCTTGTACCTCCTATGGCAGAAACACACCCCGTAAAGATTGTTCCTGAACTTACCACTATAATGAGATGATGACACTGAAAGAAATATTGCATCAGGTTTGCAGAACAACTTTGTAGAATGAAGCTATCTTTTAAGAATGCCCTTCTTCGATACAACAAAAAGCCAAATGTAAACCAAGCTTTGCCTCCTATAACAACAACAAAGTAAATGTCCAGATCAACTGATCCCTAACTTGACTCACAAACTTCAGCTACAATCAATGGCAGTGTGAAACGTTCCATAAATATTGTGAGAATGCGAAAACACCTGCAACAGCAAGCAATTAACTCCTTCCTTTTATTAAAGCCTCGTTTAAATCCAGCTACATACTTCCACAGTGACTGCTAACCTTGAATTCACATTGGCAAGTGTGTCCGCAACTGGCTTTCTGTGTGGATCACTTTTGAGAACGTTTAAGACAAATGCCTGCCTGTTCTTCAGTCACCTCTTTCCTAACCAATAAACCGTGAAGCTACTGAAATCATTGGCAAAATTACTCTTGATGTTAACGGGGGATGGTTTGGCATAGCACACTGCAGTAAGGGGATGAATTGAGGCTGATGCACATACTAGGCTGATCCTGGCATGGTCTGACAGGCTAGTGCTCCAGTTTACGCCTGATGAGGATATAACCCAAAGAGAAGAATGGAGCAGAGACAAATGTCTTTCATCTATTTACAGCAGCATCTGTAACCCTAAATATGATTATTTGCTGTCTTCTGTATGTAAGAAAAGGATGAATCTCAACCTATTATAGCTACAATGTGGATAATTTCTTTCCCCCAGCTATTACAGAAATGCTTGAATCACCATGATGATAACTACCGGCCACCATCGCTGCCTGCCAAGTGAAACTGAAGCTATAAAGATTTTAAAAGCAGGGGCAGTGGCTTGACTTTATTTCACAGCAACAAAGAAAACATCCAAATATTTCTCCTGTAAGGACATTTGGAGGAAGGAGGAAAATCTCATTTGTGCCACAAGAGGGCACTTTAACTACAGACAAATGCAATCTATGCTGTTTAGGAATCACCCAGGAAAGAAGGTGATGGAGGAAGAGGAAAACTGCTTAGTTATCTCCTAGGTTATAGGATGATGGCATTTGACTGCAGAGATACAGAAAGATGCACCAAGCCAGTAGTTTGCAACAGAATTCCCTATTTGCCTGTTGTTGTTGTTGTTGTTTTTCTTTTTCTTTTTTTAAGTCATATGGGCTAACCCATATATACTGCAAAAGGGGCAAATTGTAAGGAAAAACAAAGATTGTATTGACCAGATGCAGGACACATGGCATTGCTTTTAACATGAAAAGCCACAAGAACGTCAAAGCCCATGGGTCCAAATCAGTCTCCTAGGTCGGACATGCATGACCCACCAACCCAAGTGCAGATCGCCAGCCATGCAGGACAGGACTGCTCATAGGGGTTTGAGAAACCTATTGGGATCCTTTCTTTTGCCCTTTGCCTGGAACTGCCAAACAGAATGCAGAGATTGCTATGCATATATATGGGAGGCGACAATACAGGGATGGGAAGCTAAATCTGGCTTGGTGGTCACAAGTTGGGCTGGCCTGTCACTATAGGTGCTCCTTAACTCTCCATACTATTTCTGATGCCCTTTCTAGGTATCTTTCTCTTTACTTGCACTCTGTGTGGAGAGGGAACCCTTTAGGGCGCCTTTGCAGATATATCCACAAACTTTACTAGCAGAACACATTTTTATATGGTGAAATCATGCCCATTTGAGGCTTGAAAGCCAACCCCTCCCAAATAAACTCCCCATTTGCAGCCCCTTGCCTGCACAGCTACCTGATTTCACAGAGCTCCATGTGAACATGAGTCTTTCTGTGTGCACTGGAGCTGCTGAAATCTTGTGACTGGTATCTGGCTCACACACGACGGCGATTACGGTTTTGGAATAACTCAGAAGGCTGTTTTAAGTTTGTCTGGTGTAAGTGTTTAAAGTTAGCAGGCACATAAATAAGCCAGGCACGGACAAACTGGGGATGAAGGTGTGTTTCTCAGACAGAGCTGGCAGCTGCCTTCGTTTATCGGCAGGCCATTTATCATCTCAAGAAAAATATTGACGGTTCACAAGATTCACACTTGCCCTGGCCCTGGGCTGAAGAAATGCTGTCTTCCAGGAAGGCTTTGTATTAAGCAAGGAGAGGAAAGCAGGAAGACTTCTTATGTGAAAAGCTGGCTACAAAAGCATAACACTGGTGCCAGCCACTGGGAATACATTTCTAGTAGATTCCATTCTACTATCCCAACAAAAGTAGGCCTAAAAAGACTGATGAGGGAATTTTCAGGATATTGCCAGAGAGAACAGCTGGCCATGAATTACAAGAAAACCCAAGTCATGGTTTTCTCAAGAAACTATAGAGCCCATAGATGGAGCATGGACAACCAGCTCATTGAACAGGTCAAAGTTTTTAAATATCTCAGCCTTATTTTCCAGTCTACGGGGTCATGGGGAAGCACACCAGAAATGTACAAAAGAAAAAGCGTCCCAAAGTGCCAAAATTCTGACACGTTTTTTCTACACAAAAGGTGGTAAACATATACCATCAGCCCTGGAAGTGTTCCAAGCTAAACCCCTAGCACAGTTATTATATGGGGCTCAGATTTGGACAGGCACTCAGCTTGGATCTACGGAAGCTGTCCAATCAAAGTTCTTAAGGCAATTTTTCTCTGTACCACCTCATTGCGCCTAGAGGCTAATCTTCCCTTGGTACAATTACAGATATGGTATAGGACACTTAACTATTGGCTTTGCCTAAACTGAAATCCCCCTGGTCTAATATCCCTAGTGCTGCAAGATTGTCACAAGAGCGCCTGGACTAAAATTGTCTATCAAAAACTTCACTCTTGTGGTTTATCACCACAACAGCTACTCACACTGGATTTTAGTAAAGCAAACTGTCTAATTAGTCAGCACCTAAATGATATTAAGCGAGAGAACAACTTGGCCATAATAAGGAAACTTTGTCCATGGTATGACTATTTTCCACCTACCCATTTCAACTTGGTGGCGCATGCCCTTCTGGCTTGCACTCTTTATAAAGACTTGAGAAATGAGGTTATCACCCCTCTTTTATTGTCCATTCCGGGTCACTGTCACAGTGTCCTTTCTTTTGGCAGATCAAGCTGAGCAGGTGACAACAAAGATTGCAGGGTTTTTAGCCGGGGCAATTAGAATAAGATCCACTATTTGACTATTGATTCAAAACCCAAAAATGTATTTTATTTAATTGACTTTTTATCTTTATTCTTTGTATATTGTATTGTTGTTTTATTGCTATGGCTGGTGGCTGATGCAAATAAAGATTCATTCATTCATTCATCTCTAGTAGCTGCATATGCAGAAGTTGCTTCGGACAATAGCTGAACCATTATGTCTTTTATAATGGGCTATGGGGTTGCTTGTGCGTAAAGCGCAAACTGCTCCGAGCTGAGTAGTTTGGACAAAACTTTGACCCCAGGCTGGACAGTCAGTACACCGTGACTGTCTCAATCACTGGAAGAATCCGTCAGTGGGTGTTTCCTGAATTTCTTCCAACATAAGAGTTCTTTCACACCCAATCGTCATCTCCCTTCTCTGCGCGAAAGCTGTCTGCGCAGAGTGGGCATCCCCAGAGGAGGTCCTGTGCTCTCCCCGCTGGTTTCACTGGCAGAGTCCTGGAGCCTTCTCTCCACAGCTCCCTCGAACTCCCCTTTCTCCCTGGTGTCACCTCTATCTCCTTCCCCAGCGGAACCGTCCTCTCTCCCTCTGCTGGTTCCCTCTCCAGCCTCATCATTTGGGAGCCTCAGCGCCACCCTTGGCTCCGATGGCAGTTCCCTGACATCTTTGCTCCTGTAAATGTAGATATGTAGACAACACACACCTGTGCCACAACTTAACTAATGTCATTCCAGGATGGCGGGCTCAGAAATAAGCTGTATGTCTCAGAAAAGGATTTTAGCACACTGTTTGTCTAGCCTTTCTTAAACCAATAACTTAAGGGCAAGGGCCAAGAATGGAGCGTTATGAGTGCTGTGTTCCTGGTTTGTGTGGCCACTGGTCAGTGGCAAGGAGTTTTGAGCAGGGCTTCTGCTAAGGTGACACATCTTAAGATTTCACCCTTGGCATAAGAGGGCAAGTGGGTGTGGATGCACATTTGGGTTCTCTAGCAATTTCCTGTGCCCTTCCCTATTGCCTCTGGATGGTGCCGGCTTACCCATGATGAGGGGTGGAAATCATAAAGTGAGAACTAGCCATGCCCAGCTGAGAAGTACTGAGTCACTTTGAATGGAGAAACATATATGCTAGTTATAGGTAGTAGTTAGTAGTTAAATTGTATCCACAACTGTTTCTTTGCTGACTTGCTTAAGTATGGCAGAGTGGATTGTATGTGAAGGAGAAGAAAAGCAAGAATTGTAGTTAGTCAAGGATTTGTTATTCTGCTGAAAGGCAAGGATTTCTAAGGAGCCTGAGAGATCTAGTTGTATCTCCATGGGGATTTACGCACCTTACTGCTGCACGGTCAACTTCTAAATCTCATGTCCAGGGGATTAAGGCGCAAGACAGAAAATATACAATCACAATGATACCATGAGTTCTGGTTGGTGACAAGTATGAGATGGAGCAATGATAGACAGATCCTGCACTACTACTACTACTACTTCTTCTTCTTCTTCTTCTTCTTCTTCTTCTTCTTCTTCTTCTTCTTCTTCTTCTTCAGCATCTCACATCCATCTTTGGATATACACCTCTCCAGTGTTCTCGGTTGGTTGTTTGCTTCCTGCACCCACATAAGGCCTACTGTTAATCTTAGATCATGCACTCATCACATAGGTGGCTGTCTCCTTGGTCTTTTAAAATGGTAGGGTCCCACACAAGCATATTCCATTGGCCTGAGTCATCTCTTGCCACATATCCTGCACATGTCCATTTTAACTCTGCGGACATATGCAGATATGCAGGACACCTGGCAAGCGTGTAGAGGGTGGAGTTCTCTTACATGTGAAGAAATGATCAACCCTGGAAGATAGTGCCACTTAAATTATTGGTAAAGCGAGCTGAGAAATAGCACAGAATTTGTTAATATAAAAGCAGCAGCAACACAAATGAATATGGATAGCTGACGCCGCAGTTGCAATACAGAATGGGGTCATCTAAAGTAACAGTGTTAAAAAAAAAACCTCTTGGAAAAATAGCTCATTTCTAAGTCCATTCCAAATTTTAAGCTTCAACATGGTCCTGCAGACATCAACAGGAATGAGACTGTGCTTGTAAGACAACACACGCACAGTTCCCAAAACATATTTGGCGGTGGCAGCAGCACTACCACAACACGGGGAACTCTTGAGAAGGGCTGGTACTGTTCTCCTAATTATGCCTGAGGATGCTGCCACAACAATGTCCCAGATACAAGGACCAGGGAATTCTAAGCAATAGGCATTCATTTCCATACACACACACAAATCCAAGATCTGTCACTGCCAGGGCTTTTTTTCCAGCCAGAACTCACTGGAACTCAGTTTCAGCACCTCTCAGGTGGGCGCCATTGCCATTGTAAGTGAACAAGGGAGGTGTCCATGGTGAGTTCTGACACCTCTTTTTCTAGAAAAAATAGCTTTTGAGTAGTAGTAGTGGTGGTGACCCGTGCTATCTTAGAAACTGCTTAAATAAGATTTGAAGAATGGGTGTTCATTGTTTATGAGGAGGGCTAGATTCTACTCTTTAGGACAAATCATGCCATTTTTGTACATGGCAGCCAAAGTAAAAAAAAACTACATTTAACACAGAAACAAAGATGCCTGTAACAAAGGTCTTAGGGCTGTTCAGCAACAGGAAAGTGTGCCAGATTTGCTGAATTCACTGGAACTTTGTTTGCTATACTAAAGGTGGATTCAATTTGTTTCTTAGCTTCTCCAGTCACTTTTTTAAAATGTAGGGCAGGGAGAAAAAAAATCCGTACCTAGCAGGATGCTGTGCATTGTCATTAATTAAAGTCTCTAGAGAGTACAAAGGCAAAAGCAAAAAATGAGAGTATTCTTGCTAAATTAAATCAATATTGGCTGCATTCTCTTGTGACATAAATACAAAATAGGCATGCAGGCTTCCCATGGTCTCTGGAATTTGAGTGGCATAAATAATATGATGCCTTCCTAGAGCAGATTACCAATCATTCAAAAAGGTGAGATGTAGTAGTCTATGAGAGATTTTATTTTTGTAGGGGATGCCATAGGGGATACTACCATTCCAGTAGTTTTGACCAATCAGTGGTCACTTCAGCAGCTGCTGGTTGCCCTTATTATTACTACTACTACAGGGAATCAGGTAGAGGGCCTTCTTGGTAGTGACACCCACCCTGCGGAATGCCCTCTCATCCGATATTAAGGAGATGAGTAATTATGTAACATTTAGGAAATATCTGAAGGCAATCCTGTATAGGGAAGCATTTAAGGTTTAAGGATGTATTATATTTTTATATATGCTGGAAGCTGGGTCAATCCAGTCAGATGGGCAAGGTGCAAATTCTTATAATTAATAATTATTAATTTTTATATTCCACCCAGCTTTGCGCCAATATGGTGGCATCTTGTTTTGTTGATCTTGTTTTGTTCATGCTCCAAGCGGCCAGCTCCCGGAATTTATCTTCCCTTTGGTCAGACACCGCCAGCCCTAGTTCTTGCCACTGTCATCTCACAACATTTGCTATTTTACAAAATTCGCTATTTTATTCTTAAGGATTTTCTTATATGTTACTCTAATCCTACTCATATCCCCCTTATTAATTACAGAGCGTCCCCCCCTCCAAAAACAAAATCCTAATAGCTCTTAAAAGGTCTTTCTTTGCCTCCTCCTCCACACACACACACACACACACACACACACACACACACACATTGATTGTGCCTTGGTCAGACCACACCAGGAGTACTGTGTGGACTCTCCTTCCTTGGAAGTTTTTAAGTAGAGGTTGGATGGTCATATATCATGTATGATTTAGTTGCAATTCCTATATTGCCAGGGGTTGGACCAGCTGATCCTCAGGGTCCCTTCCAACTCTACAATTCTATGAAATGTAGAAGCTCCACTGCTATTGTAAAGAGCCCCATTGAATCGCTGGCTAGAAAAGGAATTTCCCAGAGACATTCCTGCAAGAAGTCTAGAAGCACAATACAGTACAGTGAACTTGTAAGCTTATTGCAGGCAAACAGGAACTCATATGGAGCGAGGAAGTATGTGTGCAATAATTGAAAATAGCTTTTGTTTTAGTGTGGTGATAAAGCAGTATTTCTCAGATGGTACCGAGGACCAGGATCTTACTAATGGCTTGCTAGGCTGATACTATTATAAACTTGGCAAATGGTGCATGTGGAAGCTACTAGTGTACTGTAGCATTTGCTTTGGCTGCAATTAATTGATAACTAGATTCCTGCTGACACTTACTTTTTTCCAGAAGAGAACTGGCAGAAGATATGCAACTAGCATTTCATTTTCTCATTATAAAGGAGCACACTTTTAAAAAAAATAATCTACCTCTTGATACCAAG
This sequence comes from Podarcis melisellensis, assembly GCF_964234715.1. Classification (NCBI taxonomy): domain Eukaryota; kingdom Metazoa; phylum Chordata; class Lepidosauria; order Squamata; family Lacertidae; genus Podarcis; species Podarcis melisellensis. The sequence continues at coordinate 53,771,917 of NC_138538.1, forward strand.
CACATTTGAATGTGAAGAAAAAGAACTTGGGAGGAGGCAGGGGGCAGGGATCTGAGTTCTGAGTTAAAACAAATGTTGCTAATGGAGAAGGCAAGGGAAAAGAGTATGGCAGTGCATGGTGGAACACCGGAAACCTGCCTTCACATATTGCTGAAAAGGAGGATATGCATCACCACATCCAAAGCTAGTCCAACTCAGAGTAGACTCACTGAAGGGAACAGGCTTGACTAACTTAGGCTCATTAATTTCAGTGAGTCATCTCTGAGTGGCCTTAGTTGAATACTACTCTTAGACTGGACACATCTTCAAACAGAGGGCTGTCTTCCGATAGCCTTTCAAACAGAAGACTGTAAAATTAGGAACATGGTCAGCTTCTGCCTTGCTCTGCATAATCTGTAAGTGGTACATGTGTGTATACAGGGCTGTACCCAGCAGTGTTAGAATAGAACCACTAAAATCACTGTAACGAACTTATACTAGTTACAGGTAGGTAGGCGTGTTGGTCTGCTGTAGTCGAAACAAAATAAAAAAATTCCTTCCAGTAGCACCTTAGAGAGTATCTGAAGAGGTTTGCATGCACACAAAAGCTCATACCAATAACTAACTTAGTTGGTCTCTAAGGTGCTACTGGAAGGAACTTAAACTAGTTGCTTTCATTTATTTCAGTGGGTTTGCTCTGAGCATGACTTAGTTGGATTCAACCCATAAAGTCCAGCCCAATAATATGCAATAGTTATCCCACACAATTGGGTGGGAAAGATCAGGGATGTGTGGATGTTAGGTCAATTTTGTGGAGGCAAGGCCAACCAAGGAGGAAGCAAATGGATGAGATCCAACATGTTTAGCACATTCATTGTGCCATACGCACACATAGGATTTGACATCAAGGTTGGGTGTGAAGTTAAAAATGCATTCAGTTTGAAGACTAGCAACATGGCAGCTCTAGAGAAGACATTCTCAGAATTTCTATTCAGGTAATAGAAATAAATCTTATTTTAAATTTAGCAGTATGCACCATACATGCATCTGTTTGTATCTATATTATCCTTTAATCTGAGCAGTCCACACACCCGCACACACACACACGGTGTATTAATACTTTTTGTTTAGAAGCCACACTCACAAACATGAAACATGGCAGAACATCTCAAAAAACCCAGGTGATATACAGATTTTTGCAATTAATCTATGCCCCGGGGTCATTCAAAGTGTTCATTGCCCTGTCTTATTTGTACTTCAGACAGATACATACACACACACACACACACACACACACACACACACAGGTACCAAGTCAGTTGCCAAGCTAAATCTCCAATCTGACATGGTTGCTATCAACTTTACTCTCTTCAGATCATTTCTGTAGACTGTTCATAGTTTTTAAGCCCTTCAATGCCTCCATTGCCTTTCAGCTTAGTATTGCCCTTTCTGTTGCACCTAAGTTTTGCAAGTATAACTAATAGGAATTTAACATTTACCAAAGAATTATTTCAACTATAGGTTTAATAGCATTTTTATGGTTCTCTGAACAGCCAAGAGTTTAGCTATCAGTTCCATCTGCTTCGCTTCCTTCCAATTTGCTTATATGTAAGAGAAAGGAATAAGGACAAACTTAAAGAAGGAAAATAAATTGTGGTGCTCCCATTTAAATATGTTTCCCATTTAAACACTTTTCTCCTTGTAATTTTTTTGTTTCTCTGTACAAGCACCATAAATCATAACCATTGTCCATTTCTGTTTAAATAACCAAACTAAGAAGTTGAAAGCAGTGAACTGGGGGGGGGCACAGAGTTGATTTCTTCTGTGCTCTTATTGAAATGTAAAGCATAGGAGACATTTTCAGCTCCTGTTTTGCATGCAGATTCCTCTCCTCCTCCTCCCCCCCCAAAACCCCCCAACCTGGGCTGAACTTCCACCCTGACACTAGTGAAACCCCATTGAAATTTATGAGCGCATCACATGGGTGGCACAAGGGTTATACATGCATCAGAGGTGAGGCATTTTTGCAACGTTTCCAGCAGCACCAAAAGCTACCCTTTTAGCACTTTGAGAGGACAACATAAAAGGGAGTGTAAAAATGCTTGCCCATACAGAGCGAGGGCAATGAATGATACAACTGGTTGGAATTCTTCACATGCCTAATGCAGCAAGCTCTGTTAGTTGGCTTTGTTTCCTTTAAGTGATGTCATCACACAGTCAAATCGGATTGGCTACATTGCACCTGGATGTCATCACACTTACTACATGACTTTTGACTGATAGCTATCTCTTAAGAAAGTGACGAAAACCCTAAACAGGAAAAAAATACGCTGAAATAGTATCAGACAGAGGAAAGCTATTTTCAGCCTCAATGGTGAAATGCAGAAATGTACACCACAGCCTTAATAAATATTGTGGTCCTGTTTTGTAGCCCATAGTCAGTACATGTGTAGTCACTGTGGTACTTTCCAGATGTTGCTGGACTACAACTCCCATCATTCCTAATAATTGGAGATGCTGGGGCTGATGGGAATTCTAGTCCAACAACACATGTAGGGTATCACATTGGCTATCCCTGTCCACTGCTACCAGAAATGGTTACTGCTTCCTCTTCCAGCATCTTCAGGAGAATACATGCTATTGGGTTGGATCCAGCCCAGGTTTGACCAGCTTAGGTCCTATTGAAATTAATTGGACATCCATTAGTCGTAACTAATATTTCATATTACTTTCAATCGAACCTAAGTGCTATCAACTTGTTCTGGATCCAATCCACAGATTTCACTGTGGGCCATATAAATAAAATTAACATATTGTTTGAATTAACATAATCAAATTACACTTTTAAATTCTCCTCTTAAAAAGTACAATTAGCTACAGAAGGGTTCATCTCAACACAGTTCAGTAGAAAAAAATGTTTTCCCTGCAGTCATTAATGAACTCCAAGGTCATTAAAAAAAAACCTCAACCATGTTATTTAATTACCAATTTGCAAACATGCCCATAAAGAGCTGCTGCAACCTAACTAGCATGGTTTCATTTTAGCTGCAAATACGTCGGTTACCAGGACACATCTTGACATTAAAGAGGGTGATATTCAATGCTGACGTGTTGTCTTCTTAAGCTTGATCATTTATAAATTAGAAAAACAGTGCTCCACACAATACATTAAAGAACTCTGCTTTGTCTTCTACTTAAGAAATGCAGCTAACTAGAAATCACAATCACCGAGTCTCTCTGGTAAATTAGGATGATTTGACAAGAGTGATTTCTTAGATAAAAAGCTGGTGTTTTGAGTACAATCCCTGGCAGAGACAGGAACTCTTATCCCCATTCCCATGATAAGGCTGTCTTTTTATGCTTTCCTAACATGCCTCAATAGCTCCACAACATAATCTTCAACAAATTTCTTTATATCCAAGCTTGGGCACTCTAAAGGATCGTGGAATTTATAATGAAACAGTATTTCAATTATAATGAAATAGTATTCAATTAATCATTCTTGTGCCAATTAATTTAGCTTCTGCAGTGATGATTTTCAAGAAGCTTGCTAGCCCTGCTTCTAACTTCCCAACCACAGTCATTCTTGGCCAGGGTCACAGAAAGTGAAATGTAACATCAGAAGGTGGCAGAGAATGAGTGCAATGGAACTCAGGGAAAGGTAGGGCTTCTCTTCTTTGAGAGATCTAACATCAGCAAAGGAGGAAGGAGAGGAAGTTACATCCAAGCAGGGCAAGATTTTCCACATTAATACACAGGTGTTATGCTAACATTTTCCATGTTTGCCTGTTCAAACCAGCTTGTGCTACTTTTAGCACAGCAGGGTCAGCCATGCTTATGGAAATCAAACTGCAGTCTCAGCTTTTCTGTACCTCATCACCAAAGATAATCACTGCTATCTACAACTTATTTTCTGCTCTGGTTGGCTGATGGCAATGATGTATGAAGCAAGAGTGATATAGCTCCATCTGCATAAGACAAGTTGATCCTGCAGAGATATAAAGAGCACCAACCCACCCCCCCTCCATTCCCCAAAAAGGGAAATAAAAAGGAAGGATGACTTTTAGCAGGGAGCTGAGGAAGTGGGAGATGTAAATCACGGAGGGAATGCATAATCAAGGACAGCACAGTCTTTTTTGAATAGTGACTGGCATTTTCTCACAGGGGCTAAAATTGCTTTTGACAGCTTAGACCAGGATTCAGAAGAGGTTGACGACAGAACACATTTAACACTTGCCATTGGATATAAAAGCTAATAGAAACTTCTGGCAAACCTTTGGAATATTATAGAATAGTATGAATAAACAGAAAAGGTGCACATTAATGAGGTTATACAATATACAGCCCTAAAAGAGGGGGGAGAAAACAGGTATATAGACATAGTCTTTGATTCTATGGTTATTTTACTTGGAGTTCTTGGAAGGAAAGCTTGCTATTGCCTCCTCCATCCTGCAGCCACCTGCACCCCTCATAAAACCTCAAGAGTATAGAAGGGCCCCCAGAACAGCATGTGATGGGGAACAAAAGACTGGTGGGGAAATGGGGGGTTCAACCCCAGATCAGGCAGAAAGCTACCCAATTTAGCCTGGTTCTCTTCTCACCCAACAGCTCCCTTATGTCCCATCCCACATTCCCAGATACTCTGGCAAATGTGACACAAATGCTGCAGGGAGATTGAGGGGATGGGAAATGTTCCTCTCATGAACTTTCTGATACTAAATTACTTCAGGATCCAAGCCATATCCTAACAGAAACTTCTGAGAAACCTTGAAAAGATGATATAACAGTGTGGTTGAGCAAAGAAGGTATTTTTTTGAGCTGCTGTTATTCCAAGTCTTTGCTTACCTTAGATTCCCAGGTCGTGGTAGAGCGAAAACAAAAGCTAAAGCATCACAAAGGATACATGTTTCTTCTGTGTACGGGACTGTAGAAGTAGTCCCTCCAACTATGTAACTGTAGAAGGAGACTTCCAGGGTGTAGCAGTAAGAGGTGTCATCAAGTAGCCCGCCAAGGAACCGACGGCCTGTTCCTGCCTTAACAGCATCTCGGTTGAAGGAGGTGCTTGACTGTAAGAAAGAGAAGGTGAGAAATCAACTGGAGCATATGCACGTTACCTCAGTAGAATGAAGAAGCTGCTGTTTGTAAGTTTCCCATAATATGGCAGCTATCAACTAGAGGGCGGAAGCTTTGCCTTGAGAATTCAGCACTTGAGGAAAGGGTTAAGTTCCTCTACCCCAGCACTTCAGTCTCAATCCAAACCGAATGATGCAGTCTGCCTCTGGATACCAGTTGCTGGGGAGAAAATTACTGTGGGCTCCTGCCTTGCTTGGTTGGCTACTGTGAAAACAGGATACAAATCTAAATGGGCCTTTGGTTTGATCCAGAAGGGCTCTACTTACATCTAAATCTCTCCCCTGCCCCAAACATCTGCTCTTCCCTAAATTTTAAAAGAAACAGGAGATGTAATCAGAGATCTCTGTCATCTTATCTAGTTAGGTCTGGTTCTAAAGAAAGAATTCACTAAAACACAGTCTATTCAAAACACAATTTTATTCACACGTTCACATATATAGGTGTTCCCATAGTTCTTGGAATGTTCAGATCCCCTCACCCCAATGTACCTATATGTAGACAGGAAGTTCAAGCACACCACACTGGTCAAAAGGTTGAATTGTACCCTGGGATACTGCAAGTTCACATCTCACTTCTGCTTTAATGCTCAGCATCACCATATAAATTTTAAATAAATTTTATTTTCTCTATGCAGAGAAGAACTCTGGGGGGCTGTTTCTGTAGATGTTCCTACGCATCTGGCTCTCTGGATGGGCTTCACTACCCTGAGAGATTGCAAAGATAATTTTTTTATCCCTGTCCCAGTGCTGCCAGAATCTTCTTTCCCACCCCACTCCTCTCTCATTTTCATGCAGTGCTCTGTGTTCTGCAGGGTGGGACAACATCTTATTTTACAGCTAGAACTATTTCCACTGAGTAGCCATTTTAATTTACTGCAGCAGCAAAGTCTCTTTGTTGGTCAACAAATGTGTGCAACATCTAACCCTTCTTTTCTGTTTTTTTTTTAATAATAATTTTTATTGATTTTCCAATTTTTACAACAAAACCACACCAAACAAAACACACAACAACAGACACAGACAAAACATACATTTTGCTTTCTTAACCTCATTTTCATAAGCCTCTTTTCTCAGACTTCCCCATACCTTCCCCTTTTTGCATCCTAGTTTTCCAGTTTTTCAGCAACCCTTTTAATCAATCAAAATTTAACTTATTCTCATTTCAATTTCACTTTAAATCAAAAAAGAAAAAAAAGATAAATATAGCTGTAATTATACATCTTCCTCTCCCTTAACACTTTAACATTCCTCAAATTTATAGCAATTTTTAAGATATGCTTTAAATTTCTTCCAGTCCTCCTCCACAGTCTCTTTCTCTTGGTCGCGGATTCTGCCGGTCATTTCTGCCAGTCCCATGTAGTCAATCACTTTCGCCTGCCATTCTTCCAGCGTGGGTAGCTCTTGTGTCTTCCAATACTTTGCTAGAAGAATCCTTGCTGCCGTTGTGGCGTACATAAAAAAGATCTTATCCCTCCTTGGCACCAGTTGGCCAACCATGCCCAAGAGAAAAGCCTCTGGTTTCTTATGAAAAGTACATTTGAGTACTTTCTTAATTTCATTATAGATCATTTCCCAGAAGGTCTTAATCTTTGGGCAGGTCCACCAAAGGTGAAAGAAGGTACCTTCGGTCTCATTACATTTCCAGCATTTGTTATTGGGCAAATGATAAATCTTCGCGAGCTTGACTGGGGTCATGTACCATCTGTAGATCATTTTCATAATGTTTTCTCTTAAGGCATTACAAGCCGTAAATTTAATACCTGTGGTCCACAACTGTTCCCAGTCAGCAAACATAGTATCATGGCCTAAGTCCTGTGCCCATCTAATCATAGCTGATTTAACTGTCTCATCAATTGTATTCCACTTCAACAGCAAGTTATACATTCTTGATAAGTTCTTAGTATTGGGTTCTAGCAGTTCAGTTTCTAATTTCAATTTTTCCACCTGGAATCCGAGTTTCCTGTCTTGTTTAAAAGTCTCCATTATTTGAAAATAATGGAGCCAATCTCGTACCTTGGACTTTATTTTCTCAAAACTCTGTAATTTAAATTCACCACTTTCAAATTCTAATATCTCGGAATATCTAACCCTTCTTTTCTGCGCTCAACCTTGGGCAATTCAGTGTTCTGTCACAAAATCCAGAATGAATTTGTATCCTACCGTGAAAGTGTAACAGCCACTAGGTGGAGCAAAGTCTTTGCCTAGACTGCAGGTGAGCTATTGACAAAGCAATAAAAGACTTCCCATGCCCACCACAAGCCCCTGAAGCCAGCTGTGTTGTCAGCCTAGAACATATGCGCATTCACTCCATGCAATACCAGGACTGCCAGGAACCAGTACCTGAGAAAATGAGAGTACAAAAATGATTTTTTTAAAACACACACACACACACACACACATCCCGCTGCTTGATTTCCTTAGCTCCTTGTAACTAGGACTTGAGAGCTAACAAATACGTAGGAATTCGTGGCAACTCATGATAAATGAGGTATACAGGGAGACTGCAGTTCAAAAAATACCTGCTGCTCTATCAGCATTTGATATGTTTTAAAGCTTCTCATGTTATAAAAAGGCAAGTCTTGCAGCTAATTAGAAGTAGATGGAACCCAGTTTCCTATTAGCATTAAATGTAGGAAGCTTTAGCTGTTTCACTAATGTTTTATGATAGTAACATTCCCACTGTTTTGTGCCAAGCAGTACTCCAATGCATCCTCTCTAATGAGATCCAAAGTACTGTTTTTCAGTCTCTGTAGCAGCAGAGTGGACCATCTTATTATGAAAGAAGGGTTGACAAGTGGAACCTTAAAGAAGAGAAAAGTAGGGCAGGGCTGTAGAAATGGTGAAGCAGCAGAAATAGGAACTATTCGAGAAGGCTTCATTTTAGAAAGGCTTTCACTAGCAACTTATGAGGTACACATGGCAGTCCTTCAGTGCCTTAACTGTAGCAGCTAGGCATTCAGATTATACTTATCTGGTGACAATCTGTTTCCAGGCCCAATTTAATGGACTGATTATTAACCTTTAAAGCAGAAAATGGTTTTGGATCAGACTCTCAGAGCAACTACCTGCACCCATATGAACCTGATGTTCAGCATCGGAAGTCCTGCTGCGTCAACCACTGGTTAGAACTGGCAATGGGCCGCATATCACATTCACTGCAGCAATGGCAACTGCAGGTTTGCTCCGCTGGCCATGTATGGCTGGAATCAGTAGAGTCACCACATCTTCTACCTTCTGTGGCTGCTAATGGTGAAACTCACCATTTGGAAATCCAAGCCTTAGAGATTTCCAAGTCCAGAGACTATGCATCATATGCATTTATGCTCTTAAAATGTCCATAAGGAAGGAATGCAGATAGAAGAATGTCTACATACAGATATAACTGTGAAATTATCACAAATTTGGCATGGAGTAGTGCTTCCTTAAAGCAGAGATACAAATCCATAGTCTCCTGAGAATACTTCTCTATAAAAGGCAAGTTCTTAGTCCTTAAGATTGCAGATGAAATCTCAAAAATAATGTGGCAAATGCTTTCACCTTAAGCCAGGGATAGGAAAAACTGTGGTCTTCCAAGATGATGTTGGATTCCAACTCCCATTAGTTTTAGCCAGCATTGTCAATTGTCAGGGATGATGGATGTTGTAGTTCCATTGTAATCTGGATGTTCCTCACCACTGCCCTAAGTAATACTTCTGTAATGAAATGGCTGCAGTGTCATATGAGAAGCTCCACATTTTGTCTTCAACAGAAAACTCTCTCCTATCATCCTAGTTTGCTACGACTACCACCAGCAGCCACACACTCACACTCTCTCCCACACACACACAAAACCACATCCTGGTGTCAGGAGGACACAGGAGCTTCAGCTGCCTCCCACAACATTCCTATCCTGGCACACTCAAATGAAAACACAGGTGAGCCAGGGGAGGGACAGCTGGAGGTCAGCATCTGCAGAACATTAATCAGATACCCAGGGTAGCTGCATAAAAGGCAAAGTGTGGGAGTGTTTGGATAGAGGTCCCAGGAAATTTATTAATGGTGGAGAACAGACACTGGAAGACGGAAAAGGGCAAGACCAAGGAAGATAGAAATAAATTGAAGTGGCTTCAGTTAGAGTGAGAAAGGAGGGAAATTAAGTCGGGGGTGGGGAGTAACTCCAGTACAGCACAAGTAAGTGAAAATTGCAGAATAGCAAAGGCAGGTAAAGGGAACTGCTACACTATAGACAATCAGACATGGGTACAGGAAACAAAGTTCTACATGTTGGAAATAAAAAATAGTTCAAGCTGTAGTCAGATTGCTTGACAGAACGCAGCTTAGTTTAAAACCTGAGTTGCAGGACCTTGGAGAGCTCCAAGCAAGACAATTGCACACTTGCTCCAACAAGGCCTAAAAATCCAAATGAGACCTTTCTTACTTCTCAGTTCAGACTACTCCTCTCAGGCTCAGACTCTGTCTTGGAAATGAACCAGCTGAAAGAGCTTGTCTCCTGGCCCAGAACATAGCATCCTATCTCTTCTCCATTAGTTTTCCCTGGTTCATAGCCTGCCCTTGTGAACTAGGAGTGGAGAATTTGGGGCCCCAGGTGGGTAGATGTTCTCTTAGGAACATCAGGCTCGCAGGTTGCAGTCTCTGGGATCCCTGTTCATGGCTGAGAGGTTTAGGCTCAATCTTAGTGTTAGGGCTTGTATCTCAGTCTAAACCCTCTGCAACCCTAGCCAGTAGTCCCCTGTCCTCCCCTCTAAATTGGCTGGCTCCTCCCCATGTAGGTCAGAGCCTGAGCCCAGGGCAAAAGCTCATGGTGCGGTCATAAAACAATCTTCTCAAAGCCTTAAGTGTCTGTCTGATTTATGCTGGCAACTGTGGGAGGAGCATAATAATTTTGAATGTCCTTTAATCTTCAAGTGACCAAGACTGCAGGCTGCATGCAACCCTCCAGGTCTCTCTATTTGGCCTTCAGGACTCTCACCAGACCACACACCCTACTGGATCTATTCTGTGCCCTCCTTAAGTGTCTTTGCTGTGGTGGACTGTATCACTGAAGTGCTTGCCTGGATGGAAAGATGCATGTGGAGGCTGCTGTATGGCTGGAGTATAGCCTCCTCTTAAAAGAGCAACATATATTGCTCTGTCCAGTATTGTTACCCAGCCTGGGAAGGTTGCCCATGATGGAAAGTGGTCCTTGGGCTGAAAAGGGGTTAGACTCCTGCTTTGAGAGATTTTGCCAGTTTAAGTAATAGACACAGGCCAAACTATTCTCATGTTATGAAGGATTATGCACAAACAAAAACATCTCAAAGATATAGCAAGAAAACCTAAGGGTAGAAGCCAATGTACCCCATTTCCATCTATAGTTCACTACATTTATATGTTCCCTAAGCAGAACAGAAAATAGAGGATTAGGAAAAATTAAACCTGTTATATATCCTATCAGCTCCTTACCAATGAAGGCAAGCAACAGTTAAACCTATGAATTTCCATTACTCCTTTCTTTTGTACTGAGTCTTTTAAGTAGATGGCTCTGAATCATATGTGCAGGAACATGTGGGAGAGCTAATTTTAAGAGAGGATTTTCATTTCAGGCTCGAGGTACAAACAAACACCAATAAAAGCCGCAGGCACACAGATCTAATTGCCCAATGGATCATAGGCAAAACTCACCACATGTAATCTCACATCATCTTCTGATAAAAGAAGGAGTCTTATTCACATTCCATACAGTGTAACTGGAGAATGGAGTCCCATATGAGATGAAAAACTCAGGTAGGTCAAGCTACTGTTTTGCCACATTTCCAACAGCCATGATAAGTGGCAGAAGCCTTCTAAAGGAGGCACAGTAGAGTTCAGAACACCCTGAAATGGCCACACCATAAGAATATCTAGTTTCCTGCATCAGATTTGATTAAGAGTAAAATCTAACAACCAGACCTACATAGATGACCTTGGACTTTGAGGCATGGAAGTAGAGACAGGTCAGGAAGGCCTCAGACCCCATTGCAATACCCTTTTCATCTCTTCCAATGCCTCCTACCCAGACATACACAAAAAGAGATTATAGGTGGGTGCTACATCACCACACGGTTAATGCTGTGAAGCAAGATATTCTGCAGCAGTCATTCATCAGGAAATGAAACTGGTTTCCAGGTTGGAAGGTGATAATCTTGGTGGTCATTTCCAGTATTATTTTACCATAGTTTACTATAGGTCCCTGTTACCTTGGGGGGGTGAGAATCAAGAAGTTGGATATCAGGATCAATAGGATACATATATTTGCACTGAGATAACATTTTCCATGTTAGGTCCTTTTCAAGAGGTACTTTGTTTTTGTTTACTGAGCTAGAGAAGAACTAAGTACTACTACAACAAGCCCAAACTCTTTTGTATAGTCAACCCTTGCAAGTTCTGGGGGCAAAAGTACTTTCATCATTCCTCTCATATCAGTAGAACTGCCAAGTTCTCCAGAAACCTCCTCCTATATAAATATAACAAAAACTAGGTCCCTGCTGGTGGTTTTTATGAGTGTAACTTTTACTGGTATGTTTGCTTAGAAAATTGGTTTCATCCCTAAGCACATGGGATTTCTTCCCCCTGGGCCTTTAAAACAATGTATGTGGACAAGAAGTGGCAAGAAGAAAACAAGAAACAGTTGTGTGGATATTTCTTCCTTTCTGCTATTTTTGGGGGCTATAAATTAATTTGAAGATGGCCCTGTGGCTAACACGAGCAGATTGGTTTAACATTATGTGACAGATTGGTTTCATTTAGCCAGGAATATCCAGAGGGTCCTCGTTCCTGAGCAACCAGCATTTGCAGTCTTAAAACACATACAGTTCCCATCCTACTTTTTTGTTTGCCTCCAAAATGAACACCAAAATTCCTATGGCATGTCCAATGACAGAAATTTATTCCAAAGAACAAAAATAAAACAATAGTTCCATTTGTCTTCTTAGAAAAAAGGGGGAATAGGAGAGCTTCTATTGCAGAGCAACTGCAATAAATTTATCTGTTATTTTACATGCAAGCAGAATCCAGTTTTGTGATGATAAGGAAAACGTAGCTGGTTTTAATCCCAGCTATCTCAATTTTAAGTGTCGCTATCAAATTTGCTATGGTAGTGCCAGGGTCAGAGCCAGTACGTTGAGAGGAGCCATGAACTCCAGGAAAACCAGTATTCAAGACTAAAGGATTATCTGGGGCCAAAGAGCAAGTCAGGATACAGGAATACAGTGCTTGGAAAGACCTTGCTGCTCAAGCAAGACTTAACTGAAACATAAAGAATTTTATACTCCGTCTTCCACATGAAGACCCAGTGGTCAGTTTGAGAATCTGTATCTGTGAATAAGGATGAGTGGATTCAAAGAGCTTAAGTCCCATTATTTCAAAGGAGGGATATTTAATTATGTACTTAACTTTCTCTCCCATTGAAATCAATTACAGAGATTGCTTTGGGCTAATTCCATGGCTAATTTGAAGACATGGCAATTCTCTGAAATTTAGGTAGGAGTATGGGAAGTTGTCATAAACTGAGGCAGACTTAACTGACTTATCCATCTAACTCAGCACTGTTTATTATACAGTACTGGTGGGCAGTGGCTCTCTCGAATTTCAGATATGGACCTTTCCCAGCCCTGCTTACATATGCTAGGGATTTCTGATAAGAAATTATATAAATACCTAGATTAGAAAGTGGTGGTATTTCAAACCGAGTAACGTTTTCTCAGAAATAATAAGTGTCCATAATTGTTAGGGATTCAGAGGATTAATGTAAGTAGCCAAAAATAGTTTCCCAACAGATCAGCTATGTCAAAGTCTTTCAAGCCTTTGCAAAGTTTTATTCTACATGGTTTCTATGCAGAATTGCAAGGAATGCAGCACAATAGGCAAAGAGAAGACATTTGGTAGAAAGATCCATGACTGGACAGTAGCATTTCTAGGCACGATTCTGAGAAAGTACCAGTCAGCTAACCTGGACAACCAGTAGTGATGTATGGAAGTATGGAAGTGAGAGCTGGACCATAAAGAAGGCTGAATGCCGAAAAATTGATGCTTGTGAATTATGGTGCTGGAGGAGACTCTTGAGAGTCCCATGGACTGCAAGAAGATCAAACCTATCCATTCTTAAGGAAATCAGCCCTGAGTGCTCACTGGAAGGACAGATCCTGAAGCTGAGGCTCCAATACTTTGGCCACCTCATGAGAAGAGAAGACTCCCTGGAAAAGACCCTGATGTTGGGAAAGATTGAGGGCACAAGGAGAAGGGGATGACAGAGGATGAGATGGTTGGACAGTGTTCTCAAAGCTACCAGCATGAGTTTGACCAAACTGCGGGAGGCAGTGGAAGACAGAAGTGCCTGGCGTGCTCTGATCCATGGGGTCACGAAGAGTCGGACACGACTAAACGACTAAACAAAGCAACAACCTGGACAAAAGGAAGGTGAGAAAATGTTGTGCTCTGCCCAACCTGTCCCTTTAAGATTGCTACCCTTGGCAGAAGGAACAATGCCCAGGAGCTGGTTGTTGACTGAGTGCGTCTGTCATCTGAACTTGGTTGAAAAACTGCAGGAGTCAACACCTGGCCCACTTTGGGTGAAAAGAGTAAAAGGAAGGGGTCAGCAATATGGGGCCTAATCAAGACAGCTCAATGATTACAGCTAGGCCTAGCATCCACCTGAGGTGGGTGGATGGATGGGGAATGAAGCCCTCTCTGACTGACTTTGTCCATTTCCTTTTCCTGGAAAAAGAAGAGCAAATAGGCCTCTCTGATCCCATTGCAAAGAGCACAATTAGTCATCCCCAAGCTCTAATGGCTTCTTGAAATGCTCAGCTGCTTTTGATGACTAATCTCCTAAGTAAAATAAGTGATGCCTAGCAAAGCAGCACACTCCAAATCCAGCTTTAGCTTTATATTATGAATGACACTGGTAATTAAATCAGCAGATACTCAAAATCTGGTGACTCAGCCTTTGTACTAGTGACTTTTAACTTTTGACCATGAAACTATAAATAAGTAAGGTATGATCATTTACTGAAAAATGTTTGCAGGTAAAACTTTGAGTTTCAAGATGAGAATCATTCTGGTTATAAAGAAAGTACGGCTGTGTCCAAATTAGAAAACACGTCATATGTCATTTGTTTTGTCCTTCATTTAATTGACTGTTACTATGGTCCCCCTCACAAAAATGCCTGGGGTGATCTTGAGATAGAGAATCTAAAGGATGTAATGATGACCACTAACCTGGATGGCTTTGAAAAGGGGATTATGTGTTCTTATGTAGGATGGATCCTGAATTCATCAGACTTAGTTTGTGGTAGAAAAAAATAGCAGATGAAATTAGCAAAAGAACAGTTCAGGGATTTACAAAGTTGTTCTAGATTCGTCCAGGATGTCTCTGCAACTTCTGAGCTGGAATATTAATGGCGCCAATTCCCCAGAGACCCAGCTGTTTGGAGGGAGTAGCTTCTGACCAAGCACATCCCTAGACAGAACAGCCATTTCCCCACTGATTGAAGAATGCCCCATTTTATTTATAAGAATCACCCAAGGCAGCAATAGCTGTATCTGGGGACTCACCATATCAAACATGTAGATGGAGCATTTGCACAACCAGATATTTAGAGTATCACTCACCAATGGGAATAAGCTCCTTATGCATGAAATACACTCCACAATATAGCAATGCTAATTCTTCCCAGCCTAATTAAAGTAAACCATTCAAGTGACCATCTTCAGGATGTTGTTTTTGAAGCGGAAGACCAGGATTTTCCTGAGCTTCAGTCATGCAGAGTGCTGAAAGAAATCCCTTTGAGTGTAGACTCACAGATAGCATGTAAAATCCAGACAAATGATTGCTTTGCCAGTGATTCCCATTTTGCAGCAAACAGGTTATTAGTGTGGGACTCTGTACAAGGAGCCTGCATTCAAAAAGCCTGTTCATTATTAATGGAATATGAGCTTTTGACATCAAAGGGGATCCATTATGTATGCTAAACGGTGGTGTGTGAGAAAAGAAGGACCTGCATTTCAAGTCCTCTCGGTGCTTTTGTCCCTTGTAAATCAATCAAGCTTGACAGATACTTTAAGGAGAGTAATCTTTTCAATGATACTGTCAATGGATAACATAATGGAACATTGTCTTGATGCTGTGTGAAGACATGAAGCTAGTCAATTACAGACAACACTTCATGCAGCCGCCAGCTTTCACTTGAAGCAATTCTAGGGAAGTATTCTAATCCTTACAAATGTCTGCTGTAGCATACAATGTAAATGAGACCTCCTGAAGCTTCAGAAAAATAATTAGCTACAACAGTGGCCCATTCCCACACTTCTCAAACATGGGCATGATAACGTTTACTGTGCAGTTTTCCGTCCTTCTGGAGCGTTCGGTGCCTGCTGTGTATTTATATACACAGCTTTCTAATTGTCACCGCTTTGTTCCTCACACCCACAAAGGCTTATACCGAGAGTGTCATATCTGCACATATCTCTTAACAAAGAAATCCTGGTAGCCTGGCCAACTGTATTCCTTGCTGTTCTTACTACTATAGCTCAAGACACTACTAGGGCTTGTTTATTTAGAAAGAGTCGAGAGTTTTGCAACCATGTGGGATGGTCACAGGATTGTACAGACCTCAACATGACAAGGATTTCTGACACTAAGGCAGAGATATGCAACAGGGGCATCCCTGTTACATGTTGGGAAGTGCCCAAAGATTAGCTCATGTCATCCAATGTCAGCAATAGAGAACAGTAAGGGCCACCAGTAGTACCTGGTGGAGAAGGGGGTATCCATAATAAAGCATGCCACGGATCTTGCATCCCTCTGGTTAAACATTTGCAGATCTCTATTTTTAAACAAAATTTCTTTTTTTAAAAAACACATCCAAGTACAACAGAAGGAATGTGAGCTGCCAGTTTAAACATGTGGATCAACAAGACAGTGAGGCTATTAGTTTGGGGCCTGCTATTTTGTCCAGCGATAACTGGCATTTGAGTCTTGTTCCAAGTGAATTCCTCCCTGTACAAGGTCACACACCAAAACTGCTGAGTCAGTGTGAGAAACTGTGAGCCAGCAGCTCCCAGAATAATCTCAAATACGCTGGCTGCCAGCATGTGCTGAAGCCTGCCAGTTGCCTCTGGAAGTGACCTGGAGCAGGAGGCAAACAATGTTTATTTGATTGCTGGCACCTACTTTCTCTCTTCCTAAAAGGCTTCTCTTCCTCTATAAACAACAACAACAACCATCACTACCAAATGACAAGGATATGCACCCTTCCTTCCAAAATAGAATTAATTTAGTTTGTATTTTATCCAATATGAGAAGATACATAGTAGCAGCAGTTTAACAATTCAAGCCTGACATATAATAACAGTCTTAAAGGGTCGAGTAAGTTGTCCCAGCTAGTCCTGAACCAAATGGTGATCTAGGCAAGGAAAATGTTTGGCTCCCACTCCATTTGTTTTTAAAAACTTGCTTTTTTTCATTTTTTACATTTGTAGCCTAGTTCATTATTTCAGTGCACAATCTGCAAGCCTGTTTTATCTTAGTCATATAAGACAATATGTTTGCCTGCACTGATTTGACCACAATCAGTCATATGCACATAATTTGGTAAATTTCCACAAGGATAAAATATAGCAATCTTGTTAATGCAATATTGGCCACACAGACTGGCAGCTTTACAAGTAAATATGAAACCACAGCATTAGAACTGCAGAACATGGGTAGCCTTTTTGTAAAACCCACCATCTCCCTTGGGCTAAGTTCACGATGAAAACCTCCCTCTTTAGAGCTGCTATTTGCCCCACGATGCATCGTTATTTAAGTGACCATTGTTCAAACTCCCACCCTCAATGGCACCATCTTGCTTCTACCCCCAAAGGCACTGTAGGTGCTATTTAAAAGTTTAAAACCAGACATACTAATTGCAATCATTCTACTGACTTCACATCTATTTGGACCCCTAAAAAGATCAAGATGCTTTTTTGTGTGTGTTTGGGACTGGGCACACTGTTTCCCAGTCAAAACTATACTAGAATCCTGGATTCCTCCATCATTTTCTAAGATTCTGACTCAAGGTAGGCCATCAAAAGAATCAAAGAGGTTTGATCCCTGGACAATTAAATTACGGCTTTAATGTGCACACATCCCTACCCAAGCACTGTCACCAAATCCAAGTGCATGTCTTGCCTTAGTTTGTTTATCAGCTCTGCATTGCAAAGTCTTTTCTTTTTTTTGGCCATTTTTTATTAAGTGAAACCATGAGATGCAAACAATTTCTATACAGTACTGTGAGGTGGGGAAAGCCCTTCAGGCTAGCATTATTGCTAGTAGACAAATGGGACTCTCTGTTGATTGCTTTGTTTCCAATATGCAGACTCAGCTGCTTTACGTTGTTTCTGTGCAGGAAAAGCCAGGGAGGCCCTTTATAGCATGTTGCCTCTTCCTGCACCTTCAAAATATGGGTTATTAGGATGATATTGGCTGTGACTGGAATAATGCAAGATTAAACACAACTCAGCAGCTGGAACATCCATTGATGGCATATTCTGGCTGGCTGGCCTCAGAAAAAAAAATAAAGCACTGAGGAGAAAGGAAGGGTAGAAAAAATAAAGACTAGGTCAGGTTGCGGGGGGTGGGGGGGTGGGAGGGGAGGGGAGGGGAGAGAAATATCTATCCAATATAGTATTTAAGGGATACAACATAACATCCCATTTTGACAAACAAACAAAAGTTTTTGTATCAAGTACATTTTTTCAGTTAACCACCTTGCTGGATCAGACCACTGTTCCATCTAGTTCAGCACAATACTTCCAAAAGTGACTTGCCATATGTCTCTGGCAGCTCACAGCCTCCCCCTGAAGTCCAACTCCTGGGAGTGAAGGATAAGCTATATTGCCTCTGAACATGGCACTTCCATTGAGGCCAAAAATCTATTCTAACTCTGTCCTCTGCCATTACCCCCAGCCAGCATGACTGAAGGGTCAGCAATGATGGCAGTTCCAGTCTCGCAACATCTGAAGGCAGTGCTGGAATTACGTATAAGCTAAACAAGCTATGGCTTAGGGCCCCACCTTTTTGGGGGCCCCAAAAAAGTTTAAAGAAAAATCTGGGTGTACATTTCCAAAATATAAGATAAAAAACAAATTACTTTGATAAAATACATATTTTGTTATGTGCAAATGGCTTTAGATACCTGTTAGGTCCATAAATTACCATATAGCAAAGAAACAGTGGCAATTTGTTGTTGACAAAGGACAGCTGGGCATATAAAGGGCCCCATTACCTTCAGTAGCTTAGGGCCTCATCAAATCTAAATCCAGCCCTGTCTGAAGGCATATGTTCCTCGCCCGTGTCATAAACCCAGTATGCAGTCAGTTGCAAATGTGACCAGGCTCTACTGGTTGTGAGAATGCTGCCACAACAAAAGTGCATCTACCAAGTAGCAGCAACACACACATATCTTAGCCATCATGGCTTGAATGGAGCACGGGCTGCCTGAAGACTCTGGCACTGCCAAAGGCTGAATGAGTTGTATGAATAGACACCTATTTAATAATACAAAAAAAAAAAAGAAGGGAAGAGAAGGGGGAAGGAAATACAGTAGAAAAGAGAGAGAGAGTTGCTTACAAAGGAGAAGTCTTCAGCATTCTGGCAGAGTAGCTTGGGGAAAATAGCCTGTCTCTGAAATCTTTCCTCGTCTTCAAAAATGTTCCCATACATAAAGCCATTCATCATCGTGGAGTGAGCATGGATGTCGATATAGAATTCCAGGGTAACTTTCTGTATAGAAAATATATACATGCACACAAAAGATAAATTGAAAACACATTTCAAAAGGGAACTCAGCTATAAAAGCAACAATGTCATCCCTGAAAATCAAAACATATAGCAGTAGGAAGTGTTGTGCCAGAATGAAGACAGTGTACCAATTAGGGCTGCTTCAGGTCTTTTCCAAAGTGGCACACACAGCCCTAAAGCTGACATTCCTGTGCAGATGTTTCTCTTTGAGATGCTCACACATCTCGGCCCACTCTTGAATGGAAATTTTCCACTCATCCATATGGAAATTGCTGGTTTTACCCAGACCTAAAGATCTGAACCA
This sequence comes from Podarcis melisellensis, assembly GCF_964234715.1. Lineage (NCBI taxonomy): Eukaryota > Metazoa > Chordata > Lepidosauria > Squamata > Lacertidae > Podarcis > Podarcis melisellensis. The sequence goes on from NC_138538.1 coordinate 53,791,130, forward strand.
AAGAGAAAAAGAAGTATTCAGTTTACATCTCTGTAAGAAAAAGAGAATGGTGGAGTTCATTGATTATCCATGCCAAACAATTACAAACAGTCTACAGGTTATTTCATACAATCATTTTTTCAGGAAGAAGTCACTACGGGTGATAAATCATTATAAAGCTTCTGTACATTTGTACCTAAAACTGTTTCCTTGTGTAGTGAATGCTTGTAGGAATTTTTCACCTCATGGTGACATTCCCTTATACAAAAGACTTTCTGAGCACTTGAAAAGGTGAAATCTGGTAGATGGACATGTAAAGAGAGTGAGAAAAATATTTTAGGCTGTAATCCTATACCTGCTCACCTGGGAGTAAGCCTCATTAAACTCAATGGGACTTATTTCTAAGTAGACACGTATAGGATTGCACTGCCAAATTTTATAAGCTACAGTGAAGATTCTGAAGGCCTTGGAAATCCTTGTAATTAAGAAGCAGGATATGTACCTTATAAATAAATGAATAAAACACATTAAGAGTATAAAACAAAAACATGGGAAAGAAGATTAAAACTGATGGTTAAAATCAATGCAGTATTAAAGGGTGAGTCTTCCATCTTGAGTCAAAATGGAATCTAATTGTGTCCAAACACAGGTGAAAACCTGCACTTTGATCCCTGGAACCATCATGAAATATTTGGTTAAAATCAATGCAGTTTTGAAAGCTTCAGTCCACTACCTTGAATCCAAATGGTGTTGTTGTTGAATCTCGGGAATCCAAATGGTGTTGTTAGATGAATCTCGGGAACCATTGTGCAAAATTTGCTCACAGTATCTCAATTGCATACTGAACAAAAATTACAACCCCCATCAACCTTGACAATTGGCCAGGTTGACCAATGGGAATTGTAGTCCAAGAACATCTGTATGGTACTAGGTTGGGGAAGGGTGTCTTAGAGTACATTTTCAATGCTTTGTAAGCTGTAGTCAGAACTCAATTACAAGAGTGAAAATCAACCAACAATCAAATAACCCTTCACTATTCTACTCATTACACAGTAGCCCTACCCCTCTCAGTAACATGGCCAACTTTGCACTCGTAATTACCTCTTAGAGGTCCAGTTGCCGGGCAGCTCTACTAGTTAGGAGAATGGCATTTTAGTATTATACATGTTCTTTTTTTATGAGTCACATTTGATGATGATAAAAAAATGAAACATCCTTCCCATTCATTTGTCCAGCAATGGATTCATTGTTAATGTAACACAAATATTCATAGCAGAAAGATTCTCTTTGTTTGGAACTACAAAGAAGGCTTCCTGGCCTTATAATGGCCAGCACTTGCAGAGTTATTCTACTGCTATACTTCAGCTTTCCACTTCATTTTGCTGGTATTCATTGTGTTACGGAATAGGACTATGGAGAGCTGTTTTGGAGCACGGTACCACAGTTGAATTAAGGTACGTGCTCTATTTTTTTCAAAGAAAACAACAATCTCACTTCATAATGCAATTGTTTCTTGTATAAATTTTTCTGGAATAAAAGGCATCTATGATACAAAAGGAAATAAAGGCTACAGCAACGTTACTCAAAATGGAGGGCGCAAGATCCAATGGCATGTCAGCTACATTTGTCTGCTGCCAAAGTTAATCACAGGAATTACTCTCTAGTTTATAGACTTTCATGGGTGGGGAAGAACCCAACAAGCTCAAAACCTGGCAAATGCCATATTCAATCATGCCACAGTAATGAAGAATTAAGTCTTTATGGCAAAGCATGAAGATAGCAGAGAAGAAAATATGGCAGTGATTTATAGAAAGCATGGTGATTTGCCAGGTCTAATTATCACAAAGGATTGGTAACCCTGTTCCAAGGTCCACGAATTCCCTTCTGTTCATGGAAATGTCTCTGATCGGGTGACAGCTTCCCTGAATGGAAGGTGCCTTTCCCTCTGCAGTACTCTGCATGCCACAGTCTGCTCCAGTTGTTTGCAGAATTGAAAAGGATATGTGTGGGGGTGACAGAGGAAGTTGCATGGGAAAGGGAAATTTGTTAGTATCCCCTCCCTTCACTGATCCCTCCACTGGATCAGACAACCTTTCAGAAATGAAGGACACCTCTGGATACAACACAGTATTTTTGTGAATGTGCCTTGACATTGGGCTGTTGATATATACGGAATATTAATGCCAATCTCCAACCAAATAAAACTGAGTACCTGGCCCAAAGTCAAAGGTATGTTGGCTCAAAGGGGCTTCCAGGCAGAGCTTGATATTCCAAAAGGCTGATTCAGATATTATAAACAGGTTATCAGCAAAGGTTTCTTAAGGTGTCTTTTACACTTTAGATTTTGCTCAGAAAGGATAGATCTGGATTAAATGCAGAGGGGAATGTGGCTAGCACTTTGGTGCTGATGGCATTGTGTGGATGCTGTGAAGGATTTCCATGCATAAGCAACAGCGATCCTGTAATAAAAACCCCTCCTCAAAGCACTCAAAATACTATGTCTTAATTGACTGATGAAATGTAACCTCAATTGCCAAGTTGCAAATTGTCCCTTTAACCCAATCTAAGAAACAGGAAATGAAACCACCATGGTGTGTCCTGCACATTCCCCTTCAGCCATTTGACACCCCGCCCCTTCCTGCCTCTTGCACTGAGTGGCAGGTGTGTACTCTCACAGCTTAAAGATTGCTAGACCACATTTCACTGACAGACACAATTTTGCTGATAATTATGCTAAAAAAAAAAAGTTTTAGAGTTCTCCAGCACTTGAAGAAACATTAGTTGCCAAAATCACACTGCCTGGAGCTTTCTGTAACTAAAAGCCAAAAATATGTGGAAGCAAATCAAACTGAAGCTTTGAATTTAAAATCAACCAACAAATGATAATAGAAAACACTATGCAATGTTTAGCCATAATAACAATACCTTACAGGTATTATCAAGATAAAGTAAACATTGGTTGCATAGATGTTCCAGATTTCCTAGATAATTAAAGGTATATTTCATTTCATTATTATAAGCCAGTTTTTTCCAAGCCAAAGTCTCTTTGAGCATGTCTGTTCTTATAACTATCCTCAACTAAAGGAGGATGGGGATCAAGAATTAATTATCGAAGGCAGCAATCTAGAAACAACAACAAAAATGTTGAATTTTGAGATGTTACAAAACCCAATAATCATCCTTCATACTTTCCCAACCTTTCCTTGTGCATTCCATGAAGTATTGGAGGAAAGTGTGTTCATTCTGCATTTTCATTTCATAATCTTGATGACTTTGGAAGACCATTAATTAAACAGCCCAAGGAAAAATGATACGAACAGCCTGGGCTGCTAGGACCACAGTTGATATCCCAATGCAATTATGATTCTTAAGCACAGAGATTTCTTTTTTTAAAAAAAATCAATAAAAGCTATAAAACAAAAAGGGATAAATGTGTATTTATCCCCAAACACAAGTCACTGGAGAGGAAAGCAATGTAGGGAAAAGGTAGTGCTGCAAACCAGCTGTCACTTCAATATAGATTTTATTAATTTTCTGCTATAACCCTGAACTAAGAAGGAATTGAAGGGCTTCCTTTACTCAGATATTGTACAAGAAAAGAATGGAATCATCACTCCCACTTTACTTTATGGAGGATTTAATTCATGGAGTTAACACCAGTGCTCATTTGAAAGTATTTCTTCTTTTTCTCCCAAGCACTTTGCTGCAGAACAGAAGCTCAGAGCTAAATACGGTTGTGTATTTCTTTTTTTAGAATTATACCTTCCCATGCTTCTTCTTAAGAGCAGTCAGCAGCAATAGCCTCCCAGTACCAGCATCCCTGTCACTTACCAGGAGTAGGTGAGACGAGGCTGTAGTGTGGTCAAGCTCTGTGGGGACACCAGTGTAGCCAACCTGGCCCTCCTGCCAATGCACCTATGCAGCTCCATCCTCACTAAAGTCTCTCCCCTCAGCCTCTCAGTAAGCAACAGCAATGCCAGAGCTAGGAGCATAGTTCATTTGTTTCTAAAATGAAGTGCAGCCTTAGAAGGTTGCCATTTTGAGTGGGCCAACCTAACCCAAAGACCATCTGCCATGGCATAGGGGTCCACAATGTGGGAGAAGAGTGCTGAACGCAGCACTACTTTGAACATAATCTATTTGATACTTACCATTCAATTTTAAGGAATCTGGAGGCATCCCATTGGATCGCCCTCTCAGACAAGAGCCCCAGTCTTCGAGAGGAGATCTGTTGTTGTACCCTGCCCCATGCCTCATCACCACAAAAGCCTCTGCAGCCCTGGCCCTACCAGCCCTGGAGCCCTAATGTCAGCTGGAGATACAGCTTCATTTTATGTCAGTTTCTTTAAAAAACAAAAAGAAGACACTATAATGCTTTTTTAAGCACTATAATGTGTGTGTGTGCTTTAATTGTAATTTTCATCTACCCAATGATCCCTGGAGCATGTCATCATACACTTGCAGGCAGCGGCCCCTGCAACTTAAATTTCCAAGTTTTGAAAATGCCAAGAGCTTCATGATGATATATAAAAACCCATCCCTCAGATTGCTTTCCTTTACCTTTGCACTTATCAGAAGTGAGGCAAGAGGTTTTACTGATATTTTGAGTCTGATTCTGTCATCATTACTTCCAAAGAGATACTTTTCCTGTGCTAACGCAGGTGTACGGCTAGTCATTTCACAGAAACTACCTGCCGAGAGATTTTCAGCTCTTCAGCCCTTCAAATCCCACAACTGTCTATGTCTCCAGACACCAGTTTCAGAAGCCCAGCATTCATTATTTTTATTATCAACCTTGGAAAAAAAACTTTTGAGATTCTCTCTCTCTCAATGAAAACAAGTTATCTACAAAATTCAGGTTGAGTATTTGTTTTTCAGTGGTGGGGGTGTCCTTAGATGAATCTCATGAGGCAACTGTAAGTATTTTCTGTGTCAATAAAAAAATAAGTAAAAGTTTTTATTGCAGACCGTATGACAAATTATGGCTAGTTTACCCTGCACAAGCACATATTGTATATATATCATTTCAAAAGGCTGTGGTCAAAGCTGTAAAACTCAGATAAGCTGGAAAAAAATTCAGGATGCTTCACAAGAAATATACAAAATGGAAGTCATGGCAAAATCATTACAGCATGTGCTGAAGCTGGTGACAGAGAGGCAACAAGATGAACAGGACTGTCCCAGCTTCCCCCCTCACATGTTGGTTATTATAGGGGCAGGAGGAAGAATGACTGACAAGGGCTGTTGTAAGTGTGTGTATGTACATACAAAGGGGCTTGCTGGATCACAGCTTTGGTATACCATGGTGTAACTTAATGTTATAAAGGAAAACAGCACTTTCCCACTGCTCTACTCTCTTCATGTGACCTCTGTAATATAATTCATATGTGACATGATCTGTGGGTTTTGTGCTCCCACTTCATATAAATAACGGCTCAATGCGTGGAAGGGACACAGAGAAGGGTGACGTCACATGGCTTGGTATACTATATCATGAGGCAGAAATGTGACATAAGGATAGCTTCATAGTTCTTGTAATAACTAGTTCCACAATGGAGCTGTTCCTATTTTGATTCAGTTTGAGTTTGGGAGGTTTTTAACAGGACGTGTTTAACAGGGGTGTTTAGGAGGGGAACCAATGCCATTAAAAATCTCAGGGGCGCTGATGTATATATTATTCCCTTCGGTTATAGGTGACTGATCTAAAATTCTAAGAACAATTTGAAACCCTTAACTTACCATTATGCCATCCCTCAAGTGTCCCTTTGTAAGTGACTGGGGTTTAAAATCCCCAAATAGGAAATCTTCAACTAAGAAATGATGGAACATATTAAGCAGACAGCATCTTTTCTCTGTTTTGCTTAGAATGGAGTACCTTCTCCTAATGACCTTTTTCTCTCAAGAAAATTAATTTTTAAGTGGAGAGGGGGAAACACAAGGAAAGCAAAGATTACTGTGTGGAAAATATATCAATATCAGCAAGAAAGAGATTTGATTTTTTTCATTGCTTCAGGTTTGAGTCTTTAAAAAACAAAAACAAATAGACATTCTAGTCAGACGTGAAAAGTCAAAATTTGCATTTAAATTGAGGTAATTTGGGCTACCTACCCACCCCCTCACTTCTCTCTCAAGTGCAGAACACAAACTACTAGATCTCTCAATTCTCACAAATGGAAGTACAGCAAAGAGGTTCGCCTTTCACTAACTACACATAGGGTTCAAACTGGCAAGCATAAGAAGTGCCCAGATGATTCACAGGCTACTTAACAGTTGCTAACCTGTTTCAACAGACATTTCATGATGCTGAAAACTCTCAGATAGGGATGGGAAATTGGTCTATTTCTATCCATATCACTTCTGCATGGTTTTCACTCATATCTGCATTAATCTGCATTTTTAAAATAAAAAACTCCTTTCAAACTATGCATTTAAATACATATTTAAATATGTAAATGTTCATTTCCTCTCAAAGCAAGTATTTAAATGCATATTTTCCCTCAAAATATTATTTCAATGAATATTTTTATACATTTAAACTACCAAGAACTGCATGGCAGGAAAGTGTAGACTCTGGTATTTTATAGCTAAGTTCCAATCCACACGAGTCTGAGAGATTAAGATCAGGTCATTTAATATAGAAACGCACACAGACTGGATTCTGCAGGCATCCTTACAATGATCTGCAGAATCCAGTTTGTGTGGATTTCCTACATCAAATGACCTGATCTGCACCCATCAGACCAGGCTCAGGAGCAGGGATGGGGAAACTGTGGCCCTTCAGATGTTGTTGAACTCTAATACCGACCAGTCTAAGCCTCTTCCTAGCTAGAAATCACTTGCATAACCTTCCACCAGGGGTGTTAGGGGAGGGGTAGTACCTCCAGTGAGGGACACCTCATGCTGTCCACCTTTGGTCCCCACCCTGCACTCAGCGCTCACCTGTGGCTCCTAGAAGCCATTAGCATGCAACAGTGGCCACACCATAGGAGATGGCTTTGATTGGCTGGCTAAACCAGGTGAAGGTATCCTTACCCTGCATGTGAAGACAAGCTCCAGAGGATTGAGCAGACAAGGCCAATAGTGGGGCAAATGGTCAAGAAGGCGGTTTCTGCAGATGCTGTAGAGTAGAGCTTTCCAAACTGTAGGTTGAGACATGGAAATGTGTTGGCTGCAGCGTGTAGGTGTGTTGCATGACATGTGTCCGTATCTCTTATAAGGGGTAAGTTTAACCTTCAGTTTGCTAGTAACACTGAATTAGTGTGCCATGAAATGATGCATGTCTAAAAAATGTGTCACCAACATGCTTTGCTGTAGAGGGAAGTGAGGGGCAGGTGGGGCTTATCCACCTGGGAAGGTAGCCCATCTAGGAGAAGGAAAACTCTGGTCCTAAACCTCTGCTGCCTTGCGGCATGTCTTCAGGGGAAGAAAAGATACAGACCAGGCAGCTAAGAGACAGAACCATGCCCAATTTCTGCTGGAATTCTGCTGGAATTAACATCTCTTGAAGTGTTAATGCTGTGAAGCTATTAGATGAGGCATGATAGTTGGGGCCTCGTGGTCCAAAATATCTTCAAGTGGAAAAAGTAGGCTCAGGATGTATATATGTGTAAATAAACCATATATCCTAAAGACATCACAGTCTCCAATGTGCCTCATTCCAACGGAATCATGAACCCCAGGGTAAGTGCCTAGAAATCCTGGAACCTTGTAGCGCTCAGAGGTTGGGCTGGTGGGCAACAATAGGATGAAAACTGCCACAAGTACAGCAACTTGAAAAAGCTGAAACTGAAACACTAGGATGGAACAATGGCAATTGTTTGCAGTCCTGTTTCCAATGTTTCGACTCAGTTAACAATGCAAATGAATAACTTGAGGGTCCCTCAACCACAGGGGGACTCTAATTCTGCACATACTGCTGCTGTGCCCATCCACAACAGGAAGATTTCTCTAGCAACACAATAAGGCTCAGAGACATTGTAAGACATTACAGGTCCAGAACAACATGAGGCATCTCTGCTGGTCCCAGGCACTTCCTCCTGACCTGGATTTGGATCTGAAAGGCCAAGGGAAATTGTGGGTGCATGGAAGGTAAATTGTCAGCAAGCACAATTTGTGACCTTGCACAATATCATTACTGATCAGAGTGTGTTTCTGTAAAGGCATCAGCCTCAGCTTCTAATTTCCAGGCTGTTTGGATCATGAGCCAACGTGAGATAGCTTTAACCCAGGTCTTAAACCAGCCTGTGTTTTGACCACTGAATAACAATTCTGAGGCAAGTTTGCAGCTGCTGGGTAAAATTGTGGGTTTTCCAACCTTTTAACCTGGGATGGAAGTAACCACGCCAGTCCAATTATCGCCCTGACAACTCCACACCTTCCTGGCATCTTTTCTTATATCCTTTCTGAAACTTCTTCCTATCCCTAGCTGCCAAGAAAGCTCTGCTGTCAGTCGGCTGCTGGGTTTATTACACCATCTGAACCTTGTTTTTATTTGTGTATGTTATTAAGGAGACAGTTCTACCAACCCTTCCAGGTGCCTGTAACCTTCATAAAACAAACAAGGCCTATAGACAGACAGTGGCACGCTTCCCAGAACTGTGCCTTCAGCTGGAAAACAAGAACAATGTTACCACATGCTTTGACTTTTAAAAGATGCAGCTAATTGAAGTGCCTCCTCATGTCTTTCTCCAAGTTTATGTGTGTGTGTTTTTTTCTAAAAGTAAGGCAGCAAAATGGCTGATGCCGCAGATGGCCATAGAGGAAAAGGAGCACATTACAGTTTTCTTGCTGCCACACACTTTCAATGCACATAGAACTGGTCCCCCTGAGAGTGATGGGATGATGATATTCTGTCACTCCCAAGGGGAATTGCACGGGGGAGGGGGGAGAAAGAGCTTTTATTTTCAGGTAGACATGCATAAAGGTAAAGGACCCCTGACAGTCAAGACCAGTCACAAATGACTCTGGGTTGCGACGCTCGTCTCACTTTGCTGGCTGAGGGAGCCGACGTTTGTCCACAGACAGTTTTTCCAGGTCATGTGGCCAGCATGACTTAAGCTGCTTCTGGTGAAACCAGAGCAGTGCACAGAAACGCCATTTACCTTCCTGCCAGAGCAGTACCTATTTATCTACTTGCACTTTGATGTGCTTTCGAACTGCTAGGTTGGCAGGAGCTGGGACCAAGCAATGGGAGCTCACCCTGTCATGGGGATTCCAGTCAGCAAGCCCAAGGCTCAGTGGTTTAGACCATAACACCACCCGCGTCCTGCATGCATAGGGTTGCATTATTAGTTTACTAATTTGGGATCAGCCAAGACTGAAACGAAAAGTGCACCATCTAATTGCTATTAAGTCCCCTGTACAAAAATATAAATTGGTAGCTACATTGTCAACTGAGACTGATGTTTCCAGTGATTTAGGTAACTGATAACAGACTCTGCTATTGGTACTTTCAGAAAAATGTCCATATTATTCCGAAGAGTGTTCTGCATTGTGCAATGCTAACTTGTGGTGGTGTTTGATTGAATGTGACAGTTTCTGGTCTAGCAACTGCTGTGAACATTTTCCCCACAAGTATGTTGCTTCCCTAGCCAGTGCCTAGGGGCCAACACAGCCTCAAGTCAACTCTTGCTAGTACTATGAGATGGCTTCTATTTGGGAGGAGGAAACAAACAGGCAGATCACAACAACAATAGCTGGAAAGACTTCACTTCAATTTTAGTATGTTATTGAGGGTTTAAATAGTACTCCCTCATCTCCTCTCCCCCAAATTTTGTGATCTGTAAACCCAACAGCACTGTTTCTGAATGCCTCTCAGAACCTTAGAGATGGGGGAACATAAAGATCACCAATCAAAACCTACCATAATGAAGTACAATCCTGATGCTCAAAAAAGTGTCCCTGGCCAACAAACATGTGTGCCATGTTCAGAAAGCAAGAGAGAGCATCACACCCATAGCAAAAGTATCCACTGCAAAAGGTAAATCTTTTAATAAAACAAAGCAGTGCAGTTTGGCATGCAAGCCAGACCCTGCCAGAATCTTAAGCTACCAATGAATCTGGCCTTAGAAAACCTTCTTCCTTAGCTTCATCTATTCAGCTCCTTCTGGACCAGGTGGTGGGGTATAGGAATGAATACACACCCGGAATCCCCTCAAGCCTGGCAGTGCCGTTGATCTCCTTGCAAAATGACTTTGTGCTTTGCCAGTTGTCCAGTGTTTAATATTACTTTACGTAAGAGCTGATGCTTGAACAGAAATGAAACAAAATCACCCTTAAAACAGGAGTAGAATAAAGTTTATGAAGATACTATGCTGATCATTATTTGGAAGGGCCCCCTTCTCAATGAATTGGCTTGCTCTGTTGTTTTCATGTGGTAATCATTTCTCCTGAGTGGACCCCAATACAACCATGATAAATGTCATGTTCACTGCACCAAAAATGATGGTATGCATCAGCCCAATGGAGATATTGCAGTAAAAAAAGGAAAAACGACAACCAACTCCTATGCTGGCTTGCATGAATTTTCTACTTGATAAATAAAGGATATTAGGAATAATATTGTTGCATACCACCCCAATCTCCAAGCAGTGTGAGATTCCAGGGGTTGCATGCACCTACCCAGGGGTTTGTTTTTCCTTTTGGACATGAGGCACAGTGGAGACTGTAGTGTCTTTAGGATATATGGTTTATTCACACATATGTACAACCTGAGCCTATGATGAAGGGGTTCACCGCATCAACACCCCAAAAGGGTTTGTTTTTCTCATAGCTGCAGCCTTGGATTCAAAGGCAACCATCATGCTCTGACTCTCTCTCAAGCTTGCTGCCTTTACCAGTCTGCAAACTTTTCTTCCTCTAAGTAACATCACAGCCAACCCTAAATGCTCTAATTCAGACTCTGGCTGTGTCTTCTAACTAACTATCTGAGAGCTGTAGGAAGGCCCCATCCATTTACCATCTGGCCCAGAGTCTCCTCTCTTTAGCTTTGTTAATGGTCCATCACCTTTCCCTTTGTTCTCTCTTAATGGCTCATCTCTCAGGCAATTACCTCATCAGGAAACTAGCCTGTCTTGTTTTTTAACCCTTGCTAAATCCAGGGGTTCAAGAGGTTTGATTAAATCCGAACACTTACTGCGTCCAGGAATTTAGGGGAGCCTGGCACCCACAAACTCATAGCAATATATTGCAACAGGGACTGCAACAAAATGCTGTAGTGCGGAGTGCCCTTGTTCAGGGAACAAGCCAGCCATGCCCTCTTCCAGGATATTCCACACTGAAGACCAGCAGAATTAATCCCCATTGCACTCTAGAGGTGTCATGCGCAAACAACAGTGCTTCCAGAAAGTTCCAGTTCCTGGTGGTAAAATATGCTCTACTGGGATCTGGGGACCACTTGCCTCCATGTAGGTTTTTGACCTTGGGACAGAGAAAGGGCGACAGCAGGGGTGGATGCTTTGTGAATCTTCCACTGGGGCAAGATATGGGGAACTTGTGCATCCCTCCCCCACACATAGATTCATTCTAATCTGGCAGCCATAGCAACTAGCTTTTGGAAAACTGCCGTTCTGTGTTTTCTCAGAAGGCAGCCGCTTTTGTGTGTTACAGGAGAGTAGTTTTTTTTCCAGATTAAGCAGAGCACAGCTACTTTTAAAAAAACCTAGAAAGCTGATGATTGTTGGTCAGATGGGTTGATGTATGTATGCAGTGCGGTAGTTTGTCCTCCAAGCTGGAGAACACAATAGTTCCTGCATGCCTCTCCAGACCCTTCCTGTTGTCTAGAAGCTTTCTGGGTTTTTTTTTTTTAAAAAGAACATGAATATATATAGCATTTCCCCCTCAATATTTTGGAAGTTCCAGCCTTCTCATTGTTTACAGTCTCTTTAATCATTTGACAATAAATGGAGCAATGGTATGCTTATCTACAGCTAAGACTGTGTCCACATAGTCAACAAGAAATCTTTTGAGCATTCCATTGTGCTATTGTGTTTGCTATCCTCTCCGAAGATATCTACAGAATAAAGGTGTGTGTGTGTGAGAGAGAGAGAGACAGAGAGACAGAGAGAGAGAGAGCACTGCAGTGTGAAGCATGAGAATATTAATTTAAATCACCAGCCAGTAATATTAGATATGATTTTTAAAAGCTCTCAGTTTGAAATATACAAATACACAGTAGATATTTAACAGCATGGAAGGAATGAAGGTACTTTCCTCATCAGATTTAAATATGCCTCAATAAATGCTTCCAACCAACCTATTTTTTTTATTTTGCAATTCATCCAATTCTGAAGTTGGTTCAGATGTTTTTAAAAAGAAAACAAGCTGCATGCGCAGACGCAAGAAGTTAATGCAAGAAACTGAAATTGCTGCCTTATAACATAAAGCCTGCTAAGTCTCACTGCAATCTAACATATACTTAAATTGGAGAATGCTTGTCTTTAAAATTAAGCTTTTGTGTAAGTATTCTACAATTTTCACAGAACAAGCCCCATTGAAGGCAAAGCTTACAAATTTATGGGAACAAGGTTTGGAAGAGATTGATTCTGGTCAAAAAATGATGTGGACTTCTTTTTAAAAAATAAATAAACATTTACAAATAAGCAAACAAACAAACAAACCAACATTTATTTTTATATTTATTTTCACCAGAGGCCTGCAACCAGTGAAGTGCATCTGTCTCCCTCACTATTAACTTTTAGGTGAAATTTAAAAACATTCCTGTTTACCCAGGCATTTGATGGCTGAAAGTTCTGTCCCTGCCATCCCTGAAATTATTAGTTTGAGAGTAGGTGATTGCTTTTAGGAGTTCTAAAATGTTTTTGAGAAAGCTGTTTTAAACTGCTTCAATTTGTTTTTGTTTTTTAAAGAAACTTTTAATTGTGTATGTTTGCTGTCCTAGGTTATTTTGGAGGAAGGTGCAGGGTACGAATCAAATCACTAAATCAAATAGGTTCATACACCTCACCATCGTCACCAATCAACAGATTATGGGGGTGGGGATTTCTGAACTTTTGTCCATTTGTGTGTCTCATGCACCCTGAGCCTATTCCTATCCTTCCGTTCCACTTCAGATTCCACTTCCCACAATATTTGAAAGAGAGAGATGGGCAGCTGGAGAGGGAGTAGGAATGACCCCAGACAAGAGGCATTGGGACTCATGAGAAGGGAGAACAATTATGGGCACACTTAGAACTTGGGAAGTGGGGCATTTTTCTGAGCATTCTCCATTTTTCTTTGTAACTGCCAGCTCAAATCAAGTTTGAGGGAGCTTATCCACTGCTAGAGAAGACATTGCATCCAGTTTCGTTCTACATCCTCTTCTTGCCTTAGCGGCCTTGAGACTCTAGAGCTTAAGTTTGGGTTGAGCAATGTCCTAGAGCTAACTAGCCTCTTGTTTCTTTGCCTATGGCTGTTTCTCTGTTCCCATCTTCAATATCATTACCCCCATGACTGCCTCACCCCCTGCAATCACATGATCCTCCATACACACTGGTACATGTTCAGATTGCAACACAGTGGCAAACTATTTGCAATCCACACACATTCCACACTGGTGGTCTGTCTGCATCTCCTATGCTGTGCGAAGGCCCTCTGCGACGCAGTGTAATCCTTCTCACAAAACGCTACACGTCAGTGCTTGTAGTGCTCTGATATAGTGCGGCATAAGATAGTGGACGAATTGCCCTGCACGAGCTTCATGCTTTCTGTTCTGTGCTCAGAATCACCTTCTCCACTCTTATCCCAAATCTTGATGCTTTTTTCATCGAGTCCCATTGCTTAGATTCCCCGCCCCCCCGGTTAACGATCCCTCAGCTCTGCCTCTGATGTAGACTAGCTCTGATCACACTCTGCCCTGATCAGCCCACACTAGACACCAATGCTGACAGTCATATGGAATCAGTTGTCAGGGTAAGCACAGTGTGATAAATGTTGTGCTCCTGTGCACACTTTAGAAGCAGCTACTGTAGCACCCTGCTGATTTTATTAGTAGCTACCCAAGTCCTTGTAAATGTCATTGATTCATTCATAAAGCTATGGCATTTGGGTCTTTTAAAGTGGAGGAAAAGATTCATGTGCAACCAAGTTCGAGCCTTCCTTCCATGAATACAAAGTCTAAAAGGAAGCTCCAGTGGAAAAGAAAGATTCCTGCCCCCAGCTCTGTTTTCTTTGTTAACTTTGTGGAACAAAGTGCTTCTGTCCTGCCCCTCCTCCATCATCTTATCTCTTCCCCTTCTATTTTGTCTTTAAGGCTCTGCATCTTGGAAACCACTTTTGTGATTTTTATCTCCATGATTAAAGTAGAAGACTTTATTGAGTTCTTTGCATCAGCCTCAAGATCTGCAATGCAGGATTTTACATAACGCTTCACTTCTTCTCACACCATTACTATTGGTAACCTGATAGAAAAGAAACGCAAGATACCACGTTGCTTATGATGTATGTTTCTGGGATTATGTGCGTGATTAGCAAAAAGAGGGGGCAGAGCTACATGTGATAAGGAACTGCAGAACCAAACATGCAGTTTTGCACACCACTGCGACCAGGAAGTGTTCTCAGATAATGACAGATTGTTTGTTTGTTTGTTTGTTTACAAAATAGAAAACAATAAAAGAAAATGTGCCTCAGCATTTCATTCCACTCCAGCCGCTTCCTAACTAAAAGGTCAAGAGGAGGGAAAGCAGTTAGAAAGTGCCAACATTTCTTCTTTCACTGGCATTCTGGATAAGATATTCAGGGGTGGGGAAATAAGAAAGATCAATTGATCTGCCATTTGGGTATTTTAGTGTGTGCATTTTTAACTTAAGCCTGTTTGATTCAATGATTGAAGCTGGAAGTCTGACTGACACCCAGCACAAGGTGATCATGTGATACGTTATCTCAGAGGACCGTAGAATTTATCATATAATATCTTTTATTGGACCAAACAGCTATTTAAAGTGTCACAAGCTTTCAGCAGAGGCAGCATACACCCTTGATGAGTTTCTGGAGTGGGAGGTAATGATGGCTTGGTATCTGACACACAATGGCAGAAGCCTAAACTGTTCAAATGCATGCTATATTCTTTGCTTAAATGTCAGATTTTGCAAGTGATGCTAATGCTCTGATTCAACAAAAGAAAGCTCACATCCTTAAGTAGAAACTGTGAGAATGTTTCCAGAAGCCAAGCACAGCCCTTGGTAGAGAAGATTACATGTTTGGGTGCAGAGGTCTGGATTTAGTCTTTGCCATTCCTTGCAAATGATTGACAATATTTTATTGTGGGCTGCATGCGTGAAGCTCATGTTCCAGCTTTTCAGCCAGGGAAATATGCACACAATCTCCAATTGTGCATCAGTTTTCTCCTGCTGGGTTGGGGTGTAGCATCTGTTCTAGTAGCGCAGAATAAAATGGGAGCCATTTTTAAATCACATGCAACACATTCTAGCAAATGTAAGAGTCATTCAAATCAGACATGTAGTGAACACACACACAAAAATGTTAAGCATTACTTGTGAAAACAGCCTAAATCTTCACATTTATTTATTAAATTTATATCCTACCTAGACCTTTCTCCCAAAGGAGCCCAGGGTGACAAATTCCAGATGATTTCAGATCACTTTCCGTCATACCACAAAATAATAATAATAATAATAACAATAATAATAATAATAAGCCAAACCATGGTGAGTAATAAGCCAAACCAAGTCTGGAAGAAAAAGAAGTGTTTCTCCCACCTAGCACGGTAATGTTCACCATGTCCTTGTAGCTATCAAAGTTCTTATTGTAACCTTTTATCACAATTCAGGCAAAAGATATTTTGCCATGCTTAAAAGGCTTGAAGAGTCAGGAATGAGAGTGGCCAGTGCTCCCCCCCCCCGCCAAATGTTTAAGAGTACTCTCATTTTGACTCAAGAAGATCACCATTTTATAGTTCAAATCAGGAAAAATAAATACAGTAAATGGATAAAAGTACAAAGATTCACGAAATGTTTATGGGTATGCATACCCCTGCATCCCCCCAGAAAAAAAGCACTGAGTGTGGCAATAGAATGTTGAGCAGCAACGAAGACTTGCCAATCCACTAAGTTAATAGTCCATCTTTATGGCACCATTTCCATGCACATTTCCACTAATGAGTGGGAATTTATTCAGTTACAACAAAATGTTTTAGCATTCATTTAGAGTATTCAAAGTGCTCTACAGACATTATCTGAACAATTCTTACAACAGCCCTGCAAAATAAGTCAATATTGTTATCTCAACATTGCAGCTGGGAGGTTGAAGCTGGAGAACTGTTAGATTCACATTTGATGTATGTTTTGAATCAAGGACATCACAGCTCATACATTTTAAACATTATACTCTACCAGCTCGCAACAGATTTGGGACCCTTCAGAATAGGCTCCAGGGTTCAAATAAGCTTTTACTCAGTATAGATGCAATGAAATGAGCAAACCTTAGTCATGTTTATTAACTTCAGTGGGTCTACTCGGAGAAGGACTAGCACGGAATACTACTCTGTATCTTCCAGCCTTCACTGGATTTCAAGTCCTTCCAAAAACAGAATGAGTCCTTCTGAAACCAACTTGCTATGCACAAGCAGAAGTCATAAGTTTACAAATGAAAATTTAGGGAGAATCCGAAAGAGAGCAAAAGAGGGAACAAAAGAGAGGGAAGAAACAAAATCAGCCTCTCTTATTTCCTGTTAGAATGCATCAGAAGGCCTGCACCTGGAAATAACATTTTTACTTGTGGAAGAAGCAAAGTAGAGAAGGAGCCACTGGGGTTAAGCATTGTTGCTACAACATCTATGTAATGAATTGCTTGGCAGAGTACTGCTATTTTTAAAATCTTTTTTTTTTCCTGAAGGACAATTTGTTTTTTAACTGAAAAGAGCTTTTAGGAAGCTCTCCAAGCTTCAATTCCTACTCATGTCAGATCTTGCTCTTTTGTATTTGCTCTTTTACACTACAATGCTGTTGTTTGAAGTATAGCAGAATATATATGTTTGCTACCTCTGGTTCATCAGGGTGTCATGTTTCTTTGCTGTCAAGGAGACAGAACATTGCTACTTTCCTCGGGAGAAGCTTTGTCCATGATGTATGAAATGTCACATATAATTAGGCTTCTCCTATGAATTACATTTCTTAAACTATGTTTCCATATCAACAGGTATGTTACAGGGAGTCTGGCAGGAGAGAAACATGGTGGTACGTCAGAGCAGAGGGAATGTAAAATCTGATCACCCATGACCCATCTGGCCTATACAGTTTGGCTATTGGTTCTTCTCTTAACTATCAGGCCTGCTGCTTTGGATTAATCAGTCTGGGAACTGCAACCAATGCAAAAAAATGGATTACCAGTTGCTACAGAATTCAATACTTGGAAGGGAACCAATAGGTGACCTGTCTCAGTTCAAGTCTTTACCCTGAAGCCAAACATTTTGTAGACTAAGCATCTTGACACATGCCCCGCCAACCTTCCCCTACAATCTCCAAAGATGGAAATTCTCCAACCACCCCAGGCATCCTGTTTCATTGCTGCATAAGTTAATGGACTCTTCCTAGTGCTTAATATCCAAATTATTTTTTTTAAAAAAATGATTCCTTATAAACAGAATAATTAGTGCAACTCATATATTGCTAAAGTTGTATAGTTTAGAATGTAAGTATCTAATCACAACAAAATTACAGTGAAATAGTGTGAGGCTGTTTGACTTGAGTCTCTCATTATTCAAGCATTATCTCAAACATTTAATTAAGACAACCATTTGAAAAGAGAAAGCCAGCAGGCTAATCCAATTGCTTTGAATGGCTACCAGCCTAATTGTAAATGGTTGATGTCCAGCCTTGTCTTCCAAGATTTCAGTCGGTTTCCAAATCTATACCAGTGGCACCAGGAGCAGATAATTAGATATTTACATTTTGAAAGAAATCCTCTTGGAGATATTCATGCATCATGCCCTAGGTGTGTGTGTTTTTCAAAAGTCGTTGTCTCACAGCCTGTTAGATTAGAAACCGTAAACCACTAGCCAGTGTGCAGCAAATGATCATCAAACAAACCATTTCACAGTTACAGTTTAGGAATTTAGAAACAGATGAAAAACCTCAGAGCAAGAAAGACCTGCAAATTCATGAAGTCAGGAGATCTCTAAATGAGGGGAGTCAATAATGTCAATCTCAACAGAAGAGATAACCTAGCACAAACTGGGAAACAATGAAAAAGTTTTAGGATTAAAACAGAGTCTTATTATCCACTAGCTTGTTTGTTTTTTTGTTCTCAAATCAAATAACCAAACAGTTTACTCAAAACAAGCTGCTTATGTTATCAGCATTACCCATTTACCTTTTGAAATGCTGGCATTTAAAGAGAAGATTTCTAAAGGTAAAATTGATGCTAATACAGAATCCTATTATGCACTGTAGGGCAAACTCATTCAACTCAATCTGAGCTTTTTACTACCCAGTTAAAAGAGATACTCCTTAGAAAGTACATATACAACAGGATATCAGAATGACTGGGGATAAGGTTACAGATATTTCAGCAGAACTTTATTTCTGTCAGATTATTTGCAATAATTGTTGTCGCACAAAATGTACAGCTTAACTGACGTTCTGCTTCACCACAAAACACACAAAAATAGGCAACTTCACTGGGGAGAAAAATCATGCAGAGTTTCTCATAAAATAAGAAGGTTCTAGCTGTGCAGCTGACACTTGACGAAAGAAGCATGAAGCTCATGATAAGGTTTTGAAAAATTCAAGATTACAAACAGCTGAACAACTTTATGCAAATATATTCACTTACTCAGCTGGCAAAACTGTAAAACAAAAACAATATAAAAAAGCATTAAGAAGCTTAATGTTTGAGCTTAAACGTTTTTTTCCGTTTCACTCATCTATAAAATGTGGGCACTGAGAGCAGAGGAAACGAATCTGTCTTTCTGAATATATTGCATTATTTCTTTGAAACACTGCTTGAATATCAGATTCTATACCTCACAATTAGTGACTGGCTGGGCTGGGATTTCAGCCTAGCAAGAAGGATCTGCGCTATTTGCTTCAACTAGGATGCCTCTGAAGATGCATCACAGGCAGATAGCACTTAAGGGCCAGTCACAGTTGCATGGATCTATAGGACCAGAGTGCTAATCACTTCAGATATCAAGTGGCGTAATTAATCACCAGCCATTTAACATTTTAAATACATCAGAAAAATGGTCCAATATGGCTGAAAACATTCCATTGTTTTATGAAGGCTGGCCGAGTGCGACTTCCTATTGTCCCAGGAGACATATTTAGACGCTACCCCCACATGTATATATGTAGGGGGAGGGGGACCATTCCCTCGACCCTGTTACAGACATCCATGTGTTCAGCAGGACATCTGCAAAGGACCTGCAGGCAAAGGCAGGCCGGTGTTGCTTGCAAGTGAGAGCTTCAGTCATGCAAGGTTGCTATACCTACAGCTGCGCACACACAGCTTCCCCCTTGCAGATGCCCCACTGGGGGGACAGTAGGTGGCTGGTCATATAGGGCACATAGGATTGGTGGCAGGCCAGCATGGGTGGTCCCACTTCTGTTCCATGCACTGAGGAGCACCTTTATGGTGCTTGACTGAGTGTACACCTGCCTGGACTGATGTTTACTCGTGACAAAGAAAGATTGTACCATGTGCCTAAATGAGGGGTTTCAGAGAGGGGTTCCAGATTGGTATCTATGCATGAACCTGGAGTGTTCTGGCACCCAAAAATCCATCCTTTGTTTTCCTACATCCATTTTCTCCAGGGCTTGCAGGAAAACAACTTAAGTGGTATCTCAGAGAATCATTGGAAAAGGCAGAAGGGCAGCATCCCTCTTTCTCTTTGCCCAGGTGCAACCATTAGGAATGGGAATGATTGGTTATTATGCAATGTTTTCCTGTCCTTGAGGACTAGGCTTGATCTGTATATAATCCTAGCAGCAATGCATCCAGTTGTAAATTGCGCCAGATGAACACCATGCCACACAGGGAGCTATTAAATGCAAGACAACTTCCTATGTGGTTTGGCTGATTTCCTGCTGGCAAAACCTCTTTTTCATGATTCTGTTTTCAAGCAGTGGCCCTGCCATTAGTGCAGTGCAATGGACTGGGCCAAAAGCGATTCGTCTGGTCTTTGGCGGTCCTCTTTCCCTCGCCTTGTACCTAGTCATGCACAAGACGCCCAATATGCCTCACATACAATCTTACATATCTGCTCAGCCTCCAAGCCAAAGGGCCAGCTTTTCTCCAATTGCAAGCCTATATTTTACATCCTTCCTAGCAGAGTAATTTCAGCCAGCTGCTCACAGTTGCTGTTTAGGCCACGGGGCACAGTGGAATTCTGCACAGTCTTCTTTCTGCCCCAGCTCCTTACCATCCTGCTCATTCAGCACACACACACACACCACAGCAGGAGTCATTGCACATCTGTACAAAGGACAAGTGGAAGAGTGGAATGACAGTTCTTTTAAAGAATGAATCAAAGTGCAAATTAACAAACACCAAATTTGCTGTAAACATTAAATACTTCAGACACAAAACCTTCTGCGCGATACAAGAGCGCTTTCAGCATTATCTATTCACAACAGCTCTCCTCCTCCTGAGGGTCATAAACACAGAGAGACGGAGCCAGGGAGAGAAGGGCGGGGGGAAGCTGGAGGAAATGCTCTCGTTGAAATTCAACTCACAGCAAAAGCAATTTCCGAGTGTGCAAAGTGCTGTCAGCAGGCCTGATGTTTGTGTATGAAATATAGACAATATGACTGGCCCATCGGCAGCCACTGTCAGCCTGATGGATGGCGCCTGAAAAGAAGTAAAGCGGCTGCCGTTAGGGCCCAGTCTATCAGCCTCTTGAAGGAGATTCAGGGGCTTAATAGAGGGAAAACTCTGTACTAATCGGACAAAATTTCCAGCTGCGATCGCCAAGGAAATAAAAGGGATGGGGATGAAAGACCTGAGCTAGGAACACAATGCAAGGAGGGGGAAAGCCAATCTCTCTCTCTCTCTCTCTCTCTCTCTCTCTCTCTCTCTCTCTCTTATGCTCTTTCCTTGTTCCATGAACATATATATATATGGTATGTTTCTGCACTCGAATTCTTACCATATAACAACCCCACCCCATTTTTCTTCCTTCAAGTGGGCTAAACCTATTTTAGAATGGGCTATAAAAACAAACATTGTTGAAAGCCATTCATGTACATTATCTAATTATTCCTTGCAGAAACCCTATAGGGCAGGGTTAGGTCTCCCACCTCCACCACCATACTGTAGCAATGAGGGGAGGACATTCTGACGTACACCATCTCTATACATTTGCCTGCACCAGTTTTCTCCAGGAAGACTGTTGTAGCGAGCAGAAGGCCAGTCTGGTTCAGAGCCTGGGAAGTGGCTCCATTGCTTTTCTTTTCCTTATCAGAAGGAACTCTGCTCCAGTCATCACTTGTCCTGCGACTTCAGTAACAAGGTCACTCTTTCACCAACCAGAAGACTAAGGGCATGAGCACCAGCCAGGAGAGAGCAACCTGGCTCCAACTGCATATAAATCCCTGTTAAAAACTCACCACTTTGTTTCAGTCTAGCTCTTGTCAAACTGAACTCTCTCCTGCACCTTTATCCTCAACTTCAGTTTCTTTGCTTGTCTTATCTTCCAGTTTGTCAGCCTGAGGCCAAGGGCCTCACATTTCATTTCCCTTCATGCAACAGCCCCTACCACTAGCAATGAACAATGGATTTAAACTGACATGACTGATTTGCATTTTTTTTGTCTCCCCAAATTTATTTTTTTATGTATTATATTTGTAATAAGTTCTCTGGGTGGTGTCCAAAAACCACTAACGTATAAGATAAAAATTCATATTAAAACACTAAAACCAGAACAAAAGAGACCGCAAGGGGGGGGGCACAGCAAAAACTAAAACCAGAATAATACACTGTAGTCAAAACCAGTTAAAGTCAGAATAAACCAACATGGAGAAACAGATGCACCAGATTTATTGTAATGAAAACCTGACTTGAGAGAACAAGCAAACCATAGTGCAGGTGCCACCACTGAAAAGCCCTTCTCCCTGCTTACCACCCACCTCAATGCAGAGTTCAGACAGCAAAAGAGACATCAAAGCTCTTCTACAAATACAAATTGCAAAACAAAAAAGTACACTTAAGAGTAGAAAGCAGGGTTCCTTTGTGGATCCTTCAGTCTGAAAGGGCTTTAGTCATCCTAAAAAGCTCCTTAGGGGAAGGGCTAAGAATGCAGTGGGATGGGGTCCCTAATTTCTTTAAAAAGGGGAGATCCAGTTCTTCATACTGGAGTTACTGGCCACCAATGCAGTACAAGTAGTGATTAATTACAACTGCAGCCAGTTTGCTTCTCTTTCTGTTGTGGGCTGTAAAGGTCTGTAGGATGCTATGTATGAAAGAAGTCCCTCAACCTTGATCCTTTGTTGTCTGGAGTCAGATTGCTGATCAATAGGCTGTAAGGGTCCTCTGAGTTTTACATCCTGATACTTTGCTGCTACCAACATTACAATAAGCACCAAGCCTTATACCCACTAAATTTGTTCCATGGTATGCAAATAAGGTTTTTTGTTTGTTTTTTAAAGAACAGATAACAAAGCATGGATCTAAGCACTGGGCAGAACATCTATATGTGGGAAGCATAGATGGCTTCTTAGATTTCTGCCTTCCTTTCAAAAGCCCAGAATACATCCCTATCCATTCCTGTTGATTAATCGGCTACTATAAAAATCTGATGAGGATGACAATTTACGATAAATAAATGGCCCTGGATCACTGCCAAATGAATGCAAAGTGTATTAAAAAGACTTTCCACACCGTGTCTTGACAAAGCTTTTGTGTTTCGCACTGTAGATAGTGTACATTTTTTTTAACATGGAAAATCAAATAAATAAATAAGCAAATAAATAAGCATTGCTAACACATTCACATGGGACAGAATCCAGCTACAAACAACCCATTTATTTTAAGACTTCAGTGCAGCAGAAATTCCCAATCAGAGATAGAAAGAATGATTTTTAAGGGTGGCAGGGGAGATATTTTGGAGAAGCGGGAATAATTTAAAGTAGAATATGATTTTTTGATGAGGCTGCCAAAATGAAAGGCTCCTGGAGAAAAAAAAAAGTTAATTTACATACAGACAGAGCTGTCAGCCGAGTCACTGCCAGAAAGAATGATAACAATTCATTTGGTAACTACTCCCTTGTTAAGAAAATAGCAGCATCTAGGGGCTTTATTTGCTTGCCACAAAAGAAAGGTTCCCTGAGCAGATTTTTTGATGGGAAAACACAACTTTTCTATGGGGCTTGTTTGTTTTTGCAGCTGTCTATAATAGTTATGACTTTGCTTTCAGCTGAGAAGGATCTGGGACAGGGGCTTTGACAGTCCATCTTATAGCCCTTTGCAAACTGCTAGTATGGAGTCATCAAGGCCTGGGGAAGGAGCACTGGTCCCACCCCAACATTCACATGTGGGTGGCTATTAAACAAAGAGCATGTAGGCACACCCAGTTACAGGTTATGGGTCTCCCAGATACATTGCCCTCAATGGACCACCCCTGCTGGCACAGTGGGCTGTCTGCCAGGCCCAGATCCCTCACCACGTATTGGTCAGGCTCCCTGCCTTCCTGCCCACCAATGGTGGCAGCACTGAGCAGGCCTCCAGGCTTGCATGATGCAACATACATCAAGACAAGGACAGCACCATGGGGTGGGGAATGCATGCAGCCCTGGAATCCTCCTCAGTGTAAGCACTGGGCTGCCCTTAGCTGCACAGTGGTTCTGGCCTGGAAATGCTGCTGAGCAGTGCTCAGGACTCCCACAAGTGATCTTGCTAGCATTGCCAGTTTAAGTACATCAGCCCCCACCCCCACCCCTGCCCAGATGTCCATAATCGTAGCAGTGTAATAAAGAAGTTTAAGATGCACCATGCTTAACCAGAGCTGTGTGCTGGCACCAGGCCTGACCAATGGCTCTGTGCAGAGGAGCTGAACTAGGGGTGGAGGGTGAGGTGGGATTAGGACCAGCTGGAGCAATCCCCTTTATTATTACAGTTGGTTACATTTTATAGAATCATAGAATTGTAGAATTGGAAGGGACCACAAGGTTCATCTAGCCCACCCCCTGCAATGCAGGAATCTTTTTGCTCAACATGGAACTCGGAACCCACGACCCTGAGATTTAGAGTCTATTGCTCAACCAGCTGAGCTATCCCAGCAGGATTCTTCTGGTACAATGTTGCATCTCACAAGGTTGCCTCATCATGCTGAAACCATGCCCTGGGACTTGAATTCCCACACTGGGTTATCTGCTCAGGGCTTTAACCTTCAGATCCACCTGCCAATCTTCTTTTTTCCGCTGCACTGATAGTTAAAGGCAGGCAGCCCCAACATCCTGTCTCCATTCAGATGCTGCTCCATTTCAGTACAGTGGTACCTTGGGTTAAAAACTTAATTCGTTCCAGAGGTCCGTTCTTAGCCTGAAACTGTTCTTAACCTGAAGCACCACTTTAGCTAATCGGGCCTCCTGCTGCCACCGCGCTGCCGGAGCACGATTTCTGTTCTCACCCTGAAGCAAAATTCTTAACCCGAGGTACTATTTCTGGGTTAGCGGAGTCTGTAACCTGAAGCTTATGTAACCCAAGGTACCACTGTACTTCCTATCTGGGTTTCCTCTAACTATAGCTTGTCTCTCTATGTGAAAATGCAGAGGGTAATCAAGATATTCATATTCTAGCACTCTAAAAACTAATGTTCTAATCAGCACTAGGCACCATTTAATCTGCTGAAAAACAGGAGCAGAGCACCCTGTTTAAAGCCTAAATGCAAAGCCAAACTGTTGGAGCTG
This sequence comes from Podarcis melisellensis, assembly GCF_964234715.1. NCBI lineage: Eukaryota > Metazoa > Chordata > Lepidosauria > Squamata > Lacertidae > Podarcis > Podarcis melisellensis. Next base: position 53,815,966 of record NC_138538.1, read on the forward strand.
GATGATCTGGAGCTGGTGACAAAACCTGAATATTATTTGTTTTCAGGGAGATTCTAGGCCGGAGTGGGAGAGTTCAGATGCCTGCCTTCCCTTCCATTGTCTCTGAATGCACTGATCAATCTCTCGCCCTGCAACCCGAAACAGTAAAAATCTCTCCCCAGCTTTAACTTTGTAACTATCACTGTCTTTTGTGATTTAATTTATGCCCTCACAATGCAAGCTGTGTGCACAGCCAATATTATTTGTAGACACCTATTTGGATACACTTCCTATTGTGTGTCTTCATGATTTAATGTGATTTTCTAATGCGTTTCTCAAATGCTGCCTTGCAGCTCAAATACAATTCAAGAAATATTTGCAGCTTCCCATTTTCTCTGCCTGAGTGCACAGCAGGCAGTAGGTTGGGAGCAGGAAGCCAGGAGACAACACTCATATTTCTTTCCAGTCCCCCAAACACAAATTTCACTATGGAAGATGCTATAGACCAAACACTTTTCGGGTTGTAGAAGAGGGTGCTCCTGGAGTCACTGGATCTCTCTGCCACTTGTTTAGTGACAGGCCCGCACCCAGAGAGATCTGACCTCCTCTGCTCCCTATGTGAAGCTGCAGAAAGGTCCTCAGCAGATGTTCCTCTAACTTGGAGAAAACAAAAAGGAGGCATTCTGAGGTGTGTGTGTATGGTGTGTCTACATTTGAGAGTCCTCCCAGCTCCCTAACATACCCCTGGAATGGGACAAATACAGTTCATTTGCATCCCATTGACTCCAATGGTAGTGAGACTGTATGCTGTTTTTTTAAAAGACACAGAGAAGAACAGAGAAATGCATTGTGTTCTGCTGGTGCATGCCTGGTAAGGCACAGGACAAGGCACTTTGTCTGCCTTCAACTCCCTGGCCCTCAGAGTTTTCAGGGTTGTGGTTTTTTAAAAAAATACATTCTTTCAAATATATGCTGGGATTGGAATAGAGGGCCATCAACGTGGGTGCCAGGCCTTTCGTGCCTTTAGAGTGGCAGGGTGCAAACCCCACTCCCACATAAGTATCCAAGGCTATACCTACTTGGAAGCAAGTTCCATTGGTTGGTAGCCAACTCAGTCATACTCAGAGCAGGCTCACTGAAATCAGTAACCTAACTTGGGTCCACTGATTTCAATGGCTTTCTTCTGGGCCTAGTATCACCCATTGTTTATGAATGGACTTATTTGGTAATAGGTGTGTTTAGGATTGCAGGTGTCAGCATTTACCGGTCTTGAAATTCTTTTGATATTCTGTCTAAACAGAAAGCACCAGTCCTTGAATTCTAAGTGAAATTTGGCAGTAGTGAGTTCAATATATTTTGCTGATTTCATCATAACCTTAATTTCTCTTAACTTCCCTTCCTCATTTGTGTTTTCCCAAGCGTGAAACACCAATTTTCACCTAAGGATACATTCGGTGGCAGCTCTGTTTAAAAGGTTTCACCGGGACCTACAAGTTAAGGCAGACAACATGCATTTGAGACCAGATACATAAATAGCATGGGACAAAGCTGTGGTCTAGCAACATCTGAAGTGCACCATGTTGGCTATCCCAGTATAGGAGTTGGAGGCACTTGACAATATCAGGGCTGGGCATTTTTCAGTGAATGTTTCAAATATTATTTTTAGAACAGACACATCTGCCATAGTAGCAGAATGTTGCTATGTTCTATCTTTTGACATATCCCACCTAAGAAAACCTGAAGGAACAAGGTACAAAACCAGGCAAATAAATTGCCAGCAAACTACATATACTTATGAGAGGTGGGGTTTTTTTAGCTACATAACAGAAGGATAAAAAACCCAGAGGATTTGCTTGGGTTTCTTTTTTTTTTACTAGCTAATCTCCTAACTATGTCCACAGCTGGTAGAACTTTGCCAAAACGGTGGACAAGAGAAATGTATTTGCAGTTTCAATGACTTTAGTAATTCATTCCATCCATAACTTTTAAAAAACAGAAATGCATGAGCAATATTTAATAAAAGTTGGTGTGACGGTAGAAAATATCTTTGCAAGATGTTATGTTTCAAAAAGCAATCATGTTACAAGGTGTGATGGATAAATATGAAGAAACAGCTTGAAGGTAAGGTATTCATCTTCTTTTTATGACAACACTAATACATTTGTTTCATTCCTTAAATTAATTTTCTAATAGTAAGAAAGGTCAAAAATGAACTAGAGCAATATGAGCCTTTTTGTCATCTTTAACAAATTATCCAAAACAGCTCTGTCAGATCAGAAGGGATAACATTTTGAGTAATAAATGTTCATACTTACTAGCTGGTCAAAGTTAATTCTTTCCAGGAAGTGGATATATCTGGAAGGCACAGATCCATTGATTGAATCCCCCCCTCACTTATTTGCAGTTTGGCCTTTTTGCAACCAGATTTACAGGGTTGTGTTTTGGGAGGCTGACATCAATTAGATGGAATGAGACCAAACGTCTCATATCAGTAATGTGGCTTAAACGGTCTGCGGATAGAAATCTATTTTGACAGACAAGTTCTAGGAAAGAGACTGAGGGTGGGGAGGAAACAATTGTCAGTTAATGAGATGAGACCATGTCTCTTTTCAAATTTTTAAAAAGGCAAATAAAACAAGATTCATTCCATTTCTGTTTTGGGCAACATTTATTTTTCTATATTCTGCAGTTGTGTGGATGGCAAACTGGGACTGAGAGACAATGCTTTGCCAAAGGCCATAGTTGGATTCTGGCTGAATATGAAACTAAACCCAAAGCTTCCTTGTCCAAGTTTAGCATTCTAACTACTGGATCCCAGGCTCTCTCAATTATAGGCTTTATGTTTCAGTAATAGTTCCCATTGTGAACCCATGGAGTACAATAAAGTACACAGTATTAGCAGTGGTGGAAGCCATAGTCCTATCATGGTTTTGGATGTTCAGAGTTGGGGAGAGGAAAGCACATGTTTTAGATTGTATGCTGTCCATGCTTAACTTTCACATTTTTTCCTCACAATAAAAGTGTGAGTTTCCAATGTGGTGAAAGCTTCACACATGAGAATAAGAAGCTTATGCTCTCTTTTGGGTGCTGCTAAAAGGGGTCTGAAGGAGAAGAATGAAGCCCTTCTACTTCCTCCTCTCCCCTTTGCATCTCAAAATGCCCAACCCAGCTCCTATAATTTTCATGGCCCAGAAATCTCATTGAGAAAATGGAGGCAGAAACACTAAATCAACTCAAAAAGAGCCTAAAAGGACAAAGAAATCAGCCTGTCCATAAGAATGTGATCAGTTTGTAATCAACAATAAAAATAATCTTTTATTTGTTCAACCAAGAAAACGGCCCAGGGTAAATTTCCAGCCGTCTTTTTTCTTTCCTATGTTTTAAAAAAGTTTAAAGTGAAAAAAATAATTTAGAAATACAAGGAAAAGAGAGGTTCTCACAACTTGGTGAAATTATTCCAAATCCATAGTGCAGAAGTGAGTTAAACAAAGGTCAGGCTCTGTGCTGGGAATTCCTCCTGACCTTTCAATGCAACATCCATCATCGCCATTACACAGAATATGCCATTTATCATACAGAACAAAGAGCAAACCACAACATCCTCCCATAGCCCTGAAAAGCACAAAACTTCAAGAGTTATTCTGCTTTTGATACTACTCAGGTGTTCTCAGGTTACTCAGTTGCTAATTTGCCACTGACTGCTTCTAGTTGATCACTTCACTGGTTTATGATGTTATTATATGCTATAGGCACAGATGGTTACTCCAAGAGGCAGGCAGTGAGGTGTGGTGGATTACATAGGTATAGACATGATTATGACAGGAAACAGCATGAAATACATGACAAGAAATACATCTACAAGGATTTTGTGTCTGTAGATAAAATAACACCTGCAGGGTTTTTTTTTTCTTGCTGCAAACAAAATGGACATCTAAGAACATCAAAGATGCCTCAACAGGGTGAGGTCTGCATACCCTCTAACACTTTGAAGCAAAAACTGGGATGCCATCTTCCCTTTTATTTATCATGGTTGCCGTGGTTACATGTCATGGAATCTCCCCCCTGATTCCTGGGGGGATCATGCCACAAAATCATTAGAGATCATGTCAACCAAAATGACTGTCATTCTCTCGTGATAAAAAGGTATGTCCCTCCCAGTTTTTCCGGGACACTTGCAAGGTATGGGTCTGCAGCTGTTTCTGGTCTTCCCCAGCCCCCTCAGCCCACCCTATATTGTCACTAATGGAGGCTAAAGGCCATTGGAACCAGTGGGGCAGAAGGCCAAAAGTAGATGGAGCAGAACAAATGGCTGGTGGAGCAAGAAACAAGGAAAGTCAGAGCCAACTAACTCTGGTTTTCTTCCTATCCTCTTCTCTGCCAAGTTCTGTAAGGGCAACACTGAGGGAGGAGGAAGTTGATAGGCAGTGCCACCCCTGGGCTAGATTTAAGGGGGGAAGGCAGGAAAGTGGGGACTGGCTAAGGCAGGCTGAGCTTGGTGGGTCAGTGTCCCACATACCCTAAGAGACCAACCTCCACTGTTTCTTACTCTCTCTGCTTTCTCAAACAACCACACAGATCTCTTAACAATAAAAATAAGCAAACCTAAGTAGCTTCTTAATGATGTTTTGCACTTCCTGCAAGGTCAGTTTCTTTGAGAGCTAAACCACAGATAAAAGTCCTCAGATCCACATGGTAGTAGACAGGAACACAATAACATTCCTTTCCCAAACTCCAGTCCATCTAGCTGCCCCAAATCCCAGTCCATTTGTAGCTGCAGAATCTGAAGATCTTATGGAACATGCTAATCATGAATGGGCAAGGCTGTTAGCATCCTATTGACATCTAATTAGAAAAGAAGGCAGAATATAATGCAGTCATAAAAGGTGGGGGAAGATGTGAAGCCAACTTAACGCAGCTTTGGGGTTTGGTACTGCAGAGTGCTCTTACATGTGATGTTAGGGGGAAAAACACTTACAGTATTCTAAATGTGATGGTGTATCTATTAGTAGGTGAGATAAAACCCAGCAAAGATCCCAGGAAAAAGAGGGTAAACCTCACTCTCAGAAGATCAAGCTAAGTGCATATTTTTGCTGCTGTTATTTACTGCTTTTCGTGATGAATTATATTGTCAGTGTAGTGTTATTTTTAATGTATTACTATTTTATTTTAATATTGTATGTATTTGCTGCCCTGAGATCTTTGGGTGAAGGTTAGATTACAACAGTTCTAAATAAATGAATAAAACCAGGTCCATGAATATGATTTTAATATATTTATTTAGTTTTGAAAAGTGTTTTCCAGCCTTCATCCGAAGGTTCCAGGGCTGGCAACAAAGCATTTATATACAGTTGTACCTTGGTTCTCGAACGCCTTGCTACTTGTCCATTTTGGCTCCCGAACACCACAAACCCGGAAGTGTTCCAGTTTTCAAACTTTTTTTGGAAGCCGAATGTCCGATGCAACTTATGCAGCTTCCAATTGAGTGCAGAAAGCTCCTGCAGCCAATCGGAAGCTGCGCCTTGGTTTTCAAATGTTTTCAAAGTCGAATGGACTTCTGGAACGGATTCCATTCGAGAACCAAGGTACAACAGTGTGTGTGTGTGTGTGTGTGTGTGTGTGTGTGTGTGTGTGTGTGTGAAAACAACAATGATGTCTCTAGAATGACTTAGGATATATTGTGTACATTGTTATCAACAACACAATTTTACACTGAGAAAGTCGGCTGCACGTCTGGCTTAGTCATGAAACACATTTGAGAGACTGATAGGGAAGGAAGCTTGCACCTTCCCTGAGAATTTCCCATACCCTCTAGCAAAAGTCTATATCACATTGAAAATCCTTGCAATATAACACACACAAAATCTTAGGCTACATGTGCTACAACTAAATAAACTTGCCTGGTTGCTCTTTGTCTGAGTTATGTCCCACAGGAAAGCAACTGCATCTCAGTAAGTATGGAAGTAATTCATAACCGGAATTTTTCAGCTCACAACCACAACAGCCCCTCCCCTCTAATTCCATTCAATATCTACAGTCCTCCCTAACCTGGCTTTTCTTTTAAAAAGCCAATTTGAGTCATAATGATTTATTTTGTGGAGAAATGACCCATCTAGTCCACCATCCTGTTTTCACAGTGGTCGACCAGAAGCCTCCAAGCTGCACCTGAGCACAGCAGCACTTTCCCTTCCTGCCGTTTCCAGCAACAGGTATTCAGAAGCATATTGCCTCTGACAGGGGAGGTAGATCACGCCATCATGGTTAGTAGCCACGGAAACAAAACAAAGCTCATCAAAAAGCCGTATTCTCAAGCATCACTGGCCAAATATGGTACTGATGGACACCTGAGAAGCTAGTAACCTACCTATGCAAAGCATAGGGCCCAAATCCAGAAATGGAACAAATCAAGCACAGCAGAAGGGCAGCGCATGAATATATAATATCAAGGCTGCTGAACATGGTATTTGATATACAGATATAAGCATGCTAGACCAATATTATTGTAACAGATCTGGGGTAACAGAGTTCTGGGTTACCAGGGCACTCGTAACTGCTAGAGTCAGTGGATATTAGAAATTAAGAAATGATAGAATTTAGATAATATTTGGAGTATTGATGGGAAGTTGCCAGACACTAGATTTAAAAGACAGGCTGAAGCAGTGATCCTGTTCAAGAGATCACTGATAGAGTTGCCATTAAGAACACAAGGAGAACCATCAGATAACCCTCATGGTTAGGGTTGCCATATTTCCAAAAGAAAAAACCAGGGCACCACGAAAGAGGAAGAGACCAAAATTGTTGAGGGTTTTTTTTTAACAAAACCACCAAAATTGTTGAGCTCCCCCCCCCCGCTTTTTAACAAAAACTCCAAAAAATAACAATTGATTGACTTGCCTAAAATCCAGGACAAAGCACCGCCTTTCAGAAATCCCCACCCCAAACATCAATTCCACCTTTGGCAGCCCTACTCATGGTCCCTTCCAATTCTTCAATTCCAGGCCATTAAAGAGCAACTGATCATGCAGATGCTGTTCTCCCCCAGCTGTGTGCTAGTTAGCAGAAGAAACATCAGAGTTGGGAGGGGGAGGTTAGAGGAAGCATGATGTCACACAGGAAAAACGTGGCCCTTTTGCAGGTCTGGATAAGGGGGGTGAGCAGACTGATGGGGAGAAGCTGCTTGGAGCAAGGATTCTTGGGAATGAGAAGGGTGGAGCCAGAACTCCAGGCTGAGGGCAGAACTATCATGGCAGGCAGGATGAAGGCAAGGCAGGGAGAGAAGCACAGAGATGTCTAGGAATCCAGTGGTGGGCTGCTATAAAGGACGCAGCGGCGTAGTGTGGGTTGTCAGCACCCGGGACAAGGCAAGTAATTTGCGCCCCCTAACCCGTGGATTTGCGCCCCCTAACCCGTGGATTTGCGCCCCCCAGATGTTGCGCCCGGTGCGGCCAGCCCCCCCTGCACCCACCACGCTATGCCACTGAAAGGACGAGCTTCTCCTGAGATGTGAATGCTGTGAAATCTCTCTGCTGAAAGCTTCCGGTGTAAACCTGTGCAAATAAATCATATTTCAATCGTATTTCAAAGACACTGCAGACACCGCCATGCCTCAGTTGGGGTGGCCGGCCCATAACATTACAAACAAATCAAACAGCAATGAAATAGGGTCCAAAGCCTTAAGATCTCACTCATGGTACAATCGTCCTCTGCCCTCAAGAGAGGTTGCTGCCTATTCCAACTGTTCTATTGTGAAAAGTTTTTGCCTTCACAGGGTGCCACATAGACTTTTAAGTGATATAATAATAATAACAACAACAACAACAACAACAACAATAATAATATTTTTTATTTATACCCCGCCCTCCCCAGCCAAGGCCGGGCTCAGGGCGGCTAACAAGCAATAATAAAAACAAGTTGAATGAATACAACTTAAAAACAAGATTAAAATACAACATTAAAATATTGAAACATTGAAACATTAAAATATTAAAATGCAGCCTCATCACAGGAGGAGAAAGAACATGTGATTTGGAAGGATATCTAGTGCAAGAAGGGCTAGCCTCAGCATTTGTTATCCTTGGGCAGCTGCTGGAGGTCCAGTATTATAGCAGGGCCATGACTGACAACTGCCCCGGGGCTCAAATTTGACCAAAAAATTTTCCAACCCAAGATGCTTAAGTTATTGCAGGAGGCAGGCATCTCTAATAAGCCCCAGCTAGCCAGCATTTTAATTTTCCACAAATGCACCTGGCATGGTATTTTTCTGGACACTGTAAGAAATATAAATGGAAACTAGCCCCTGTTGCCCAGTGCTGTTCAAAGCACTGCTGCAACCTAGCCACACCACGAGGTAAACCACCAGAGCCCAGTGCTGAAGGAGGAAACCACCCAAGAGTAGTTTGCTCAGTCCCCACATGCTCAGACTATCCCTGGTGCAAGTAACATTATGGAATCTGCTGGCTGCTATATTGCAGAACATTTCAGGAATAAGGTGTTCAGAAGAGTGGAAAAACAGAAATGGAAGAGTTAAAAAATATATATATTTCCAGAAGAAGTAGGTACGCAGCACGAGTAGCTAGGTTTAGCAATAATCCAGGCTCAGCTGCAGACAGGAAGCAGAGGAAATCTTGTAAGCCTGTTCTTATGAGGTTTCCAGCTTAGTTACTCGGATTCAAAACGCCCGAGGCAAAAGCCAAAATGGCCCTCCAAATCTTAAGAGTAACATCTACTGCTGTGTCCATCTAGCCTGGTCTACAAATTACTAAAATGCACTGGGGGGTATGTAAGAATATATACACTCCTAACTCCAGCCATGTAATATTAAGCACACTTTCAGGACTAAGGGAAAAACAACAACTCTGGGCTCCAAGATTCAGTTCAAAAGAGAGCGCTTCACTGAGTGATCAGAAAGAGGACAGTTGTCAACATTTACAACTGAGAATACAGGGAGAATTTTATTTATCACAAGTTAAGCAGCTTAGTACTTCATGTCAAGAATCAATTATTAAAGTCAGCCTAATAATCACAGAATCATAATAAATTCAGTAAAGTCAACTGTGGTAAATATTACACTAATTAGACATCTGTTCATTCAGATTCTATGGTTGAAGTCAAGGTCTGGCATACAGCTATGTTGTAAGAGTTGAAGTCATTTATGGCCCCAGAATATTCCTTAGGAGAATATATCCACTGAATTTTTCAATTCTCTTAAACCATGACTCTTATGACATGTTTATCTAGTGGCTTCCTTCACTCCTAGTTATCTACTGCAGAACATAGCCAAGACTTTGGGAAAAAGCAGGTACTTTTACCCTGCCAGTTTTCCTTATTGGATCAGAAGTGGGAAGGTAGCCAAAGGGACTGCAGATTATCCCTGTTGAGCAGGGGGTGGACAAATCTATTTCTAGTCTATGGCATCCCTGCCCCTGGTTTTACCCATAGCAGTTCCTTTCCTGCATCAATCTGAGATTTTTCTTTTTTAAAAAAATCCTCTCAAAATACATATGCAAATGCATTATTTTATATGTTTAAACTGTTGAGAACTGTTTTGCAACATGCAGGGAAGTGTGAAATCTGACGGATTGCTAAATTCCGATCTGCGCTAAAAGGTGTGGAGGAACCCATTTTGTGTGCAGTTTCACAAAGATTCCATTCTCCAAACACTCCAAGACGGCATATGGGCATTTTGTTTGTGCACTGTGATGATGATTTGATATGTGAAAACACCACACTGACATCCATCAAAAATAGCTGCGCGCCCACATCCTTAAAGTCAAATATAAGAAAATGCTTGGTGGCTATGGCTACAATTCAACCCCTCTCCTTTGCACTGGAAGGGGACAGATGGATTGGGGCCTCTCCACCCAGTCTTGCTTGCCTTAACCACCTGCTGCCCATGGAATAAGAGGAGCAGCATTCCACCCCATGTACACCCCACATTGAGTCTTAGCTGATTATTAAACAGCAAATGGTGAATCACATCCTTTTCCGGCAGGGTATCAAGAATCTCCTGGATTTAATTTTCTCAACTTTTGCTGCTTCTGTTGGTGAATCAATTTGAATGGTAGCCAGATTTATAGGGGGCCTTTTAAGGTTGATTAAAATAACCCCAGCATTGAGAGGATTATATCTCACTAGGGAAGCTGTAGATCCAGCTTTGTATAGAATAAATGCCATTTCTTTCTCAGCACTCTTATCTATCTTTTGCACATAATCCTAACTTTCCTTCAAGAGCAGAGAGATGAGGAAGTTGGCAATTGGTCTGGATACCCAAAAGACTACTTGGCACACCATGGTCCCTGGAGCTGAATATGCAGTTGGCTCCTTTTCTCCAACAGAATATCTGGGGGGGGGGGGGGGTGATCAACATTCTCATATTGGTTTGTTCAGCTACTGTCAGAAAAACAAACATTTCCATTAAGGACATGGACGTGCTTTTGTATCATGCTGTATATGGAAGTGTAATAAGATAACACGGAGAATAAAGATGCGTATGTCCTTGTGCCCCAGCCAGATACCGTATTTTTTGCACCATAACACTCACTTTTTTCCTCCCAGAAAGTAAGGGGAAATGTCTGTGCGTGTTATGGAGGGAATGCCTACGGGTGGCATGCCTACGGATTTTCCTCCTCTAAAAACTACGTGCGTGTTATGGTCGGGTGCGTGTTATGGTACTTTTAAAATTCTGGCAGAAAGAGTTTTAGGATTGCCACAGGGAAATAAGGACTAAGGTTAGGCCTCATCTTTTCTTCCTTCAGTTGTCAGTAGCATCTGGGCACCTTGCTAGGAGGTTTTGGGGACTGGACCTTTGGAGATATAGGGCCTAGTACAGATGCATCTGACTTGCTACAGCTTCTGACTGCCCATCCTGTGGATACCTTTTTGATTAACATGCAGTGCAATTCCATGCAAGTTTATTTAGAAGCAAGACCCTCTGCTGCAGCCCAACCATGCAACCCCGTGGGTGCTTAATAATAGGTCAGTCCCACTGTGTGGTCTAATACTGCAAAGCTAAACACACTTACTAGGAGGGAGTAAGCCCCCTTGACCATGATATGACATTCTTCCGAGCAAACCTGCATGGGGTTGTACTATAAATGTATTCATTCTAACTGGTACATTATGTACATATTCTCTGCTTATAACTCTGCACAAACAACATGAGGTGGATTGATCTCTTGGAAACATTTGGGGGCCGCCACGGGAGAGGAGTGATGGAAGGGATATCCAGCAGTTGCACACAATATAATACCACATTCTACTTAATCTGTTCAAAGTACCAGGGTAAAATGAACACACAAAGCACCAATATTAAGAGGGGCTTCTCACTGTCCAGGGTGTAAGGATAGCCACTCTCAATTACATCCTAAAAATTAACACTATTTCTTTAAAAGGTCTCATGATATTTGACTTTAAAAAACAAACTGTTGTCAAGTGATAACCCTGTTGTTATATCAGTTGTTACCTGTTCTTCCTAAATTAGATAATTAGAATGGGGGGGGGCGTTCCAAGAGGAGGTGATCTGGCTTGGTTCTTGACTTTAGTTTTCCTGCCAACTCTTGATAGAATATGCCTACCACTTGCAATGAAAGCTTGGTGCCCTTAACAATATTTGGTAAATGCTGAACTCCAGCTCAACTGCAGCCAGATCAATAGAGTTCTTATCAAAGGGATGTAAACAACATAAAAAGACCATTTCTGCTTTATGATTTAAAACCACTGCAATAGCAGAGAACCCATTTGTTAGAAAGCATGGTGACCATCTGGGATTGGGGTATAGAAGCGATTTCAAGACGCAGAAGATCAAATTCTTCACTGTCTAAAAGCCAAGCCAGGCCTTATCTTGGTAATATGGTCCCAGCCCCACATTTGCTGAGGCAATAGGGAACACAGAGGTGAGGTGACATTTCTGAAGGGGGGCTGGCAGGTGCAAAGGGTGATGTATTTCTCCCCAGTTGGGCTACCTTTTGGTTCAGAATCCAGGTAGCAGGAAAGCCTTAAAATTGCAGAGTTTGAGATTTGTAGGGAAGAATCAGTGGTGTTGGGGGTGGGGAGGGAGAGGGGAGTAAAGAACCCCTTGCCACCTATACATTCCAGCTATGTGAGCAATGTAGCTTGTTTCCATTGGCGGAATATGTTTTCCACTTATGGAAGGCTTGTTTCTAGTGGAAGAGCCATATGCCTAGAATTTCCCAGACATAGTGCTTTTTTCTGGGGGGACATAGGGGTACACATACCCCTAAACATTTTGTGAATCTTTGTACTTTTGTCCATTTACTGTATTTGTCAAATAAGCTCAACAACTTTTTACTGTTTGAAATATGGCACCTCTACTATATGGGAAAGTGGCCAGAGATCCAGATGAACTTTTTGAATTGTGCAAGCTGTTATCTGCCTTGTGGCCCTGATCCGGGGGGGGGGGGGCTAACAAGTTGACGCAACCTGTGGACAACCTGCCCCACCATGGATCCCGTCCTGAATTAGTCTGAAGGTATGGCTAATGTTTAATAAGATTGTTTAAATTACAAAAACTCCTAATTAAACATATAGCCTGGGAAGGGAAGGGGGAAATAGATGTTGCATCTCCTTTCCTCTGGCTACCAACCAAGAGTAGAGAGGAGGGTCAATTTTGCTGAATGGGAAGCCACCCTACACCTGACAGGACTGATGCCTCTGTTGACATTCTGCATGATGCTGTTCTAGAGCAGGAAGGAGAGTTAGAGTCATGTAGTTCCTACCTTCTCCAGGGAAGATGCAGCTGGTAGTCAGGGTAGCTTTAACCCCTTGTGCTGGGGCTTCCTGCCCAATGCCTGCCTCTCCTGTCTGATACCCCACCTGTTGATAGCCATGGATAGCTCTGGGCCATCCAACCCGACTTGTAGCAAACCATGGATGTCTGTACCTGACTTGTCCAACTCCTGAGCCCCTCTGAATATGCCCGATATGACTTGGAGCTTGGATGAATCTGATGCGCAGCTCCAGTTTATACCCTACCAATGTTTTTATATTTTAACTATTTCCTTACTCACCATACTTCTTATGCTATAATACAATTCCTGATACACTGTGGCTGATATAATAATACATTTTATGATTCTTTGCATTCAGACCTTGCCCCAGAAATATATTAATTCAAGTAGTTTTCTCTCGGCAAGAGAAGTACAAGAATTTTTTTTGGGAGGGGGGATTTCTAATTGTTACACTAAGCTTCTATTAGATTGCCTTTTGCCACAAAGGTGTGTTTTTTGGATACACTGGAGACAGTGTATCAGAAATTAATTTGTCCAAAGCAGGTTAAGATCTGACCCCGTAGGGATAAAAGGCATTAGTTCAGTCACACTCACTCGCTTTAACAGAGCTCTCTGTGTTACTGCAATTTCAGCCTGTCTTGTTCCCCGATGCCCTGTGGGCTTCTGCTCAAGATCAGGATCAGGAAAGGACATGGCACTCCTACCAAGCTATAGTGATACTAAAAATGTGCAGTGGGGCTCCTGTAGATGCCAGAAATGAAATGGTCTACAACAGATTGGTGCCACTCTGTTACTCTGTGATGGGTTGGCTTCTTTGTGATTAGTTTTGTGGTACCTAGAAAGGAACTCAACAGAATTGGATAAGACCGCCCATGTCTGAGACTGCCGCTGACTTGATTTAAGTGGGGTTGCCATATGTCTGGATTTAGTTGTCAATAAAAACAATACAGGATCATATTCCATAATTCTACCTCAATACTTTTTAGCAAAATGATATACCCACCATATATGTAAATGAAATATAAGTCTTTCCAAGTTCCAAGATGTTGAATTCCTGTTCTACTATTGAACCATTAGTCTCAAAAGAAAGTTATCTCACATTTCTAGAATAAAAAACCACTACAGTGGTACCTCAGGTTAAGAACTGAAGGTCCGTTCTTAACCTGAAATTGTTCTTAACCTGAAGTACCACTTTAGCTAATGGGGCCTCTCACTGCCGCCGGGCCGCCACCGCCTCACGATTTCTGTTCTCATCCTGAAGCAACGTTCTTAACCTCTGGTATTATTTCTGGGTTAGCGGAGTCTGTAACCTGAAGCGTCTGTAACCTGAAGCATCACTATACTTGCAAAGAAGGGTCTTGGCCTTCAGCCTAACCCCCCACCCAAAGAACACAATAACAACATCATAACAATATATAACATAGCTATGTAGGTAGGTGCACAGTCCATTTCAAAGTTACATTTCTCCCTATGAATGTGTTCAAAGGATGGCTCTTAAGAGCTATTTGCATATAGGGGAACATACTGTGCAAACAGGGCACATCTAGAGACAAGGTGTATTGGGGGAAAAAAGTTAAATATATTAACTGCCTTGTAGCCATTCCCCTTTCATATACAGCCCCTCTACAGCTACAACCTCCTGTTGTCATGCTTTCATCCACTTGGGTATTACTCTTTTTTGTGTTAGCCATATTTAAAATGCCAGGAATGAGAGAATTTTGGCAAACTAGTTTCATGGTTAAAACAAAAAAAATTCCACATGTGTATCTGAAGAAGTGTGCATGCACACGAAAGCTCATACCAAGAACTAACTTAGTTGGTCTTTAAGGTGCTACTGGAAGGATTTTTTTTGTTTTGACTATGGCAGACCAACACGGCTACCTATCTGTAACTAGTTTCATGGTTGTACAGAATGCAGTGCACCAAGAATATGGATTCAGATTTTGCTCTGTTTTATTTGCTCTGTGGTCAAAATAAATCCTTACCCCACAAGGAATTAACCGCTTACTTTGTTATAGCCGCCCGCGTGGAAATAGCATGATATTGGAAAGGTGATGAGGATTTCTCCTAAAGGTTCTGGCAGCTGGCAGTGGCTGACAAGCTTATGTACCAATACAGTCTAGCTAGGGAAGACATTAAGCATGACACATTTCAAGAAATTTGGGTGCCCTTTCTCGCATTGTTTAATTCCAACCTAGAAGACTTCTACCTTGGGGGGGATTCTTTAAGTATAGGTAAAAGGTAAGGGATGTGGGTGGCGCTGAGCCACTTGGGCTTGCAAATTAGAACGTCAGCAGTTTGAATCTGCACAACAGGGTGAGCTCCTGTTGCTCTGTCCCAGCTGCTGTCAACCTAGCAGTTCGAAAGCATACCAGTGTGAGTAGATAAATAAGTACCACTGCGGTGGGAAGGTAAACAGTGATTTCCATGCGTTCTGGAACTCATCACTATGTCCCGTTGCGCCAGAAGTGGTTTAGTCATGCTGGCCACACGACCTGGAAAGCTGTCTGTGAACAAACACCAGTTCCCTCAGCCTGAAAAGTGAGAGGAACGCCACAACCCCATAGTCACCTTTGACTGGGGTCCTTTACCTTTTTAAGTATAAATTTATATGTGCTTTGATAGTTACTTTTTCATGAACCTATTTTGTATGCATACATTGTGTGATTAGCAGACAGTCAAATGAGAAACACGATTTGCATGAACAATTGTTGAACCCTTTCTTATTGTTGTCACGTTTGTTTATCTTGAAAGGAAAGGAACGGAGGTGCACTATGGGTTGGATCCAGACTTAGATGCCATTAAAAGCAATGGGGTAAACTACTCAAGACTTGGCCCATTGATTTCAGTGGAAATTCAACACAACTAACTTAGGGCACAATTGTAAGCAGATCTCTGGCTCAGCCAGCTGGTTCTGGGCCACACAGTGGCCTCAAACCTAGCTCCCCATCATAGGCTCCCCATCCCAACTCAGCTAGGGGCTCAGCTGTCTGAGTCAAAACCAATGTGAACACAGTAGGAGCTGCACCCTGGAAAATAAGGAGCAGTAGCAGCATTGACCCACAGGGAGAAGCAGCCACAGAGTCAGTTTGGGAGGGTTAGAAGCCCCAATAATACCCCCATCTCATATGTGGAGGACCAGCAGCAGCCACAAACACACCTAACAGAGGCTGGCAGAGCACTCTAAGCTGCCCTGCAGCACTCAGGAGCACTGGTCCCTCTGGAGGGTGGTAAATGCCACCACTAGCTTCCAGCCCCCAGTACTACTTGCTTTGCAGGGAATCTGGCATCATGGCTGCCAAGAACATGTGGAGAAATGTAAAGGGTTGCCAGTCATGGGCAGGGGAAGGCACCTGCAACCTCCACCTTCATTACCATCCAAATGTTTGATTGCCTGCAGATACACAACTACATACACTGCAGACTTGGTAATAATGGCTCTCTCCCACATCTGGTATTTAATTTTAAAACATAATTGCTAGTCACATCATCAGTGTCATGTGTGGTTAAGACCCTCAGAAAAAAAGGAGACACCATCTATTTAATGGTTATCTAGGGCAAAATGCAAACCTAGTCTGAAACGGTGAAATCAGCTATGATTAAATGGGCACAAGACATTGGTTATGATATTATGTTTGCTGACTGGGAACAGTTATGGACCACCGGTATTAAGTTTACGGCATGTAGTACCTTGAAAGAGAACATAATGAAAATGATTTACAGGTGGTACATGACCCCAGTCAAGCTTGCAAAGATCTACCATTTGCCCAATAATAACTGCTGGAAATGTAAGGAATCTGAAGGAACTTTTTACCACCTTTGGTGGACCTGCCCAAAGATTAAGGCCTACTGGGAAATGATCTATAATGAAATTAAGAAAGTCCTTAAGTGGACATTTGTAAAGAAACCGGAGGCTTTTCTCTTGGGCATGGTCGGCCAACTGGTACCAAAAAAGGATAGGACATTTTTTATGTATGCAACTACAGCAGCAAGAATCCTGTTGGCAAAGTATTGGAAGATGCAAGAACTACCTACTCTAGAAGAATGGCAGATGAAGGTGACGGAATACATGGGACTGGCAGAGATGACCGGCAGAATCCGTGACCAGAGGAAAGAGACAGTGGAGGAGGATTGGGGAAAATTTAAAGTATATCTTAAAAATTGTTGTAAAATTGTGGATTGATAAGATGTTAAGGGGTAAGAAACGGAGAATTACAGCTGTAAATGTTAATCTTAAGAAAATTCAAAAGAGAGTTAATTAGAAAAATTGATTTAAGGGTTGCTAAAAAAATGGAAAAATAAGGATGCGGTAAAAGGGAGGTATGGGGAAGTCAATATTATTTGTATGTTTTTGTGTGTTGAAATATATGTGTTTTATTGTGTTTGTTATATGTTATATGTTTTGAAAATCATTAAAAATTATTATAAAAAAAAATGCAAACCTAGTCTGCTTCATTTATTCATATTCAAAATGGCCACAAGATCTTTACTATTGAGAGATATGGAATTATTTGGAGTGGAAATGGGGGAGGGGAAGGAGGTATACTGAGCAGAAAACAATTGCTTCCAACCATCCAAATGTTAGATGAGATGATACCACTTGTAGACTCATAGTATAGAGAGCTCAAGTGTGCAATTTAGACACAAACCCCTGCCAAGTCTATTATTATATTTTATTCGTCCACTGCACAGTTTCACATTGATGACTATGCTAATAGCATCATTTCAAGAGTGGAAGCAGAGCCTGAAAATGGACACAATTTGCTGCCCTGACAAAAGGGAAATTTATGTCAGGCACCAGCAGGGTCTGTGCATTCATGAGACCAGAGTGTTATTCTTGCATATGAGTTATTTGGTGATGAACAGGAATCACAGAAGTGGTGCAAAAGTGGGAGGTAATTTAAGCAATGCTATCATTTGAAATGGGCTCAGGTTGTGAGATATGGATTGGCTGCAAACTGCAGACCACTTGAATGCAAGTTAGTGGATTAGTTTTTTTCCAATAGAATGTAATGTGTCTCCTGAAAATAAGACCTTTCCTCTCTCGTTTTTAATCAGATAAAGCAGAGCCACCTTGCAATGTTTCGTAGAATAAATATGTAAAGCTACCTTCCAGCTAAGACTATTTTTTGTATACCAAGGTGGGGATTCGGAGCCAACAGTGGACTCATGTGACCACATTTTTTCACTATTTTTCATAGTTTCAAGTTGTGGCCATTTCAATCCCAAATATGTTGTCATGTTAATCCATCCCATGTTGGAGCAGAATAAGGAATTAGTCAATTAATTGTAATAGTGATCCAGTGGCTGCTTTCAGTCCTTGAAGGAAGGGATATATGTGTGATCTGATACAACCTACCCCCACCCCCCCTTCATGGATCACTGCCTTGCCGTGGCGAAGGGGCTTGAAGAACTCAGAGAAGCTATGAACTATGCCGAGCAGGGCACCCAAGATGAACAGGTCATAGTGGAGAGTTTTGACCAAACGTGATCCACCTGGAGGAGGAACCGGCAAGCCACTCCAGTATCCCTGCCAAGAAAACTCCATGGACAAAGACAACAGGCATATAAAAGTTATGACGCTGGAAGATGAGCCCCTCAGGTCGGAAGGCGTCCAACATGCTACTGGGGAAGAGCGGAGGGCAAGTACAAGTAGATCCAGAGCTGATGAAGCGGCTGGGCCAAAGCCGAAAGGACGCTCAGTTGCGGATATGCCTGGAAGCGAAAGGAAAGTCCAATGCTGTAAAGAAAAATATTGCATAGGAACCTGGAATGTAAGAACCATGAACCTGGGTAAGTTGGAGGTGGTCAAAAATGAGATGGCAAGAATAAATATTGACATCCTGGGCATCAGTGAACTAAAATGGACGGGAATGGGTGAATTCAGTTCGGATGACCATCATATCTACTACTGTGGGCAAGAAACCCGTAAAAGAAATGGAGTGGCCCTCATAGTCAACAAAAGAGTGGCGAAGGCTGTACTGGGATGCAATCTCAAAAATGATAGAATGATCTCGATACGAATCCAAGGCAGACCTTTTAACATCACAGTAATCCAAGTTTATGCACCAACTACTGGTGCTGAAGAAACTGAAATTGACCAATTCTATGAAGACTTACAACACCTTATAGAAGTGACACCAAAGAAGGATGTTCTTCTCATCATAGGGGATTGGAATGCTAAAGTAGGGAGTCAAGAGATAAAAGGAACAACTGGCAAGTTTGGCCTTGGAGATCAAAACGAAGCAGGGCAAAGGCTAATAGAGTTCTGTCAAGAGAACAAGCTGGTCATCACAAACACGCTTTTCCAACAACACAAGAGACGACTCTACACATGGACATCACCAGATGGGCAGCATCGAAATCAGATTGATTATATTCTCTGCAGCCAAAGATGGAGAAGCTCTATACAGTCAGCAAAAACAAGACCTGGAGCTGACTGTGGCTCAGATCATCAGCTTCTTATAGCAAAATTCAAGCTTAAACTGAAGAAAGTAGGAAAAACCACTGGGCCGGTAAGATACAATCTAAGTCAAATCCCTTATGAATACACAGTGGAAGTGAGGAACAGGTTTAAGGATTTAGATTTGGTGGACAGAGTGCCTGAAGAACTATGGATGGAGGCTCGTAACATTATACAGGAGGCAGCAACGAAAACCATCCCAATGAAAAGGAAATGCAAGAAAGCAAAGTGGCTGTCCAATGAGGCCTTACAAATAGCGGGGGAGAGAAGGCAAGCAAAATGCGAGGGAGATAGAGAAAGATACAGGAAATTGAATGCAGATTTCCAAAGAATTGCAAGGAGAGACAAGAAGACCTTCTTAAACGAGCAATGCAAAGAAATAGAGGAAAGCAATAGAATGGGAAGAACCAGAGATCTGTTCAAGAAAATTGGAGATATGAAAGGAACATTTCGTACAAAGATTTCCATAATAAAGGACAAAAGTGGAAAGGACCTAACAGAAGCAGAAGACATCAAGAAGAGGTGGCAAGAATACACAGAGGAATTATACCAGAAAGAAATGGATGTCCCGTATACCCCAGGTAGTGTGGTTGCTGACCTTGAGCCAGACATCCTGGAGAGTGAAGTCAAATGGGCCTTAGAAAGCACTGCAAATAACAAGGCCAGTGGAAGTGACGGTATTCCAGCTGAACTATTTAAAATTTTAAAAGATGATGCTGTTAAGGTGCTACACTCAATATGCCAGCAAGTTTGGAAAACTCAGCAGTGGCCAGAAGATTGGAGAAGATCAGTCTACATCCCAATCCCAAAGAAGGGCAGTGCCAAAGAATGCTCCAACTACCGCACAATTGCACTCATTTCACACGCTAGCAAGGTTATGCTTAAAATTCTACAAGGAAGGCTC
The DNA here is from genome assembly GCF_964234715.1 of Podarcis melisellensis. Taxonomy (NCBI): domain Eukaryota; kingdom Metazoa; phylum Chordata; class Lepidosauria; order Squamata; family Lacertidae; genus Podarcis; species Podarcis melisellensis. Next base: position 53,836,055 of record NC_138538.1, read on the forward strand.
AAGCAGTATGTGGACCGAGAACTCCCAGAAGTGCAAGCTGGATTTAGAAGAGGCAGAGGAACCAGAGACCAAATTGCAAACATGCGCTGGATTATGGAGAAAGCTAGAGAGTTCCAGAAAGACATCTACTTCTGCTTCATTGACTATGCAAAAGCCTTTGACTGTGTCGACCACGGCAAACTATGGCAAGTTCTTAAAGAAATGGGAATGCCAGATCACCTCATCTGTCTCCTGAGAAATCTCTATGTGGGACAAGAAGCTACAGTTAGAACTGGATATGGAACAACTGATTGGTTCAAAATTGGGAAAGGAGTACGACAAGGCTGTATTTTGTCTCCCTGCTTATTTAACTTATATGCAGAATTCATCATGCGAAAGGCCGGGCTGGATGAATCCCTAGCCGGAATTAAGATTGCCGGAAGAAATATCAACAACCTCAGATATGCAGATGACACAACCTTGATGGCAGAAAGTGAGGAGGAATTAAATAACCTTTTAATGAGGGTGAAAGAGGAGAGCGCAAAATATGGTCTGAAGCTCAACATCAAAAAAACGAAGATCATGGCCACTGGTCCCATCACCTCCTGGCAAATAGAAGGGGAAGAAATGGAGGTAGTGAGAGATTTTACTTTCTTGGGCTCAATGATCACTGCAGATGGTGACAGCAGCCATGAAATTAAAAGACGCCTGCTTCTTGGGAGAAGGGCAATGACAGGCCTAGACAGCATCTTGAGAAGTAGAGACATCACCTTGCCAACAAAGGTTCGTATAGTTAAAGCTATGGTTTTCCCAGTAGTGATGTATGGAAGTGAGAGTTGGACCATAAAGAAGGCTGATCGCCGAAGAATTGATGCTTTTGAATTATGGTGCTGGAGGAGACTCTTGAGAGTCCCATGGACTGCAAGAAGATCAAACCTCTCCATACTGAAGGAAATCAAACCTGAGTGCTCACTGGAAGGACAGATTGTGAAGCTGAGGCTCCAGTACTTTGGCCACCTCATGAGAAGAGAAGACTCCCTGGAGAAGACCCTGATGTTGGGAAAGATGGAGGGCACAAGGAGAAGGGGGCGACAGAGGACGAGATGGTTGGATAGTGTTTTCGAGGCTACCAGCATGAGTTTGACCAAACTGCGGGAGGCAGTAGAGGACAGAGGTGCCTGGCGTTCTCTGGTCCATGGGGTCACGAAGAGTCGGACACGACTAAACGACTAAACAACAACAACAACAACAACCCCCACCCCACAAAAAGGAATGGTAGCAATATTTGCTTTAATACACTACTATTCCCTGAAAGGGAAGCTGTCAGTGTGAGATGGAGCATCAGGAATTTTACTCAACAAGAGCCATCTATAAAATCCCATTACACTTCTCAGAAAATGCCTGTTATTTATTTTATATTTTCAAATCCACCTCCATCTGTGCTGAGAGGTTTTTCTTAGGTCACATACTCAATAATCCTTCCACACTTTGATGTCACATATTCAATAATTGTCTGTCTTCCACTCTTCTTTGCTCCTTAATCCATCTCCCCTGATTAGCAGCAATTTCACCTTCAAAACACCCCTGCTTCTCCGGCCAAGCATCTGACTGATTTTCTGTTTATGTAACATTTGCAAATGTTATTTCCTTTCTGCTCTGAGTTTCACATAGCAACACCTGCCTCCGCACTGCATTAAACAGCAACACCATTTCAAAATTTGCATTTGGGGCTATGTCTATTAGAGCAACACTCTCCCTTTTTGCAGCTAGAACATTACAAAAGCAAGCATGTTCAATTCAGACCATGTATTCAGCATAGAGTGATCACAAAGGTTGCTTCAAAGTCTTGATGAAATAGGTAGGTTCTTTGGCTTTATTACCATTGATAGTCCCATAGAAAGAGACATTTCAGAAGTTTTACAATGCTAATCACAGGAGGTGTTTTCCAACAGATCAGCCTTCACAAACCTGGTACCCTACAGTTATTTTGGACTAAAAGAGTCACCCTGATGAGATGTGTAGCCCCAAACATCTGGAGGACACCAAGTTGGGAAAGGCTGCAATAGATAGTCTCCCAGACAGCAGATGAATTGCAACAGAGACTTGATCAGACCTGTGCAATGTGGAACTGGTCATGCAGCTAAAGGTTATATGCAGAAGAACCAAGGAAGTAGAAGACAGGGCACTGTAGTAGCATGTTTGAGTAAAAAACACAACCCTACTGAATTATTGCCCGTGCTGGATTATTGCCACAATGTCTCAATGTGCTCTTGAATCATCAAGACACTGTGTGATGGTGCATGCGGAAGATAAAAGAACAGTTTTAGATAGATGCTTAGCTACTATTTCAGTGTGAGGTTGCTCACTCACCGGATTGTTGTACATCTGAACAATGAGCTGCTTGACACCGTGGAGAGTGGGATGAGCCCAAGGTGAGGGATCTGCCCAGTGCCTGTTTAAATCAAAGCCCATTAGGGAGCACCTGTAAAAACAAAGACAGGACAAGTCGTCAGGACTCAAGAGGCCAGTTTGAGTGTGTGGTGATGGAAGTTTGGTTTCTCACACTACCTACTTTTCTTTCAGCCGCCCACCACTCCAGGTGAACTCCTGCCTTGCCAAACTGACACCAATTGCAGGCTGAAAGTCCGTCACTCATCTCACTCCATGTATCTCTGTGTTATTGGGATGGATAGAGGGAATCACACTAAAGGCGTCTAACAAAGATAATCAAGTTACAGATAGGTAGCCGTGTTGGTCTGCCATAGTCAAAACAAAAAAAATTCCTTCCAGTAGCACCTTAAAGACCAACTAAGTTAGTTCTTGGTATGAGCTTTCGTGTGCATGCACACTTCTTCAGATACACTTCAGATATTTCGTGCATGCACACGAAAGCTCATACCAAGAACTAACTTAGTTGGTCTTTAAGGTGCTACTGGAAGGAATTTTTTTTGTTTTGACTATGGCAGACCAACACAGCTACCTATCTGTAACTGGAACTATGGAAGGCACCACATTGAGCTGCATGAAATGGAAGTCCAGTGTATCTGAAGAAGTGTGCATGCACACGAAAGCTCATACCAAGAACTAACTTAGTTGGTCTTTAAGGTGCTACTGGAAAGATAATCAACTTTGGTTGTAATAGGTGCACATTTTGTGCTTCTCCTTCCCATAAGGCTGGTGCGCAGCTTGAAACCTAATATGCCCAAAAGGGTCTATTCTGATTGTCTTCTACCTACTCCCAGACACTGCATCAAGACTTTCAGCAAAGGAAGACCAAGATAGTTTGATTAACACCAGCAGCCTCTCTCTCTTTCCCACCTTGTGGTTTTAACATCCCAATGGAGAGATCTGGGGGCACGAAAGCTTGCCCACTGTTTTGTATCCTTTAATAAAAGTACTGCCCTAATTATGGATTTGGGTTTTATATCAAAGGGTACAATATAGAAATTCCTGAAAATAAGGAGGAACCACACAAAGTCACAACTTTTGCTATATGTAAAATGAAACAATAAAAAAGCCATTTTGCTACTATACTCTAGAGCTTCTAGAGAAGCAAAGAGCTTTCACTTGATACTAGGTGAATGGCTATTACAATCTATTATTTAAACATATCTATGGAAACAGCTGAGATTTGTTCTTGTAAAGCTGTCTGATGAAAATCCCCAAAGTCTGAGAAGGAATAAGGAGAGAGAAAGAACATTCATAAATACTAAGCCACACATTCTGCAGCTAAAAATGGGGAGAAAGTAAAGGAGAGGGAAGCTGAAATAAAAAATTAGTTTGTAATCCACAAACTAATTAAGCTGTAGATCCTGAACTAAATGTGTTTTGCACAATAGTTTATTTCCTATTCAGTTGTCTTAGGGCTGCAGTGTTATAAGGGAGGGAGCTCCATTGAACTGAATGGGACTTACTTTTGAGGAGGCATATGTAAGATTGCATATTAGCATTTTAAAACATGGGGGGGCCAATCTGTAGTATAAATGTCATAAGCAGCACAGATATCCATCTGGTAACCCTGAAAGGAGCTGGGAGGCCATGAAACCCAGCTGTGGCATGTGGTAGACAGTCAGGGCAACACTCCAGCTTGGCTCTCCAGAACTGCAAGATGCCACGTCAAAGCACTGGAAGTGGGGAATGCATTCTGCACTGGAATGCCACCAGAATGGCTCTGTCCATATTCTAGATTTTAACTGTGGCCCATGTGCCAAAAACCTTGCCTTTAAATCAGACCATTTCTTGGTCTTTTGGAAGGGAAATGTACTAATGGGACAGCATTAAGATGAGAGAGAATCAGCCCACGGTAAAACACACTGTAGGGAACCCAACAGTTTCTTCAGTCCCCTTCTCCCCAGGTATCTTGGCCTGAGCAAGCTGAAAGGCTGTCCTTTTTCAATTGAAAAATCTAACCTCCCTTCCTCACTCAGATATACAGTTGCTTCAGATGGGGAGGGGGGGATTCCCTTCAAATACTTGCAAGTGGCCAAGAAAAGACTGGACCCCCACTTTCAAGTATTTTGGAGGTTGTGTTTGAAACAAGCATGCACCCTGATGTGATGCATGTATGATTTGTACTTAGGGAAAAAATCTTGTGAGAAGCAGCTCTGATTCACCCTGGGCATATAATTTATCCCTTGAAAGAGCTCTTGGCTGCCTGCTATTGTCAAGGAAGATTTAATAACATGCCTGAAGATGTGTGTTATTTTTGGTTTGCTTATTTTTCTTACAGTCCTTCCTTGCTTTCAAGAGTGTTCAATCTATAGAAAATCGCTGGGACCTCTGACTTTTCTTCCTTTGATTTCCCCTGTCTTTTATTTCCTGCACCCACTATATGCCTGCAGAGTCTCTTACAGGCCTATTCCCAGAAGGTGAGAGAAATGGAGAAGAATGGGCTAAAGGAGTTAAAGAAATCCTTTTTCATGCCCATGATTTATTACAAAAAGAACTGCACACACTTCCCGTCTGCTTTGTGAGGAAATGCTGGTTCACTGAATCAGTACTGGGTGAATGTACAGATAATACCCCACACAAAGCCTGCCAGTGCAAATCCACAAATGGCACTAGTGGGAAGGGTCAGGATTTGAAAATGAAAAAGGGAAGGGGAGCATAAAAGTACCATCTCTCTCTCTCTCTCTGCCCCTCCCCATGAGAGTTGAGAGCGGGCATAATTGGACTGTGTTGCCACTTTACTTGAAGGCATGAATGCTGGCTGGAACTCTTCTGAGTCTGTAGCATGTAGCAGGAAAAGTCTTGTGCATGCAACAACCACAAAACCAAAGTCTTAAAACTGTACATCAACACTTTGCTTCCTATATTAAAAGAATTATTTAAGCACTACTTAACTTATCTGAGGTTTTCAGATTTCAAAATCAGCTGCACTTAGGGATGGGGGAAAATTCCCAATTTCCCCAATTTTAAATTCAGTTTGCTACTTTTCCACATTGGTTTGCATTACAAATAATTAAAAAGTTCTCATGAAAATTTTGGAAGCATAAATTAGGAAAGTTGTGAATGGACCCCCCCCTGATGGCACTCCAGACCAGGGCTTGACATGCTATTTTTTTCCTTAGGTTAAATTCAAATGTCATTTCCCTCTCCATGCGGTGTCTTTTTATTTTATACTTTGGCCATGAAATTGTAGCATTCATGTCAATGCAAGTTATATATGGGACTGGATCACTGTGCTTGAGGAAGGTCTTTTCTGGTGGCCTGACACTATTGGGACCTGACTCCAGTGACAGCCACTTCTGTTGCTATGCCAATGCTTGCGTCTTATGCATTCGGTGCAAAAATGCTTGAGTTCCACTTGCAGAAGTGGGCCAGATGGTGCCAACATTATGTGGCATCCTCAAGGCCATCTAAAGCCCCAAAGGAGCCAACATCATTAGCAAAACCTAGTGCATTGCTAAGGGCTTTTAAAATGGCAAGTGATACAAGTTCGTTAGCTCGGCTCCACATGCCAATGCAGGATTCTGGGTTAGCAGATATGGCATGAACAGCAGTTTGCACCACAGCAGTTAGTGGCTTTGCAGGAGCAGGGCATTCTGATTAGATTTCTCATTTTGCTTTTATTCATTCCAAACCCACAGGGCAATTTGGTAATGAGGCATGGCATTTGGCTGCATTTCCACCCGGCCAGCTTTCTGCACCGTTTTGCTTATGTGGACTTATAGCTCTAAGAGAACTCACAAAAGAATATTTAATAATGAGTTTCTTAGCACAGACAGAGTGGGCAGATCAGCATTAGCTGCTGAAGGCCACATGGTGGAGTCGACGTTTGTAGAATGAGTGACACAATTTTAAACAGGGAGTGATAGTTAACAAAGCACTCCTCCATTTTCTCTTGTTAAATAAAAATAAATGTGCAGTGATACATGTCTCCTTCCCATGTGCCCACCCATTTCCCCCCCCCCCCCCAACTTGTGGGAGTGCTACTTCCTGGCACGAACATCAAGGAAGAACTGGGGCATTCCACAGCATGCACTGCATTCCTCTAAGATCAGCAAGAAATACCTTGATTCAATGTTTATTTTCTTCTCTTTCACACAAATCTCAGTAAGGCCAGAGGAAGAAAGCACCAGTCTGTGCATAGCTGCATGTGTGGCTTCATTTAAATATACACAATGTATAATGGTGCTTTGCCTAACTAACACAAGCCTCCACTATAAATAGCTAAGTGGGCAAGAAATGAAATGAAAAAGAAAATGCACCAATGGCTGAGATATTTTTTTTTGCGGGGGGGACCTAAGTAGTCTTCATCACACATACAGCTATTTTTAAAAGTAGTCTGGTTTTAATAGTTATCAAACATTCCTCCACTGGCTATGTAAATCACTAGTTAAGAGACACTAGTCTTATTTTCTAATATAGACCTGCATTCCTCATTCTGGAGGTGGGAAGAGAACCATGTCTGCCTATGCAGCTGGATGTCTGCAAAGAGGCATTCACATACATATAGCTGTACAGTGGTATCTCTGGTTACGAACTTAATTTGTTCCGGAGGTCCGTTCTTAAGCTGAAACCATTCTTAACCTGAGGTACCACTTTAGTTAATGGGGCCTCCTGCTGCCGCCATGCCACTGCTGCACAATTTCTGTTCTCATCCTGAGGTAAAGTTCTTAACCCAAGGTACTACTCCCGGGTTAGCAGAGTCTGTAACCCGAAGTGTTTGTAACCCGAGGTACCACTGTATGTGTGTTGGAACTCCGTGCAATTGGGAACCTTGCACAGTTGATTGAGAGAAGTCTCAAAATTGTTTGCCAGATTTTTGGAGGATTATCTGCACCCATACGAGCCTGCCAGAGTCTTCAGTCCCGCTCTCTGGTCTGGCAGTAAGATCCACCAAACTGGTAGCTAGTCCCCATAGACAAGAACTTTTCACTGATGGCTCTATATGTTTCAAACCGTCTCCTTTGAAAGGCACATGTGGCATCTGCATTAGCCTTTAAACATGAAGATATTTCTGTTTCAAACTGTTTTTTGCCGAAATGCTGCATGCTGGACATTTTAGCGGCTGCTGTTTTAGTGTTAGGCGGGGTTGCTTATTTTGTACTTAATTGTTTTATCCTGATGTCAATAAGCTACCTCTGGAGAGCTATGTCCTGAAAAAGGGGGTGGGATTCAAATCCATTAATTAATCACTTAATATACACAAAAATAAATACTGGAATTAAAAAAAATCAGGCAACTATTTGCATACTCAATCCTAAAAATAGTTGGAATGCTGTTAACAAGCTAGGCACCACTAGTGTGCTAGTCCCACCCTCAACCCTACCACTGAAATCATTAGGACTTACATCCCAACAGACAAACATAGGATCGGGGCTGCATATCACAGTGTTGCACAGTACAAACATAACATTTGGAGGACACTACTGCACTTTCTTTTCTTTTCACACACACATAAATATATTTAAATATCAGGCCAGTATCTATATTACATAGCAAGAGGTCTCTGCATTGATAAAAAAACCTTTTCTTCTACCTAGTTGATTCTGATCACATTGGGGTGCTTTTTGCACTCACAGTAGTCAGTCTGATATCTGTATATGCATGAGCAGTGCATATGTCAACCAAAACACCCCAGATCTCAGCAGCAGCAATTTCTCCTATCCTATTTTATACATATATTCAGAGCACTGAAACTGGTGGTGGTAGCAGAGATGCATAAGACACACATTCACACAACAATATTTCTATGAATACAGATACCCCAAGGGCTATTTTGAATGTTAAGAATGCCCTGCATAATTTTCGGGCATCCCTTGAATATAGTTCAGTTATGCTCAGTGTGGATTTGTGATCCTGAAAACGCGTACCCTATTGCCAACTGACGTCTGATCAATAAAAGGTATCGCCTATTTTGTATCTCATTGGAGGAAAGCCAGCACAACACCTAACTTCTATTTGCTATTTTCATAATAATTTGCACAGTCTCTCCACAACTGGGCTCTCATGAGTTACTGAATTACAGCAAACCACTATCACTGTCTGCTGACGGAAAAGTCAAAATATATTTCTGGGTAAGTAAGGAACAGATTTCAATTTCAAGCTTCCAAGGGCATAACATAAAAAAGCATTTTTTAAAAATATAGAAATACAGGGCATAGGAAGAGAACATTGATAGAGTCCTTTAAAAACAAAAGAAGGAAGGAACAGCATTTGAGATGCAGCAGCAAGACTGAATCATTTATATAGCTGGAGAAAAAGATCTTATTCATTTCACACGGATTGCTCATTCAGATAAGCATGTGCTAGAGCTGACTTTGTGACACCAAACATAGTATTTGCAATGGGTAGAAAACGGAGATGGTTGAACTGTTTAGGAGAAGGGGAAATGCTGACATTTTCAATACCAAGCAGCATGGTTTCAAAATAATTCAGTAAAATTTATTTTTCTTGCTTTTGTTGCAATTGTCTTTGTTGGAGGAGTTGCTGAAAAACAATGCTACTACTGATTTTCCTATTTCCAGTCAAGCATGGAATAGAACAGCACAGGAGAAAGATCGGCATATATGATTTTTTTTTTTAAAAAAAAAGCTGTATGTCTTAAGCAAAAGAATACTGAGCTAGCATGAAGAGTATTCTTAAATGCTTGAAAATCTACCAGAACATGAAGAACAACTTTTTCTCCTTTCTACCAAGGGAAAAGGAAATTGACCCAATCCAGCAGTCTTAATCTGTGTACAATAATGATGATGCACATTAGGAAAATCTGTTAGACATTGCCACAGTTCCATAAAAGAAAGAATGTAACACGTCTTCCATAAGTGCATAAAGATATCAGGGGAATCTGATGAAGATCAGCAGGACAGTTCTGCCTATCTGTTTCTTCATATGTGCACCTCTATCACAGTGGTGATGCAGTCTGCTCTCCCAGATTGGCTATCCAAACCTTAATTAAGAGGCAGATGCATGTGCATTTTGCAAATAGATGCCCCAAAGGTTTTCGTTAAAGTCATCTTTAATATTCAATATTAAATGACAGAAAGCAATATTAAAGATATATTAGGCTATCAGGGGTGGGGAGGAGAGAAAACCAGGAAAGAATAGTATTTAAAGAAAGTGGGGGCATCTTTAAGGATGTTTCAGATTGGCATATTGTGTGTAGAGGAGAGATTTAGTCCTCAGATTAGGTGGCGGAAGAATGAAATCTTAATTAGAAAAGGTACTTTGCTTTCACCAGTCAGCAAACCCACACCTTAAAATAATTTGGAGAGGTGGCTTACAAACTGCAGATAAGCAGAAATATTCAAAGTCACTGAATGGTCTAACACCATGCAAGGTGATGCAAATAAAATAAAATAATAAAAAAAAATTAGTGAAGAGCAGCTATCAAGACAGTCTCCGGAAAAGCTGCATGTGTAATCACAGTTTGCTTAAGGGTGAACCTCATTAACAGTGTCTCTGATTAGGCTGTCGGGACTCTCCCAGCAGGAATCTTTCAAAAGTGCTGCTGCAGGAACAGAGTTTAATGTTTCACTTTTGGAACTAGCAGATGAAACAGGGATGCTGAAATTAAAATGGATTTTGCTTGCTTCCAAAAACAGATGACCCATATGGTGCTGGCTGAAGCCAAAATACCATGGTTCAATTAACAAGTAACTAGGGTTGGGCAGATCTGATGATTTTGGTTTCTCTCAGCATCTCATTGTTATAAACTCAAACAAAAAAAGCAGCCGGTTTCTGGAGGGGTTCTCTGGCCAGCGTAAACAAGTCCAAACATGCCAGCACCTGGCATGCCAGTGGTAGACCCTGGGGTCTGAAATTTCAGCGGTGCCCTGCACAATGCCAAAGTTTGGCACCCCCCTGCTCTTGCCTTCCATTCCACATCACAGTTGTGGCATCCCCTGCGGTACCTGAAAGGCTCTCCACCCAGTGCAACCAAAACTGGGCATGTTCTCCTAAATCTGCCTGTGGGCATGCTGTGATGTGCAAACCTGGGCTTATGGTTTGTTTCTCTTGAAACAAATCATGGGCAGAAGCCAAGCTATGATTACCACTCATGATTTGTTTGAGTGTAACAAACCATGATCCTGGATCCACATGTTAAGCCACGCCAGACTCTGGCATGTTTGTCTTTTTTCCCCTCTCCCACAAGGAACAGTCAGGAGTGAGGGAGCAGCAGCTCATGCTCACTAAACCATAGCACCTTTTAAAATGTAGTTTAACGTTGCAGGCAAACCAGCTCCAAGTGTCAGATGCGTCCATACAATGCAGTTTTGTGTCATCACACACACAAGAATAAGAAACCCAAAACAAACTCTAATTTCAGCTTCTAGGGCATTTGTTGTAGCCTGCAAAACAGATATTAGCTGTATGATATTCCTTCTTTGCCCATCCTTTGGAATATTATTTTCATGCTACTGGGTAAAAGTTTTGCTGCCGTACTTTCTCCCCGTCTTTTGTACAATAGCCACCAATCAGCAGGGGAGAATGGTTGTTCTTCTGCAATCTTTTCCTTCATTTTATTTAGGCATCAGCTACACAGCAAACAGATGTTAATATGTGCAGAGCTGCTGAATAAATGTATGTGCTTATGGGGTGTTCCCAGGGTGTGTGGGGATGGAATGAAAATGAAAGGCCTGCATCAATCGCCTCTCCCAGTTCTTCAATTCTAATCAATGAACTCCAAGAGCTTAAGGGCTCTCAAATCCTTCCTGCCTTTTCCTGCTGCAGTTAAAGGAGCCCTGTTGCCCACTGTGACGTCTGTACCACTATCAGTGGCTTCTCAGAGAGTCCAGGCAAAGTCTCAGTGGTCCTGGCTCAGCTTCAAAGATGTGGGAAAATTAATTGGATGGAATGAAAGTTACAGGAGAAAAGGGGGGAGAAAAACTTTGCATGAAAAGACTTCCGACAAAAGAGTTTAATGAAATCTCTAATCCAAAAAGCTACAATGCAGATGCCCAGCAGCACACTTGATATTATATCTGAACCAATAATGATTATGTGCATTTGGGGGTTGTTGTTCTCCCAGACTGAATACATCACTGTAAGGTGTCACTGTGCAACATGTACGTGAATTTATTTTAACATAATTTATTAATCCTGCTTTTATTTTGTTGCATCAAGTTGACATGAATATCAATATTTGCCTTGTTATTCGTTCCCCTGTTATGCAAGAGCTTAGCTAATAAATACATAAACTCGTATATTCCCAACAGATATTCGATTCTCAGCATTCATTTGCATTGTTCTCTGTTTAAGCTTTTGTTGAAAGATGAGCCAGATATTTGTCATGACGTGAAATTCATAACTTCAGAAAATGCTGTATCCAATTGGCACAGTTCTAAATGACATGGGTGTTCTTCTGAGGTGACAGATAACTTCAGTGTTTTTCAGGTCTTCTCCCTTATGTATCATAGGACCTCCAACACTGAGGACCTTGAAAAGGATGATGAGGGGGAGGAAGAGGCCATGGATCAGAGCCCTCCTGGTCAAGTTCCTGGTCAGACCCCACCATTGAAGCTCTCCCTCTGGATTTCTGACATGTGCCTCTATAAAAAATACATTCTTGTTATGCTCACTCAAAAACACTCCAGTCATAATAGCAATGGTGCAAGAATCATAGAATCATAGAGTTGGAAGAGACCACAAGGGCCATCGAGTCCAACCCCCTGCCAAGCAGGAAACACCATCAGAGCACTCCTGACATATGCTTGTCAAGCCTCTGCTTAAAGACCTCCAAAGAAGGAGACTCCACCACACTCCTTGGCAGCAAATTCCACTGTCGAACAGCTCTTACTGTCAGGAAGTTCTTCCTAATGTTTAGGTGGAATCTTCTATCTTGTAGTTTGGATCCATTGCTCCGTGTCCGCTTCTCGGAGAAGATGTCAAGAAGGATGTCAGAAGTAGATGTCTGAGACAGCAGTTCCTGTGATATGAATACTCATCCCCCTATCTGTCTTTGGTAAGCAAGTGTTACAGGCTTTGATTGCACTTTGAAATCTTCTTCACCAGGTATACTGGAGCAAACAACATGTAGAAACCTTTAAGAAAAAACACCTTCCGCTCACTAGAAAGGCATGCATCATTGATAGCCACCTTCTCCCCACTGCGGTGCTCAGAAATGTTGACAAGCACCTTCTCTACATTGCAATGTTCAGAAAACTCAAAATCCCTACAACCGTAGTTCTGTCTTGAGGGAAGATGCCTGGATCCCATGCAATAAATTAGTAAGTAACTGCTCGTTTATTTTGCACACACACATTTATGAGAGCGGTTTGTAGAAAGAGGAACCATTGCAGCTCAGCTGATGAGGCCAGAACTAAATGCTTCTTCAACAGGTTCAAGCAGGACCCACACATAAAGCACATTTCCCCTAAAATGCCTGAATTCCTCTCACCTCTGCATCAACACAGCATTACTCCTCCAGGTGCGCTTGAGGGAATCAGCAAAATTTACTGTTCGTGTTTTGCTTAAAGTGACTGCTGAAATCCCCCTTCCCCATCCATTATCACTGTATAATCTGTGCAATTCATCAGCTCAATGGCCACATCAGGAATGAAAGGGGGAAGAGTCCATTAGTAACCAGAGCACGGATGTTATACAAGGCAGAAGGTTTATGATCTGCACAACCTGAAATAAATGCGTCTTCTTTTTCCCTGGGGACTTAGGTTAACACTGAGTAGCTGCAAGTTAATTCGCTTACGGTTTTATTAATACACATCCCTTCCGGCTTGTCAGGAGGATGAGGGAGACATAAAATAAAATGCTTCCCTCTCCTGGATCCATAGTTATCCCACATCTTCTGCATACCAACAGTTTCTAATGTGCTATTCCTCTCAGTGATTTGGGGACCACTTTCAAGAGTGTCTCTTTGTCCTAGGTCAAGTAATCGCTTTACACACAGTTTATAGCTAGGCTTAAGTTAAATTGTATTGAATCAAAAGATAAGTTCTCACCTGTTTTATAAACATGGTCAGAATCTCAGTACATCACATTTGGAAAAGCAATCTGAACTGCCATGTTGCAAGAGCAGATCGGGAACAACCTTAAGCAAAGCAGTGAAAGCTAAGTGGCTGCCAATGTAAGAAGAGTTCAGTTGCAATATCAAACAAATGAGCAGAAATCAAAGTGATCTGCTCTTGCAAGAGCTCACCTGCAAGATTAAATAAACTGACTTATTGTCCATTGATCTCTTAGCAGATTATTGTTTATCTATTATTTGCTTATTTTCTCTTTACCGACCTTTCACTAATATGGTTGCATCGTTTTCCATTGGGGAAGCTTTTCCCCCATGGCAGAGCATCTTCTTTGCCAGCAGAAGGTCCCAGGTTCAATCCCTAGCACCTCCAGGTAGGAATGGGATCCACCCCTTTCTGAAATCCTGGAAAACCACTGCCAGTCACTGTATACACAATACTTAGTTGAATGGACCAATGGGCAGCAGAAGGCAGCTTCCAATGTTTCTATGCAATCCAACAATCTATCACAAACCATCTCAGCTCTTTCACAAGACACAAATAGAAATGTTGCCCAAATTTAAATCTGTGCAAAAATGGACACCAGGCAGGACCTTTGCCCTGATCAGAATCCCACATCTCTTCTGCTAGTTCCAAGTTTTGCCCCAGTTCCGCATTTTGATGGGGTGGACCTGCCCTGCTAGTCCTAAGCACCACAGCCTATAATAAATGACAACAAGATGAAGCACGGTCTAGTCACTTTTCTGCTGTCTCTTAAAAGTGATCAACTTTTACTATTCACTTTCCTTTGATTTGATTGTACAGTTGTGCTGCAGATGGAGCTGTGCGGGGACTATAATGGGGTTGCTTTCATGTTCTGCTACTGACACTGCCCTAACACCTAAAAAATACAAATTAAATAACCAAAAGCTGCTGCTGTGATGTTTGGCTGTGAGTCCATATTCGCTGTGAGTCAGGGAGGACCTACTCCCCGCATTTCAGGCTTTATTTCCACCTGGCCTGTAAAGGTGAGGCCCTGACTGACTCCAGCTACAAAAGGTAAGCAGCTGAACAGACTCTTGGGTTGGGTGTTTTTTTGTGTGTTTGTGTGTGTGTTTTGAGGGGGGTGTTGTTTGGTTGCATCTTTATTTCAGATCTTCTTGTGATTTATGTGGAAATTGTTCAGTTTGCTTGTCTTTTCCCATGCTTTATTTATTTTTATGACCACTTTTGTTATGTTGTAGTGATGTAATTTTCTCAGGTTGTAAGCTGCCTAGAGCATGGTTTGAACTGTTGAAAGGCGGCATAAAAATAAAATTATGTATGCATGCATGTATTTTGCCTAATGTCTTTCAAGGAATAAGTAAGAATCCTAGCTATCAAATTCCAGATCATTTTTAGCTACCCTGGGTTCCTTTTGGAGGAAATGTGAAAAATAATAATAAATCAACAACAAAACAACCAAAGAAGATTCTGAGTAATATTACCCCTAACATGCTCACTGGAAGGACAGATCGTGAAGCTGAGGCTCCAATACTTTGGCCACCTCATGAGAAGAGAAGACTCCCTGGAAAAGACCCTGATGTTGGGAAATATGGAGGGCACAAGGAGAAGGGGACGAAAGAGGACGAGTTGTTTGGACAGTGTTCTCGAAGCTGCAAACATGAGTCTGACCAAACTACGGGAGGCAGTGGAAGACAGGAGTGCCTGGTGTTCTCTGGTCCATTGGGTCACGAAGGGTTGGACACAACTAAACGACTAAACAACAACAACATGCTTAAAAGACAGAGGAGGAGCATGTCCATCCACATACACTGGTTCTAGCCCTACAAGCATTCAGAGGAATGTCTGAAATAGCCTATGCATGCCCACACTATCAGAAACCCTGAAAAGGAAGTTCCTCCAGTCACATTGAGAAATCCAACAAACTCATATTGATGCAGTATCTAATCTCACCTCAGTTGGAGCAAGACTACAGAAACTGTGAGAGAAAATAATGCTTGTTACCATGGCACTGGGGGGGGGACCCCCTAAAACACATCCTAGATGAATCCAAGAGCATTTTAATTTGGGCAAATTTGTCTGCAATTTCTAATCATGCCCATTTGATGGCCATGATTTCTATTTGTATGTAACAACAGAGTGGAGTGAAAAGGGCAGGCTCCTTGTCCAAGGAGCATTCAATCCTTTTTTTTTTTTTTTTTGTAATTATGGAATTTAGAAGATGGTGATTGAATTAGCAAAACGTTTTACCCTGCCCTCCAGTGGTCAGTGGACATCTTTCAAAAGTGATCAATGCAAGTATTGACGGCAACAACAACAACAAACAATAATAATACAACAGCAGAGCAAAACTCCAGTTCATAAGGACTCACAAGAGGTAATATTTTGAAAATTAACCATTTTTAAAAAGTCTGGAAAAACAGGAAGAGCCTCATCTGGCACTGGAATGAAAGCAAAGAAGGCACCAGGTGAGCATCTCTGGGGTGGGCATTTCATAGGCAAGGATCCAAGCTTTTTTTTCTCTGGTTAGACACTTACTGGAGATCCTAAGGTGGGAGAGAGTGGGCAAACCTCAATGAATGGTTTTGTGGGCAGGAGGGTATGGTTTACCTTACACAAACGAAGGGCCATATGGAACCTTAAAGTCAAGTATCAGCACACTGAACTGAACTCAGAAGAGAACAGGGAAGACAATAAAGTTGTTTCAAAACTGGGGTAATAAACTCTTCCAACTCTTGGTACCTGTTAGCAGTCTGAAAGTTACATTTTGAACTATTTGGAGCTTCCAGCCTGTCTTCAAAGGTAGCCCCACAAATGCCAGCCTGGGAATTAACCACCAGAGCATGGATAACAGCAGTGAGGCTATCTATCATGGCAGAAATGAATTTACTGTATAGCAACTGATCTAGAGAGTTATATTTGGTAGACAAGCAATGAAGAGATAGGAACCAGTGCCTGGGCATGATAGGTAAATAGCTGCAAGTTTTGCTAGATGGAGAAAGGGTCTATAAAATAGCTTGGCTCTGGACTAGGCTTTGCCACTATGAAGCCCAGAGAGAGCTGAGCTCCATATCTAAGATGAATACACAAGTATCAGAACAAAAGAAAACCTAACAAAGGTTCATTAAAACACATATCCTTTAATTAATACAAAGAGGAGCTGTAAGCCATTCAGAAAGTGGAAACAAGCCCAGAAAAAGGTCAAGGAAAGACCAAGAAGGAAATCTAAAAATGTATTTCCATATTTCAATGGAGTTTAAGCAAAATAAACCTCCAGTTTCAGTTGATTAGAAATTGGCTATGACTAAAGCAGCAATCAGGATCAAGGCTGTTTAAATGGAAAATAAATAGATTTGTTGCTTTAAGGGGGCACGGCTCATTCCTGGAGGAATAATGGCAGTTATAAAAAGAACTATGGTTTCAATTCTCTCACGTTAGGTCTCCTTTTGCCATCTTCTCAAGAGAGGAAATGGGTTACTTTGTATTTTCAGATCAATGTTACTAGAAGGTGAAGGACAGAGCAGTCACACTCAAACTAGCTACAATATGACACATTATTAAGACTGCCACCACAAAATTGCCCAGCCTTTTATACATGCCGGATTAAATTAGACATTTCTGCACCAAAAGAAAAGTAAAGGATGCTTTATTTAATGTTGCTAAAAAGGTTCAGATTCAATTGACATCCCAAAGTGTGAGGTTTTGTTGCTAAAGCGCTTACGCACACGCTATTGATTGGTGAAATCCTCTGTGCAAGAGAATTTGTCACATCAATAGCAACTGAAAAATACTCAGGAGCTGTAATATGGTTTAAATGAGCAGTTACCACATCAATATAAAGAGCATTTTCAGCACCAGGCAGTAGAAACCCTTTTGCAAGCTGGTATTTGTTTTAAGATAAGAGATGACAACCATTTTACAAGGGAGTTTTTTAAAGCAACGGCAAGAAAAATCTCAAAATGACTGAAAAACTGTCTTAAAACTGTCATCAAAATGAACAGTGAAATCAGAATGGAAATATATACATGAATATATATGCATAAACATGTGTATGATACACACATGTTTGAACCACAATTTTCATGCAAAGGATGGTACTTATCTCTAAGGCAGTTCCTGTTAGTACACCTTGACCAAAGGGTGATAAAACAAGTCAAGGAGTTCTTTACCTCATTCTCAGCCCCTTTAATGTAACTAATTACAAGTAAGGGAATGGCTTCTTACATATAATTTTGGGTTGTGCCAAAGCTGTTTAAAACATGTGGGATTTTTGTTTGTTTGTTTGTTTTTGTTTTAATCTTTGGGTGTCCTGGGGAGTGAATTTCTGATAATTTTTCACAGTAAGAGAAAAACTACCTGTTCCTCATCCAGTGACATAGAGTGGGTTGCCAGTGCCTGGGGCTGCATGGAGTGGGTTAGTGGGAGGGAGGGAGGAAAACAGATGGCTTATGCATTTAAGCACAGAAATAAGGGGAGCAGGGGAGAGCCATTCTGTTTTCTGGAGAGGTCACTTTCTGGTTTGCATGGAGAAGTGGTTTTCAACGGAGCCCTGCAACAGAAGTGTGCAGTTGTATTGAGGCAGCCCTGGTTGTTGAAATTTTGCATCCCTAATGATTTTGCACCTGGGGCAACCACCCCTGTGGCCCCCATGATACACCACTGCCCTGATCAGCTGTACCACCCCAAAAGAAAGACATCGGTTGCATACCCTGCCAATCTTACCAATGCAACAGAGGTCACATTGGTTGTAGCTTTGAATGGCAGAGACCTGTAAAATCTACATTGGTTGCCTATATGCTACCAGTCTACTTCAAGGTTGCTGCTGACATGTAAAGCTGTGAATAAATTGGGAGACAAATATGTGAAGGAAAATCTCCCTATATCAACCTGCCTGGGTCCTTAGATCCGCAGGGGAGGTCTTTTTGGAAGTCCAACCAGGAACTGTGGTACAGTGGATGGTGACTCAAGACAGAGCATTGTCTGTAGTGGCACGCCAATTGTGGAACACTCTCCTGCCAGAAATATGGCTGGCACCAATACTGTATGAGTTTTAGTGCCAGCTGAAGACAAAGCCAGTGTGGCCCGTTTATAATTGAGGACTACCTTTCTGCTGTTGATTTGGTATGGAGTTCAGATTTGTTTTTAATTTTTTATACTCTCTTTTACAATTTTAATGTATAAATATTTGTGTAGGTGCTGAGATCACTAGGGCAGTATAGAAATCAAATAAACAAATAATCCACTTGGGACCCAGTATCTGAGGGAGTGTCTCTTCCCATTCCGGTCTGCTTATGTCTTATGATCTTTTGCAGAGGTACAAAGGTAGTAGATACTGTACTCTGTGCTTTCTTAAGGACAAAGGTCGTTGATACTGTTACACAGGAGAGGGCCTTTTCTGTGGTGGCAGCCCAACTTTGGAATGTCCTCCCTAAAAAGACATGTCTAGTGGCAACATTACAATCTTTCTGGAGCGAAGTTAAGCCTTTCCTGTTTGTCTGGGCATTTTGAGATGGAATTTTGCTTAGAACTGCTGTGACAGCTCAGTCGCTATAGCATCAGACTCTTAATCGATTCACGCCTCATGTTGGGCAAAAGATTCCTGCACTGCGGGGGGTTAGACTAGATGACCCTTGTGGTCCCTTCCAACTCTACAATTCTGTGAGCCTATGCTTTTGTTACTTAGCTTTAGTATTTTTAGTTTATTATTTATTGTTGTTTAGGTTTTTTAAAAAGATTGCATCTATACTGTGTGAATTGCTTTTGCACTTTTGTTCACTGCCCTAGGATCTTCTTCCAAAGGGCAGTTAAGAAATATTTAAAATATGTAAGTAAATACATTTTAATAGACAGAATACTGTTCAATTATTAGTTTATAGACATAACCACAAGGGTATGATGTAGAGAGATTAGGATGAGAAACAGGGAGCAATCCAAATTTCATGACTGAGTGGAATCCCGTTACTGCTCTTCCCACATCTGAACACAATGCTCTGCCCATAGAAATGCCCCCACAGCTTTGCCTTTCACTGAGATAATTGTACTGTTGATTTTGTCATTCAGACTCTGCAAGAGGAAAATGAATGCATGCAGTGGTAAGTTTTGAAGAAACTGAAGAGAAATTTCACAGTATCCAGATATCTTTAGGATAACTGCTTATTTTATGATGACTAATAGGCAATTACTATGGTAATTCTGCAATACAACATGTGTGAGGTATCGGAATGAGAAATTATAGGTAACTATTCCAGACCCATTTCTATGGTAACAAAAAGGAATTGTCATTAAATAGCAGTTATGCTGTGGCTGTACCTGGTAATTATAGATTTTTTTACGCCTAGAAACATAAATAAACCAATACATTTATTCGTAGGTTTATGATTGTTTACTTATATACACTTTTAGGTGCTATATAAATAATAATGATACTATATAGCACTTGCAATGACAAATGCCTAATTAGGAAAAATAAGCCCCATGAAGAGCTTTGTTTTGTCATCCTGAGATGGATATTCCCCGTTACAACTTGAAGTAATTTATAAATTACACATACATGAAATGAAACTAAAACTAAGACTTGGGCTCAACAGAGAAAGAGGCAGTGTGTTTATTACAAAACTATCAAATCTGCCCTTACGACATGATAGTGAGTGTTGATCTCATGAGAATGAATGTGTCTGGGATTGAATTAGGAACACAAAGGAGCACATGCACCAGCCCACTCTCAGTGACGCAGGGGCTCCCAAATCCCCACATTCAGCAGGAAAGTCTGAAGGGGTTTCTTAATACATTTGGATTAATGAGTTTAGAAGGTGGAGTGGCGCCTCATGGGATTCTGCTATCTGAAGTGGGTGGGCTTCATGGGTGGGCTGGCCCTGACTGGGAGCTCACATTAAGACAGAGCTCTCAGTTTCAGGAAGATCCGAAGAATGTTCAGCCAGATATGCTCACAAGCAGGGGCGTCTTACCCATAGAGGCTAGTGCCGCGGGGTGCCAGGGCGCCAAGTTCTGGAGGGCGCCAGGGAAGAGGCGAAGGCTGGCTGCGGCACCTCGCCACCCTCACCCGCCTCAGCCATGCTGCACCGAAGCAGCACCACGCCCGGCACCTTCATTTGCTGTGGCCACCACAGCACGAAGCGTCCAGCTGAACCGGGAGGCGCCGTGTCCAGCCTCTGCCTCTTCCCCGACAGAGGAGCCACCCTCCAGCCACTGCCCACCTCCTCCAGCCCCGCTGGCAGTGCTGTCCTCCCTAGAAAAAGGTGGACAACTCTGGGAAACGGGGTGGGTGGGCGCTGGAGGGAGCTTCGCACCACGGTGCTGGATATGCTTAAGAGGGCCCTGCTCACAAGTCCCCTCCAGACTGCCCCACTAAACATGAAAAAGTCAGTAGGTCAGGGATGAGTAGGGTCACCATATTTCAACATCCCAAAAGTTGTTGTTGAGCTTTTTTAAGGAAACCCCCTGGACATCAATTCTGCCTTTGGAATTCCAGTAATGTCCAGGAAAATCTGGACGTATGGCAGCCTTAGGGATGAGCCTAGTAAGTATGGGAACATGGCTGGCGTCATTGCTGGTACTTACCATAAATTTGTTACAGTAAGTGCCATACCAGTGCTTTTCTTCTGGGGGGGCGGTGCCGGTACTGTGTACCCTTGAGTACCCCCTGAAAAAAACACTGCTGGGGGTGTGTTTGGCAAAATGCCTGCCCCTTGCCCCCTACACACGTTTGCCTTTATGTTTTCAGTCTGAATCCCTGAGGAGGACTGGGGTGTCATACAGAACCTTTAATGTGCTACTTAGGTTGCACCCATGTACCTGGAAGCAAGCCACATTGAATTCACATGAACTTACTTTTGAGTAGAAATGTATAGGATTATACTGTAAATGTGGAAACAAGTTTCCATGTGAGAGTGAATTCTTCTTCAAGCCAAAGGAAGATGGCGGTGGGAAACCACTGTTGCAATGCTAACATGTCATGTTCATCTGGTGGTGCATTGAAACGGCACTCCCGAATGCTTTGGTAATAGTAGGTGTAACACTGGGTATGGACTAGGGGACAGGGGCTCTTGCCTTGAGGCAGCGTTCAGCCCTCAAATGTTTGGTCTCAATCCTGAAACTTGTTTTCAGCAACAGGGCCAGTCATTTAGTAGGTGAAACAATAAAGAACAGGGAGCTTGGTTTGGAGCTAACAATGGTTTGTGGCAAGGCCCATGTAGATACAATGCTAACTTTAGAGGAAAGGTAGAGGGGAATGGGCGGGGGGGTATAATGAAATATACAAGGCATTCCCATGTTCCCATTCACCCAATCATGATCTTTGTGTGTTTAGTTTTATTTATTTAAAAAAATCTATCTCATCCTAAATTCCAAGGCAGGTTATACAGATATGAATGCCATAATTTTTACAATAATATCCTAGAGGGGCAGATAAATCAACCAACAATGAGACCCGATTAAAAAAATGCTGTGGATGGTTAGGGGAAATAGGACAATAGAGTAGGCCGTCCTCACATTTCCCCACGTTATTCCATTTGAAAGTAGAAATAATACTGAATCCTCTTTCAGGTATCACAGGCACTATATTTTGCAAATAACAAAAATAAAAATGTATCCAGCTCCATTCAACAGAGGTGAAAACAGAGAAAGAGTGGCGCTTTGTGGCATTCCTCTTCTAAAGTAGGTGGGTGTAACTGAATTTGTTAACGCTGGCTCCCCATCGCTTCCCCCAACTAATTGGGCACATTGCGAACTTCCTAAGAATAAGTCTAGCAAATGACTGCCTGGAGCATCCCCCTAGCAGGGCATTCTCTCATCAGCATTCACTATCTTCACCAGAGTGCAAAGGAGGGGAAAAGCACATTCTCCCAGGAGCATGTGAAGAGGAGATAAAAGGGGGAATAGTGACTCAGAAAGAAAGGAAAGGCTCTCAACTCCACAGAAGGTTTTCTTTTTGCCATCTTTCTTGTAGATTCCTCACCTAAGGATTGTGCTACTTCCACATATAAACAACAAGATTGTGATTCCTTATTATCTCTTCCTAGCAGGTCTTAGTATAATTTCAGTTCGATGCCAGCTGGGAAGGAGAAAGTTTGGGCTTTTTGGTTTTTGCACTGAGTGATGATTTCAGGTTGGACAGCATCCACTGGGGACACTATTATTCTCCCTTTGTGAGATGGCCTTCAGAGGAACAAATCTCTAAGTAACCATTGCATGCTAGTGTGTACTCTTGGGTTTGAAAGATTTATTTACCAGCTTATCTCCCATGCATGGCTGGAATGGTTTTTGTTTTGTTTTGCTACCTTGGGGAAAGCTAGGTTTTTTTCCTTACCTGGCAAAAATGTACTAGTCTGAAGTTAATAACATTAATTGGTAGGATCTAAAATTGCACAAGTAGAAGACCGCTCATGTAACGAATATTTTCTGTTGCTTTTGCTTCACTGAAGTCCCTTGCACTCTCAGAAAAGCCTATTTGGTGGGTGGTGTCATCGTGGGAGACAGTTGTACAAAAAAGCACTTCCTACTTGCACAACTTTGGATCCAACCCAATTTGTTCTGTTTCAAAATTTAGAGAGGAGTAGCCATGTTAGCTTCTTGAGGCTTAGAATCTTGGCAGCTTAGTAACAAAATTAACAAATTTATGAAGGCATATACTTTCAGGAACTTGCATTTTATGAAGCAGACTAGTTTGCAAACTACATAACAAATTTGTAAGGCTTTAAGTTGCCACCAGACTTCCTTTGTTTTAAAATGGTGGCAGGTGCAGCTTTATATACAGTTTTAAACTGTAATTGCATTAAATTCGGATTTAAACATTTTAGGGTTATGCAACACAAAATTCAATAAATGCAGGGGAAGGAATTGCCATGTCGAAATGCTATTGGTGTAAGTCACCCTGTCCTGTTATTAAAAGCCTCCCTTTGGGTTTTGCACGGCCTCATTATTAGTAGGATACTAGGAATACTAATGGGCAATTATATTGCTCTTTTTCTAAAGCCAGTTCAGAATGCATTTTGAGGAACATTGATCTGCCGATGGCTGTTCCTCAATATACATTGGGTGGGAGGGGATGACATGAGTTGGGGTGAAAAACAAGAGTGACTCCATAGGAAAAAAAACTAGTTTGGGGTGTGTGAAGGAGTAGTAAGGTCAGTTCTTCTGGGGGAAAGAAGAAATATATACATTAAATATGAATATATGATGACTGAAAGCTAAGGGATATGAATGGGGGAAATGATACCCCTCCACGATCCCTTCCTCTCTGTTGGAGTCAATCCTGTCCAAAAGAGTTGAACATCAAGCAGAGCTGAGAAGCAAAACATTTTGGATTCTAGAGGGACTGAACTGATGTGCTGAGATAATAATAATATATACTTGTTTCCACATCCTCATAATGCATACCTACACATTTGTGAATGACTAGATCACTGAGAAGATCCCATCCATCTCATATCTTCCAGTGAGGTGAGGGTGATCAGGAATGGAAAAGCAGTGGGGAGGGATCATTTAACCATGTTGCTCATCACCAAGGGTGCCAACTTGAATAAAATATTAGGGGGGGGGGAGGAAGCAGGTAAGCATTGCCCCGCAGAATCGATCACATGATGTGGCACATGCACACCATTTGAAAGGCAATGTCCATCAACTTTGGGGGGGAGCTCGAATATTTTATTGGGGAGCCGAAGGGAACTTGGCCCCTAGGAGTTGGCTCCTATGCTCACCACCACTTCCCTGCTTGCCCCCCCCCCCCCACTCAGAGGCTTTTTCCTCACTGCTGGATTTCAGATAGGAGCTGAGAAGTAGAATGCCCAATTCTAAAATTCTAATCGGCCTCGGTCCGGTATACCTGAAAGAGTGTCTCCACCTCCATCGTTCTGCCCGGACACTGAGGTCCAGCGCCGAGGGCCTTCTGGTGGTTCACTCACTTCGAGAAGTCAAGTTACAGGGAACCAGGCAGAGGGCCTTCTCAGTAGTGGCACCCGCCCCGTGGAACGCCCTCCCACCAGATGTCAAAGAGAAAAACATCTACCAGACCTTTAGAAGACATTTGAAGGCAGCCTTGTTTAGGGAAGCTTTTAATGTTTAACAGACCATTGTATTTTAATATTCTGTTGGAAGCCGCCTAGAGTGACTGGGTATAAATAATAAATTATTATTATTATTATTATTATTAAATGCTTATGGGGTTATTGTTACAGACATTTGTATGTAATGTTCTGTTTGGGCTTCAGAACATCCTATGGGAAACGCTGAAGTGAAATAGGAAGGCGCTTATAAAAGTTAGACAGCTCTCTATCACCACTGACCCTTAACACCATGCTAGTATAGAGAGAGAGCAGCAGAAAGACCTTTCCCTACCAGCACAGACACTGCAAAGATTTCAGGTTTGAGATGTGACAGGTCTGCATGTTATAATTAGCATGTATACTTTCCTTGCCCAACGTGTGTCACTGTCACAGCAAATAAGTGAAAGCAATAATGAAAGGGTGTGGAATAGAGAACAGCAGCTGCTACCTGCTAGCTCCCGATTCATAGACTACAAAGCTTTCAGAGGGAGTGTAGGCATCTTTTGCCGCTGCCTTGTCACTGCATTTCAAGGGTGCTTCAGCAGAGATCTGCCACTATTAAAAAACATATTCCCTTCCATGCCATCTTGGGGTCTCTCATCTCGGCAAGGTGAGAATGACAAATTGGAACTAATCTAAGCTGAAGATGGCACAATTACAGCCGTCTCGCCTGCAGGAACAGATTTCACTCGTTCAGCTACACAGTGACAAGTTTAGAGCAAGCTTGGGATAAAGGAAAGTTCAGCAGAGGCCTCAGGAGGTGCAGCTTTTAAATCAAGAGTACTATGTTGCCTTTCCTTGGCCTGTCTATTGTTGCCGTAGGTATCGGAATATATCCAGAAGGTGTTAATGGTAAACTGCTGGGAAAGACGGAAAGACATATCCAAAATCCAAAAAAGGATCTTGCTCAGAAGTTGCCAAGCATTAAAGAATATGGGATCGTATTTATCTGAATGTTTCTCAGGGAGAATGCGCGAAGATTTCATTTGGTCCACATGGTTAAGCAAACAGACCTGATTCTCACTTTCAGGATGAGTATGTATATCAGAATGCATTTATCCTTTGGTTTCACACTGCAAAATCTTGTGAAATATTTATTGGCTCAAAAAAAAATCACCCCCTGAAGCATAGTTTAGGTTGAAATGTATAGAGAAGATAAAATGAGTATAAAAATGTATGCTTTAGGAAAATTTGTAGGAAACAGTGTATTTTGTGAAGAGAAATAAATGTTTAAAAGATTTTGTGCTTTTCAGAAAGGTTGTACATGGATGTAGAAACAGGACAGAACTATGTTGACTGGGTAACAAAATCACAAGCTTTCTGCTGCATCCTCTTGAACAACAAAGTGTCTGGGCATCTACCAGTTATAGCTACTACTAGTATTGTCTAACCTCCTGTGGATTGCACTTTGTACAATTTGATCAAACAATAGGTAAAGGTAAAGGGACCCCTGACCATTAGGTCCAGTCATGACTGACTCTGAGGTTGCGGCACTCATCTCGCTTTATTGGCCGAGGGAGCTGGCGTACAGCTTCTGGGTCATGTGGCCAGCATGACTAAGCCGCTTCTGGCGAACCAGAGCAGCGCACGGAAATGCCATTTACCTTCCTGCTGGAGCAGTACCTATTTATCTACTTGCACTTTGACATGCTTTCGAACTGCTAGGTTGGCAGGAGCAGGGACCAAGCAACGGGAGCTCACCCTGTCGCAGAGATTTGAACCGCCAACCTTCTGATCGGCAAGTTCTAGGCTCTGTGGTTTAACCCACAGCGCCACCCGCGTCCCAACAATACAGATCAAACAATACAGATAAGTAATAGATGTTTAGGAAGTGGGATAATTAGTTTGCATTGGGAAATGTATCTGGGACGTGCTAATAAAGGGTGGGTTATAAATATAACAGCAGCAGCAGCAGCAGCAGCAGCAGCAGCAACAAATCAGCATGATATGAAGTGCTCAAACAAATTTATTCAGGGTCAAAAGCACAGGATGCATAGAGCCAGCATACTGCTTCTATCTAAGACCTGGCAAAATGGCTAATAACTAATGAGGCTGATACAGCCTTATCTTTAACAGCATAGTGGCAACATAGGGAAACTATTCTGGTTTGCCGCCCGACAATAAATGACATTGATTAATGCTGACCATGCCAGACTAACATTTAAAGGATATTTTATACATCCCACAACTGCTAGAAAGAAGGTACTAAGTACCTTGTCACAGGCAGCTACTGGTGTGGAGTGTAATTCAGTTTAGGCAGGGTACTTCTCTCAGCAAAATTAACTTAAGTCCAGAAACACTGACTTAATTAATTGGTGGATCACACTGAAACTACATTTTACTGGAGTACCAGAACTCAGATTTCAAATGGGACTGATAAAAGGTCATTCAGTAAACTTCAGCAAATGAAACTCTTGCTGTGAATTATTCAATAGCCATCAAGTATTCACATTATCAAGATTTTAATATCCTTCTTCCAATAATAGGCAGCATTCTGCTTACTATATTCATTTTTAAGTTATTAGTTACATTAGGCATTTTTGTAAATGGCGTGGTGAAATGCAAGCAAATCTAATGCTTTTCCATCCACCTCATTAGCAGTCCTTTTACTTCAGAATAGCTAAATTTCCTGCATCTGATGAAAAGGCTAAAATTATAATGTGCTATCAGTTCAGCAATTAAGGAACGAAATATAATTTTCTTTTTGCAATAATACCTAGCTTCTCAGGGGACACTGAAAATGATGGGCCAGATGTGTCTAAGAAATATTGGGCACCTCAGTTGTAGTCACCATAAATTATCATAACCCTGCTCACAAAAAAATCAAAATAAAAAAAAATCCATGAAGGGTGGAGGAATGCATGCAGGTAACAAAAGTTACTTCATTGTAGTTATTACAGTTATTGCTACAACATAATCTTACCCCTACCTCAAATTTCTACTACAGAGGCAAAACAATTCTTGAATCATGGGGCCTTCTCAGCCGCATCCAAGCATTTACAACAGAACTTGTGTGCTTCACAGATAGAAAATCTGACCTATAGCACCAATTTCTGAGCATTAATCTCTCCTTCCCCACAGAAGGCCTCATGATACTTCAAAATGGAAGCCTGAATGATGCTTCACATGAATGCTTCCATATTGAAAGCTTCTCCCTGAATTGTTTGATTTCAAAATGCAGGGAGGCTTACAACATTATTCTTCCACCCTGGATTCTTAAGTGGTATGGTCCCAGGACATACCATGTGCTTTGGTTGAACACCTGATTTGGCCTGAGAGTTACTGAGAAGGGTAAGAGGAATTTCAGGTATGAAAAATGGAGCAAAAGTAACACAGGATAACATTACTACTTTCCTCAGAGCATCCAGAGCTATAAAAGTAAAGTATTAATTGGGAGAAATGCACTCAGTAACTCCAAAAGAGGAAGGAAAACTCCAGTTAAATTGTGTAAAGGTTGGCTGGTTGGGATATTTTTTATTTAGTTTTTGGCAAAATGAAACAAAGCTGAACAAAGTATAGTGAAATTTGACTCCTGCATTCAAGAAAGTATGCAGTATTAAAAACATCATTTCATCATCAATCTATTATTCTGAATAAAGCTGAACTGATGGTACCTCGTGCCACCATTCTAACCTCTCACCCCTATTTTCTGGCAACATACAAAATTTGCTTTAATTACAATGCACATTATAAGCAAACTTCCACAGTCGTGGAATGAAAACTCATACCTGTAATTGCCAAGATAAACTCCATCTGGATTAAGCATCGGCGCAATCTTGAAGACCAAATGATCACGCAACACTTTGGCAATTGGATGTGGACTCACAAGAAAATCAATGATACCTGAGAGAAACAGGGGAAAGAATATTAATTTGCCTTTATTATAAATCAGAAATTCAAAATATGTTATACAATATATATTTAATTCTGGCATTTGGCTGACTAGATTTCACAAAGGCTTTCCATTACCCACACACTAATTTAATAAGAACATAGATTCCGCATATCATAATATTAATATGAAGTAATGAAAGAAATGAGTAAACTTTGGTTTGATTGTACATGTGTAGAAATGGTATTAGTACTGCTTCAGTTCCCACCCCCTTCCTATGTACAGTTTACACACCAACCTTCTCATTCAACCCAAAGTTAAATGCCTATCTAGACTAGAAAAACAAAAACACATTCCAAATTACATAATAAATATTTACATGAAAATTGTTGCATTATAATAAAACTAAAATTCTAAAATTAAAACAAAATACCCAGGATGCTGCTCTGAATGGACAACAGATAATTTATTTTTATTTTTTTATAAAAATTTTATTGAGTTTTCACATTTTTATAGACAAACACACACACAAATAGAAAACAAAACATATATAATTTCATCTCTTACTTTCTTTACCCTCTTTCATTGACTTCCCCACATCTCTCCTTCCCACATCCCAATTTCAATAATTAATTCAGCAAGTTATTTCCTCTTCTCTCTATTATATTATTATTATCTGTTCTTAATATTTAACACTTTTTATTAGGCTCCATTTTACTTATCCAGTTTTTACACATTAGCTCCTTTCTCTAAGGTCGACCTAAATTCTCTCCCACGAATTCCTCCCTTTTTATATTAAACAAAACATATCCAAATTGAAAAATCATAAATCATAAATTTTTACTATTCTACTCTCCCCCTCCCTCCCTGACCCGGTTTCTGTCCCTTCCCAAATCAATATCCTAAAAAGACAGTTTCAGCCCGGATTTCTCACATCCGAGGCTCTTAGGCCCCAGTTAGTCTCTCTCCGTCGGTTTTGTTGCTTGTTGGCCTTCAATTCTCGAAGAGGTTGTGTCCCAAGCTCCCTATTCTTTCCTTCCACCAAATCAGTCAGTAGCAATTGCTGCCAAGGATCTGCCAGTCTCCCATACTCAAACTTAAAGAAGCAGTCCCAATCATGCTTGTTTGTTCTTTTGTATTCCAGTATTTCAGATATTCCAGGGGCTTCTTCCTTTGTCTTTCTCTCCTTTTGCAGATTTATAATCCACTGGTCGTCTTCTTTAATTCCTTTGTTTCCTGAAGCTGCAGGCTTTTGATTAATACTTTCCATCTGAACTTCCTCTCCTTCTTCTTCTTCTTTTTCCCCCATTTCCAAGGCTGTCTCTTCTGTTTCAGCTGCCGGGTTTTTTTCCACCCACTTTGTGTCATCAGCAGAGTTGCTCAATTTAAAGTTCAGAGTCACAAGTTGTTTGTTCATATCCGCACTCTGCTCTTGTAAGATTCCCACGAGAAAAAACATCCTTTCTATCTCTGCCAGTAATTTTCCTTCTGCAGCCATTGCAGTATCTTTTGTTCCCTCCAGGGGGATTACCAGTCCAATAGTTCTTTTCCAACAATCCGTTACTTTATTGTTCAAAATTACTTTGTTTCCAATCAGTTCAGTTTCAATGTATCACCTTTAATCCAGAAAAAATATTCAATATCACAGTTCTAGACTTTAACCGCCCGTTTGACAGCTCTTTTGACAGCTGTCAAACTTTTTTCTCTTTTTCCTCGGGCTCACACGCAGGGCGCTCCCGGGTCCAAAAAGGGGGGGGATTACACAAAAGCTTCTAAAATTCCTCTCTCCTCTCCAGCACAATAACTTTTTAGTCCAATTCGTGCAAGTTGTCTGTCTAAGCACAAAAGTCTTTCCACCTTAGTGCTCCTCTCCTTGCTTAAATCTTTTTGTGGGGGGGGGAGTGTGGACTTCCTTTTAACACATCCCCCGATCGTACTCCAATCAATGGTAAAATTTTAGTGTCGAAATTTCATTTTACTCACGGGTTCTTTGTTTCAGTCCAAATTTCAGGAAGGAAGACAGCGCTCTCCGGCCATGGCTCGCGGCTTCGCTCCGCTGAGGTAGCGATCTACTCTCAGCACCACACCACTCTCCGGTCCTCTCCGTAGCCTTTAAAAAGGCTCTTCGGGGGTCGGGGAGGGCGCTTAAGGTGCCCACCGAGTCACCAAGTCCGCAGGCTTCCGCGCCTGCGGTTTCTGAGGGTCCCCGTGTCGCCGGCACGGCAAGACCCGTCCTCAGCAGAGCCGATTCCCTCCGGAGCTCGGAGGGAATCCGCCATTAGCCGTTCGCGCTATCCCGGAAGTCTCGGACAACAGATAATTTATCTATTTATGTATGAATGTATTTCCCGCCCATCATACAAACAGTGAGGATTGGACATGTAACATCTAATTCCTTAGAAATCAGCACTGGCACACCACAGGGATGTGTGCTAAGTCCCTACCTGTATACATACAATTGTGTATCATCTAACCCATCTACTGCAGCTATTAAGTCTGCAGATGACACCACTATAATGAGTTTAATAACAGGTGGAGACGAATCAGCGTATAGAGGGGAGGTCCAAAAAAATATCTACATGGTGTCTAGGAAACAACTTGCACCTTAATATCAGCAAGACAAAGGAGATGGTATTGGACTTTCGGAGGAAGAGAGGAGAACTAGCCCCGCTGTACATCGGGGAGGGCTGTGTGGAGAGAATCTCTTCCTTTAAATTCCTAGGAGTTTATCTCAGTGAATACCTTACTTGGAAACTAAATACAACCCAGGTGGTTAAGAAAGCCCAACAGAGACTCCATCTCTTCAGAGTATTGCGGAAGAACGATGTCAATCAACATCTGATGATCTCCTTCTACCGGTCAACAATAGAAAGTGTCCTTTCATACTGCATCACAGTGTGGTATGCAAGTTTTACATCATCTGATAGGAAGTGCCTACAGAGGGTGGTGAATACAGCACAATATATTATGGGCTGTCCCGTGAATCTGCTGGATGAAATAGCGGAAGAACGTTGCCTCAGGAGAGAGGAAAAGTCTCAGGGATGATTCACACCCTGGCCGGCACTTTCTTGATCTCCTGCCCTCAGGCAGAAGATATAGAAGCATGATTAGTCGCACCAACAGGGTAAAGAACAGCTTCTATCTGTGGGCTGTTAGGCTGCTGAATGAAAAGATAACAACAGGGCAACTGACTTTTAGGTTTGGTGTGTGTGTGTCAGTAAACGAGGGGAATTAAGACTAAGAGAGCTGAGTGGGGGGGGGGTGCTCATGTAATCTCACTGTATACAAATTGTACAAGTGATAATAAAGTATTTCAATTTCAATATGGCCACACCACAGCTTATAAGATATCAAAATCAATCCAATGAAAAGATATAAAAATACATTAAAAATAAAATGCAATTAAACATTTCAGCAGAACAAAAATCAGTATGCACATATCTGACAACAATATAGATTTCTTCCACATGCTGTATGCATGAGTCAACAAGGGTGCTTTATGGTCACTGCCTCTCTAAAAGCTTTGTACTACTTACTGAAGTTGGTACAGAAGAGATATGTTTCTTGAATCGAATAAATTTAAGTTACTTAGGAGTTATTTAGGCATTACTTAGCTCAAAAATACTCTTTTGTAGCCTATACAATCCAGTAAGCCCAATAATGAAGGCAACTGAAGTCTTGTCAAAGACTAGTTACTGTTGATACTCAAAATATTCAGTTTAACCTAGTTTGACATAGCTAACTTGATATTGCAGAGGTAGGGTTAGGCCATGGCCAGAAGTTTCCCACTGAAGAGACTTATTCAGCCCACCCACTGTCTGCATCTGCCCACATGGGGCTGCCTGCTTTTGCCACTGTTGGTCCTTAAGCACTCCAGAGAGCTATGGGTGGAGTCATGTGGGCTATGAAATTTTCATTGCCTTTTCCATTCCATTCTGCAAAAATTAGAACTTGCTCAGGGTCTGAGGGAGTCTGCTATCTAGCATTTATATTCTGCTTTTTGGATGTGTGATGTTTTATTATGCTTTTATATATGTTGGAAGCAACCCATAGTTGCTGGAGCAACCCAGTCTGATGGATGGGGTACAAATAAAATCATCATCATCATTTGATATCAAGGGAAGTTAGTCACACTATCCTTTTTGTTTAGTTGCTCTGAAAGCACAAATTAAACTTCTAGAAAAACTTACAGAGAGGAGCACCTATGTTTGGTCTCCATAGTCGAAGGCACTTATTATTATTATTATTTTGAATAGCAGTTGCAGGAGAGGAGAGTGCTCTTGTGCTCAGGTCCAAGGTGGTCATTGTGAGAACAAGATGCCTGACTAAATGGGCCATTGGCCTGAGGCAGCAGGCTCTACTTACGCTCTCATTTCTTGGAGAACAATTTAGCAGCTAAAACTAACTGCAAGAGAATGTCACCATAGGGAAGGAAAGAAAGAAATGAATAAGAAAAGCAGAAAGCTGATAAACACAGGAGGTCTTCTAGAAGGTAGGAGAGCTGTACAAACACAAGCCATACCTCCCACCGCTGAATTCTTCAGCTCTCAAGAAGGTTTTCCTGCTTTCCTACCAACTAAGCAGAAGGGAACTTCTCTATAAATAGGATTTGAGATGATATGAGTTCCTTTGTGTTTGCTAGGTCACTCTAGGTTGTCATGTCTTGTAGATTCACTGCTGGGAGGATCTACTGAGCCATTGGGCATATAGCTATAGTTGGCAAGATGACTCATGAGCTCAGGGTGGTGCGGTGGGATGGCCTACACAGGACCTCTTGTGAATGCCCCAGTCTAGGGCATCTGCAAGGCAGCAAGTTGTGCTTCGCTATAGTAAATTTTTCAACAGGTATTCCAATTGTATAATGCAAGGCCACTTTGTATGGGGCCCTGAATATAGTTACACTAGAATACCTATGAATTACATTCACGCAATTAGTATCACATCTAGTTTGGTCCTAAATGAGAAGGTGGAATTTCAACATAATTCATTAAAGGCACAGAAGTTTTCTAATCAAGAGCAAATGCAGTCTTGTGTCTCTAATACTGAACTTGAACCAGGGAAACTAAATTTTCGTTCTGCCATGTATCTCACAAAGTGAGTAGATTTGTGTCTATCACAATCTCTCATCCTAACTTACCATAGAGGTTTTATGCAATGATAAAATCAGATAACCCCATGTAAGCTGCCCTGGGCTATTTAGAGGGAAAGTGCGGTGAAAATGTGGCAAATTACTCTATATATTGCAAAGGCTACTCTGTGAAGCTGAACACTTGTAATGAATTGTCACCTACCAACATGTCTGTCGTTTAATTTCTGTAACAGGTTGGATTAAAGCAAACTGGAAATGAGAATCAAATCTGATCAGCATAACTTCTCTAATGTGCTGTTACACTTTGGAATAATCTCTCCTGGGAAGTAAAGAAAGGCATATGAATAGTTTAAAATAGGAGAGGAAAAAGATCTATGGAATACGAAAGAAATATAACTTCTCACTGTACCTCCAAAATGGGTTGGGCATAGACTAATTGGATGCCTTGGAAAGCCTTCTCTCTCTCTTGTTTTTTATAATACAGTCAACATTTGGTGTTAAACTAATATGCACTGCATGAAAGAACATTAAAAATCCATTTGGCAGAACTGAGGCACATGGCGATGGGAAGGATTCAAAGCAATGCTCTCTCAAAACTGACCAATTTTGGCATAATGAATGTTTGCTTTATACACAACAGATCTAAGCGGTTACAGTGGCAGAAATGGAGAAAACCATTTCAGTGCAAGTATTGTGGGGTAAAGATGATGTTACAGATGCATCACTTTCCTCAACAATACAAGTATCCATAAAACATGCTGTTTCTGCGTTTCCAATTATTCTGCGTTAAAAACTGGGACCATATACATCTGCCTTATTTGAACTACATTTCCCAAATGTTTTTCCCATTATGTTTTCCTTTTTCACTGAAAGGTTTTGAGACAAAAGAAATTGCTGAGAGGATGGGGAAATAGGCATATATATATATATATATCTCCAGCTTCAAGAAAAACAAAAACAAACATTATGACAGCCTTCAGTGAAGATTGTATCTTAAAACCTTTATAGCAAAAGTCAAAGGCAAATCTCAGTTCTAAAGACAAGAAAGAAATGGTCTATTGATCATCATGACAAAGATGCAAATGAAACCTTCCTTATATGTATGTTAATACCCCACAATCAAATTATAGTGAGGACTCAGTCAGTATTATTATCTCAAAGCTTTTCTTTCAGATGAAGATGATAGCCTTCAGATCAAGAAGGTTTAAAACTAAAATAATTTGCTTGTTGTGGTAATTAATCAATGCAAACTAAAACTTACATCTTCTATAATAAGCAAGAGACATATCTTGTATTTCGTTAAACCAAGGTGAAGAATCTGCCAGAAACCAGATCCATTTAATATAATTTACTTGAAGACAGACACTGTGATAGAACAGATGCCCTAATTTATTTGTTGGTCCTTCTATTAGAATAACAGTTTGCTGGTAAACAGGAAGACTAATGATGCCAGTCACCCTTGTTAGTGGCTAATAATTGCTTAATTTGTCCACTAATTGACCTATGCTACTGTTGAGGCGTTGGACCGTGTTGCAGTGCTGGAAGAAAACAAGACCACTATAATGTTACCTCTGAGAATGACTTCTGGAAATGGAACTACTTGTTGCAATATATTTTCTCTTCACAGATGAGCAGATTAATTGGGTTGCCAATTAGTGCCCTATTTTTTAAAAAAATAATAATAAATGTATTCCCATATATTTGTTTGGATTTTGGAATTATTACACGCTCCTGGTCAAATGGTGTGATCCAGTTTGAATCAGCAAACCAAACATGATATATAAATAAGTTAGTTTTGAAAGAAGGAGGGGGAAAAGATGTCTTGATGGCTAAAAGATCAATTCCTCAAACTACCATTCAGTTCTGGATGAATTTATACAGGTCCAGCCCTCCCATGCAGCTGGGTTGAGTGCCCTGCTTCAGGTAGTGCCATGGGGTGGGAACTGTTGTTTGGGTAGAACAAAACCCAGTATGGATTGAGAGCACTATTTGGGCTCTGCTTATGGGAACAAAATGTATTGGGCTTGTACTGCTCTGATACATATGCATAGCTCTGCTGGATACTTCTTTATTTATGTCAGTAAAAGAACTGTATCTATATGCAGAATGTGATATCCAACATCACTCGAATGGACTTCCACTCAGGTTACTGGACCTCTTTCCTCTCCTCCCCCATGTGCCCCACATCTGCTCAGGAGCATTTCCCAACCCTCCAAAGAATATTTGGGGGGCAAATGGGCAGCTGGAGGGGAAAGGAAAGGAACTGAGAGGGAGGTCATTCCACTCATGGATGTCTATTCCACTTGCAGGGAGACATAACTGGCTATAACTCACATATTTTTGTGAACATATATTTGCTTCCTCCATTGGAATGAATGGAAAATCACATGCAAAAATAAAATATAATAACACCACAGCTGTTCTTTTGGTAATATCCAAATAAAACTTGGAAGAAACCAATGGAAATTCAAAAAGAAAACAGCTCTCTATTGCATTGCTAGACTCAAGCATAAATAACCAACATTCTTTCAGCTCAGACAGGATCAATTAGGATAATCTGAAATATATTACTGTCTGGTTGCATATGCAAAAGAATGCATGAGTTGCTTCTCAGGACATCAAGTTACTGCTGGTACTAAATTCAAGATTGCCCTGTTCTTATTGCATAAGAACTATAAGATACGGTAAGATACTGAAAAATGTTGTGGATAGCCAACTAGTCTTCTAGGAGATTTACCTAAGACCAGAATTAAATAGTGAGGATTTTCAAAGCAGTGCTCAATACAGTCTTTTTTTATGGCACCTCCACATCACACTCATGCCTATCCCAAATCCATGGACTCAGAAAAAGGTTTGGAAGCAAAAAGTGAGCGTATTAGATATGCTTGAGCCACAACTACTGAAAACCATATTGTGTTATAGGCTGGCACAACATACAATAGTAATAATATAGGCACAGATTCAAATGCAGCTTCAGATTCCATTGTTACTGTAATAAATAAATAAATATACATAGAATAATTTATTAGAGCTAACACAGAAGTGGTACTTCAGTCAAATTCACAGCAAGCTTTGCAAATTTTGTAAGCCAATAGTCTGATTTATTACAGAGGCGATGGGCAGTATCAAAATAATTACGCTTTATTTCTTTGCTGCCCTCCTTCTTCAAACAGTCTACTAACTGTACACAAAAAAGTGTGTGCGGAGGGAGAGACACACAGACATAGTTTTACCCTCCTAATGCTTCGAACAGATTCAGGCTTCTCTACAACTTTGGTGTCAGACATGTGATATTGCCTGTTGATCTCTTGTATTTCCCTTTGTAGTGTTCCTTGATCTATGACCAAAACTTTGTTGTAAAAATTATACATCTTACCTATTCAGGTTGCTCACACTAAACGTATCCCATGGTTTCACCATTCCTTCTGTATGCTCCTAACACATTGAATTCCTTCACATTAATGCTGGCATACCCACCCACCCCACTCACACACGAAAACAAAGATCGCCACAGCCAATCACAAACAAACAACCACACCCTAGGCCAACCCCAACCTCTCTCACCACCAAAGGAACACAAGTGAACAGCAGAGAACCTGCACAAGCAACGCTGACACCAAACCCTACATACATTCAGCAAAATCGAAACATCACCACCCGACCCCACCCCTACCCATCTCCCCCCCCCTCCACCCCTTTTCTTCCTAATGTCTCAACAAATGAAACTGATTTGTAAAAATGTTACATGGAAAAAATACAAGAGACATTACACATACTTCTGTAAAACAAGAAAATCTTTAATAAAAAAAATATATAATGCTGGCATGCCCTCTCTTTCAAGTGCCTCTTAAAATATTCCAGAAAACCTTTCATACACTGCACTTAAGCTATGTGCTGTGGAGAGGAGCATTTCTTCATATATATATATATATATGCTTCAGCTATTATATCTTCTTTCTCCTTTGGTCCTAACTGAGGTACTTTAACTGCACTCAACTGTACACAGTACATTTCTCAGGACAGAGACCATGCTCTTAGTTCATATAGAACCTTCGGCTGATTAACATTCTAAAATGTGTTTGTGGGAGGGGAGTTTATTGTTTTGTTTTTGTTTCCTTATGCATTTTGTGTTCTCATTTTGTATTTTTATGTTGTGCACTGTGATCTTTGGATGAAGGGCAGCATACAAATTTAAGAAATATAAATAAACAAATAAATATAAATCAATATTCCATGTGTGAACCACTACAATAACAACATCCTCTATTTTCGCCTTAATTATTTGGAAAATCAAAACCAAATATATGGGTAATGCCAGTATTAAACACATTTCTGTGCACAATGCATATTCACCACAGCGCTGTTCACTGGAATAACTCATTGAAGCCCCTGTCCTGAAGTTTTTCTGATATACATTCAAAATGAATGTTGATAAATGACCCATGTTGGCTAGTATAATAGATATCAACAAGATCAAGCATTGTGCTGTCATGGGAATTTTCTCTAGAAAGGATGATTGCCCCAAAGAATCCATAATGGAAGGTCAATGTGAATGCTAACACTACTTATTTTAGGCATGGGGGGGTCCTGCTACCAAGTTTATATTTTTTAAAAAATAGTTAAGTTGTGTGAGAGACAAGTTGTAGAAAAATTTGTGAGGAAAGGTGAAGTTCAATGTTTATTTTAAATATTTTACCAAGGGTTGTTTTATTTAGCACACACAACACTACTATTTAATATTTCAGAGGACATGTGTTGTCTAGCCTGCCTTTCTATTAGTAGGTTTTTGCTGACATGCAAAATTAATATAAACATGCATCTGTTTTCAAATCGTAAGCTCCTTGGGTCAAGGCCTCCCATTCTTTAAGCAAAATTATCATCAGTATACAGTATGCACTGTTAAGGAAAAAATCTTTAATACCTTTTCAGATAAGCCACTGACAGAACTGACTATGCACTGGAAAGAAGGAAGAAGATAGTAAATTCAGTCCACCCCATGAGGAAAGCAAAGTCTTGATTTATGTCATCATCATGTATTCTACATTCAGAAAACTCTCACAAAAATAGAATCTGCACGCCAGTCAAGCTATCAGCTGTGTTCTGGTTTTGTGGTTCCTCTGCCGAAGCAGGTATGCAGTGAACAATATCATTAGACAAATTCAATAATTACCAAGCCAACATTGTGGAATCACAGGAATGTGACCTCTAAGGTCATCAAGTTCATTTAAGGCTGTAACATTTAATCAATTAGTCAGTTAGATTTAATTAAAAACTTTTGAACAGTTAAAATTAATCAAGGAGAAGGCTTTTCTTTTTTTTAAAAAAAAAAAGTTAATTACTTTTTAACAACAGCATTTACAAAACCGGTAGATGTCAGGTGCCATCTTAGAAGAGGTATCTCCCTCTTATTTGCCACACAGAAGGAAATCTATTTTCTAAGGTGGTGATTGCAGTAGCCCATGTGCACATCATCTGAACAAGGTAGGATAAAGCAGTCCCTTCAGAACTAATATTTTTACTCAAATGCACAGACTAATTGATTAAAACCCA
Organism: Podarcis melisellensis; assembly: GCF_964234715.1. Classification (NCBI taxonomy): domain Eukaryota; kingdom Metazoa; phylum Chordata; class Lepidosauria; order Squamata; family Lacertidae; genus Podarcis; species Podarcis melisellensis. The sequence continues at coordinate 53,874,971 of NC_138538.1, forward strand.
TGTGATCAATTGGCTATAGATTTCTTTATTCAGGCAATAGTCCTAAGTCCATTATATAAACCGCACGATGTGTCGTATTGTGATACATCCTTTGGGTTAAACTAATGTAAGTTGCCAGTGCTAGATCAAAGGCATCAATAAACTAGAGAACCTAGAAGAAGAAAAGAGCAGAAAAGCAGAGTGAGAGGACTCTATTAATTGAAAAGCTCCAACTTCAATCATTATTAGAGCTTGAAAGATTAGCTTAATTACAGTTAAAAACATTCTTCCATCAAATGATCAAGGGATTGCCCAGTGGTTATATCCAAGGAGTGCAGAGTGGTGTGCATACTCCTATTTCCCCTGTTCATGTATTGAGGTAGATTTGGCTGAAAGGTGGTGACTGGACAAAGGACACCCAATCAGCTTGGGTTTTCCCAATCCTAGTCCAACGTTCTGATCCCCACACCACACTGATTTTCTAGAAAGCTACTTACTCTACAGCTGGGCTGTTACATGGATGACAGATCTGGTTTTAGGCTACATAGCCCATGATGGCTGGTTGATGATTTCTTGATGGAAGGTAATAAAATGAATGGGTTTTTTCACAACTGGTATTCTCTCTCTCTCTAAGCGTTTTTAAGGAGATAGCAACCAGAGCTTAAGAAGATGACACTCCTCCAGCTGAATAGAGGGGTGTATGAGGGAGGAGTGGAAATAATTTGGAGGAGACCGTAGTGCATATTGGTTTGGAGCTTAAACATATTTTGGGGGTGTGTGCAGTGCATACCTCAGGATCCGATGTTGGGTAACTGCTCTGTTGCTTTATAGGAGTACCTGGTATTTGCTTCCACTTATACTCTGCTTCTATATTTGCTGGGGGCGGGGAAGCAATTATCACAAAATCACTGAAAGTGTTTAGTGCGCTCCCAGACAAAGAAAGTAAGGCCCATGTGTCATGTGTGACTGCATTTACGTAAGTCGCCGCAAAATAGATAGATAGATGATAGATAGATAGCTAGAGCTAGCTAGATAGATGATAGATAGATGATAGATAGATAGATAGATAGATAGATAGATGATAGATAGATAGATAGATAGATATAGATGATAGATAGATAGATGATAGATAGATAGATAGATAGATGATAGATAGATAGATGATAGATAGATAGATAGATAGATAGATAGATAGATAGATAGATAGATAGATAGATAGATATAGATAGATGATAGATAGATAGATAGATAGATGATAGATAGATAGATAGATAGATAGATAGATAGATAGATAGATGATAGATAGATAGATAGATAGATAGATAGATGATAGATAGATAGATAGATAGATGATAGATAGATCTTGCTGCTCAAAAGCTTGGCGGTTCGAATCCCCGCGACGGGGTGAGCTCCCGTTGCTCAGTCCCTGCTCCTGCCAACCTAGCAGTTCGAAAGCATGTCAAAGTGCAAGTAGATAAATAGATACTGCTCCAGGGGGAAGGTAAACGGTGTTTCCGTGCGCTGCTCTGGTTCGCCAGAAGCAGCTTAGTCATGCTGGCCACATGACCTGGAAGCTGTACGCTGGCTCCCTTGGCCAATAAAGCGAGATGAGCGCCGCAACCCCAGAATCGGCCACAACTGGACCTAATGGTCAGGGGTCCCTTTACCTTTTAGCTGTTTCAAAATTCTGCAGCTGCAGTTTGGAGCTTTTTGCTACTCTTGTGCCTTTAACTGTTATTGACTGGGGTATTCTGATAGAGTGCCATTGCACACATGTTCTTCTGGATACAGGCATCTGGTTAGCCATTGTGAAAAACAGTATGCTGTACTGGATGGGCCATTGGCCTGATCCAGCAGTCTCTCCTGTCCTTATCAATTGATTTCGATGAAGGCAGAAAACTAACCTAAAATATAAATAATAAATAAATACATCCTGAGCCTTAAGCCACCACACTGGATACTGAACTTGAGTTCCCTGAAGCTAATGACATGTATCTACCTTGACTGCATCTTGCCTTTAAATGCACAATTCTCAGAAGCAGGAATCACATTCAACTCTCGCACTACTTCAGTAGTGACAGGTGGTAGACAAACTTCCAGTACTGGAGAGAGAACTCTTCTAAGCCCACAGCAAATAAGTATCTTAAAGAGTTTTAATCTCACGGCAAGAGAAAACCAGCTGGATAAGATAATTACATATGACAGAAAGGATGGCAGTCAATCAAGGGCATATCGAGCAGCAAAGACAGGTACATATGCTTCATGATATATAGCCACTCATGACTTAATTTCAACTTAATGATTATTTTTTTTAAAAAAAGAAACATGAACCAACTGAAACTGTTAGAAGACTTACTGCTACGCATAGTGCACTACTTATCTCTTAACTAAAAGGCAGCTTAATAAAAACCCCAATGCTTATGTTGTTGTTGTTGTTGTTGTTGTTGTTTAGTCATTTAGTCATGTCCAATTCTTCGTGACCCCATGGACCAGAGCACACCAGGCACTCCTGTCTTCCACTGCCTCCCACAGTTTGGTCAAACTCACGCTGGTAGCTTCGAGAACACTGTCCAACCATCTCGTCCTCTGTCGTCCCCTTCTCCTTGTGCCCTCAATCTTTCCCAACATCAGGGTCTTTTCCAGGGAGTCTTCTCTTCTCATGAGGTGGCCAAAGTATTGGATCTGTCCTTCCAGTGAGTACTCAGGGCTGATTTCCTTAAGAATGGAGAGGTTTAACCTTTCCTTAAGAATGGAGAGGTTTGACCTTCTTGCAGTCCATGGGACTCTCAAGAGTCTCCCAATGCTTATATTTTAAGATAAATATTAGTAAAATGCTCTCCTCAAATTTTGTTCATTTACATGCTGATGCTGTTTTCTTATAATACGTTTGGACACATAACTTGGTAGGCACTGAACAACAATGGGCTCAGGTCAGAACCCTGCGGCACCCCACTTGTCTCTTTTTTCCAGGATGACGAGGAACCATTAATGAGCACTCTTTGGGTTTGGTCAACTGGCTACAAATCCACCTAACAGTTACCTTGTTCAACCCACATTTTACCAGTTTCCTCGTGAGAATACCATGGGGGACTATGTCAAAAGCCTTACTGAAATCAAGATACACGATGCCCACAGCATTTCCCTGATCTACCAAGTTTGTAATTCCATCAAAAAAAAGGAATCAGATTGGTCTGGCATGACTTATTTTTGAGAAACCCATGCTGGGTCTTAGTAATCACAGCATCCTTTTCTAAATGCTCATGGACCTTACCATCCCTTTTCCTATCTTGGGCTGCAGCTCCCTTCTAACATCATTTATTCTGTTATCACCAGGTTGGGCATCCCTTATTTTGTGAAGAATAACACAAAATAAAAACAAATGCAGATGCTATTGGTTGCTGTCATAGCATTCTTCAGCAACTGTGCTTAAAATTTAGGGTTTGATTTTATAGATCCTATGTGCTATCTTAGTGATTGGCATGATGAAAGATAAGCTGCCCTGGGGACCCTTTGAAGTATAACTCTTTAAAAGGTACACATTTCAAAAATAAAAATAGAAAAAATAAAAAACAATGACTAACTAGCAGGAAACCTTATACCATTATGAAATACGACATGATTATCATAAACATGGCCCAGTCAAAACTGAGTCACTAACCTCAATGGAAAAGTTAAACACATTTCAGATTTCTTCTACTGAATCCCATATGACTCAAACATGCTAAATCTGGGCAGAAGCTAAAGAGGAGAAGCTAACATGGTTCCCTCCATAAATCATTGCATTCTAAACTCCTGTTGTCCCTGATCATTGGTCATGATGGCTGGGGCTGGTTCCTCATTGCTTCTTCAGCTTTAAAAACCTGGTCAATTAAACATTATAAATATTTTGAATACATAAAAATCCAGCTATATACTCCAATTACAAGATGTGTTCAGAAAAGTCCGTCCCCCCCGTTAATTCCTATGGACAATGCATAATGTGCAATTTCTTCTTTGCTTTCTTATGGGGGTGGGCAGTTAGAGAGATAGAATGAAATTAACCTCTTCTTCAGTTCACAGATATCTAATGTGTCTTTTGATGTACTCCTTTTGGTTAATGTGCTTCTAGAATGGCAGCCCTATGGAAAGCATTACCTGCATGGGCTCCAATTTTAGCTAAGCTGAAGGAACCATTTTTAATCAACAGATGAAAGAAGAGTCACTTGCCTGGCTTTATGCTGTCCACTGGGGGAAAGAAAGCTGATTGATTTAGAGGAATGCTGAGCTTTATTACAGCAGATTTGTTCTTTTATTTACCATATCGGAGTTCTCTGCATTTCCAGTAGAACTAAGGGGCTCCCTGAAGTACAGGATTAAAAGCAAAGGAAATCTCAAATAATGGGATAAAACGAGTGTGTAGAAAATAAGTGATTGAATTAGATTACAGTGGATGGAACAGAGTGGATTCCACTAGAAAATGCAAGGCATCTTGGTAATTTGGTGCTCCACTAAAATGAGAAAATGCCCACATTCTCAAATCAGCAGTTCGCATATTCTGCAGTATGTCGCACCAGTCAATACAGCCCTGTTGTCTAATAGAACAACATGAGAGTAAACCACACAGATGCCTAAAAGCACTCAGCATTACAGGTTTGGTTCCAATGCCAGCCTAACACTTTTTGCTGCCTGAGGCAGCAATCCAATCATGGTATATAGTACCCAAGGCTGCTCAAGTTATTTTGGCACCTGAATCAGAATATTCTGCAACTGCCTCTCCCTCTTCCAAGCAGTAACAATGCAACGACAGCAACTCAAGTAACTCACATGCCTTTTCATGACACCCAGAATCAGCTGCCTCACTTTGCCTAATACAGCAAGAGCTACCCTGATGCCCTCCAGATATTGTTGAACTGTGACTCACCATCATTCCCAACCGTAAGCCCCGTTGGCTTGGACCAGTGGGAACTGGAGTCCCAACAACATCTGAATGGCACCAAGTTCACTGCCCTGGCCCAAAGGTTCCAAGCCAATTTTTGCTGCTTCATCTATGGGCTTTTAATCTGTGTGTGTTGGGGGGGAGGCACTGTTGTTTTTGTTTGCTATTATGGCATGTATTTTGGTGTATTTGTATTGTACACTGCCTTGTGAACTTCAGAGGAAGGGCAGTACAGAAAATGAATGAATGATTTGACCACCCTATCTGAGTTGAGTCAGAGTGGATACTCGTGACAGGGATCCCGACATGCTGATAAGTTGACATCTGCAAGAGACCCTCCCCTGAAGAGCCCAGTGATTAGCTGGGCATTTTAATTAAGGTTACCAGATTTTTTTCAAAGAATCCAGAGACCCTTTTTTTTTGTTTGAAAAGAGAATTTTTAAAATTAAATTTAAAAATTAATAATTAAGAAGTAACCTCTTCTGTGGTCTCCTCTGTCATGCAGCCTTCCTCTGGGCCCCAGACTGCTCTCTTGGAGTGCTAGCTGCTGTGCAGTAGGCTCGGATTGGGCTTGGGATTGGCCATGTGTCCTTGCCGTCCCAGTGCTCTCCTACCTCTTGTCCTCAGCGGCCGCAGCAGTGCGGCAATGTCAGGGCTCCCCTCTTTTTCCTCCTTCCTCTTTCTCTCTATTCCTTCTCCTTTGCCTCTCCTCCTTCTCCCTGCGTCAGCTCCGGGGTTTTCCTGGCCCCGGAACCTGCTGGGCAGTCGGCATGATGGCTGGAGAGCTAGTGTGGTGTAGTGGTTAAGAGCAGTAGACTCGTAATCTGGTGAACCGGGTTCGCTTCCCCGCTCCTCCACATGCAGCTGCTGGGTGACCTTGGGCTAGTCACACTTCTTTGAAGTCTCTCAGCCCCACTCACCTCACAGAGTGTTTGTTGTGGGGGAGGAAGGGAAAGGAGATTGTTAGCCACTTTGAGACACCTTTGGGTAGCGATAAAGCAGGATATCAAATCCAAACTCCTCCTCCTCTTCTTCTCACTTCTGGCTCAATTTGGGTCATGTAGGGTGGATCAGCAGTTCCCCCAGTTGACGGGCCAGGCGTCCCCAGTTCCCCCTTGGCAGTGGCGGTGGCAGCGGCAGTCTCAGCAGCCCGGAGCCAGCCTGGTAGCGCAGTTGGCTCTGGCTGGCTTTAGGAGCTGCTCGCTGCCATGGCATCCACCATTTTGCATCGCCAGAGGTCCCCATATGGCGTGTCTTGTGACGTTGAACCAATCATGCAACATTCAATCCCTAATAATAAATCTACAACACTTAAAATATAAATCCAGGGACATTAAATGAAATCTGGGGACATTCCAGGGACGGATTTTGTCCGGGGACAGATCTGTAAATCCGGTGACTGTCCCCGGGAAACGGTGACGTCTGGTAACCATAATTTAAATGGTGAGATTAAAGTTTAGATAACCTAATGCCAAGCTGTGTGGGGTTTTGTACACTCTTACCAACAGACACTTGGCTCGGTAGCTAATTGGCAACCAGTGCAGTTCCTTCAGCAACATGATAACATACGGCAATAGTCTGCCCCTGGTGAGTAGTTGAGCTGCTGCATTTTGCACAACTTCCTGGCCAACCTCAGGGCAGCCCCACACAGAGCACAGAGACAGGTCTGGAGATGTGAAAACAGCTCCACAGTATCAACACAACTGGCATAACTACTAGGCAACTATATCTTGAGGTTTTGAAATGCAGAGTAGTCCTAAGCAATAGAAGATACTTCTGCTGGCTGCTTGGAAGCCTTCTTTTTATTTTACTGGGATTACCTTGAAAATGAGATTGGCAAACAGAGCACGAGAAGCAGTGACTCAAGAATAAAAGAGCTGCTGCAGAATCACACCAGATCTTGACTCTGTGCGTGTGATTTTATGTAATGTGGTAAAAATAAAATAGTCTCCTGGCATTTCTTCCAGCTCACTCTGTTGTCTGGGTGACCAGTTATCTTCCAAGATTCCTAGAAACATGCTGGTTTGAACTTCTATCACTCATTTTGTTGCAAACCATCAAATCATAGCCTCAGGCCCCATTTTGATGCGATGTATGTAGACTTGTAGTAGGAAAAAACCTCAAGCTGTAAAAAAAGCTCCTGGTTTGGGAAATAAGATTACGAGCAGCAATCCCAGTAACAAAATACAGCAACAGTACGGTGTCTGCAAAAACTGTGGCTGAAATGCTGTGACAGAAGATTCCTCATATGTATCATCTGATAGTCAGGAATATTATATTAGAGATATGATATGATGAAATGATATGATTATGATATAATATGATGATAGGATATATGATATGATATGATATGAAGCTGCTGGCAGTATCTAGATGGAGTAAGCCGAAACAAAATTCATTTTGGGCTTCTTCTTTTCTTTTTTTAAGGGCATTTATCACTTGCCAATATCTTATTTAGAATTTCATATTTAAATATGTTTTATTGGATTTGATGGGCTCTCTGGAACTAGAGGTAAAGCATACACAAGCATATTCACTATAGACAAAGACATCCTTTGCTGTATCTTATTAAATCTAGTTTTTCTTATGTTTTAGCATGTCATACATTCATGTTCTAGCATTTCATACAATACCAAATTGTCTTCAAATTACCATTTAAGGATCTCATTTGTGACCTGTAAATGATTTGAAGCCAATATAACATTGTTCCAGTGAGATGATGAACTCCAAGATAAACTCAGATCATCCTTTTAACATGTTTTAAAGGATAAATATCCTTTATCCATGTACCAGGTTCAAAATAGAAGGGTCCACACACACACACAAAATCTGCATAAGGTATTTGTAGTTAGATTACTCCACTATTGCACCCTGCTCGCAAGACACCTGGGTGGAATCTGCACACATATTTAAAACATTCTAAAAATGCTTTTTTAAAAAGCGTTTTAAAAAATACACAAAATTTTCCATAAGGCTCACCATCGCCATCTAGCGTCACATTGTGTATTGCACTTAAAACACACTTAAAACGCTTTATTTGGAGCTGTATAGCTGAGTCCCTGGTTTCTTTTGAAAGATCCTATTGAAAGAATGCCTTTTTGGAGCTAGGTCTCAATCAATCAGGGCTGGGGTTTGTCCTGGATTTTAAACAAATTAACATGTATTTTTTTATTCTCTTACTAAATATTCCCTTAGTAAAAATCCTCAGGATGGGACAGACAATAGAGTTAAATACTGTATACATAGGTAAAGGTAAAGGGACCCCTGACCATTAGGTCCAGTCATGACCGACTCGGGTTGCGGTGCTCATCTTGCTTTATTGGCCGAGGGAGCCGGCGTACAGCTTCCAGGTGATGTGGGCAGCATGACTAAGCCACTGCTGGTGAACCAGAGCAGTGCACAGAAACGCCGTTTACCTTCCCGCCAGAGCGGTACCTATTTATCTACTTGCACTTTGACATGCTTTCAAACTGCTAGGTTGGCAGGAGCAGGGACTGAGCAACAGGAGCTCACCCCGTCATGGGGATTCGAACCGCCGACCTTCTGATCAGCAAGTCCTAGGCTCTGTGGTTTAACCCACAGCTCCAGCACTTGGTAACGGATCACCCTTGCAGCTCATTTAACTTGCTTAGCAACCAAATGTTTTAGGAGCTATAAAAATTATCTACAGGAGTTTAATTTATGCTACAGGAACAGCCTGTAAAATTATAGTTTGGAAGATCGTGTCAGACCCATCAGTAAGAGGACATATCTGAGGGATAGTGCAGCTGCTCTCACATTGCCCCGGGGATTCATAAATTCACTTGCGTATCCTGAGCTGAGTGGGTGGTTTTGTTGCTTGGCTTTTGTTTTCTTTAATTTTCCTAATGCACACAGTAAGGCACTTAGAGAATTTCTTGCCCCCCAAATGAAATCTGTTGCTGCCCTTTCCGTGAGGTAGCTTGTCTTTTCTCACTGCAGAGCAAACAAAAGAGGGATCCCCGGAGGACCATGCCGGGACCATATGATATAGGTTTTCTTAATGAACGATGCTGGATTTATCGGAATCATTTTGAAGACATTCTGCAAAAGAATGGCAAGCTTGTTCATTATTATTCAAAGTTAGTCCCTCTTGTGACTTGGTGTGCTTCAGACAGCAGTAAATTTTTGCCGGATTATGGTGCTCATTTTAAGAGAATTAGCTAGTGTTAAATGCAGCCGAAATGTTAACGCCGTAGAAATGAATAAGAATATGGCTTTTTGTGATGTCTAATATGAAAGGGTCACAACCTTGAAAAAATCGATTACTGCATTTCAGGGGTGAGACATAAGTTCTGAGTGAAAGGACAATAGTTAAATTGACACAATTATGGGCAGAATTAATGTAAGCACTATAGCTGACCCCACAATGTGAGACCTTTTCCTCCCCAACAATGACCTTAGAAGTAAAGAATCAAAAACATCAAATATTGTGCAAAGAACAATGTCAACAACCTATAGCTTTTAAGTGTGTTCTGAATGCTTCTCATCCATCTCTGCCAAAATACTGCTGGGCCTTTTTTGCAAAGTAATGTGCTATACTGAGTCACTGTAGGTGGGGATATGACCTATGGATGACTTTATTTGGAAAGTTCACTAAATATAATTTCATTTTCAGTTTATATATTTTGACGATAGTGTTGGTTTAAGGAACAGATATGTATAAAAGGAGGATTCCTGGATGCCAAGATCCAAGTTTGGGACAAGTACTCTTTGGTGAGAGAACCCCAGCGGAGATTTAAAATCACAACTTGTGCTATGAAATAAAGCAAAGAAATATAGGCTGCAAAGCCTTACAATGTGCCCTTTAAAGTGAGTTACAAATCTTCCCTCTTTCTCCAGCATAGAAAAGAGAGCACATGTTTGGTAGGCTAAAAATGACAGCATGGCAAGTACATTAATTAAATATCTAGGTTTGTGCCTTGCAAAATGCTGCTTCCAGAAATCCTGCTGATTCTTGGAGAAATATGAACCTCTGGACGTTATCATCCTGGGGGTGAGTGAGTTTGGCTCCTGAAAAAAAGCTCCAGAGCACAGTGAGCAGAAAATGCTGAAATTGCCTGACAAAGTCTGATAATGAATATCTGGCAATCAATTGGAGTGGAAGAGCCCACATTTCTTCAGGATGGATCACGAGTATTTCAGACAAGAGAAGAAGAAAAGAAGTGATTTATATGATGAAAGGCTAAACCTCCTGGGGAATCCTATGTCCACAGAATCCTGCATGCATCAGAAATCTCTTCAAATTCAGAAATCTCTGAATTTGAGATGAAAGTCACACACGGAGGTTACTCTGCTGCTGAGAGAGTTTGCTGGTTGCCATATCAACTGGACTCCTACATAGGAAAGGTTTCCAGCCACCCTCCGCCCCAGTCTAAGATGTGCATTAGAATAAAGTACTGCTGCCGATCAGCTATGCCCCTTATCAGCAAGGTTGAGTTTGTTCTTTTATTCACATGGCCCGGCTGAGTTTCATAGAAATGAAGACTTGGTTGCCCATTTCTGATGGCTGCAACGGAGCACAAATATTATGCTACAAGCTTTTTATAGCAAATATATATATATATCACTGTAGAAGCATTGGTATGTCAGGGACTGTAAAGCTCATGATAATAACTGATGGAGAAAATAGAGGTTTTGTTTGTTTGCTTTACAAAATGGCCTTGTCTCACACAATATATAGCAACAGATGTTTCCTTGTGCTTACGTCTTGAGAAGTCAATCCAGTACATGGATGCTAAAAGTGGACAGGGGCAAGAAAGACCCCCGGTATGACCTTATGACCCTCGACAGCTTCACCCTTGTTGTTTTAATTATCCCAGTGACTTGAAATGTTTTATACTGTGATGCCAATAAAGGGATTTGATTTGATTTGACCCCCAGGCCTGGCTGTAACAGAATAGCTCCAGTGAGACTTAGCTGGTGCTGACTTTATTAACTTTTCAGCACCTGCTCAAGGTGATTTTATTCTCATGGGGTTTTAATTAATACATTCATTTCTATCTATCTTGCTTTATTAATGCTTTTATATGTGTTTGTTAGCTATTGTTTAATTGTGAGTATGAATTTAATTTTTTATTTTTAACTGTTGCCGTGATCGTTAGCTACCTTGGAAGCGTCACCTGAAAGGTGATCTAAAAAACCTTTTAAGTAAAAAAACATCAAGCTTATAATTCTGTCACATCTTGCATGTTGCGCAGCTGCTGCTTTCTCAGTTCAGCAGGCCAGAGGTGGGTCCAGATTGTTTTAGTACTATCCAGCCATTTGTCTTCCACTGTAAGCAACAGGCAGAATTGTACCAGGCTTCCCACACTTTTGGGTGCAGCTCTTTTTGTGTGTATGCAGCCTGCTGTGTTCCACACACATAGTGAGTCAAGTGGGTGAGTTGTGATGCACTATACCACATCATTTAGTGTTTTTGTGGAATGCTCTCCCCAAGGTGGTTCATCTGGCACCTTCGTTATATATCTTTAGGCAAAAATGTTCCTCTTCAACATGATTAATATTTGGGTGATTAATATTCTGTTGTTGTTGTTTAGTCATTTAGTTGTGTCCGACTCTTTGTGACCCCATGGACCAGAGCACGCCAGGCACTCCTGTCTTCCACTGCCTCCCGCAGTTTGGTCAAACTCATGCTGGTAGCTTCGAGAGCACTGTCCAACCATCTTGTCCTCTGTCGTCCCCTTCTCCTTGTGCCCTCCATCTTTCCCAACATCAGGGTCTTTTCTAGGGAGTCTTCTCTTCTCATGAGGTGGCCAAAGTAGTGGAGCCTCAGCTTCACGATCTGTCCTTCCAGTGAGCACTCGGGGCTGATTAATATTCTACAGCCTTTTAAATATGTTGGGGGGGGCCTATTGTTTCGGTGTTTTTGGTTTGATTACTTATTTGTGGTTTTATATTGTATTTTTATCTTGTGAACCACCCTGAAATATTTTGAGGAAGGGTATTATATATATCTAATAAATAAAAAATAAAGTAAATAGACTTTGTAGAATGCCTATTTTAAATCAAATTTTAAAATTTGCATTAAAGTGCTTTCATTTCAGTGCTATTTCACAAATATGTGTTATTAAAGCAGCCACAAGGATAATTTTAACTGAACCTCAGGTTACACCTGACTCTCACCTCTTTTTCTTTATTCAAAAGTCTTCTGTATCATTTAGGGGGCAGTCACATCACAAAGTGGTATGTAATCCATACAATTAATCAAAACAGTTAATACAGCAGTAAAACAAGAAAAGATCAAATGCCGCAACTTTGATAAAACCCTATGGCTGCTACTGACAACTGAAAAACAAAACATGCACCAGCAAGTTACACATTTAGTATTAGGTCTGGTTTGGTCTTAGAAAGCGGTAAAGAAGGCTAAAAACCGATGAGCGAGGGCAAAGAAGAAAGAAAGTAGGAACACAATGATGAATGAGAAATCAGATCTAGCCTTCTCGGTATTGACGCCTGCCTTGTGTAATGCCCTCCCATCAGGTGTCAAGGAAATAAACAACTATCTGACTTTTAGAAGGTATCTGAAGGCTAGGGATGTTTTTAATGTTTGAGGTTTTTTGTGCTTTTAGTATTTTGTTGGAAGCTGCTCAGGGTGGCTGGGGCAACCCAGTCAGATGGGCAGCATATAAATAATAAAACGATGATAATGATGATGTAAGGAAATATAAAAGACTAGGAACACTCAAGCGAAGCATAACTCCATGCCTGATATATACACCATTTGTGCCAGACAGCAACTCAAGGCTGCCTGTCTGTAAGGCTGTTTTCATCACTGCTGTTACAAGAGTTCTTTACCAGTTTATAAATGGAGACATTACACAGCTATGGCCTCCCAACAAGGAACCGTTTCCAGTGGCTGGGTCACAGTCACACATGAATGCCACTTCTCACAGCACTGTGTGGAGATATCCAGGGAGAGCAGGAAGCAAGTGGAGGGCAATTTAGAAAGAAAAGAACTGAAACCAAATAAAAATAAAAATCAATTCAGCTGAACTGTGCCAGGGCAGGCAAAGAACAAAGGGTCAACAGACAAAGCAGGAAACTATAGACTAGCAAGATTAATATCAGTTGCGGGGGAAATCTCAAAAACTATTGAAGGTAAATGGGAAAAATGCTTTTTCAGAAGGTAACCATGGCTGGACACCAAAATCATTAACCCAGCTCATATCACTCTACCCCACATTATGTCAAATCTGGGAACAACCCCACCCTGAAACCATTTTCTCATTATGAAACTGAGCTCATATTAATGATAGCTACTGTGGAAATTAGCATTATTTATATCAGTTTCTTCAAAAAATAAAGAAAGAAGGAGCCAATGGCAGCTTTTAAAGTTGTGCATCAGCTGTTGTGGTAAAAGAAAATCAAGAATATATACCAATTTAAGGGGTACCACAGCTGACAAACACCAAGTGGGCATGCTGAATGGTGCAAACTTTGACCTCACAAAGGGGGGGGGGGACCATTTTTTTCTTTGTGAGGCCAAATAAATAGCTTGGACTAATCCAAAGAAAGGGAAAGTTCCTAATCTTTAGCGCAAAAAAAATAAATCTTAGTATGCCACGGTACTGACATATCTTGCTGGTTCAGACATTCAAGGTCTTCTGTGAATGTCATCAGGTGGCATTCCCATGGAAAGTGTAAAGTGTGGTTTCCATGGAGATAGCTACAGCTTCCCAGAAGCAAGTCTCATAATCATGGCAGCTGAGAGGTAGGGTGCCATGAGCTTGAAATATCAACCGGGAAGCTGATTCCCTGCCCCCCTCTAGGTAAAAAGGTTGCATGCTACAGTCTCCAAACAAATGCCCCCTCCCAATGGGCACAAACTAATGCAAGAATGGGGTAGGAAGGTTTTATTTAATATTTGCCCCAGCAGCCTGGAGGCGTGTGTGTGTGTGCCATTTTGGGTGTTACTTCCAGCAGCAAAATATCTTGCACCAGAATTGGGGGCATACCCCATGGTGAAAATCTGGAACATCTGAAGTGATGTGGCTAATATCGGCTCTCACCAGCGAGGCTGCATTCAAACATATTCACCATGCAAATCTGGTATGCTATCATGGAGGCATGATACTTTTACTATGTCAAAGGAGCATGTGTAATGAATCTCAAGTCTTTTGCTCCCAGGTGTATGGTAGCAGGCATGTCCAAAGTCTGTTTTGGGGGCCTAATTCAGCCCCCTGGCCGGTTTTATCTGGCCGCTGTGGCAGTTTATTTATTGGGGTCAAAAATCTCAACAAGCTCAATCTTTAAAAAAAGTTCAACAACTTTGGTCGGCCCTCACACACGTTGACTTCATCAAATCTGGCCCTCTTTGAAAAAGTTTGGGCGCCCCTGGTATGGTGTTCTAAAGGTCATGAGAATACTGAGAATATGAGCCCTCAATGATTACCCTCATACATGGTGATACTACAGCATACCTTAGCAAACACCTTGTCCCAAACATCCCTCCTAGCAGTTGAATTCACCTGGAGAAGACTTGCTCCAGGTCTCATCCTATATAGGGTGGTATACCGTATATCATGAGGTCTCAGAGACAGCCTTTTAAGTGGCGATGCCATGAATATAAAGTACCTTTCCCAAGTAGCTCTGCTATCTACCTTCCCAACAAATTTACCTGGACTATCAGGCTGTTGAGCACAATTAAGGACGCTGCTATACTGGTTTTTAATGCTAATATTGTGTGAATCTAATATTGTTGAAAATGGCTTTACAATGTCTTGCTATCGAGTACGCATGCTGGAACACATTGCCATGCAACAGTAGAGGTTACTTCAGTTGGGTCTCTTATAGTTGGAAATGAAGGATCATGGAACAGTTCTAACAAACTTTCATAGCAGGAGTTCATATAGGTGAACAGTACGTAGACTTATCTGCTACTGAATATTTGAAATGCTGTTTAAGCAACATCTCCCGGTGGTGGTATCACTGGATTATAGCAAGAAGCATAGTGTCTGCATCTTTGTGGGCGTTTCAGGTCAGAGAGCTGCACAGAGGGTATTGAGCCAAATTTACTTTCATATCTCAAACCACAGATACCATCATTTTGAGATTACAGCAGGCCCACAGGTAGAAAAATAGTTAATTCAGTTCTTTTTCCCCATAGGGGACTGTCTAATCCGCTAGAGAAATGGAAATGTTTCACAAAAAATGAAATCTAAATCTGCAATGATCCTATCTCTTCAGTCAAGGCCCCATCACCTATTGCCATCTTTTGTCTGGCCTATTTGCTGGGTTTACTCATAGATAGGAAGCTATTGGTCTGTTTTAGAACTTACTATTAAATCCTAGTGCTATTCCTGCTGCTGAACACAGATAAAAGACTTTTTTTTTTAAGTAGCTAAAGGTGGAGGAAATAGAACGACAGACTGTGATTGGATTGATCATATAGATGTGTATGTATGTATACACACACACACACACACACACACACACACAATTGAAAAAACCTCTGGGCATCTCTGCTCCTTAATTACTCCCTAAAATTAAATTCAACTCTAAAATTAAATTCAAATTCAAGCTAGTGTTTTTTTTTATATATCCATATATGTATATTGCCTGAAAATTTATTGGAGAATAAACAGGTAATTAAAGACCATTCAAATTACCTGAACAAAAATGCAAAATGGCATTTTAAAGAAATTTGCTATTTTCACTACTGTAGCACAGAACAAGTTTCCTAAGTTCCCAAACTCAGGCACATGCAACTATGGTTCATAGTTGCATGTATTACAATTTCCCTAAGGTCACATTATTGGGGGCTGAGAGAGAAAGATCTCTTGTGACTATAGTAGAGAAAAGTAATGGTCTCTTATATTAATGCTCATGGGAATATCTTTTTATTGGTTAAGTCCCTGAGAAGTGAGCTGGAAAACCATCACCCATTTGAGGGCCTACATTGGACTCTTCCAGGGAATAAATTCCCAAGACCATCAGGACACAAAGAAACATTGTAATCACTAGACGTTCCATTACATGTTGGAAGAGTGAGCATCTGTATATGATGGAACATCCAGGTCACCTAGCATGAGATGCATTAAATAGATGCTGTGCCCAACTCCCAAATCCACAGCCCCAGTGGATCCAAACTTACTTAGAAAGTTTCAGTTTCTTTCTCCACCATAATGGAAAGAGGATATGTACTAAAAGTAAAGACATTAGGCTCAACCTGCTGTTTGGCACTGAATAGATTTTCATTTCACGCCACTTGATTTAACTTGGTTTGGCGAGAGAGAACATTCACTTAAATTGTGTAATGAGAAGAGATCTAAAAGCCACGTTTTGGCTCCACTCTTTTAAGATATTACAATCCCAGATGTCAGTTTTGCTGTTGCCCTCTTGCAACATGCTCATTTTGCAGTTTACAAAACGTCAAGGTCTCTTGGAGGTCAAACTATGCTTAGCTGAAGATGAACTATATGTGTCCAGCCATTGGATATTCTGTCCCCTCCGCCCCCAGATAAAGAAATGTTCCAAGGTTGTAGGGAGGGCATTACAACCATGCAGAATACATTACAGTAAAAAGACCAGGGTGCAAAGGTGGTATTCTCTCTCACACACAAAATGCCTGGAACAATGAAACTAGAAATGGGAAATTGCTAAAGTAGATTTAGTAATTCTGTGAAGCTCTTCTGCAGGCTGTGATTTACAACGGTTGAGACCTCATTTACATGCCATGAAAATGTGAAGAAACAGAAGCCTTTAGGAACACAGCCAAAGAGTGGACTTATTATACAATCAGATCTTTAACTCCTGACTGAGCTTTGTTTACACAAGAAAGAAGTAAATAAAAAATTGCAGTGATCTCAAGGCAAGGAGATCATCCACGGGTCAAATATCAAGATAACTGAGGACATTTCCTATGTGACTACTTCACTTAAGGTCAGGCAATGGAGCAACGAACATCACAGAGAACATACCTGGGTGTAACCTGGGTTAGTATTGGAAATTGGGTGTTAAATATTGGAATAAAAATACAGAGAATGTAAGAAGAGTCCTGCTGGATCAGACAAAAGACCCATCTAATCCAGCACTCAACTCCCAGATTCCTACGTCCACCAGCAGTACAGGAGTGCAGTAGCCCTCTCCTGGTTGTGCTTCACAGCAACAGGCATTCAGAGGCAGACTTCATCCGATGCTGGATAATCTATTGCATTAGCAAAGACATCTCTTTAGAGTGCAAGCCAGGGAAGTGTATATGTGGAGGTCCTGGGCTGCCCAGAAAACAAGACACACACACACAGCCTGACTGATGTGGTCCAAAGGAAAGCAGAGCAATAAATTTGGTACCAGCTTGGTTCTCGGAAGGAGGCGTACAAGATACCATCCAACTGACTCCACTCTGGATTTGTGCAGGGTTTACTCAGTCCGGCATACTTGAAGGAGTGTCTCCACCTCCATTGTTCTGCTTGGACACTGAGGTCTAGCGCTGAGGGCCTTCTGGCGGTTCCCTCGCTGCGAGAAGCCAACTTACAGGGAACCAGGCAGAGGGCCTTCTTGGTAGTGGCACCTGCCCTGTGGAACGCCCTCCCACCAGATGTCAAAGAGAAAAATAACTACCAAACTTTTAGAAGACATCTGAAAGCAGCCCTGTTTAGGGAAGCTTTTAATGTTTAATAGGTTATTGTCTTTTAGTGTTCTGTTGGAAGCCTCCCAGAGTGGCTGGGGAAACCCAGCCAGATGGGCAGGGTATGTTTAAATAAATAAATAAATAAATAAATAAATAAATAAAATTCCTTAGCCTTTTGTTCTCTTCAAGATGTCTTGCAAAGCAAGCAGCAGGTATGAATTATTCCTTGGGATTTACACCCAAAGCCTTTCTCCTGAATGACAGTGGAGGTTTAGCGTAAGAGTTTTCCTTCTCCCAGATATGCTACCTTCCCAGGTTGATGAGCCCCATCTGCCCCTCATTTACTTTTATAGCACATGCAGTAACCACCTTCTTGACCACTGGACCCACTTCTGGTCCCGTCTGCCAGAGCCTGTCTTCGCATGCAGGGGTTTGAGGGCTTGAGATCCATCTGCAACCCTCACTTGGTTTAGCAAGCCAGTTGAAGCCATTCTCAGGGTGTGACTGCTGTCACATTTTGACAGCTTCTAGGAGCCACAGGTGAGAGCTTGGATGCTGGGTAGGGATCAAAGGTGGACCAACTACCGCAGAGGGACCACAACAAGTCCCCGCCAGAGATACTACCCCTTCCCTAACACCCCATACATCCCTCAACAGGGTTTGCTTACAAGAAAATGTGCCTAGGATAGCAGACTAAAGCTCTCTCCTAATTATGCTGAGGCTGTGTGTGAGAGAGTCTAATTTGTTAGGTGTATGTAACCAATAATAACTGGGCAGCTGTTCAGCCAGATTTGCTCAGAGAAGAGATGATCTATAGATCAGATCTATTACAGTTCTCAGGTAATTTTGTGTGCATCTCTAATCAACTGCAAGACATAGAATGGATATAACAAAACCTCTGTCACTATATCAGTTAAACCAAAAGCAAAGTTGAAAATGCAATCAGTAGAAATTCTTATTCAGTTCAATGTCATTTCAGTCACAGGCTCTCAGAAGTATGTCACTGAGTCCTCTGAATATACACTTGTGCCCTTCATTTTGTGTGATCAATGGTACAGCAGCATCTAAGTCTACTTTTCCAGAGGGGTTGGGGTACTCTGATTCCTTATCAGCCCTTACAATACTAATGGTACACAAGAGGCAGTTTCGCAAGGGGCATTAAGCAGAATGGCTCAGTGAACATAGAAATTCACCAAGTTCCAATCCATGAATTCCCAAATAAGTCAAGCATGCACCATAACTGCAGACAGGAAAATTTCCAATATACATTTCCAGCTCTCGTTCTTTTATTGTCTTACAAAGAGTTTTGATGCTTTCGGAGTCAAAACTTGAAAAACAGACCATAGCTTCCTTCGGGGCCTTTTGGTCAGGTCAGTGGCGTAGCGTGGGTTGTCAGCACCCGGGGCAAGGCAAGTAATTTGCGCCCCCTAACCCGTGGATTTGCGCCCCCTAACCCTAACCCCCAGATGTTGTGCCTGGTGCAGCCGGCCCCCCTGCACCCCCCACGCTACGCCACTGGGTCAGGTTACCCTTTTACATGTTTAATTATTTCATTCCAGTTAATATTCAGTGCTAGATTATAACAGCCTTGCTGGTTTACATGCAGATCCAGACAGCCAGATGCTTCTGGAAGCTCTCAAGTATGAACAAATGTGAGTTTTATCATTCCTCTGGTTAATTAATGTGCTTATTAAGACTTTGTTTAAAATTTAAAATCAAGGAACACCTGCATTAGGGGTTGGAGATGCTCTAAGAACCTTAAAGGCCATGGACGTATCAAATGCAGAGATGAGAAGTTCCCGTTCCTAGCTTTCATTTCAAACACCATCATATGAAGCTACTTACCTTGGCACACAAAAGATGATGGAGTTTCGCCAGGGTGCACACGGGCTGTAATAAACACAACTTTCTGCTCTGTTCCAGGACGAAGGTTTACTGTTGAAGAAAACAAAGAGACAAAAATTGATAGTAACAACTCTGAAATTTTGTACTCCCCCCCCCCCATTATTTATTTTATCTTAATGAATTGGAGTTTCAGAACCATCAGATATGTAAGAGATTCAAATTTGTAAAGAAAAATCTTGACTGTCCCTATTTTTTTTGTTGCACAGTTGGAGTCTACACACATAGGACACTAATTGATGGAGATGAAGGGGCACAGGCAGACACGCCAATTATCCCCCTTTTCCTCCATGCATACTGAGTTGGCATCCTTCTGTCTCAAGAGACAATAGAAGAGTGTGCCATGGCACCGGGGGGGGGGCGGTAAAGTTAAACCATTGGAGAGTTACAGCACATAGTGTACATCAAATAATTGCACTGGCTTTACGGTATATTCTATTTTTACCAATTCAAACATGATTTTAGTTGCTGGGCAATAAATGTGAGTAGAAAAAAATCCAGATATTTCTAAGCCATTAAAAAGAGAATGGCTAACAACAGCACTATTTTTCTAGAAAAAGAGGAGCCGGGACTCACCTCCCATGTTCTCTTATAATGGCAATGGTGCCCACCTGAGAGGTGGCAGAACTGAGTTCCAGATGGAAAAAAGAAAGCAAGCCCTAGCTAACAATTAGTTCACATAGAAACATTTTGTGGACTATTAACACTCTTCTGTTAAGTCACAGGCTCTGGCCAGATATTGCCGCAAGGCAAGCTACTGGATAGTCGTATTCACAGAACTATGAAAGGAAAGTCATATTTAATTATTTTTATTTTTAATAGAAATGGTTGTTCCAGCCTCTGTCAGTCAGAAGCCTGAAAATCCGAAAGAAAACAACAACACTTATCAATACATTTTCAGTTCTTCTCCAGAAGCAATTAGCCAAACAGCCCTAGAAATATTCTCTTCTCTTGTATTCTTTTAGTCTCTTAGGAAGTCCTACAACTGCTTAGCCTGTAGTCCAACCATTTATTTGGTCTTTGATGTGCTAACATCACACATCTCTGGTGCAAATTTGAGCCCTAGAGGCAGAGAAATCTTTCAAGAGAATGTTTCTGACAAAAGCAGCAGCTGGTGGGGTCAACCCTGTCTCTAGAAGAAAAATGAGAAGCAGCAGAAAGGAACATAATAATATCAGCAAAAAACTGATGATCAACCAGTGCCATCAGGATTAGCACAGAGTGATGAAGAAGGGTGGAGATGAATTAGCCATGAACCATACAAGGTGAGAGGTAGAAACTGTAGTTTCTAAAGCTACAAACTGTTGAGAGAGAGAGAGAGAGAGAGAGAGAGAGAGAGAGAGAGAGAGAGAGAGAGAATTATGTTAAATAACCATCAGTTGGTAACATGTGCCACAGTTTTTGTTTCTCTTACTTTTTATTATGTTTTCTGCTGTGCTCCATTAAATAATGTATATCATTCTACATTCTATTAATTTACAGTTAGTATGGAAACCGTGACATAGGTGTGCATTATATAGCTGCCAAACTGTAATACAGGGCTAATAAGATGAGACCTATGTGATCAGGAAAATGGTGTAGGGGCGTGGACCCTGCCATAGGCACTGCTCTAGTGATCAGATCGGATCTCTGCTTTGCAGCTTTGTTTGCGGGGGGGGGGGGAGCAGGAAAGAACTGGGGCTGTCTAATAATGTATTTCTCAAAACACATTTCCTTTAGCACATCCCCTTTAACGGTAACTTTAAAAGGGGAAATATCTGCTCTTCTTACACAATATAAGATGGAAGAAAATAGCAAGCAGGGAAGACAAATATTACCACACTTGGATAGATATGGGATCTGGCTTGCGTTACTGAGACTTGGGTGGGTGAACTGGGTGGGCCTGACCTTACCCAACTGTGCCCACCTGGCTTTCAGTGCTGCACCAGGGTAGACAAGCAGTGGTTCTCAAAGGGTGTGGCACACCACAGTGGTGTGGCAGGAGGGGTATGGCAAGTGTGGCGGGAACATTCAAGGCCAAAAAACATGTAAAAATAAACAGAAATTTTGAAACTAGAAAATATCAGGTATGAAGTTTATGCATGTTTTCCCTCATTAACATGGTGGGGCAGTTCAAGTAGCATTAGCGAATACACACTACCAGATATATTTTTTTGAAATCAGTCACTCAGTTAATAAAACATATTTTGCAACTTCACATCCACTTATACACATTTCCAAGTATTGAAATGTTTTAGCATGTTATGTATCTTCTCTAACCTTTTCCTCTGCCATGTGTCTTAAATGTCAAAAGTACGTGTGTGTGTGTGTGTGTGTGTGTGTGTATTCACTATTCTTATATATGAAGCAATAACATTTCTCACTGGCTATAACACCTTTAAATGAAAAAAATGAGGAAGCGACAATGTTGCTACCAAGAAACAGAACTCAGGATAAAATAAATGATACTGTATATAGTGTTGTCTTTACTGTTAGTGGTATATCTGTTGGGGCAGGTGGGGGAATCGTCTCTTTTATTGACTTCAGTGTAAGATAACACATCCTTTCTATTTTGGGACAGTAGCCAGGCTGCGAGAAAATGAAGGAAGATAAGAAATGTGATAGGTAGATGCTGGAATGTACAAGATATTTATAAAACGTGGAAGGAGATGTGGACGAGAGAGAAAAGACAGAAAGGAAATGTTTTTGTTTTGTGCCACTTGTCAGCACAGAACCACACACACACACACACACAATTCAGCTCCGCTATTCAAGAAAGATGACACATCAATAACAGGTTGACCCTCAGACTGCTCTGCTGACTGCCTGAATCTGCCTCCTTCATGCCACGGGGCCTTCAGATGCAATAGCATGGGGGAGGGGCACAGGGGTGGCTGCCCTGGGTGCAACATTGTTAGGGGCGTAACACCCGGTGCTGCCTCAATGCAGCTGCACGCTTCTGTTGCTGGGCTCCGTTGAAAACAGCTTCTCCATGCAAACCAGGAAGTGACATCTCTAGACAACGTAACAGCTCTTCTTTTCTTATCTCTGTGGTTGTGATTTCCTGAGTGACGCAGACGCCCGTTAGGCTGTTGAATGTGCACACACCATTTCCCTCCCCACCCGCTGCACAGCCCCGGGCACTGGCAACCCATGCTATGCAGATGTACTGAGAAGATCGGGTTGTCCATCTGCCAAAGTGAAATGGTGACACAGTTGCAGAAATGACCTTTCATTACAGATAGAAATATGTAGAATTACCGGGTGTTTGTTTTCATTTAGTTTCATTTCTCTGCTGTGTTGTTATCACGCTGAGAGCTAGCCAAAAGATAGAGCTGACGGGCTTTCAATCCAATCAGAAAAATAATATTGTCTGGTTGCACTAACAATGCTAATACTCATTATGCATTCAGAACATGTCATTGAATCTGCCATCCCAGATATTTGAGGATAGGCATTCAAAACAGAAAACCCATGGCGGTTTGTGTTCCCTGCTGAAATTCAAATGTTCCTGTGAAAGTGAGGTGGATTCCAACCATTTCATATTAATCTGGCAGTCTGAAAATTAGAGCCATTACAATGATCTAATTTGAGCTCTTGATGTGTATGCTGTTGACCTAATAGACAATTGATTTTCTTCCGCCTTTTTCTGCTGACCATAGGAGGGAAATGCAAATTGGGCATTATATTTGCACGCTAATTTTATTGCGCCCTTGTGTCTTCATAAAAAGGTAAAGTTTGGGCTAATAAAAATAAAACATTTCTGGTCCTAATGCAAGGAAATGTTTATGCAGGCAGGTAACAAATTGGTTTGTCATTTAGAGGAACATAAAGAACGCTATAATCATCTTTAGGGAAAATAGATAGGGGCTTTTGCTTAGCTTTTAGCTTTCATTTGCAAAATCACTTTAATGTAGTGCAGCATTTCTAAGACAGAGTGACAGGAAATTAGCACATCTGTTGCCTCATTCCCATCCACATATGCAGTTTATTAAAGCCCTGGTGAGCGGTCAGAGGAAAAGCATAGAGACAAACATGATCAAACAAGAGAAATGGAGCATTTACAGTGCTGTCCTAGACCTGCTTACTCAGAAGTAAGTCCCACTAAATGAGAGAGAGAGAGAGAGAGAGAGAGAGAGAGAGAGAGAGAGAGAGAGAGAGAGAGAGAGAGAGAATATCCACTAGGGACAGGTAAACACAAATAAATCTTATAAAGACATTTGGAAGTCAAAGGCTAAAACCACTTGCCACTAATCTTTGTGACACTGGGATTTTGGAAGTGTAGATATATTATGTGTGATCTCTTTACTTAGCTGTTATTTTTCTTCTTTCTTTTTGCACCATCTGAAAGATAAGAGTTTCCAATGGATTGCGAGAAAGTGAACTGCAATGGCAGTTTTGGCAGGCAGCCAATCAGCAGCCTGAGATCTCTAGACCAAAATCAGCTGATCTTCTTAGATCCAAGAGGAACAAGCCAGCCCTTGAACTACTCAATACCATTTCCTCCCCCCATTCCCCCCACCCCCTTTAATGGAAATAGTGTACTTCTCCCTCACACTTTCCTCATTGAAGGTGTTCTATGCAGAGGGCGAAATTATGCAAACTGTTTCAGTGTTAATACTTGACTGCATTTTCAACTTAATAGCCCAGCAAGGGAATGTTCTTGTCAAGCAAAAGGCCAGCAATATCTTCTGGTAAAATTATTTCCAAATACAGAAAGTCAGAAATGGCAAAGCAATTTTGAGAGAGGGGATTTTTGCCCTCCCCACTTCTTATTTGTTTGTTTTTAATCTGCATGAAGTCTTGGAAGCAAACATTTCTGCATCTGTGCTTTCTGACACTGTCATGCTCAATGCCCCTGCAAGGAAAGGAAATTAACTAGCACACAAAAGCTGCTAGGTTTATGCTTTTCCTCCCCCCCCCCCCCGCCTCTTCCTCTGGACAGGATTTTGCATTTAGATTATTCACAAGCATCTGCATTTTTGGAATGTAGTTTTCCATGGAATGGAATAGAAAAAAGAGGAGTATGAGTGGCATGTTATTTTATTCCAACAGCCAAGATTATAGTAATGTGCAATTAAGGGTGCAGCACATAGCATTTATAGTCACCTGCCTGCATCCTCACTGTAAGCATAATAGTTCAGCAGGCAAGTCCTTTGCTTGCTCTCTTTCCCCCTTTCCAGCTTTGCTATTTATAAGACCATGGAACAGATAAACCCCCCTGCCCCTCAGAGATGAAAGAAAGGCAGCTTCTGATGCTAAAGATAAGTGGTACATTAAAAACATGCCTCCTCAAAGGCATAGATCATCTGCTTGCATTTGATGTATAATCCCAAAATTCCAAAAAAACCAATCCCAATATCCTCAAAATGTCATCTGATGTAGTACTAGAGCAAGAGTGGGAGGGAAAATAATATTTAGGACACACAATTCAAGCCATTTCTTTTCCACAGCATAATTATTTAGATGATATTTTCCGAAGAAAGGTGTTTTGGGTATGTGTCGTCTGGTCTATTCCATGGTCTATTCCAGCAAAGGGATTATGTTGTGGAATCCGGCTTTTGCATGTGCCATCAACATGGATGCCAAGTCCACATATGGTGTGCATATGGGTGCAGATCTGCATCATAATGCTCGCTCAAGACCCATGAAAGTATCTGTGCTCATTTTTGGATGCAGATGTGCATCACCATCTTAGGCAACTAGTTGTTATATGTGATTAAAATATGGATCGGTAAGCACAGATGGGGCAGCAATATCTACTACTAGGCCGATTTGACTTCAGATTAACTTAACTTTACCACCACCACCCCAAGAAAACTGTTGAGTCTAGTTGGCCTCCACATCATGTCACATAGCACTGGTACACTTAACACCACATAATAAGGATGAATTCTGGAATCAGGTATCCCCAACATGTGCAGTGACAGGTCTGAAGGGTGACTGATCTGTCTTGTGCTTTCTTCTCCAGCCTCGATCGTTGTAGTTTGGTACTATTGGAAACAGGAGAAAATTCGACTGCAGCACCAAGAAAAGAAGGAGGGCTTGATCCCAGAGTTTCTCCCCAGCACTGAGCAACATTGGGCTTTATTGTCAGCCATGCTCTGCCTAATGCAGAGCAACTTGATGAAGCCCTGTGAGCTTTCCCAGCCAATACATAATAAGGGGTTCCTAACTTGCAAGGGTCGTCAACCTTTTTGGAGCAGTGGGCACACCTGGAATTTCAAGAAAGTACCGTAGGCACCAGTTACAATACATAAATAATCAATGTGTGTTCCATGTACAGTATTGTTCCATTTGCTTTATGATCCCCCAATTAGTAGGTTTTATTATATTGATAGGTGGGTCACCATGGGTTCACCAGCTGGTACTAGGGCTTGTCATGCAGTACAAAAGGCTTTCATTTCCAGGACAGATGCTCAATTTAATAAGATTTTTTATAATCTTAATAGTCTGACACTAACAAAAATTTGATACCTGGTCTAGACCAGTCCTATATGAAAACCCATCCAGTTGGATTGCATGAATCAAAGATTTGATAAAACTCTTCTCCTCCCTCCTTGTGTGCCCGGTCACCTAGAACTGCAATTATGGGGCAGTTGTCCAGCCCCTTCCTTCAGCTTAGAAGGTCATAAGCTGTACTGGTTTTACCTAGATAAATTAGGGTTGCCATATTTTGAAGAGCAAAAAAGAGGACACATTTTCCAACTTCTACTTTTAACTATGAATCTCTATGACGACTCTCATTTTACAGACCCATGAAAAAGAAGGTGTGTCCTGAAAAAAGAGGACATATGGCAACCCTAAAAATGACATCACAGAAGCTATGGCACAGCAGCATATTTTCATTATGCTGCAGTTACACTAACATAACTAGATTTTCCTCTCACTGCCACTATCAGTTGTGTTTCAGAGATCAATCTGATCATGTTGAATGGCTTGAACTTTTGCAGGGCACACACTTAATGAAATATTGAAGATGAAACATGGTCCTGCAAGGGGGCAGAGGATTTATATTCCAGCCAAGTATGCAGTGCTTGCTAATGCACAGCATATGTCACGTTATTATAATAGGTTTTCCCTGATAGTGTATCATACCAATAGGGAGTGCAAGGTGCTACGAGGGAAGATCAGCCCTGGGGGAGTTTGCAGAGCAGTCTGGGGCAAAAACAACAGTTTTGCCACTAATTGTACATGGGGAAAAATGCAGGCAGAAGAAATACATTGCCAGGTATGAGTTGTGCCAGGAAAATTGGGTTTAGACAAATTCATACCAAGAAATCTGTCAGAAAATGTTGCAGTGGGGAATGCTTCTGTTTCAGGTGTCAGTCAACCAGGCTCTTTTCAGGGAGACTCCATTCCCAATTCCCCTTTCTGTCCCCCCCTTCCAATAGCCATGGTGACTCTTTTTTGCACTGACCACTGATGCAGACCTTATGGCTTCCTGGAGCCTGCCGATACCTCCCTCTTGTGCATGGATGATGACAATTCGGCTCCACAGAGATTGAAACTGAGAGAATGAGTTCACTATTAGCACACAGGATAGCTAGATAGAACCTCCACACCCAGAGGCAATTTGCTACTGAATCCCAGATGATGGAAAGCAAACATAGAAGATGACAATTGCCTTCAGGTTAAGCCTGTAGGCATATGGATGAGCCACTGTGGGTCACAGGATCCTGGACTTCATGGATCTTCTTACTGGTGTCCTGTGGTCTTCTGAGTGGTCATCAAGAAAGATAATAAAGGGCATCAATTCACTAGGAGCATCTCTTTTGCCTTTATAGCATGCCTAATGCTGTCACTGCCTGTTTAGTGACCTACCTAAATAACTATTACTATGCAATGACAACATGAACAAGCAAGGAGATTTTGATTACTCTGGAGCTCTTTTTTATTTTAAATTCATTTCAGCCTTAGAGTTTGGTCATATAGTAAAATCCAATACAAAATGTCAGGGGGTTATAATTACAGGACGAATGTCCAGATAAATGAGGCTATAAAAATGCAGATTATTGTGCACACTCTATCACTCACAAACACACAACACACGCAAACAGGCTATGCAGAATATTAAATTATGTGTCTAAAAAAAATATTTTAAAAAGCCTACCCAGCAAAATGTGTTTAAAAAAGGGAAAGGAAAAACCCAAGTCTACCAGCCTAGGGAGAGCTTTTAATTAACGTCAAAGGCAGCTTTAATAGTCTGGGGGGGAAATAATCTAGCACAGCAAGAACTAAATTAATAAAATAAATGCAGCATGCTGAAGCCCAAGGGCCTTGTTCACAGCCATCATTTATTTAAAGGATGGGATATGTCAGTGGAGAGATGCTGTGAAAGAAAGAAGGAGAAAAAAAGCAATGGAAAACTGGTTGCCTGATTTTGTCAAGGCAGAATCTAGCCAGGCATATTTACTAGCACTAGTACTAACACTAGTATTCTCTTTTTTAATGCATAGTTTATTGTTTGTTTGTTTGTTTGTTTGTTTGTTTGTTTTATAAAAACCTATAATAAGTAATAAATAAAGGAAAAAGAAAACACATTAGCAGAACACGACCATTCATAATACCATTTTCCAAAATCAGGCACATGTGGTCAGCGCCAAGAGGGGGAAAAAGAGAAAATGACAGAGGAGGGTTAGATACAGAAGGGGAAGGGGGGAGCCTCTGGCAGAGCTCATATGACATTTCATGCAAATAGCTCTAAAGGGTTCCCAGATCTCAGAATAGTTTTGTTCTTTGCACCTCTGGGACAAAGTAGCTTTTTCATAGGCAAGAGAGGAAAGGCCCTCCAAACAAGGAGGTATCAGGGGAGCTGTTCAGTCTTTCCAGTTTTGGAAAAACAACTAAACAAAAACCCACAGTCATTTGGCCCCCATTAAAGCATGCAGGGTCCCACTGTGATGCCCCTCCTTCAAATTCCAGGATATTAGGATATAATGGAGTGTGAGGCGAACATCCAAAAATTTCAGAGAACCACCACAGGACAAGACCAGATCGTATGTTCTAATGTCAAATCAGGGATAACTCTCTCTGGGTTTGTGACAAAAGTAGTAATATGCTATTAGAATACAAGGCCACTTTATGTTCCTCCCCTGCCACTACTTCTGCTCTTGACCACGAGAGGAACTTTTTTCCTGCTGCAAGTTAAGGACCAGCAACATATAATAAACCTAGCTGTCTAGCTAACGATAGAGTGGCCATTTAAGTATCGCACACACAAAGGAAATGCATCAGCAGAAAAGAGGGGAAAGACAGTTTTGCATTAAATTTGCACTTTCCATACATTGATTCAAGCATAAAAGTAATTGCTATAATTTAAACAGAAATACAATACATCTCACCATAGTGTGGAAGGCTGACAAAGTGACCTGTGCACCTGCTCAGTCTGCTGTCCCAGTGCTAAATATTGACGGGCAATTTCAAGAGCCCCTCCTCCTGCTCTTATGGTTATCTTTAAACCAAACTATATCTCTAAATAAAGGACTGTTCTCCGACAGCCCTTCAGAAGCTGGGCATATGGCCACCCTAGCTAAGGCTGTGGCTTTTATTCCAATCTATGCTTCTGCTGCTTGTGTCTCATTCAGTGTGTGTGTGTGTGTGTGTGTGTGTGTGTGTGTGTGTGTTGGGGCAGCTGTTGTAAGTTGACCAGCAGACAGCCAAAGACATTGCCCATGATGTGTTATCCTAGGACAGATTCTTAGTTGGAATTTTTGGCAGAGTTCATTTTAAAGCACCAGGGACAGCATAAAACTGTCTTGGTTTATGTTGTGCTGATATGGAAGCATTTTCAGGAGATCCCAAGAGCCATGGTGTAGGGGTTAAAATGTTGGACTAGGACCCGGGGTACCAGGGTTCAACTCACCAATTACCCATGAAGCTCAATGGGTGATTGTGAGTCCATCTCACTCTTGAACTAAACTAGCTCACTGGGCTGTTTTAAGGATAAAATGAATGGGGAGGGGAAGAGCCGTGTATGCTGTCCTGGGCTCCTTGGAGAAAGTGTGAAATAAAAAAAATAATGGTGATCCTACATTTTTATACCAATTTTCTTTTCTGATACCCATTGGCTTTAATGAACTAAGACTACAAATCTGAAATCTATCCTGTGAAGACAGGTGAAACCCCAATAAAGAAGGGTTCACAAACACCACAATTCTACAGATAGCAGGTTTTGTGCCAAAGTAAGGATTTCACTGGGGGGAGGGCATACAATCTCAACCCAAAAACCTGAGTTCAAAATAATAGCCAAAGGAATATTGATTTAGTTTAGCATTGTCTTTGGCTTGCAGAATCCATTGTCCTATTGTGCCTACATACATAGACCTTCTAATAAATCTATTACACTTCAGCTGTGTGGACATAAGTGTTTCTCGTCTTGTTAATTTTGTTCTCACTTTGTAAAGCTGTTCTTGTGAGCTAAGGAGATCTGCATGCAATACAATACAGCAGAAGAATGTTAATGGTTTCTCAGCACAGCTTAAATCCATGAAAAGCTTCCCTTTTCACAGTCAGACATAACAGCCAACCTCAGGTCCACTGCAGCTTTAGCAATCAACCAGTTTAATTCTTTCTATAAAGAACACATTACATTAGAAGATCACCATAAAGCTCTTTGCCATCTGACCATGTACAGATCTGAGGAGGGTAGTGCATGTGTAGTGGGGAAGAGAAAGAAGGGAATAAGTACAACGCAGAAGAGGAACAGGAAAGCTAATGAAACCTTGAGAGACACAGAATGCAATTAAATTCACCCATAAGGAGCTGAATATTGCAAATGCAACAATCATAACCAAGGGGACATAAATGTATATAGTGTGTAACTTGATTTTTTAAAAAATATATTTTTGAAACTTTTCTTAATCCGATTAGGAGGAAGGTATGAACACTAAGTATCTATTCATATTCCTATGACAACCTTCCTGTTGTAGAGTTAGCTTTAAAAATCAGACATCAAGATTTGTTCCCTGAGAAGACAGGAGGCATTAGAGAAAAGAACGTATGTTTGCTGAGGAGACAAGTCCCATTGTTTTCCACAAATATGATGCTGGGTTACTCCCTGAAGGTCATGCAAAAAGGGGGGAAAATATGCTTTTGATGATTTGGTGCCAGTATGTCATAGAATGAAGTCTACATAAAACAGTGCGTGAAAAACATTCCACTTTCCTATCCTTCAGCTGAGAATAAAGCTCTTGAGCTGCATGCAAATAGGTCAACAGCTCATGATTATTCTGAAATCCGAGTATATCGGCATATCTGTGTAATAAAACTGGCACAATTAATAAGATATCATTAAATGGAGAGCTAATGTGTAACACTCTCCTATCAGATACATGTAAACAGACATTATCATAACAAAGCTGGGAACTGCATTATCAAGGAGCTAAGTATATAAAAAGCTGTCTTTTCCAACACTGGAGCAATTTATATTTGAAGAGTGTTCTTTCCTATTGAGATCTTCATTGGCTTGTATAAAAACACCGCTTTTAATCTCCAATCCCCACTGGCATTTTCATATAAGCACTAGAAATGCTATTGGGCTTTAGAGATTTAATTTAATGAAGGAAAAGTATTTCTATTAAAGTGTATATATATTTTTTCAACAACACAACATCTTTAGAGAAGCCAGAGAAACTGGGATTATTTCAAGTTTTCAAAAACTGGCTACCCTGTGCCCTTTCAGAGCTGCTTCTTCACAAAGAAAGCTTAACAGGGGCTGGGCCTGCAAGGTGCAGGATAAGGGACCCTCAAATCCAGATGAATTGCTAAAAATGCCAAGCTTTTGCTTCTGAAGAAGCCCTGCCTCATTTTTTTTTAGAGCCTCACTGCACTAGAGACTTTCTAGTGGCTCATTTCCTGATGTTTGACTGCATGTATCCATACAAAGAAGATGAGGAAGTTTGGGAGCAGATCAAAGGAAAGTGCTCTTTCCTTATAGCAATTATATAGCTGACAGCATAATATCTGGACTAGTTGTGCCAGCACTACTCCTACAAGCATGTACCAAGAGTGTGAACAGCCATGCTAAACAATCTCTAATCTCACAATATCATTCACTTGGAGTCCATCTCTGTATGAACATGCAAAACATGCACACATATGAAAAACTAACTGCTTAAGTACCCTTAGGAGTACAAAGCCCATGATACAGTTCAACCATGGATGAGTGAAACATTTGTGAAAGCATGTGGGACATCATATTGAGAAGCTACATTGCCTGAAGAAATGGCTACAAATATGGAATCACTCAAAATTCAGACAGGCGGTCAATTTTTCTGCAAAAAATCTTCTGCAAAGTATTTGAGAACAGAATCATAAGTTACAGTTCTTCCTGCAAGTTTCGTACATGCCTGACTTTTAACTGAGAACTGAGGATAGGTAAGAGAGGGCTTCTTATTGGTAGTTGACCACGAATATAGAATTCATTCCGAATATTTCACAGCCTGATTTAGAGCCCGCTTTTTTAAAAGAAACAAATACCATAATTAAATCTTTTCTTTTACCAGCCTGATTTTGGGTAGATCAGGGTAAGTTGAAATGTCTACAGGATCAACTCTTGCTACTTTCAGCTCTTCCTGATGGAGATGGTGGTAAAGCCGCTCATTAAGAAATCCTCCCTGGACCAGAAAGATCTGAAAATCTATTGTCTAGTCACTAGTGTTCCCTTTCCTGGGCTGGTGGTCACTGAATAGCGACACTGGACTCTTCCAAATGAGATTAATTTTCTGTGTCCATTTCAATTGGGGTTAAGACTCAGAAACTGCCTTGGCCACTCTGCTGCTTTCTGAGGAGAGACAGAGGGATTGTGACCAGGTTGGTTCTCTTTGCTCTCTCAGCAGTTTTTGACACCATCAACCATGGCATTGCGGAAGTTTTCTTGGGGGAAGGTGGCTTCCATTCTACTCAGATAGCTGCCCCCAGAAGGTGGTGCTTGAAGAGTGCTCCTCAGTCTTGTGGAGCTTCCAATGTGGGGTTCTGCAGAGGTTGATTTTGTCCCTGGTTGTGTTTAACATTGACACAAAACTGCTGAGTGGTGTCAGCTGGTGCTTTTGAGTGCATTATCAATATACTGAGGAGATGCAGCTGCTTCTCCTTAGCATCTCAAGTAGGTGAAGTGGTTAGAAATAACTTATACGTGAACCTTTCCCCTTGGTTTGAATCTTCACGCTCTCTTATATCACAGTCCTTACAAACTTGAACTCTGACCCTTTCCCTTATCCTTTCCCCTTGTTTCCATCCTCCTTCTTCCCCTCTCTGAAAATATGCCAGGTTCCTTTCCCATCCTACCAGCAAAAGGCTATTTGGTACCCGCATGAACTAAGTGCCCCGACAGACAATCTGTCTTTGTGGCGGATAAGCTGGCCTTGAGTTGTTACCATGTGTGCTTGTTTAAGGCAAATCCTGAGCATATTTGTATCACGGCATCTTATCAATCTTGTTTTTAGAGGGATTTTATGTGTTTGATTGAAAAGTGCTGTAAACCTACCCTGAGCCTTTGGCACAGGGCAGGCAGGACAACTAATCTGAATACATGAGTAAATAAAACAACACATTCAAATGAAATGTGAGTCTAAGTAGATGTGCACAGAATCATATTTAAGAGAGGAGCCATGTGACCAAGGTGGAGAATGAATGTGACAGAGGAAAAGGCATGGGTAATTACATTCTTCAGTAAGAAATCTTGATGCTTCCCTGTTTTTCCCCTGCATTCTTATGCAAAGTTCAGTTTTCAAGGTTACCTACTTCCCCAGTGACTTAAAATTGCATTTGGTGGTAGAAGGTTTTATTTTTGTAAAGTAATCGCTCCAATCTGCCCCTTTTCTATTTACAGAGCATAAAAAGTAGCAATAAAATGCCATTGGGTAAGAGCAAATCTAATTTACCCTTCCTATAATACTGAGCCATATGATGATTATCTCATTTTCTCTCAGATAAATGTGGCATTATTGGACGGTGATTGCTGGGGGAGGGGGGGGGTTGCTACATCAGCTAAATCAAGGTAAACACAAATCAAAAGTATGAAATACTGAGCAGCAGCAATAAAGACGCAAGAAGCGTCTCAGACTGGTGACCTGTTTTCCAACGTTAGTGACACAAAGCAGGCTGTCATTTTCTTTACACTATTTACGGCTCCTTCATTTCTCCTTGCCACTTTTGCTTCCAACTGCAAGAATAACTATTTTCTGATAGTTTCTGATGCGGGGGTTGGTGTGTGTGTGTGTGTGTGAGAAGAGAGAGAAATGACACCAGTTCTCAACACCAGAAAGGGAAGAAGGGGAGAAAGGTGGCGAAGACAGCTTTGATTTAGCCACTTGAAATTGTCCAAAGGCTTTGCATAGAGGAAGGGTCACAGGTTACACTTCACTTGTGCAGAAGCCAAAATGAAACATACAGAAGTGTGCAGCAGAGAGTGTAATGTAATCTACAGAAGGAATGACTCCCCCATCTCAGGTGACAGTCTGCCATTGTTTACCCATTTACCCAGAGTAGTTACATTGGGTTCAATGGCTTTACACCAGAGCACATAGCTTCAGAATTGCAGATATTATCTACTTCACTTTTCCAAATGTTGAGGAGAATGACAAAACCATTTTTCTCTGATGATCGGGTTATAAAAGACTTTGCCATCAAAACGTGACAAGAGAAAAATAGCACCCTATAATAGGAGATAGGAGAGCGACCGCATGAGCCATATTGTACCATACAGCAAACCTCGTAGAGATAACAGTGGCAGGCAAATTAAAACTGGAGTTCAAAAACACTGTGTAAAGCCTGTTCGTGTGCACAAGCTCTAGGCAATAATGTTTGCATTAGAAGACCTATGGCTTTGGGCTGCTTTTACACCTAAGTTCAGTCATATCAAGGGTCAGATTCAACTAACCTTGGGGAAACCAGGGCAAAGACTCCACCTGCGCAATGGAGCTCGCAGCCGCCAAGCACATTCCACTCTTTCCCCCAATCTTCTCTGGAGAGTCAGGAGAAGCCCCAGAACAGAGCACAGGAGAAGAGATGGGATTGTTCCATCAGGTGTCTAGAAGTCCACTCCATGCTTTTCAACACCAGAATCTGGACCAGTTATAATCCAAGACTCAACTTCTCTTTCGCCATGCTACACCTGCTTAAGCCATGTGAGATTCTAGCCAGCCTGCTTCTTCCATATATTTGGTTCTACCAAAACCATGGTGTGACCATGAATACCATATTTTTCGCTCTATAGGACACACTTTTTCCCCTCGAAAAATGAAGGGGAAATGTGTGTGCGTCCTATGGAGCGAATGCAGGGGGGGAGGCAGGCAGGAAAAGCCCCCAAAAGCCGCACACAAGCTCCGCACGGCTCTTGCGGGCTTTTGCGGGAGGTGGGGGTATTGCCATAGCCGCGCGCAGCCTCTCCCGGCTGGAGAGGTGGCGAACAGCTATGGCAGCAGCCTCTTTAGCCGTGCGCCACCTCACCAGCCGGGAGAGCGTGCATGGGGCTAAAGAAGCCATAGCCCTGGGCTTCCCTGGCAGCCCCGAGAAGCTCGCGGAGCAATGGGAAGGCTGTGTGCCTTTCCGCTGCTCCCCGACCTGCTCTTTGTGGCTGGCTTTGGGCTTCCTCCCACCAGCCCCAAAGAGCAGGTCGAAAGGAACCTGAAGCCTGGAGAGCAAGAGGGCTCGGTGTGCACCGACCCCTCTAGCTCTCCAGGCTTCCAAATTAGCCGCCTGAACGCACCTTGAACGGCACCTTGTTTTAGAGGGGGAAAACAAGGGGGGATTCTCCCCCTCTCTGCGCAGCGCCAGGTCCTATAGAGCAAAAAATACGGTACTTTATTAGGCTTCTCCAGGTTCCCTGAAAAATCTTTTCACAATATATGATATATTGTGCTCTTCTAAGGAGCTGCTTCAGTGCCCTCCCCATCTCTTGCTCCCTTGCAAAGGAGCCACAGAGTATTTCTTCCCCCCCTTTATTCTGGTTTGGCAAACATATGTTTGTTGTGGCATATCAGGAATGTCAAAGCAGTTATAAAGCCTGGAATCACAAGGCGGGGGGAGGAGAAGACGAGAAGTGTTACTTCTGCACTTCACTGCACAACTAAAACAATACATGCAGCCATTGGCGGGGTATTAAGAATATTAAGTCCAGGTTCTAAAATCACTGCACCACTGGAAAAATTAACAGATTCATGTCTAAAAAAAATTAAATAAAGGAGCATCACGTGGTTCCTCCAGTCCAAGAAAGCTTCTGCCCTGCCAACTTTCCCAGAGGCCCATTTTCTGTTTCACCGCCTTCCCCCCCCCTTTTTGCATACCTGTTTTTTGTGGCTAGTTCTCTCCTCTATCCTCTTCTCTGTCCCCACTTCCTTCTCCTGCTCTCCCCCCGCTATTTCAGTCAACTTTCTTTGTTCCCATTTTCTTATGCCCACTCTCTCACACATGCCACCATGGCCACAGCAGTGCTGCCACCTGCAGTGGCCCTGCTCTGCCCACTCACCACCCCGCACAGACTCTGCAGCTGCCTCCTCTCCTCAGCGAACCAGGAGGCGCTAGGGATGTGCTTCTCGCTTCGACCCTCGCTGCTGCCCCCAAATTGACCAGCCTTCCCTTGGAATCAGGCAGCTGGCAGGGGCAACCCCAGCGAAAGCCTGCACAGTTGAATCCTTCTCTGGTTGGGCTCCCATAGGCGACAAGTGCTACCTCCCCTGGCACCAGGGTGATGCTGAGTGGCTGAGACCAGTGGGGAAGAGGAAGGCATGCACAGAGAGGCGTATCTGTTAAGTCCTGCCTGGAGTTTGAGTCCTTTCTGGGGTGATTTTTGCACCACCATCCTGGTTCTGCACCCCTGGTCCTGTGCCCAACCACTCAGTACACCCCTGGGTATATTTCTGAATGGGCATTACTACTACTGCATTTATATCCCACCTGTCCTTCAAGGACCACATGCCCAATTTTAATACTCTGTAAGGTTGGTTAGGTCCATGGCTTTTTTCAGGGGGAAACTCTCTGGAACTCAGTTCCAACACCTCTCAGATGAGTTCTGGCATCTGAGGTGAGTGCCATTGCCATTCTAAGAGAAAGAGGGAGGCATTCATGGTGAGTTCTGGCACCTCTTTTTCTAGAAACCCATTCTAGCACTCATTTGACACTCTCATCCAGCAATGGGGAACCAGAACTGCCATCAACCCCGGCTAGAATGGCTAATGGTCAAGGAAACTGGAAGCTGCAGTTGTAGGGTCACAAGTTCACAATTCTCTACCACTCTAAACCTTAGTCAAATCTATATTTGCCCTGAGAGTGTATGATTGCTGTATATCATTGCATAAACAGATATCACAGTGGTTGACTGTGATACCGGGAAGGCTAGTGTCTGTCTCTTTGCTATTCATCTGTCCCAAATGCTACCACTTCAACTGGCAGAATAACAGTGACATATTAACAACTTGCTCAGAGTAAACATTTGTCCTTCACGTCCTGCTGATGTTAGCTGAAGCGTTTTTCTCAGCGCCTCCTTTTCTGTAGTCTCTTCTGCAAAATGCAAATGAACCATGAAGAAGAGAACGTGAGGGCTACTGAGCCATTGCAGCCTCCCACTACTCACATTGCTTCATGATTTGAATACCTAAGTGGTCCAGTGCTCTAACATTCAGCTAATGAATCTGAGGGATACAGGGAAAGGGAAAGGGAGGAAGGGGGCGGGGGGAGATTCACACAAGATGTTGGCTCCATGAACTGTGTTATCCTGGATGACTCTCTGATGAAGGTTAATGAGGATAGTTCAAATGCTAGGATGTAATTAAATAGAAATAATTGAAGCAGCTGACACCGTGGTAAGCAGCAAAACTTAAAGAGAAAAGCAAGCCTGGTGTGTGTGTGTGTGTGTGTGTGTGTGTGTGTGTGTGTGTGTTTTAATCACTTCTTATTAAGACCCTAGAATGCATGGACTGGAAAGTGCTCCTGTTTTTCAAAGCTGTGTGCAAACACTACTTAATTGGTGTCTAAAAATAGATTTGGTCTTCCTCCATGCCTTTAGGTCTGTGTATACAATAGTCAAAAGTTTTTTAAAAAATTAATAAAAGTTTCATTGGTGCAATTATTATAACTGCCAAGATTTTCTAACCAAAGGTGGACAAAAACCAGCCCCAATTCATAATGATTGCTTTCTGTAGCCACTGTTCCTTCCTCTTCCCGATGGACTGGGTCATAACTTCTGCTCTGCCTTTCCTTCTCCTTATAGATTTCCCATTCAAAGAAAATGGAAATGTAACCGCAGACTGCCTTCACTTTCATTATGACAGGGCATGCTCAAATTGTGCACATCCTGGCTGTTGATAATTCCTTTCCAATGGGCAAAAATAACAATGAAGCGTGTATATGTTTTGCCTTATTATGAACCTCAAATCCTCCATGTGGCAGTTTCTCCTAGATATTTTCCTATTACGAAAGTGACTTGTGAATTTGTTTGTGTGTTCATATTTATATTTAGCAACATTCCAAAGAACACTTTCTAAAACTAGTCTTCAGGTTATAATATGATAGTTAAATATGTTGAAGCTCCTAGAAGACACCACATTGCTGGACTGAACTTCAAAATTCAGTTTGAAAAGATTCTGTATAATTATTATTATTAAAATTTATATAGCACCCTTCATCAAAAGACCACAGGGCAGCTTACAAAGTACAGCCCAGATGCCAGAACATAACTTAAAAACAAACATAACCAAAACCCCTATGAATATAATTATGATAAGGAATGCAGAATAAGACACAGATTCTGGTAACAGCAACAGCATAAACAGAAAATCAGCTTCAGGATATCTAAAATAAACAGATAGTGCACAAATATAGAACCATCTCTCAAAAGTATCACTTAATTCTGTCCACCCACGGAAAATGATGGACCTTCCCAGTTCTTACCTGGCAGATCTTTACTTCCTTGTCTTTCACTCAAGGTCCTTCCACAAACTATCAGCAACTTCTTAGTGGATGAAGCCCTTGGCTCCCAATGGCAGCCCAGAGTGGGAGACACCAGAGGGGTAATTCTCTATGGTATCTCCCTGTCAAGGAGACTCCCCTAACAGTGGCCCATAATGGGGCAGCCCATTGCTTGAAGCATACCTGGCTTTTCTCTCTCCATCCTGAAACACTCCCTCAGGGTGGGTCGAATCCACTTTGTCTGTATCTAGGCAGTGCCAGCCAACCAGTATTTTTTTTTTTCCATTGGGCCATTCTTTTCCATTTAGAAAAAAGTAACACTAGGTTGCTCAAGGCAGACCAAAGCTTTAGTTTCATTTTTTAAAAAAATACTAACTCACAAGGCACAAATGGTCCCATGAATGTGTGTGTGTGAGAGAGTGGTATCTCATCCAACTAAAATAAACCCTAAAATTCACTCCCTGTGAATGAGGTGGCATCTCTGGGGTAGCGTGGGGGGCATTTTCACAATCCTAGATTCTTCTCTAAAACAGTATGGTAGCTGGAAGTCGGATCTTAATTTTATGAGTCATGCTAGCTATAAAGGGAATAATCTCTAGTCAGAAAACTGTCAAGCTGTGAAAAGGCTCAAAGAAAAGGAAAGCAATATCAGGATCTTTGCTCACAACCCCTGAATTCTCTGTATGGAATGACTTTCTTTCCCTTACAGGAAGCCTTGCGTGCTGGTCACAGAGTTCAAATCAGACAGGAGAAGAGCTTTTAGATGCCCTATGAATGTAAAAAAGCTGTCAAAATCCATCAGGCTGAAGTTTCTTTCTTGCATATCAAAGCATCACAGAAAAATGTATTGATTAATACAGATAAATAGGCACAACCAATCTTATTTTCCTCCCAAAGGCTTGTATGGGTTTTTTAAGGGTATCAAATTACTTTTCTCCAAATGGGTATTTTGGGGTATTCCTCACATTTCACAGAGGAGCCACAGTATTGCTACCAAAGCCCTCTTAAGAGATAATAAATGTGTAAAGAGGTCAAGATGTACTTGATGATTACATGTAGAGACATCCACATACAGCTGCATGCAC
This sequence comes from Podarcis melisellensis, assembly GCF_964234715.1. Classification (NCBI taxonomy): domain Eukaryota; kingdom Metazoa; phylum Chordata; class Lepidosauria; order Squamata; family Lacertidae; genus Podarcis; species Podarcis melisellensis. The sequence goes on from NC_138538.1 coordinate 53,914,326, forward strand.
AGAGGACTAATTCTGCTTGATTTGAAACCTCCGCTTCCCACAATAACCAGTCAGATGCACCTAGGAAGCATACAAGGTATATCTGAAACAAGTTATCCTTCAAATCATACTGCCTCCACTCACAAAGCCGTGACAACTAAGGCTGAAATCCTATACACACTTGCCCTTGGACTTAGTTCTTGGCAGACATGGATTTGTGTGCTGCAAGAATAACTGATGGACCCTGTCCTCCATGAATTCCTCTAGCCCCCATTTTAAAGCAATGGAAGGGCCACACTACTAACTAGATGCAATCTTAATCACATGATTTTGCCTTGCTTGGCTGATTTATTTTGAACAACTAGCCAGATTCCAAAAACTGAAACCACTCTCCTTCTGAGCCTGCTATTTGCAATGGGAGGAAAGTTATTTTAGCATGTTGTCAAAGCACCCTATATGTGCTTTTACAGTCGGCCATTGCAACACTACTCCAAAGTCCACCATAGCAACTTTTATTCACTGACAGGACCATTCACACTTGGCTCCTGCAAGCCTTTCTATATTCAGAGCAATAGGTCCTGTCTAGTCCGATCATCATCATCATCCTGAATAGGCAGGGGGCGCAGGCCTTAATGAGAAGTGGAGTGAGTAAAAAAGAAAGTGTTAACAAGGCTTGGGGAAGCCATTATGCTGTGAAAATACTTGCTGCTGAATATTTGATGTCTGTTGTAGTCTTTCATTTCAATATGATGCACCTCCGGGCCATTTACCCTATTGTACCTGAAATCTTTCACCATCTATTATCCAGATGCTTGGAGCAACCCAAGTTCAAACTGCATAATACTCAAAGGACTCCTCAATCATACTGGCATCACCAAATTAAAAAGACGTCCTTTTCCAGCACTGCTATGCGGCAGAGACATTGAAGAGCAGTTAGCAGGCAGCCGGCATACAGTGTGCATAGAAAATGAGAGTAAATGGCAATGAATGGCAAAAGGAAGGCAAAATGTATTTAAATGAATCACCATTGAGGGTGAGCACAATAAAGACTGTAAAGCATCCTGGAAATTATGTTACATACTTTATGACTAGCAGTACTGCTAGAAGAACCTAGTATGGCATTACAGTCAAGAGGACCTTGCACTCCCTTTAAATGAATACCGCATGCAAAGACTCTTGTAGAAAGCATTTTAGGTTTGCCGAGTGGGGACGATCTGCAAGCACTACAGACTTCCTTCAAGGAAGGTTCTACAAGAGTGTGTGTGTGTGTGCACATACACATTGCACAGATAAAAGCTACATAGTAATACAGCTTTCCCTACAATGTTCCTACCTCCTTTGCCGCTCCATTATCCTCATTGTTCCATTTAGTGGAGCTTATCTAAAAGGGATCTTTTACACTTTAGCCCAAAGGAGATGGTGGGCCCTATGGCAGCCCACTGTGGATTGTTTGCAAAATATTTTGACAGTAAATGTGATCTCCACCTCCTTCACAAGACACATTGCTTTGTATTGGCATCAAATTGGAACGTGCCATTTATTTATTTATTTAGCTAGAAAACTAAATGTTTCATGGAAAAATGTATTCTACTAGGCAAAACAAAAGGGATTTTGCTACACATGTAATCAAATGGCAGGAGCTACTTTTCTCTAAGGAAAAGCAGCTCCAGGAGAAGACAAAGTAAGTGGGGGGGGGGAGCAGAGGTGGAGTTAGGAGAGCACAACTGGTTTGGTTGCACTGAGTGTGGACCCCCGGGGGTGCCACAGCTATGTTGTAGGATGGAAGGTGAGAGGTGGGGGTGCCGAATTTTGGTGTAGCACCAGGTTGCCACTGAAATTGGAGTCCCCAGAATTCGCCACTGAGGAGGGAAGGGGTGCTTACCTACTGACCATTTTGTGCTGTAGGTTTCCCCAAATTGCTGTTCTCCTTAAGGGTTCCAGATACTCTTAATCACACATCTAATACCATGTGGGGTAATTGAAGTGGGGGGGCGGGGGGAGGAAAGCCAGGAAATACTCCTCTCTCCCTCTGCTTCTCTGCTCAAATTACCTCTTCCCAAAGCTACTGAAGAAGAAGCTGTCAGGATTTTGCCACATACATTCATGTGTATAATTCCATCCTGGGACTGCTGTGAGTTAATGGTGAAAGAAACGCTTTCTTGGAAACAGGAAAGTTTTCCACATCACATTTGATTTTTCAGCAAAACTGACATTGCAGTAATTGTTAGGTGCCATGACTGCTTGGGCACTCAAGGGATCAATTAAGGTGACATTTATGTAGAGCATGTGAGGTGCATGGTCTCCTGCAACATTGTAGAGGATGTCGGAATGCAACTCTAGAATCATGTGCTGAAACGACTTAGGGTAGCAGAGTATCTTGGACTGACTGGAGATGGTTACCCATGATTCATAAGGAGCAGTTGCTCTTAAGACCAGAAGAGCACAACAGTCATACTATCAGCCTTTATAGTCTCATCCTGCTTAAGTAAGTAAAACCAGTAGCTCTTTCTAGCTACTTTATGGCACACCCTTTAAAACCCCAGAGCAGTGTTACTAGTAATATTAATATTATTATTCATTTCAATGCTATGAATAAGGGGGGAAATCTCAAAGCAGTTTACAACCTACTCGAAAACATCAGAAACTGTGCACTTAGTTCTTTCAGTGCAGCATAAGGAAAGAGACTTCTTTTTTAAATGATGTGTTTGAGGGAGAAGAGAAAGTAAACAGATGTATCATTCAAACAGAAAATATTAAAAAGTTCTACATGGGTTTAATGCAGTTTTCCTCTTTCCTGTGTATGAAAAGCGATGATTTTCTTGGTGAAATACAATTCTTACCTAAGTTTTGAGGATGAAATATCCTGCTTCAAATCAAAACTCCTGGCAATATTAGAAAACTGAAAATCAGCTGCAGTCTCTTAGGATGTTCTCTGTTGGGCCTGGGGATGGGGATTGATTTTTTAGCTTCAGAAACAGATCACAGTCAGAATATATTGAAAGCAATAGCCAAGCCAAGCTATTTCCTTCATTGTGTCTCTTTCCTTAAGAGCAGAAAAATATATACAGGGACTACCCTTGCAATGCGATCAAAAGAATGACAGCAAAAATACAATCCATAGTAAGAAGCTCCTAAATCAGCCATTCGCTCTAATCACAGATAAGCTAGAGGGAAAACTTATTTATAGAGAAGTGTCAAAATGAATGAGAGTTAAACTACCAGGAGAACGAAGGGTGATGCTACTGAGCTTTCTTAATGGTAAAAAAAGAGGGACTAGACATATTTTACTGATTGGGGGGGAAACTCTCTGGTTTCTAGTTCATCTGTGAGGCTAAAATAAATGGAATAAAATAGTTGAAAGGACCAAAGTCCACTCATTTAGATAGGAGGTTCATCTGTCCATCCACAAGCCTCCCACAAATCAACCAATTCATATCTAGACCTCAGCAAACCATGCATACTGCAAAGGTGTCTTATTTCTCAAATTCACCCTCAGAGTCTCTCTTAGGTCTGAAAACTTAAAGAATAATGGAATGGGCCCCTTTGGATTAACATGAGAGCTACAGCATAATTCTGGTTCCTTTCAGCTATGTCCACCCTTTTGTCCAGAATAGCTTCCCCTCTTTTTCAGTTGCTAAGTTTCTTCCCACAAATTCCTTCTCAAAGCCTGATGTTTAGGCAACGCCTTTCCTGAATAGCCATACGTCACATGATTTTACCCAACTCACACCCATTCCTGAGTGTATGCACATATCTGATATTCATCCACTTCTTGTAGAACAGTGGTATTTCTGCACGGGTTTGTTGGGTGCTATATGCATATTAAATAGAAGTCACAACGTGAGTAATATAGTATTCCTTCGTCAATAGAATATTTATGCACATTAGCAAATGATCTTTGCCTCCCATCCTTCACATACACACTGGAAAGACTGACTAGTAGAACAAATATGAACATGCAGATTCTACAGGTCCCTTCACTTCTCTGAAAAGTGTTAGTAGATGGGGAATAAATATATGTAAGATTTGTCTTTGAACAAAGGTGACACCTCCAACTTCAACATCCAGATACCATGATAGAAATATTGCTTGCTCTAGAAAAGACGATTGTGTACATGACAATAGAACAGTGCAACAGTCATGTGACCTTGCCTGGTCTACCAAAAAATATGACGTTGGTTGGGAGATTCAACAGTATTCACTGTAATTTCAGTCTTGTTAATTTTCCCAATGCAACTTGTGCTTACTTTGTGCAGTGTACCTATATTAGCTAACTAAGGACCAATACACACGGTACTTATTAACATGGTGAAGGTACAGAAAGTCAACTTCGCCTCCTTTTGTTGATATAGCAAATGTATTCCATGACTATACCTCCAAACAGCAAATGTGAACCACATCAGAGAGCTTCTTAACTTACAAAATTTATCCCTGATGTGGTAACTTCCAGCCATCACCAGCTTAAGAAGTATTCACCACATTAATATAATAATATAAATCATGAGTATTTTCTGAAATAATGGTGGCTGTGGAAGAACTTGTTAAATGAATACATTTTTGCACTGACATATTTTCACCGAGAATACAAAAATACCTGACCCTTTGCCAATAAAGATGGCAGAATAATCCACATAAAGAGAGCCTCATTTATCACAAATTGCTTTTTGAGAGCACAATGTAATGTCTGCCCTTTAAATGACAGAGGTCTTTGCCCATTTTCAGTGGGCTTCTGTTTGCAGGATTCTGAGGGGACAGAAATGTTTGTTGTTATTTCCTAAAATTTGTGATGCCATAAAGGGATCCTACGTGGCAATGTTTTCTGAAAGATAGGTTAAGTTAAAAATGTCAACCCTTAGCCATAATTATTGAACACAGGCCTCTTTCTTACAAAAACACAAAAGTCAAACTCTGCATTAAAGACAAGATTTTAAGCTCTGAAGTGTTTAGAACTTGGTTTTGTGGCTATTCAGTGGGAAGTTCTTGCATCTGAAGTTTGAAGATTTAACTTCTCACCTCAGTGCATCAGAGCTGGCTAAATTAGTCACACTGCATTATGTTACCTGTCAGATGGGAGTCTTGTTTGATGAGTCACCTATGCCACACATCAGCAGGGAGACTTGCAATTTAGCAAAGAATTAAGGACACATCCCAAGTACCTCTAGATATGTATTCCTTAAATATGTTCAGGTGAAGTATATTTGCTATTTATTCATTCAAGAATAAATACGTTATAAAAGATCACTACTGAAAAATTATCCAGCATTTCATGTCTAGAGAAGTTGGAAGTTTATCACATTTTGGGAGGCGAACAATACTCACAGCATGAATTCATCCTCCAGTAATTCCAGCTGGATAGGATAGGTTTGCTACTAAGCCCCAGTGATGCAGAAGGTGCTGTGCTAGATCCTGACTTTAGGTGACACATGGTCACTTTTCCTCCTGGTCAAATTTTACCTAGAGGTGCTTTTAGAGGTACTTGACATGATCATCAAGCAATCCAGAAAGGACAAGCTTTTCCATTGTTCCCAGACCTGGAACTGTGCCCGGGGTGGGGGTATTTCTACACAAATTGTAAATCCAGATTAAACTATAGGAAGGGAGGCCTTTTCAGTAGTGGCGCCTGCCCTGTGGAACGCCCTCCCATCAGATGTCAAGCAAAGGCTTTTAGAAGACATCTGAAGGCAGCCCTGTTTAGGGAAGTTTTAATGTTTGATGCTATATCACGTTATTATTATTATTAATTCTGTTGGGAAGCCCTGCCAGATGGGTGGGGTATAAATAACAAAGTAGTAGTAGTAGTTTAGTTGTTTAGTCGTGTCCGACTCTTCGTGACCCCATGGACCAGAGCACGCCAGGCACTCCTATCTTTCACTACCTCCCGCAGTTTGGTCAGACTCATGTTTGTAGCTTCGAGAACACTGCCCAACCATCTCGTTCTCTGTCGTCCCCTTCTCCTTGTGCCCTCCATCTTTCCCAACATCAGGGTCTTTTCCAGGGAGTCCTCTTTTCTCATGAGGTGGCCAAAGTATTGGAGCCTCAGCTTCAGGATCTGTCCTTCCAGTGACCACTCAGGGCTGATTTCCTTAAGAATGGAGAGGTTTGATCTTCTTGCAGTCCATGGGACTCTCAAGAGTCTCCTCTAGCACCATAATTCAAAAGCATCAATTCTTCGGCGATCAGCCTTCTTTATGGTTCAGCTCTCACTTCCATACATCACTACTGGGAAAACCATGGCTTTAACTACACTGACCTTTGTTGGTAAGGTGATGTCTCTGCTTTTAATGATCCTGTCTAGGTTTGTCATCGCCTTTCTCCCAAGGAGCAGGCGTCTTTTAGTTTCGTGACTGCTGTCACCATCTGCAGTGATCATGGAGCCCAAGAAAGTAAAATCTCTCACTGCCTCCATTTCTTCCCCTTCTATTTGCCAGGAGGTGATGGGCCCAGTGGCCATGATCTTAGTTTTTTTGATGTTGAGCTTCAGTAGTAGTAGTAGTAGTAGTAGTAGTATTAAACTGCATTTCAATGAAAATTTATTTATTTTTAATATATTTTTGTTGTAAACTGCTATTTCATAACAATATCACAGCAGTTTACAACAAAAATACATAAAATCATTCAGTAAAAACTATATTAAAAAGTTAAAACCCAGACATCAATTAAATATTGTGGAAAGATGCATTAATTGCCTGCATAGGCCTGGCAGGATACAGAAGTTTTGAGCAGGTGTTTAAAAGTTGAAACAAAAGGCACCTGCTGAATCTCTGTTGGCAGAGTATCCACAGGACTGGGCTGATGACCCTGAAGGCTCGCTTTCTCATTGTGATCAAATGAGCCTCACTAATAAGGGGAACGGCCAATGGTGCTCCTGCGGATGTTCTCAGAGATTTAGCGAGGATATAGGAGTTCAGGCAGTCCCTAAGGTACCCTGCACCTAGGTTGTTTCAGATTTTGTAAATTAGTATGACGGCATCATGCGGACATAGCAAAAAAAAAATTGCATGAATAGTAATGAATCCAGACTAAATTTCCATACGTTATCACCCTGAATTGTCTGCAGTGATAGCAAGAACTTTGGCAGTTAGGTGGTTTCAAGCAAGTTTCCTTTCATCTCCTAGGACAGTCCCCCCTACAAATGATCACAAATGATGTTGGCCTGGCTGCATTTTGTCTACAGCAATTCAATAATTTGTAGACAATAATGTTTCACAGATCTCTGCTGGAAAGCACAGTCAACTGTGTACCATTGACTCCTGTGCTGATTACTCACACAGGAGGCTTCAAGAAGAATGTTGTCATCAGCAATCACAGCAGTGCATAGAAAAGAAAAGAAAATCAAGAACAGAGAAGCATTCAAAAGTACTAATGAAAACCCTCCCAGTGTTCTTTCCAAACTCCTACTAATTTTGACTTCCCAAAGATAAAGTTAGATTTATCTGCTCTTCATGTATCGAAACAACTAATTAACAGCAATCAAAAGAATGATGATTTAAATCCAGAATTGTCAAATATTTGCTCATCATGACCCTAATAAACAGAGTAGCAGATTCTTTTTAATAAATAAATAAATACAAGTGCTTGTAAAAAAAACTGCAGATGGCAAGCACCATTTCTGAAAATACTTTGTTTTTTCTTATTTAACACAAAGTGTATTGCTTGCTTAAGAACTTGTTTTTTCTTGCAGAAGCAAACAGGAATCTAGTTCACGGATCCATCTGAGTGGCAATGTAGAAATAAGCTAAGGCATCACTAACTGCAATCACTTTGCTCCTGCTCCTATTCTAAAGCTAGGTTATGGTACATGAGTATGCTTGCAGACATACTCATTCAAATCAATGATAACTGTATCACCTTTTTTACACCATAATGGAGGTGGCCATTGATTCATTTCAGTGCATGCGCAACATGGGAACATTATTATTATTATTATTATTATTATTATTATTATCTTGGATACTCTGCCAGAAGCTAGTGATTCTGTAATTTTGGGGAACATGTTTAATCACTTGGTGATATTATCACCCCTTCAAGTCTTTTGTTTCCAACCTGACACAATACACAGCCCAGATCAGTTTGTGACAACCTACCACAAATAGCACTTTCTGATTTCTGTATGGGAGTAAACCAAAAAAACAACTCAAGGAAAGCATGTATATACCAGTAGGGGGCACACAGTCTCATGCCACAGACTAGTATAGCTAGAAATCCATGTGGGCAGGCTTTTTTCTATTGCTATTTCAAGTGAAAACTGCCATATTCAGAAATCCCAAATAGCTGCCTTTTCTATACAAAGATTAGTTTAGCAGGTTAGGACAAAACTAATGTTTTTCAACAGCATGGTTGCTTACTAAAGAGAGAGCCAAGGTGGCAGAGTATTGCATCCTTTCTTTTTTGAAAGAAACTTTCTGCTACTTCCAACAGCAGTTGAGTCATAAAAAGCAGCAACGTGATGGCATTCCTCATTGCAAACAGAATGGTCCAAAGCTAATGTTGCTAAACACAGCATAATTCATACCCTACCAATCGGTTTGTATTCACACACACACAAACACACTTTTTCAGGAGACAAATAGTCCCATAAAAGGTGAGCATTTTCACCCCAACATAAGGGTCAAGGATATAGATCATGCTCTTTCAGGACTATACAGTCATATCTTGGTTTTCGAACAGCCTAGTTCTCGAACGTTTTGGCTTCCCAAACGATCAAAATCTGGAAGTGACTGTTCCAGTTTTCGAACGTTCTTTGGTAAGCCGAACGTCCGACAGGGCTTCCACAGCTTCTGATTGGCTGCAGGAGCTTCCTGCAACCAATCAGAAGCCACACTTTGGAAGTTGAACGCTTTGGAAGTCAAACTGACCTCCGGAACGGATTCCGTTCGACTTCCAAGGTATGACTGTAGAAACTAAGAAGAGAAACTCAGGTTCCAGAGACAGTAGGAGCTGTAAAAGAAAATAGGGTGTGTTGTGTACAAAGGAGCAGCCACACTCTCATTGACTTGTAAGGGCCAACTTATAATAGCCCTATTTAGAATGCAAAAAGAGCCATTACCTAAAGAAACTTTATTAAGTTATAATGCCTTTGCCACATGCATGAATGTTGTGCCAAAGAAGTAGTGCAAAATATAGAATCATGGAATTGGAAAGTTGGAAGGGACCTGAGGAGCTGTCCCATGCAGGGATCAAACCTGCAAACTTGGCATTATCAGCACCACACTCTAACCAACTGAGCTATGTCAGCTTACACGGACACAAGCAAATGGGAGGAGGAAAGGGATGAAACTTGACAAACTCATATAATCATGGAACTTCAAGAGTTTCACGATTATATAAGAAAATATTGAAGGACAGACCTAGAACATCAAAGAGAGGTGCTTTGTCAGTAATGACAAAGTCTTAGGGAAATTTAAAGTGTTTGCCAAAAATATTTCCTTCTGTTGCTTTCTTTCTGTGTTCAGTTTCTCCAACCCATTTTTCTGTTTTCATCATCGTGTATTTTGACAGTTGATCAGATTTAGATTAATTTTAAAGTGCCTAGCTAGGTTGCTGCATGATTTAGTTATAGCAAGTAATAAAAAGAAATCTTCAGGGGGGAAATTAGTGGGGACATAATTATTCCTTGTGGTAACTCAAAACAGAGTTTGTTTAAACAGATGCTGTGGTGGTTTCTTAATTGGAACACTCCATGGACTCCCCTTGTCATCCCAATTCAGCAAAAAAGAAAAGAAAGAGAGAGAGAGAGAACAATTTCTTTTGTAACATCTGAAGCATTTTAGTAGATGTCTTAAAAAATATGTCCAAGAAGAATAAAAGTACAATAATTCAATTTGTTATTCATTGTTTACTTTATATTCCTCCTCTGCTTAATCTATATTTGGCATTGCTTATTTAATGGGAAGATAGCTCAGCTCTTTCAGCATAATTCAATGCCTCTTTAACAACCAGCCAATGGAGTATTAAGAGAGTAATCCTGAACATCTCATACAAAGAAAAGCAAGAGTTTGACATCTCTGACAAGGACTGGGAATATAAGTGTTAGATGGAATGCTCGCCTAATACAAGTCATTCTAAGGGTCAAACTAGGGCCCATTCATGGCTGACTTATTTAAAAGAAATTGTTGGTGTGGAGAACAGGAGTTGAATTAGGATCCTGAAGTGAGGGATGGGAGCTTTAACCCTTTGCACTCAGCGCAGTCTCAGTCAGAAGCACCCCCTCATCACCTGCTATTTGCAATGGAAGGAGAATTCAGTGTCGGCCAAGTTGGATAATTTGAAATAAAGCAGCACTCTCTGACACGGAAGGTATGATATCACTCTGGATCAAAGAGGTTTCTTTTTTTAATAAAGGGTATGGCTTTCAAATGGGTTGGCCTGTTTTTGAATACTTGGATTTCCCACTTCTTGACAGATACATAGTTCATGTCTCCCTGATTAAATAAGATGTTTGCTTCTAAGGAATTATCTAGATAACGATGGGAAAAAGGTATTTAGGTATACCTTTACCAAGAAACCAGAGGCTTTCCTTTTGGGTATTGTCGGCCAGAAGGTGTTAAAGAAGGACCAAACATTTTTTATGTATGCAACAACGGCAGCAAGAATACTCATCGCTAAGAATTGGAAAACCCAAGATCTACCCACACTGGAAGAGTGGCAGATGCAGCTGATGGACTACATGCAACTGGCCGAGATGACTGGCAGAATCCGAGACCTGGGAGAAGAGAGGGTTGAAGAAGACTGGAAGAAATTTAAAATTTATCTACAAAGATATTGTGATTTGGTTGAATGTTAAGAAGGATGCTAGATCATAAATAATCGCCCACCACTAAATTAGATCTGAATTTGACGATAAGAGAGATTAAAGAAAGTATAAACTCTTTTTAGGAGAATTGTCAGATTGTATTTAAATAAGCGGATATAAGATTGTAAACAAGATGATAATTTGCTTGGAAAAAATTTTCTACAATGTAAGTGGGAGCGGGAGACGTGAGGGAGTCCAAAGAAGTGAAGAAAGTATGTTATATAAGTAAAGCTGTTTACTATTTATGTATTTGTATTCAAAAAATCTTAATAAATATTTATAAAAAAAAAATCTAGATAACGATGGAGGGTTTTTAAGTGTTTTTGTTCACTTTTGCAATTCTTAAGAATTCAGACAAAACTACCAGCGTTGAACATCGAAGCTAGACCTGACTAAACTGCTACTGTGTGTTTATTTTATTTGAATAAATATCTGTATTTATGACGAGCCACTAAAAGATGTATATAGTATGTTAAACAATCTTCAAACAACAAACCCACTGTAGTCTTTAATGCAAGATGTGACCTCTAATTTTAAACAGAGAATCTGAAGACTGCTTGTATGCCTCAATCCTACAATTCTGTTTGTTAGCCTGAACTGGACCTGCCATCATCCAAACTTCTGAAGTTTCTTTTCTATGATTCCAGTATTCTTAATGTTTTGATTGAACATGACTATTCTTGAATTTGTCAACATTCTTCTTAAACATGGAAAGACTCTATTGCACGCTAGATAAGAGCTTCAATGTTGCAGATCAAGTATTACTATGATATCTCTTTTTTTACTTTCAAATGAAAGCTAACATCTTTTAAGAATAAAGGTCTTTGAGCAACTTCTCCAAATAGGCATATTCCTGTAACAAGGCACACTCTTACACACTTCAAAAATAATCTAATAGGAAATAACCAAATATAAAGTTCTTTTGCACCTTTGTGAACTATACCCAACTCATAAATTCACTGTGGGGTTGCTAGGAAGATTTAAAAGGAAATCACCCATCCATCGATTTAATGAAATTATTATACATGCATGAAGTAGATCATGGAAAGCAGCAGATATTTTAAGCAATATTTACTCTCAAGGGATCTTATTTAGTAAAGGAAAGTTTTCTTTTGCTCCAGTGTACACTCTGACATGGGCAAGTAATCATTCAAATGCTTTTAAGAGAAGGGTGTAGAATGCTTTGCAGCTAGGGAGAAATGAATGTAGATTACAGCAGTGATAGAAAAGCTATAAACACATATTCTGCCAGTTCAATCAAGGGTTTTATTTTTGTTTTTTGTTAGAGAGAGAGAGAAACTTTCAAGACCATACTATATTTCTCCTTATAGGTGAAGGGGACTGTTATTAGTGATGTCAAGATTAAAATTAGCCTTTTGAAGGACAAGTGAGGGTTATAATGTCTAGTTGTCCTTTCCTGTTTTTGGTAGATATATTCCACTATTTCTAAAAATTGCTTAAAAACTATTTTTACCATTGATTTAGGCTAATGGAAAACAAAACATAAATGCTTTGAAAATCAATGAAAATATAATTTTGATATTCTTTAAGTGATCACACTTTTAAAAAAGTGATCTCAGCACACACAAAAAAGAAAGCCCTTTGAATTTTTTGGGGGGGGAATCACATGACTGTAGTTTTGCACAAAGTACTGTAATAGGAATTGTGCAAAGAAGGCAAATGTGGATGCATGTGCTGCCTTGATTCTAGAAGTATGCCATGTATAACATCTACTGAGAGCCCTAGGTGGTTTGTGTGCAAATATCAGGCTGTAACCAATTACATGTGCTAAAGCTGCTTAGCAAGAAATTGAGATCATGTCAGCTCTTTTCAAAATGCATGGTGCACCATAATTCAATTATCTATTCCAGACACAGGAGAATTAATATGAACAAGACCTCCTTCAACCACAGTGGCTTCCCTCCTAATTTAAATGCAATGAGTCAACTCATGGGCACATTCCTTCATATGGTGGCATCCAACTACTGGCAAGTCGTACTAAGAGAAGACCCACTGAAATAAATGGACTAACAAGTCCATTGATTGCAATGGTTCTACTCTGTGCATGGATCAGTGACTTCCATTCAGACAAAAGAAAGTTCTTGCACAAAGGCTCATCATATAAGAATTCACAATTTTGGATTGAAACAGATGTTTCCTATAATGAGATTATATAAGCATATTGTGTTTTTCACCAGGCTAAAGGAGCATCATGTTATAAGTTCTGAGTGCCAGAGTTTGTGAGTGTCGGTCACCCATGATTCTTGGATTAATCAGGGTTTGATTAAACTGTGCCAAACACAGAAATCCTAATGAGCTAGGCCAGCCTGGCAGAGCTCACTGAGTGTGGGTTGTTAAGAGGACCAAAGAAGATGGTGGACAAGTCGTTAACCCATCAAGACTTGCCATCAGCAAATGGGGGGGGGGTACTTATTAAAGACAAAGCCAGGATTATAGTTGGCCCGATGTGCCAACTATAATGTGCAAAAATATTTCCAGTCTAAGAGTGGCAAGTTGGAGGAAAGGGAGGGCAGAACACCATGTGGGCTGGTTTAAAAGCTATAATAAAGAGGCTGACAACATGGTGGATATCTCTGTTTTAGACTCAAGGGACCATATTGGGGTGTAATGCTGTGCACTCCTCCATCCTAGATTCAGGTTGTATGTATGCATAAATGAAACCATATATCATAAAGACACCACAGTCTCTGCTGTGCCTCATTTATGAAGGAAACACAAAGCCTGGGTAAGCACCTGGAGCCCTAGAATTGTGCACTGCTGTGGCAATGGGGTGGCATGTTACATTAGGAAGCTCTTTTATACCAGGTCATACTACTTGCCCAACTAGTCCAGTGTTGTTTATGGTGGCTTGCAGTGGCTCTCCAGGATCTTAATCAGACATCAGCATACAAGGTATGTACTCTACTACAGAACTATGTGCTCCACGGAAAAAAATATTCACACACAGCTGTTAAATAGAAACACCATGGGTTGTATTCAACTAACGCTATGCTTTCAACACTTCTCCTCAGGGTATGATTTCATTGGATTCAGCCCTCTATGTGCAGCGGAAGAGCACAGTCTTGAAGTTAAAGAATTCTAGCCAGTCATCATGTAAACTGATCCTTAATGCTGGACTAACTACAAATCAGAATAACTACACTTCTGAAACAAAAATAGAAGAAACCATAATGGCTGATCTCAAACTTTGCAAGCTTACAATTCAAAACAAACCCCACCAGAGTATATTGTTAGCCAGTTTGCCACTTTCTTATCCACAGCATGATCAAATTAGATGTAACATTTGAGGAACCCGAATTAGGACTGCCCCGCCAAGAAACGTTTTGCCAAGCTGTTTTCAGCTATGAAAAGTCCTGCTCTCTTTGTGAGGATAAGGTAGAGGGGTAGCAAAAGTTTCCTATTTTCACTCTGAATAGGTAAAAGCTGCCTTTATTCTGAATTAGCTAAGGATGTTGTCAGGTAACCAAATCAAATTGCCTGTATAAATTGCCCATTCAGAATGAGGACAAAAATATTGCCCTCGCTATGAATTAGTTACATGGAGTTATGATGATTTATTTATTTATTTATTTCATAAAACTTACACTCGGCTTGATTGTTGTTCTTTTTCAAAAAAATAAAAAACAAACAAACCTCAAAGTGGTTTACAAAAAGGTAAAACAAGGAAACCTCAGTACCCCAAATCACATGCCCTGGATCACATGCTTGGATCATTCAATGACTGCAAAAGCCAGAGGGGTGAATGGCATGAAATCAGCAGACAGAAATTCCTTGCCTGGTTTATGTTGTGTGACCAGCACATCTCTCCCAATGCTCCACGGGTTGCACTGACCTTGGCAACATCTGAGGGGCATATTTTCACACAGCTGAACTACAGTGTTCCTGAACAAATTCTCCAAGGGTTTAAATTCAAGTAGGTTTTTCTCCAGTAGTTGACAGATATGTTCTTTTCTTTCTCTCACTCCCTATATTTTATTTATCAGTCATTTACTGCGGCCATTGCAAATAAAAGATCATTCTCCATGCTTGACTTCTCTAGTATAGCTTTTAGGGTACTGATGCAAGTACATGACTACATTGCCTCTCTCTCTTTTTCCCCGCCCCTGTATGTGATGTGTCTATTAGTTTTAGTGTTGTCTTCAAGGAAGGCATGGTATATAGCTGCTGCTTTCAATTTGTTTTCAGGCAATTTTGTTTTTTCTAGAAAAATTGGAAACAGATTCTAAGAGTCAGAAACATTTTTTTTTTAAGTATTGTGCAGCAGAATCCTATATATTTTTATGCAGAAGGAAGCTTAGTTGGCATTACTATCAGGTAAGCAGCTACAGGATTGCAGCCTTTATTGTGAGATCACAAATTACATCTGTGAAATAGAAAACCCCCTTTGAGGTACTGTATTTTTGGTAAGTACAGTGGAACCTCGGTTGTCGAACGTAATCCATTCCAGAAGACCATTTGACTTCTGAAACTTTTGACAACCAAGGTGCAATGGGCTCTCAGCAAAATCATTTGGGATAATAGAGAAACATGCCTCAGAAGCCATTCAACTTTTGAGGCGCGTTCGAAAACCAAAATGTCCAGCTTCCAAGACACTCAAAAACCGAGGTTCCACTGTATGTGCCATTTATGTTTTTGTTTTAAAAGTGGGAAACATTAAACTAATAAAATTATTTTAGTGAAAACAAAATGTTTGGAAGAACATGTTCTCACTCCATTACCCTCAAATTGGAATACAATAACCAGTTCCATAATTGTTCTCCATGAAAGAAGAAATCTAAATGACAGCAGCGTATGCAAAAATTTTGAATGTGGAAACCAGAAGCATCAATATGATGGCTGCTCAAATGATCTGCAACTCAATCCTATGGTTGGTCCTTTGTTAAAGATTATTTCTGTTCCTTGGGTCTCCGTCTACTTCTTTTAATGAGCTCTGCTCAGCCATTCTGCCTCCTGACATGATTTCCATCATGTGGACAGGATGGGGAGTGGGGAGGAACCCACTGGCCACACCTGTTGCTGTTCCTGCAGCCTCCCATGTGTTGGGGGATGAACATCTGCACTGAAGGGCCTGCTTTATTTACATTTTGTTCATTCATTCATTCTCTTTAGATGCCACTTTTCCACACACACACAAATACAACCAAGAAACAGGGATGCATTGCAAGCAAACATTACAAAAACAATTTCATAACAGCGTAGTGAAACAAAAATATAATAACACACAGAAACAGACCCTCCAAGTGTAACACACAGAAACAGACCCTCCATATTTACAGAAGACATCCCAGTTTCTGATTTGATCCCAGAATGTCCTGCTTTTCCTTAGGACGACCCTATTTTCATGGGAGAAATATTGGAGGGTATGGAGTTATGTGACCACTGAGCCAAGGAGATAAGTAGAAGCCAGCCCTGTAGAGGGAAGCTTTTTAATGTCTAATGCTTTATTAAGCTTTTATATATGTTGGAAGTCACCCATAGTGGCTGGGGCAACCCAATTAGATGGGTGAGGTATAAATATCATCATCAACATCATGGGATGTCCTCATTTTCATCAGAGAAATGTTGGAGGGTATGCAAGAAGCTACATTTCAATACTATAAATATAACTAGATTAAACAACATGCAACATCCAATAGCAAAAATAAAAGGAGTTCATAGTTTCACTTTAGTCCTAAAAACGCTCCTCCCATATTTGAGTATGCTCATCATGCAAAAGGCTGTGCTGGATGAATCCCTAGCCAGAATTAAGATTGCCAGAATAAATATCAACAACCTCAGATATGCAGATGACACAACCTTGATGGCAGAAAGTGAGGAGGAATTAAAGAACCTTTTAATGAGGGTAAAAGAAGAGAGCGCAAAATATGGTCTGAAACTCAACATTAAAAAAACGAAGACCATGGCCACTGGGCCCATTACCTCCTGGCAAATAGAAGGGGAAGAAATGGAGGCAGTGAGAGATTTTACTTTCTTGGGCTCCATGATCACTGCAGATGGTGACAGAAGTCATGAAATTAAAAGACACCTGCTTCTTGGGAGAAAAGCAACGACAAACCTAGACAGCATCTTTAAAAGCAGAGACATCACCTTGCCGCCAAAGGTCCGTATAGTTAAAGCTATGGTTTCCCCAGTAGTGATGTATGGAAGTGAGAGCTGGACCATAAAGAAGGCCGATTGCCAAAGAACTGATGCTTTTGTTTTTTTTTTTTAAATAATTTTTATTAGGTTTATAATATACAAAATTCAAATTCCAAAGTACATGTTTCCATAAATCTAGTGGACTCCCCCCATCTTCCGGACACTGCATTCTCTGTAAAACCAAAACCTCAGCAATTTGTTGACTTATTTTAAACATAATAATATATCTTCCATTTTATCGTGATATCTGGTCTCTAAACATTTCAATCCAAATCCATTAATTTTTAGTTTCAACACAATAAAATTATTTCATTACACCACTTCTGTCTTGTTGTGCCTTATTTACCAATTCAAAGATTTACCAATACTGAAGCTATAATTTCCTAGAGAGAAGCATTTTTTAACATTCATACAACTTATAATGCTTTTTCAAATAGTCCTTAAATTTTTCCCAAACTTCCTCCGTTTCTTCTTCTCCCGAGTCTCGAATTCTGCCAGTCATTTCAGCCAGTTCCATATAATCCATCAGCTGCGTCTGCCATTCTTCCAGTGTGGGTAGATTTTGTGTCTTCCAGTGCTTTGCCATCAAGATCCTTGCTGCTGTAGTAGCGTACATAAAGAAAGTTCTATCTTTCTTAGCCACCCTCTGGTCTACCATGCCCAGGAGGAAGGCCTCCGGTTTCTTGGGTAAGGTGAGTCTAAGCACCTTTTTTAGTTCATTATGTATCATCTCCCAGAAGGCCTTCACCTTCGGGCAGGTCCACCAGAGGTGTAGAAATGTCCCTTCCTCCTCTTTACATTTCCAACATTTATTATCAGACAGGTGATATATCTTTGCAAGCTTGACTGGGGTCATGTACCACCGGTATGTCATTTTCATGATATTTTCCTTCAAGGCACTACATGCCGTGAATTTCATTCCGGTGTTCCATAACCTTTCCCAGTCTTCAAACATAATGTTGTGCCCCAAGTCCTGCGTCCACTTTATCATGGAGGATTTAACAATCTCATCCTGTGTATTCCATTTAAGCAGCAAGTTGTACATTCTCGAAATTAACTTAGATTTTGGCTCAAGCAACTCTGTCTCTAGTTTCGATTTTTCCTCCTGGAAACCCACTTTTTTGTCCGCTTTAAAAACTTCCTGGATTTGAGCATAATGCAACCAATCTCGCACCTTGTTTTTTAACTTTTCCATACTCTGCAACCTCCATTTATCTCCAATTTTTCCAATTATTTCCCAATATTTAGGCCAATGGGCCTCCATATTGAGTCTTTTACGTGCTTTGGCCTCCATCGGTGAGAGCCACCTCGGAGTTTTACTCTCCAATAAGTCTTTATATTTTGACCAGACCATAAAAATTGCCCTTCTGACAATATGGTTTTTGAACGATTTATGAACTTTAACCTTGTCGTACCACAAATATGCATGCCACCCAAAAGCATTATCAAATCCCTCCAGGTCGAGGACATCGGTGTTCTCCAACAAAATCCAATCCTTCAACCAGCAGAGGGCTGCAGATTCATAATATAACTTCAAGTCCGGCAGGGCAAATCCCCCTCTTTCTTTCGCATCTGTTAGTATTTTAAACTTTATTCGGGGCTTTTTGCCCTGCCAGACAAATTTAGACATATCCCTCTGCCATTTTCCAAAACATTCCACCTTATCCACGATCTGGAGGGCCTGAAACAAAAATAGCATTTTCGGCAAAACATTCATCTTTATAGCAGCTATTCTGCCCAACAAGGAAAGTTTCAGTCTTGACCATGTTTCCAAGTCTCTTTTGATCTCTGACCAACATTTCTCATAATTATCCTTAAACAAATTCAAATTTTTGGAGGTCAAGTGCACCCCTAAGTACTTTACTTTTTTAACCACATTTAGTTCTGTTTCTTTTCTGAACTCCTCTATTTCGGTAGTTGTCAAGTTTTTTGCTAAAACTTTAGTTTTTTGTTTATTCAGCTTGAATCCCGCCACCCGACCAAAGTCAGAAATTAATTCTAACGCTCTTTTAGTACTAGAGGCTGGCTCCTGTAATGTTAATACCAAGTCATCTGCAAAAGCTTTCAGTTTATATTGTTTCTCTCCGACCACAATTCCCTGTGTCAACAAGAACTGATGCTCTCCATTCTTAAGGAAATCAGCCCTGAGTGCTCACTGGAAGGACAGATCCTGAAGCTGAGGCTCCAATACTTTGGCCACCTCATGAGAAGAGAAGACTCCCTGGAAAAGACCCTGATGTTGGGAAAGATGGAGGGCACAAGGAGAAGGGGACGACAGAGGATGAGATGGTTGGATAGTGTTCTCAAAGCTACCAGCATGAGTTTGACCAAACTGCGGGAGGCAGTGGAAGACAGGAGTGCCTGGCATGCTCTGGTCCATGGGGTCATGAAGAGTTGGACACGACTAAACGACTAAGCAACAACAACAAACAAATCGAATGAGGACACTACTTTCTGTACTCAGAAGAAATTCAGAGCCCAAACACATGGAGTGTTGCCAGAAAGGCTATGCTCACATGCAGGAGGGGGCAGGACTCCCACTTTCAATTTGCATGTAAGCAGCCTTGTGCTTAGGGTCACCACACCCTCGCCTGGGCTTGTCATTGCCCCTCTCTACCCACATCTGGCTCAACCAGACCGTCCATGCACAGTGTAACTTCACTGCATGGAAATTCCTGGGCGATTTTCCCAACTAGTGAACTCATAACTCACAGTGCTGCGTTCGTGCAATGACTCTTGCATTCAACCTTATCCATTTTTTTGCCTTTTGCAACATGCTTTACAGCATGGGACATTAGTTCCATTAACTTAAAATGGTATTAAGAGAGATTTAAGCATGATTAAATCAGCTTAATTCCAGGTACTTTAGCTCAACTGGATTGTATGCTGCCTGGCAGAAGATTAATGAGATCATAAGTTAAATTCCCTCCTGACCGCTGTTGGCTATTTGCAAGCACAGTCCAGCACTTTGGGAGCTCTACATAAATGACAATTAAAGTAGCCTATCCAATGAAATTATGAACTCCAACAAGTGTGATATCAGCTAAGATTCCACCTCCAATTTCCATGTGATTAATTTTAAGAGGCAGTATTCCTGGCTGTAATACGTAGAAAACTATTTATCCAAGTCATGAACTGTGGCCAAAATTGGCTGCAGCAGAATTTAAGTGATGACACTTGCTATCCAAATTGGTAAGCAAGGCTGCAGCAAGGTTGCCTTTTTTTTATTAGAACCCAAATTTTAAATTTCCACTGCGGGTATTCCATTAATGTGAGACAAAGCACTTGATGCTGCAATTTGATGCTAAGGAAGAACAAAAGAGCATTTCGGTTTTTGCTTTGAATTCATATATCTAGGGGTTTGCATTCAAAGTTATTGTCAGAGGCCTTCAGGGCTAATATGTGAAAAATAGGCTCTAAAAACCACAGTGATCAAGAGGAATCCTTTATGAAATCAGTGTTTTGCAAATAGCATGCATGAAGCATGTGATGCTGATGGCAAACAATATATGGCAGCAATGAATGTAAACCATGAAAGTCACTCAGGAATTCATCATGACTTTAGTCAACAGGTGGAAAGTTCTTTTACTACAAAATGCCTTGTGGAAATCTATTATGAGAAAGGAGTTAATTTCTAATCTGTACATATGGAAGACATTTTCAAGTTGTTGTTTTCCAGAAGAGTAAAATGGGTGACAGTAGGATTCAGAGGGACATTAAAAACTAATTTATTTACTAGTTAGTTAATACATTAGTTTTCATAAGCAGAAGCACTGGAATTAAAAAGCCCATGCTGCAAGTGGTGCATGCTCTAGTTATCTCTCGCTTGGAGTACTGCAACACGCTCCACGTTGGGCTACCTTTGAAGGTGACCTGGAAACTACAACTAATCCAGAATGCGACAGCTAGACTGGTGACTGGGAGTGGCTGCTGAGAACATATAACACCGGTCCTGAAAGACCTACATTGGCTCCCAGTATGTTTCCAGGCACAGTTCAAAGTGTTAGTGCTGACCTTGAAAGCCCTAAATGGCCTCAGCCCAGTGTATCTGAAGGCGTCTCTCCACCCCCATCATTCTGCCCAGACACTGAGGTCCAGTGCCAAGGGCCTTCTGGCAGTTCCCTCACTGCAAGAAGTGAGGTTGCAGGGAACCAGGCAGAGGGCCTTCTCAGTGGTGGCGCCCGCCCTGTAGAACGCCCTCCCATCAGATGTCAAGGAAATAAACAACTATCTGATTTTTAGAAGCCATCGGAAGGCAGCCCTGTTTAGGGTAGTTTTTAATGTTTGATGTTTTATTTTGTTTTTAATCTGTTGGGAGCTGCCCAGAGTGACTGGGGAAATCCAGCAGGATGGGTGGGGTATAAATAACAAATTATTACTTTATTTTATTATTATTATTATTATTATTATTATTATTATTATTATTATTATTATTATTATTTAGTGTTTGGATTGCCTGAATATTTGGTTAAATGCACTTTTATTTTATTTGGTAGCTTATGGGCTTTATTTGCCAACAAAACATGAAGAAATATTAAAACTTCTACTCCAGACTTCTTGTTTACTGAATAAAAAATGTGTTAGAAACACACAGGGAGAGACTTGCAGACACAGAGAGAGATTTGCAGTGTGAAGGACTGTACATGTTTCTGAAATAATCTCAACATCTCTTCCCTGTGGATGCCTCTCAGTTACACTAAGTGCAGAAAGTGTTAGCAACTCCTAAAAGACAGAGTTATGTGAAGAAAAGGCATCTCTGGTGTTAACAAAAGAAAATGATGTGTTCTGAGGGGAGCTGGAAGCATATTCCAGCATGCACTGTGCCAGTGTTCATAGTGCTGATTTATGGCTATACTACATTTACTGTTTAGTCATAAACTAAAGATTTACTCCAACTATCTGGGCTATAACAATAGCTAGCAATTCGACAAGTGCCCTTGATCCCTGGAGATGAATAGATATTTTAGTCTCCCTCAAGAATGACAGACGCGTTAGGCATTGTTCAAAGATTCAGGGCCTCTTCTTCAAAGCCACATCACCGTGTGTGAATGTGACAGCCACAGGAAATTCTTCATAAACTGACTTCCAAACAGCCAGCATTTTGCACACACAAGGTCCCAGGTTCATTCACCAGCATCTCCAAGTAGCGCTGGGAGAGATGCTTCAGAAGTGATCCTTGAGCTAGAGGGATCATTGATCAGACTCACTATAAAGCAACTTCCAAGGTTCCCGCGTTGTGGTGAGACCATGTATGTGTCATGGCAACAAACAGGTTTGGTGTTGACTTTATGCAAACAGGTCCAATCAAAACTCAATGTTTTGCCAGACATGACCCCTGCCAAGTGAGAAGCAAATGAGGAAAGGCAAAGGTGAGGCAGAACAAACAACAGGAATAGTGTTAAGAAACATAACATGACAACCGTGTGCTAAGTCTGAACAGGGAGCGTTATTTTAGGAGTTGTGGATGATAAGCTCTCAGTGGCCTTTTCAGTGGCTTCACCTAGAC
This sequence comes from Podarcis melisellensis, assembly GCF_964234715.1. Taxonomy (NCBI): domain Eukaryota; kingdom Metazoa; phylum Chordata; class Lepidosauria; order Squamata; family Lacertidae; genus Podarcis; species Podarcis melisellensis. The sequence goes on from NC_138538.1 coordinate 53,936,762, forward strand.
ATTGGAATTCTCAGCCCAGAGAGACCCACTTCACTCCTTCCCTGATGGTCTTTCAGAGCAGTGTGGAGAACTTTGTTTTTTTGACTGCTTTGGCAGTAAAAGTGTCTCTCCTGTATCAGTTTCTACAGCCACAGCTGGCACTGTAACTCTCCAACAGTTTGCCTTCAACTCTGAAGATACACTCTTCCATTGTTTCCTGAGGCAGACGGATGCCAACCAACACTGATTTTAGTGAACTTTGGCTGATGTGTTTGTAGTGATGGTTTTCATGTGATTTTATCTTTCTGGTTTTATGTTTCTTTTGTAAGTAACTGTATTTCAGTGTTTTATATGTTCTTATTGTATTTTTAATTTTCTCTTGGTTTACCTTTCTTGGGAGCCATCTGGAACTTTGTGGAAAGGCATGACATAAGTGATTTGTAGGCAGATAGGCAGACGCAGGTGGTGCTGTGGTCTAAACCACTGAGCCTCTTGGGCTTGCCAATCAGAAGGTCGGTGGTTCGAATCCCCATGATGGGGTGAGCTCCAGCGGCTCGGTCCGAGCTCCTGCCAACCTAGCAATTCAAAAGCACACCCAAAAGTGCAAGTAAATAAACAGGTACCGCTCCGGTAGGTACCGTTTCCGTGCGCTGCTCTGCCAGAAATGGCTTAGTTATGCTGGCCACATGACCCGGAAAAACTGTGTGGACAAACGCCGGCTCCCTCGGCCAGTAAAGCGAGATGAGCGCCGCAACCCCAGAGTTGTTCACAACTGGACTTAACTGTCAGGGGTCCTTTACCCTGTACTATGCAGACCTTAACATTAACCCCTTACTCTCAAAACTCACTGGTTGCTGTGAACCATGTGATCTGACCCAACAGCTTTTTAATTGTGGGCACCTTCTCAAATTTTATACCAAAGGAGCCCAATTTAGTCAGTTCCCTTAATTCTCTCCTGTAAATGCTTATGTGGCTGCTGTCCTTCATCCAGGTCTCAAAATCCTCTTTATCCCGAGGTGCTTTTGCTCTGGTACTTGGGGCAGTTGAATTTAAAAGCAGCTCTATGCCATGTCAGATGCTGAGAACAAAAAAATCCAAATTGATTTTGTTATGATCTCAACAGGGGAGGGAAAAGTTACCAGCTGAACCACACATCTGCCATCACCACCACCCTGGAGCAGCAATTATTTTTTTAACTACATTTATATTAAATGCTATAATGCAATTAATGTAACATGTCATTTGGCCCCAAGTGCCTGCTCATCTCACTTTTGTCAACATTTTTCACTCAGGGGCTTTTCATCTCTCGAGTTTGGGGACAGAGGTGCTCATCACACTGTAAAAACTGAAAACTTTATTTCATCTTCTATGACTACTCGGTGTCTCCTAGATCCAAACGGTCATGCCAAATGGCAAGAGCTGAAGATCAGAGACAACAAGTGTTGCTTAACAGGAACGTCATTCTCCTTATAATCCCACATTCTGCCTGAAACAGAAATCCTCTGGTGTACCTGCCTTTAAAGTGCTTTGTGACTCATGGGAAAGTTCCAACGTGAAATAATCTGAAAAGCTTCATTACATGTTATATCATTTTGTCCAATACAATCCAGACTCTCATTACAAATAGCCTGGACAAATCAAGAAAAAATATGACGTCCAGATATTATCATTTTTGTGTGATGGGCAAACATGCCAACATTATATTATGGTTCACTTCTAGTGACTGCTTCTGTAATGTCCAAGTGAAAAATGAACAAGTTACCTAAATGAAAGGGATGGATTACTTGTGTAAAGGTCTTTGAAGTATCTCCAAGGAGATATGGCAGTAATCATCTTCACACTAAATTACTTCTAAAACATGACACTGACTAAAAATTAGAAGTTCAGTTGTCATACCAAGGATATTTTTGGCCTACATTATTAGGAAAATATTGTTCTTCATTAGGACTGTGGTTTGGGACTCTGGTTGGGTTGGGAAGGAGAAAACACTAATCCAGACTGAGTCCCTGAAAACTTAAATCCCATTGATTTCAGTGGACCTGATCTAAGCTTGACTCGATTTGGATCCAACCTTTGTATTTAAATTTTTAAAATACAGACAACATACCCCCCGCCCCCCAAAAAATAAAACATGAGGAGGAACATTTGAAGTTTGGGGTGGAGAACTTTGTAAAGCCATTGTGTCAAGATTGCTGGCAGGTGTTATGGGTCTCACACCAGAACCTTGAGAAGCCAGGACTATTTGCTAGTTCCCTGAACCATATACAGCAGGGATGGCTAGCATTGACCCCTAGTTGTAGGATTACAATTCCCATCATCCCTGACCATTGACCACATTGGCTTGGGATGATAGGAGTCTGAGTCCAACACCATCTGCAGCATGTCAGTTACACAGCCAGTAATGAAACTAGAATGCATTCGACATAACATAAAATGTATCAGATTTTTCCTCACACAACTGAATTATCTCCTCCTCTCCTCCCCCTGCACACCCTCTAAATCTGTTTGGGGGTTTCCCCCCAATCCTCCGGAGCAGATTTGGGGATGGCATGGGTGCAGGCAAGGGGAGGAGAGGGGCAACCTCCCCCCCCACGCTACCACAAAAAATGTAGTTAAATACTACTCTGCATCTAACAAGACAAATAGATTAATAGTGAATGAACAATGGGGTATTGTAAGGAAACAAGGATCAAATAAAATCACTGAGTAACTTGGAGGTAAATGGGACCTACAACGAAGTGTTACAGTGTGAGGTGCTCTTGCTCAGGGTTCAAGCTGACTATGTGAGCCCACTTCCAGGATTCTGTTCCATCCATTTCTTGCCCCTTCCCACCCCCAATAGTCCCTCAGCACCCCATGGCAACTAATCATGCTGAGTCCTCACTGGGCTGCTTTAGGACATGGTTCCACCACTTAGGATTTGTTGTCTTTTTTGTCATTCTGCGCCTCATGGGTTGCCCTCATCCTGCTAATGTATCTCTCTTGTGCACGAATGGTGCAGTTTGTGCTACGTAAGCATCAACACAAAGAAGGAGTGTGCTAGTCATATATAGACTAATTCTAATGTTTTAAATATTACGGCTCATATAACAGGGTCCTACCTTAGCTGTTACTGAGGTACAGTTACCATTTTCTGTATCCCAGACAGAATACTAGTTTTTTTACTAGGTAAGTCCTATTTTCCCTTTGTTCCTCTGGGTTCCAGTCGCAACCAGTAAGACATCCAGCTTCTTTCCTCTTCTCCTTCAATGAACCTTGAAGAGAATTCCCAAGATATCCACTTGCTGTGCCTGCAATAAGCTTTCAGGACTTGTGCCTAAAAGTATGGCTCTCCTGTGTAAAACCAGGCATCTCTCACGAGGAATTAGATCCATTCCCTAAATGCAGTCTACTTTAAGCTCTTCTGAGTGTTCCTAGGAGAACACTCATCTGGGTGGGCCAACAGCAACTGGCTCCCTTTCCATTCGAGAACAGAACACTCAGCAATAATAACTTGTTTCCCTTCCTGCGTAAGTACAGCAGAGTCAGCATGCACAGTTTGCTCATGCTCACTTCACTGGCTTGCTGCCTGGGCTTTGCAACTTGCCAATGAACCCCAACTGAACAGCCAAATAAAACCATAAAACAGAACCATAGGTCTGCAATGCAGATATATGCTTGCATCCCAAATTGCTCATTTTCTGTTTATTTTCAATGAGCTCATGTGGAGGAGTTAAACCCATCCTGCTTGCCTCCTCATATGCAGAGCCTGTGCTCGTCATCCACAGCTCAGCTAGCAGACTCCAATTTTATGACTTGCACTTGGAAGATTCACACCTTATCTCTCTAGAAACTGTCTGTTTGGGCCTTGGCATAATAGCCTGATCTGGGATAGGGATGGGAACAGAGAGCATGTCTCTGGTGCAATCTCCTGTAGATCTGACATTAAACTACTGTGAACAAAAATGCCTGTGGAATAAAGCGCAAGTCTAATAGATGAGGAGGAAAGTATACGATTCTTTTAAAGCTATTCTTCTAAGAAAACCAGGACATGTGTAAATAGCTCCCTGTGGTGATGGTAGTTTTGCTGAAGATTTTTATATATTTTTAAAGCTGAAGTGTAGCTAACAGAACTTAAACAGAGAAGCAACAAAATCAAAGCAGACTTTTGAAAGGCAGGAAAATATGTCATCAACCTTGCTATAAAGGGCTTCACCTTGTCAAGATTTTGGCATGCACACAGTTCAGGAAACAAAGGAATCACCTGTTGCCATTCACTTTGAGAAATTTCACAACACTTTTGAAAATGTACAGACTAAGAGCATGTAATGTCACAGCTGATAGGCAGCTCATAGAAAGAGGACAGTCTCCCTCTTGGCTTTGCCATGAATTCCAAACACTAGTAACGCTAGTGATTGATACATTCTCCAATTTTTTTTTTAAAAAAATCACACTTTGTCCTGTCTGACAATAAAACAAAAGGATTTTAAAAAAAGTACTGTATGTGCTGGGCTGCCAGTTTTAAACAACTTTGGGTTGAATGTAATTGGATGGAAAATCTTACTTTAAAACAAAATTGTGTGGCTAGCAGAAGACAAGTTAGTTAAACATTTTTACAGATAAACAGAACTTAGTCAGCTATTGGCCTAACGTGTCTCTGGTTTAATATGATTATTTTCACGTTTTCCTTTGACTGGAATTATAAGATATCACCTTGGGAGGAAGTATGCAAATTAGAGCTGTTATCCTTTTATTTATTATCTCTTGGGCACGAGAGTAGCATATTTCTAGCATGAGAAAGAAACAGTCTTGGGCTAACATACCTGTGTTGTTAATATATCATGATATTTGAAAGAGGTTGGAGTAACATCCTCAGACCCTATTATTGCCACAGTAAAGTTTAGGCTTGGATAAGAAGAAATCAGTACTACCATGGCAGTAGGACGATGCTCTATTTAGAGCCACCTTGTCCCCATGATTGAGGGGGCCGAAGCCAGAACTGTGTGATGTCAGCATGCTACACCAGTGTTTTCCTTTCTAATAAGTTTTTTGCATTTCCCCCATACCCTATAAAGGTTTTTCTTATTTATGTGGTTTGAGAAACTTATATATTTGGCCTTCCCATACCACAGGCACACATGCCACCCAAATTTTAGGCCATGCCTTTCCAAGTCCAATAGGTAACTGTTCTTTAGTAAAACCCATTCTTTCAACCAACTTAAGCATGATGCATCAAAATATAATTGTAAGTCAGGAGGGGGGAAGCCACCTCTCTCTTTAGTGTCAATCGTCATTTTATGTTTTATTCTGGGTTTTCTCCCCTGCCAAATAGCTAGATCTTTTTGCCATTCATTAAAATTTTGGATGTCATTAACTCTAGGTACTGTCTGAAATAGGAATAGCATCTTTGGGAGCGTATTCGTTTTTATGACCAAATTTCCCCCCAGCAACGACAATTGCATTCTACTCCAAATTTGCAGATTTTTTTTTATTTCTTTCCAAATTACATCGTTATCATTAAAGATGTTATGATTATTCACCATTAACCATATCCCCAGGTACTTCACTTTCTTTTCACTCTTCATACCACTAACTCTTTCTAAATCTTTCTTGAGTTGACCATCCATGTTTTTGACTATCGTTGTTTTTTGTTTGTTCAATTTAAAACCTGCCAAATTACCAAACCCCATTATTTCTTCCAATACCACTGGTACACTTTCTAGTGGGTTTTCCACAGTCAAGACTACGTCATTGGCATATGCTTTTAACTTATAATTTTGCTGGCCCACTCTTATTCCCTTACTTTATCATTATTGGCACTTTTGTGCCAATACTTCCAAAATCAAAATAAACAATAATGGAGTCAGTGGGCACCCTTGTCTGGTTCCTTTCATGATTCTGCACCCTTCAGATATAGTGTTATTTACAATAATATTTGCCTGTTGTTCTGTGTATATTGCTTCTATACCCTTTAAAAATGCTTCCCCCAGATTCATTTCCCCAAGACTCTTTTCCTAAATTGCCAAGAGATGTTGTCAAATGCTTTCTCCATGTCCGGAAAGATCAATACTGCCTGTTTTTTGTTATGTACTTCTAGATATTCTATTACGTTTATTATATTTCTAACATTATCATTTAACTGTCTATTGGAAAGAAAGCTTGCTTGGTCCTTGTGTATTAAAACACTCATAACCTTAGGTCTGTTCACTAATATTGCTGCGAATAGTTTATAGTCACAGTTTAATAGTGAAATCAGATGAAAGTTTTTGGGCTTTGTTATGTCATTATCTTGTTTGGGTATCAAAGTGATATATGCCTCTTTCCAGGTTTCTGGTGCTTGTCCTGTTTCCAACACTTTGTTCATAATATCTTTTAGGGGGGAGGCTAGTTCATCCTGGATATTTTTTTATAGTAGCCCACCTAGAGGCCATTTGGTCCTGAGGATTTCCCAGATTTTCCCAGATTTATCACCTGTTGGATTTCCATCACTGAAATTGGCATATTTAGTAGCTCTACACTTTCTCTCAAAATTTTACCCATTTTACTTTCCTCTGTGTAATTCTCTATTAGTTTCCTTCTCTTTTCTATACAAATCTGTATAGAACTTCACAAATTCTTGTCTTATTTCCTTTAGGCTATTTATATGTAATCCATCCTTTATCAGTTTATTAATTACTCTTTGTCTACTCTCTTTTTTAAGTTGCCAAGCCAGCAACTTCCCTGGTTTATTTGCAAATTCAAAGTTTATTTGTTATATAACCTTAATTTCCTCTCTATTTCTTGGTTTACAAGCACTGAGTATTGTATCTGTAATGACTATCTCTTGTAGTATCTCTTGATTTTACTTTTAAAACCAATTCTTTCTTTTTCTTTATTAATTCGTTAGATATTTCCAGTTTCTTACCTTCCCTTCCTTTCCTCTGATATGCACTTTGCTGAATAAAATAGCCTTTTAGAACTGCCTTGCGTGCATCCCACTCTGATTAAGTTTTCAGAGTGTCACTTGCAATTAATACTAATCAGTTTGCACTAGCAATCTTTTTGGGAGAACAAACCCTGATCTGCTGAAAAACGTTGAATCTAAATGTTGAGAAATTGAGAAAAGGAAGTCAGTGTTTACACTTGTGCAGTCATATGGAAGCCACAAGAGAACTGGACTTTAAAAATAAGTCTGCACACATAGGAAGTTGTCAATCTGTCAGCCACAGATGACATTTTGAACCACATTCTGGGCTGTCATAAAATATATATATATCTGTTATTCTAAATAGGGTTTACCAAGTGGAGGGAGGAAACTACCCATTAAAGTGGATTTTCAGGACAAACACGAGATTATACAAAGGATCATCTTGCTACAATCCTTAACTGCTCCCCATGTATCATGTACAAGACTGGTTCCTCTTCACAGCAATATGAGTTCAAGTTACACTGCTGCATTCCAGTGTAGAGAATCAAGCTTCATGTGTGCTGAGTTTACTGTCAGCAATAAAATTATACATAAAGCATCAAAATTATGTTCCATCTCATGCTTCCCCAACAAACCTGCCTGCTAAATTCCAGTCCCAGAATCTTAACTGTTGATGATGATGCTGGTGCATGAAGCATAAAGAACACAGCTTGAATTTGAGATGCCACAATGAGCTTGCAGGGCTGGCTGGCAGGTACAAAAACCTTGTTTTGACTTTAAAACTGAACAAATCTGATATGGAAGTCACTGATGGAGAATAAATAGGGAAGAAACGGATTTCAAATTGCATCTTTGGAAAGCATGAGTTGACGCAAGGCAGAAGGGGGAAATGCAAAAGGCCATTGTTAGATTTATATAAGAAGAGATTGCTGTTAACAGACACTGCTTGTAGCTGTGTTAAAGATGCAATAGAAATACAAATTTGGAAATGCACAAAGGAAACTCAGCCAATATAAATGAATCAAAACATAAGCAAAGATAAAGGGAACACATCTTGGGACTTTTAAATTTTAATTCACTTCTATTAAATGTATGGTTATTTAGAGTCATAAAATCTCTCAACGGTATTAACTAGAGGTGTGCATTTACTTCATTTGTGCCCCAATTTATGAGGAAAATCACACGGATCTAATGGAAGGTCCTCGCATTTCTGACTCATATCAAGCAGTTAACAAAAGGAAGCTCAAGTCAGATGAGCTTCTGGGTGGCTCTATGGCCTCTCAGCTGTGTGTGTGTGGTTTTTAAAAGAAATACCTCTGCCACTAAGAAACAAAACTGTCACTGGAGTTTTGGCAGAGTTCAAGAGCAGTATGGATGGAGAGGTGGGATGACCTCTCATTTTGACAGGCAGCTCTAGCTTTTAATCGCAATGAATTACATTCCAAATCTCAGCGATTTGGAGCTGGGGGAGAGATATTGTTTTACACATGGATTTTTGTCTTCTCCAGGTAAGTCAATGAAGATATCTCCATTGTATCCACAGAAATAAATTGGTGGGGGATAAGCTCCACTCCACCAATGACCCTTGAGGTAACAGAATTCTTGCTGGGCATGTGAATGACATTTTCCCCACCCCTGTTTTTCCTAGGATTTTATACTATTTTCTTCACTACCCTCTTCCCTGATACAAGTGAATGGAGAACTCTTTCCCAGGGAGATGCTGTATCCCTATAATTTCATGGGTAGGCAAGGAAGTGTCCACTGCTACCAACAATGCTTGCAGTAACAGGGTTCTTTGTTGGAGGGGTGGCATTTTCCCCACACCAGTCTTTCCTGGGTATCTATTCTCTTTTTTCCACTACCACCTCTAACCCCTCTATATTTCCTATAGTATCCATCCCAAATTGTTATAGTCTGTCGTTGAGGGAGAACCACTGTAGGTAGTATTCTGAAATTTGCCATGCCTCATACCCTCAGATCATGCTTGAAAATTGCATCCAAGCTGCAGAAAATGAAAAGTAATATTCATTTATTTGTTTCAAGAAATCCCACAAATGCCCTGCATGAAATTCCCTGGATGTATCCTCCCACAATGTTGCAGGTTTAATCCTCTCTGAAGGAGCTGCTATGCCTGCAAATTTCACCCTTTTCTGTTGGGGGAGAAGTACAGCTATTTTTAGGTTTTGCACTATAGTAAATTGGGGAAGGGGGGGAAGGACAGAGCTTCACAAATTTAAATTGGTCCCAATTTATACTGAGTTGAATTAGAAAGACACAGAGCAGCTCCAAAATAGTCTGGGCTACTTTCCAAAACCAAAGATACAAAAAGAAGCTGAATATTGTGGCTGGTGCACACTCCTAATATCAACTGTCTTTCCTCCATGCAGCAGAAATTGCCTAAATGCAACCCAATCTCACTCTGTTACTTCTAGAATTAACCTAGTAACCTACAGATTGAAACACTTCATTTTGCTATTACTCTCTGCTGCTCAAGTTTCAATCCTCATAACAATGTTGATAAATCAGATTAAAGCATTAGGAGAACACAAAAGATGCTATTTCCAGGGCTGTTACCTGCAACCACCTCTCCAAAAAGCCATCTCAGGCCATATTCTAAAAGGAGAAACGGAGGAATCCATGTATGTGGTAAGTTAAATGTTGGTAAAATAAACTCAGTTTCCTTGTCAAGCATCTTTCTGGAAGGCATAACACCCAGCCCAAATTTCAGAGCGGTTGACAGTTTTAACGAAACAAACTTACAGGGCAACCCTTTCCATCTTACCATATATGCCAACTATAAATAAATTAGGCCTGGCACTGCACAGTGTAAAAAGGGTATCACATACCCCAGGAGGTTAGTAGCACATTTTCTACCTAGGGGGCACACACTAACGTATAAAATAGTGTTTGAAAGCCTCCCTCTTAGTGTGAACTGTACTGCACAGTAGTATATAGCTCTGTAGGGCACCACTCACAAAAAGGGTAAAGATCAGTAAGAGGAGACAACAATAACAATTAGGATCAAGAAACTTACTAGTCTATCTGTCAGACATGCTACATTCAGTTGCAGCATCTTTCTCAAACTGAAGTCAGACGTAGTCAACAAAATCAGACAAATACCTATTTTACATTTCAGATAAATGTAAACCAACAGCAGAAGTCCAAAAGGTCTACTCAGTCCACTATCCTGTCTCTACTGGTGTATAGGTATCACTTTTACCTTCCTTGCCTCCCACCCCCCAAGCAATTCCATTTCTCTCCAAAATGAACTGACCACCCGTAACAAGAAAATGGAGAAAATCAGGTACATGGGGGCTTCTTCAACCATCACTGTGCCATACCATAGCTGTATGTGTGATGCTCACTATGCAACATTTGCATCCATTAATTTGCATCCAGTAACAGAAAAAAATGTCAGAAATGACAGAAAAAAGAGCTACAGACTTGGACGTGGTATGTGCACATTTGAAGCAGCCTAGAATTATGTATGCATAGAAGCTTTGCATCTTGTGGGGCTGGCAAGCCTATTATGAAAAAGGTAAAACCTAATATCAAAACATGAAAGTATCCATTTTCATTGTGGGAAAAGCTGCTGCTCTGTGTGATGAAATATGAATTACAAATATGTTAGAATGCAGTTTGTAAACGTTGTATTTTTGGTTTATTTTTTTAATGTTCCAAACCCTGTGTGTATGTGTGTGTGTGTGTAATTTTACAATGTTTTATGCATATATATATATACATACTCTCCTGAACCAGGGTGGGGAATAAATGGAGAGAAGTTGCTAAGCACAGCAGTAATTAGATGCTTTTTGTATAGAGGGGAGAGGTTGTCCCTTGGACACTTCTGTCAATCTGCATTTAGCAAACACAGCAACCTACTCAGTTCAAGCCCATGAGTGCTCAAGTTTTGCATTGAATTGACCTTAGCTGTCAGCATAGGCTGTCCTCTTCAATATCCGCAGCTCAGCTTGGAACATTATGTGAACATGTGCAGGGAGGGGAAGATGTAAAAAAGTAAAGGCACAGTGAGCAAGCAAACCCACGGCCTCAATTAAAAAATTAAACAGGTGTCCAGAGATTGTCAGCCTAAAGATGGAGCATCCACGTTTAATTAAAGGGATAAGTTTAGCAGAAAATGCCACTCTAGCAACTGTCAGAATGCATGATTAATTTGCTATAAAATACCCAGGACCGTCTAACAGAAGCAGACAGCTGGGGACCATGTATTTACAGCAGAGCTTGTTACTTCAAGCCACTGCCAATGACCCTGGGCTTAGTGTCAGAAATGTTAAAAAGCAAAACAAAAACAAAAAGCCCTCGCATCTGGTCTTATGAACTCCTTGCTTTGTTGGTCTGGAACCTTATTATAGTATCACCTTACGATGGCAGAAAGGAAGAAGTTCAGCACTTTGCCATAATGAACAGCAGTCACATTCTCCCAAGTTAGGACTCAAACTCTGCCAAGAGTGTAAGGTCTGAAAAATTCCTCCATTGCCTTGCTGACAATTTCATTTCCCAGAAGGTGGAAGAACCAACAAGGGGGTCATCTGTCTTGGACCTGGTCCTCACCAATAAGGAGGAAGTGATTGATGAAGTGGAAGTGCTTGGAGACTTGGGAGGAAGTGATCATGTTCTCCCAGGTTTCAGGATACAGAGGGAAGGGAAAACTGGGTGTAGTCAGACACACATTCTGGACTTTAAGAAGGCCAATTTCAAAAAGCTACTGGGTGTGATCCTGTGGTCAGAATTACTCGATGAGAGAGTAGCCCAAGAAGGATGGGAGTTTCTAAAAGGAGAAATGCAGACAAAAAGAAAAGTAGGAGGCATCTAAGGAAACCGGTGTGGCTGAAAGTTAAGAAGGGCATATATAAGAAATGGAAGAAAGGGGAAGTCACAAAGGAGGATTATACACGAGTAGCCAACAGTTGCAGGGGGAAAGTCAGGCTGGCTAAAGCTCAGAATTGGTATTCTTGTCTACCAGTTAAGATGCTAGACTAAAGACTTGAACACTGGTCAGTATCCAGCTAAATAGGTATGCTGGTGCAAGGACTTTTGGCTGCACAAATGAACTTCCCCTTCCATTCCTCTCCCTGCCCATGCCCCATGGCCTCTGGAATCACCAACCTTCCAGAGCAGGTTTGGTGGGGGACACAGGGAGCACACAGGCAGGGAAGAGGGAGGGAAAGTGCCATTGTGAAAATTGAAATCCTTGTACTAGAGGACCTAGTTAGCTGGATACCACCCTCTGTCTATAAATTCCAGCTAGACATTACTTAATGTTAACAGATTTTGGTGGGGACCCCTCCTAAACCCTAGAAATTAATAAATTGTAGGATTTTGATTATTTGAGGTATTAAAGGGAAGCTTGGAAGTCAGTGGAAAAATACAGGCTCAGTTTTCTTTCTAAGCCAGGGCCTCACCTGGGATACAGGCATTAACATGACAAAAGGTGTTATTGGCCCATTTAAGTGGAATCCTGGGCCTTTGCAGACAGAAGTTGCCAAGGTGATGAGGTGTGTGTTTGCGGTTACAGTGCTTTTCAGCAAGGTGTGCTGGGAAGAAGAAGGGAAAGAATGAAGACTGGGATTGATCTTGGGCAGGCAAGCTGAAGACTGGGTAGGAGAGATGCCTTTGACTCCAGGGATGCACTGCTGTGGGGGACAAGTTCATCTTGGAATTGCCATGCTATAAGATCTGGACTCCCTCCACGCAGACTGAAGGTGTAAATAGGTGAATAAAACACATTTCTTAAAGCTGTGACAGTGTCAGCTGTGACTCCGTTCTCCAAAAGAACACAGACCCTGGGTGAATGCCTGGAACCCCATGGACTCTGCCTCACTTGGAGGTGGTGCCCAATCCCCCCCCCCCATTATCAAACACAGCTACAGAAGGCAATGGTTTTGAGTGGAGGAATGGAGGGACTGTTTAACCCCTTTGTTCACTTCCCCCCTTAAAAATTCCCCAGCATCTTTTCTGCTATGGAGAGAAAAACATGAGTGTGCGTGCAATTTTGAGTGTGAAAACACCCAGAGATTAAAGGGTCAAGCCCCTCCCCCAATCCACTCACAACCTTCTGAGGCTACTTTTTATTCATTTATTTTTTAAAGTAGGGGAAAAGATACACAACAGGATGTCATGTCTAATTTGTTGCCGAGTATTTACTTCCATTTCACAAAATACCATTTACAATGGTTACTGCAATGGGTTCCTATCTTTTGCATAAACTATTGCTAATGCAAAATAGAATGATTATGAGCTAGCCACCAACATGTAGATATTCTTATGGAAGCACTTAACATGTCCCATTAGATCTAACGGAGCATTAGCTTTTTCCCATTTGTACTTCAGTGCCATTACATAGGCACAGAAAGTAATAATCATTTGTCAGACCCTCGACTTTACACAGATAGCTTCATTTCCATAGAGGTGAAAGTTTAATAGTCCACTCCAGTGTTCTTACTTTTAAGAATTTGGTGCAATCAGTGTGAATCATGCTTTTTTATATAACTTTTTTTGTTTTTTTGTTATTTTCAAGATGGCCTCTGAGCAACCAATCTGCCAGGGTTTTCATTCTCATCAGTCCAATACACAATTAGGGGCAATATGAAGTGCTTCTCTGCAACTCACCATTCTGGAATAAGCACAGACAAGTCCTGTTTAATTATCTACAATGGCAAGATCTGCTTTGTGAAAAACTAACATTCAATGTGCTTGTTCTCCTTTACCATCAAAAGTATTCCAGCCTGTTAGCTTGTTAGACCTCGGAGGCAAAACACTTGAGGGCTACCTGAACAAAGTACAGGACTTGAAGGAAAAACTAGATGCAGTAAGAACGGTTCGATGAATGGCATAATTACCTCTGATTGTGCTAATGGCTTGGTGCATCAACCAGCTATAGGTAATAAGAATAATGTAACAGTCCAAAAACTAAGATTCTGGTGAACCACTTGTGGGTGGTAATAAAACTGCAGAAGGTGTATGTGTGTTTAACAAGAACAATCTTAACAAGAACAAATACAATTGGCAAGTATTTCATCTTTCTCTCCACTTGAAGAAAATGGCCTTTTTAACTTTTAGTAATGAAAAAATAACTTTCTCCCCCTTGGGAATATGCCATGCTTTCAGCTGTATTATGTTCATTATAAGATTGCTACCTTTCTCCCTGTTTTTGGATTTGGCTGATTTTGGGGGGAAAGTATTTGTGCAAATCCCAAAGCAGGGCAATGCAGGGAAGAGGTTGGTGATCCCTGATTTATTCCACTGCAACAATAACAAAGGCTTCTTATCTTTTCTCTTAAAAACAAAACCAACCCCTTTTTTGAAGTTGCTAGCACTGCCAGTGGCTTCAGTAGTGTGGCACCACTGCTTTGGCTACCACTATGATATTTCCTTCTTTTCCAGTGACTGGAATAGAATAATGTTGGCAGCTATGCTGCTAGAACCCAGAAGCTATTAAAAACATGGTTTCTTTTAAGGTTAAAGAAGGTAGGAATCCCCTGTGTCATATTATAAGTCCCCTCCACAAAGTGCAGCTTCCTAAACTGAAGCAGCTGCTATCATTTCTATAGCTCATTATGCTGTCTTAAAGTTCTCCAAAAACATCACTTGAAATGTCCATTATCAACTAAAAGTTAAGACTTTAACTTATCCAGGGAAGAGGAATCATTTACCTGAACTTTATATTTTATGGATCTATGCTTGGAACAATTTTGCATTTTCTGCAGATCAGCCACTTTAGAAATATACAGTACTTGCGACGAGCTTGTGGGCATACAGGGTCTACATGTGTGCAGTTTGTACATGTGCTGGGACCATGCAACAAGTCTAGTTAGTACGGGAGGAGACTGTTGTCAACATCCTGCTCCCTTGCATGCATGATGACTTTGAGAAGACTTATGTTAGAGAAAGCTGCCTTCCTAGAACATAGTTTCTTTATTTTGAAACTGGAAATACAATAAACACGGGGGCGGGGGGAGAGAATGTGATGTGGCAAGTATTCAGAATGTAGACAATGCAAGTACAAACTTCTTCTCTGCAATGGTGCTCAGTGGATAGCCTTGGACAAATCAGTTTCAATTTGCAGAACTTATCTCTCAGGAATGATACAGTGCAAAAATGGCATGCTAACTTCCTTGGAGGAAGGGCAAGATACAGATGTAGGGAATCACGTAAGGATTACAGGACCCAGAGCTGGCATTTCCCAGAGCTGGTATTTTGACCCAGCAGTTTTCTCTACTTGCAGTTCTTTGTGTGGCGTCTTTCTGCCAGGACATAAACAATAAGTGGGGAGGGGGGTACCTGCTGTATTAAAGCCCCAAATTTTAACAAGGAAGACAACTCCATCTGTCATAGGGAAAGCCAGCAGCCTGATATACTGACAAAGTGTGCACCTGCCAGGAAGGTTTTTATTTTTACATTAAATATTGCTTTAAGGAAAGAGAATATTCTGGGAGATAAAGGCAGCTGGAAGAATGAATAGCTGAGATATACAGATAATAATTCTCTTTTCTGCATTTGTCTCTGATTCTGCTAGTTGAATGAATAAAATCTGCTTATAAACAGACTACTGATCCCTTTCAGAAGAACAAAGCAACTATCGACACTTAAAAAGATGCAAACTTCAAAAAAAAAAGTTATTAACTTCACTAAGAGCAAGATTTAGAATGGACAGATGCTTCACTCCCAGTTTAGTACTCAAACCCCTTAAGATTTAAAAGTAAACATTTTGGGTTGGATTCTGACTTTTCCTCTGCTGGAATGGAAGGAGCCCTTCTGTTTGTGGAAGGAAAAGGGGAAGGTGGTGTCACTGATTGCCACATTCTCCTGCAGCCCCTAAATCCTTCAAAATCTGCTCTTTAGGGTTGGAAAACCTTCCAAAAAGCACTGGGGTGGTGCTGGGGGCTGCAGGGAAAAGATGAAATTGGAAAAAAATGCATCCTGCTCTTCCACCAGCAGGATTGTCCTAAGCAAAACTCAGGATAGTACCACTGGAAGAAATAAACTATGGATTCAGCCCAGTATTCTTATTCTGGTTTCCCTTTCTCATGCACTTACAGAATTCAGCAGTCCTGAAAATCGAAGCTGATATGACTCAAGTTTGCTCATGATTCAAGCCCAGTCAGTGATATACAATGTTTATAACCAAAACCTATAACTAAAATACCTCACTAGAGAACTATAAGAGAGGAGAAATTGATGCAAACTATTTACAGGAGGAGGGAGTTTGGATTTGATATCCCGCCTTATCACTACCCGAAGGAGTCTCAAAGCGGCTAACATTCTCCTTTCCCTTCCTCCCCCACAACAAACACTCTGTGAGGTGAGTGGGGCTGAGAGTCTTCAGAGAAGTGTGACAGGCCCAAGGTCACCCAGCAGCTGCATGTGGAGGAGCAGAGACGCAAACCCAGTTCACCAGATTACAAGTCTACCGCTCTTAACCACTACACCACACTGGCTCTCAGAAATGTAGTATGTAGTACTTTTAATTTTAGAGCATCACAATTCTATAGAAACTCACAAAATGAAAAGCAAATCCCTTCAAACCCAAGTAGATCCCTATTTCCAGGGGCTACTTAACCATTAACTACTGTACTCCATTGCAAAGTGCCAGCTGTTGAAGAATTAGATATTTCCTCGCTTCCTTAAGTGTCTTGCCCACATGAAACAGGAAAGGAAAAAGATGGGGTTTGGAGTACTGTTGGCTGTGAAAAGGTGTGGGAAGTGAATTCTTCTCTGGCTCATATTAAAAGCTGAACTGGGGAAGAATGTGGATGTACAAATGCTTGGCTCTTCATTGAGTCAAGCATTACAATCTGCCTTAAAACTCATGCTTCCAAACCCAGAAGTACATGCTTGGTAGCATTCCCTAGGTGTGAGATGTTGGTCTCCCATATTTCATCACCAAATTTTATATCTTTGGGAATACTATTGTTATCTTTCATCAGTTTGCTCTAGGTCTACTGCCCCACTAATAATGAGTGAGTCACTCTTTGAGATCTTTGTTAATGGGAAGCTGGGAGTTCTAGTAGATACCATTTGTCCATGCTGCTTTTTAATTTCTGCTCTGTTCATTTTTATACTTCAGTCAAAACAAACATTTAAAAATGAATATTTATCACAAATGAAAACCTTTCCCTCAAAGGCTTTCACATCTGTAGAATACATTCTGTTTTCAGATAGATACATAGATAGATGATAGAGATATAGGATAGATATAGATTTCTCCCCTCTCCTTACATCAAGCCCTTGGTTCTGTCAGGATTGTTTTTATATTAGTATAAGTCAGTCACTCTCCATGTGTCAATAAATATGATACATGCCTGCTGTGAGACAGGCAGAGCCAGTGCCACTTTGCCGTTCTTCAAAATATAAGCTGGCACAAAAATACAAGGCATTCAACACACACACAATGACAGGCAGCCCTGGCTGCTTCTCCAAACAAACACCAGAAATGACAATAGCTGAAGAAAGGCAGGGGGAGATAAATGTCTAATGACTTCAAGAAAATGAGTCTCTTCTTCTCATCTTTGAGGATGTAAAAGCAGGAGATATTTACTTGGCAGAAACAACCCTGTACTTCCCAGCTGCTCAAAGAAATCAACATCTGTGCAGTGGGTCAGGCATTGTGAATTGGTAGCTGAGATTATTAAAAACCAGCCACACAGAGAAGAGAATGGAGGGAGAGCTGGCTTATTTACAGGCATTCCACAGTGTAATAACTGATTCCCTTGCAGGCATTAATAAAATTAGTCCCATCACACTGCTCAGAGAAAGGGATCTGGCTGCTGTAGGAAACAGGAAGAGGCTGAGATGCAAGGGACAAATGTTCCATTTCTGTCCTCAGACGTTGTCTTTGACCTTGGCCAAGTTAACTCTTCTTGTATGTATTTCTAAGAAATAGGGAAAGAAAATCAGAAAAAATTCTCTACAATATCCCTTTAAATATACGAATCAGCCATGACACCCTCTCTTTGCAGCCCACTGGATAGCCCTTGACCGAAAGCCTTCTGAAGACAAAAATTGTTCCTGTTTCTTGAGTGTCTTGTTCCATAACAGCTCATAACAGCTCCATTGATTAAAAAAATAAAAAATAAACACTTTTCCAATTATTGAGAAAAAAAACACTTAATGGTACTATGACAGATTACAGTATTTATAGGAAACAAGACAAAGTACATAACTTTAAATATTTTCAAATATTTTATCTTGCTTAAAAAAAAACTTGAAAAAATACAAATACCATAAAACAGCAAACTAAAATATATCACAAAGATAGTTAATAAACGATCTAACAAAAAAACAAAAACAAAGATAGCTATAAGAGCAAGGATAATGAAAATACAACATGAGAATAGGGTTAGAACAACAGCAACAACAAAAGTTCCATATTTTTATACTCTGAAAGGTAACAAGCATTTTTAAACATGCATTGTTTCTGCTATCTTCCATTCTTTCTGAAGGAGCATCTCCAACCCCATCATTCTACCCAGACCCTGAGGTCCAGTGATGAGGGCCTTCTGGCAGTTCCCTCACTGCGAGAAGCCAAGTTACAGGGAACCAGGGCAGAGGGCCTTTACAGTAGTGGCACCTGCCCTGTGGAACACCCTCCCACCAGATGTCAAAGAGAACAACCACTACCAGACTTTTAGAAGACATCTGAAGGCAGCCCTGTTTAGGGAAGCTTTTAATGTTTGATGCATTACTGTATTTTAATATTTTGTTGGAAGCTTTCCAGAGTGGCTGGGGAAGCGCAGCCAGATGGGTGAGGTATAAATAATAATAATAATAATAATAATAATAATAATAATAATAATAATAATCTGTACCATATTTTTCCATCTATAAGACTCAGATTTAAGAAAATCCACCCTTGGCACTATCTGTGTATAAGCGCTCTCTAATTTTGGACATTGTTTTTTAGGGGGGGAACCTAGTCTTATACATGGAAAAATATGGTATTTTAAAGAGCAAAGCAGCAATCCATACATATACCCACACTTCCAAACAGATACAGTATACAAGTTTTGAACTTAGTTACAGGTACCCAAGGGTAAAAATGTAGCATGGCAAAAATGTATCCTCCAAGGTTTTTCTGATTAGCAGGAGTTGACTGCATTTTCGAATCTGTTGGAGAAGGCTGGGATATAGAAACAATATTTTCATGTGTCTGTTGTGGATTCCTTGGTGGAGTAAACATCAATAAAGAATTAAAGAAATAAGTGACTATTATGGTTCTGACCTGAAGGGCACAAATGCACAAGTGTAGCTGAGAGTTAATGTTCTGTGAAAAGGACAATACGGGAGAAGAAATGGCCATTTCTTTTTATATCTCATATTGAAAGGTGTTTGGCAACCTTACTGCTGCTTTGCCTATAAAGCATACACACAAATACCCCCTTGGGGAAGTAGGGGAAGCTGTTTTAACACCAGCACTTCCTTCCTTTGCTTTCGGTGAAAAGCACATCAATACCCTCCCTTTCTGTCAATGAACACCATTCTTAAAGGATAACCAACAGCTTAAAAGAAGGCTTAGCACAAATTCTGTTCTGAACAAAACACTCAAGGAGAGAAATAATTTCCTCAGACACATCTTCCAGCAACAATTTAATAAGTGAGAAATCAGTGTTATTGCCAAACATAATGTTCATTACCTAAAATAATCCTACAATGTTCTTCTTTCTATTTCAGCTGATTAGACACATTGCTGTTCACATACCAATCCCTGGGGCTTTGAAGAAATTTGGTTCCCCACCACCAACACCACCTTCCCCCTAACCTTTAGGCAGTTATTTTCTCTCAAGCCAAATGCTTACGTTAAGGAAACAAACGCTAGAACATCTGTAGGAATTAGTCCGCCGCTGCCAACTTACGCACTGTGTTCTCCCAGCAGTCGCATACATGATAGATGATTAAGCTTTTTGATGCCCAAACACAGAAATGTTTGGGATTAACAGGGAAAGTTGTAGGCTTAGGGACTTTATTTCCTATTCAGCCTGCAGGTTTTAGTAAACCACCACAGAGGGGATTTTAGGCCATAAGACCACGCCAGGGGTCACGGTGAAGACCCAGAACAGCAGCAAAGTCACATTAGCCATCTGAGGTGAGCTTTGCAGGTTGAGAACGTCTATCTTCTAAAGACACACTGCCAGACAAGATAACTTTAAAAAGGCAAAAACTGCTGGGGCTTTTTTTTCTTTTTCTTTCTGCATTTCTCTTTACTTTTGGCAGCAGTGTAATGTGTGGGAGAAGGAAAAAGAGAGCTTGATGTTGAATTGCAAATCTTTTCATTCCTTATCAAGAAATAGCAGCCGGGCCTATCCCTTCAAATAGCTCCCTTTTTTTAATTGAAAGATCAAAAGTGCTTTAATGCCACTTGCACAAATCACAACATTTAGCCAAAAAATAAAAAACCACCCAAAGAGCCTAGTATGCCTGTGATCTGATAAACCGGGGTAGGGTGGGGGGAATCTAGCTGAACATTACAGGGATATTGGGACCAACTTCGATAACTATGCACTGTGCAGTGCCCAAAAATGAAATCCAAAACAAGTTTGGTTAATGTTTCCAGTATTACAAGTGTGTATTTCACATTCAAAGGAGCAACAGTAAATCAGAGAGCAGCTTTGGGAAGTACTAGCCTGGTCATGACTTTTAAAAGAGAGGCTATAACTTCACACCACAAATTTACTCTTTGGCTCTCTTCTCATAAAGAGATGGCAACAATTTTGGGCCGGGGGGGGGGATCTACAGAGTGTTTTGTGCTGGTTTTATGCTTCCATCCCATTATTTCTTCAAAATGGACTCTGATCTCAAAAGTACAACGAAAGATTAAATCTACAACTGCAATATGATCCAGTACATTGTGAGTACTATATAATATGGATTCTGATAAACTGAATTCTGAACCAGGAATTCAGGTTGTGCTACACTTGCCCGCCTACTGGCCTGCCCTGGCCTGCCCCCGCCAGCAGCATATGATGTGCAGCTTTGAGCCTTAGCAAAATAATAGCTTTTGATGCCTTCACTCTTTAGCAATAGGTCCTGTCCACATCATGTGATACAAAGGCATCACATCATGATTTGACTGAGGCAGCTGCAGGGTGAAGTATATTGTCCAAGGAATCCCTTGGCCAGTTTGCAGACGCAAGACTAGGAGTGGGTGGGAGGCTGTTCACTGGAAACCTAAAGCTGCCTGCAAGGCTCATGTGGTTGGATTGTCAAGAGATGGAACAAAACCAAGAGTAATCACAAGTGATGTGACTTTGCCATACATGTTTTCATGATGTCCTGAAACAACAGTTCTGCAGGACACCTCAGGGTGCAATCCAATGACAGAACACAAATTAAAACTATATCTGAAAATCTTTGAAGCCTTTCTTTGTGGGTTCCCCTCCATGTGAGGTTTGAAGGATGGCAGCAAGAGAATGGGCCTTTTCGGTGGTGGCCCCCAGGCCTGTGAAATGCTCTCTCCATCTATCTTTAGGTGCCAGGCAAAGACTTCTCTTTATGCAGGCTATTGGCCCTCAATCTGAAGGGTGGCATTGTGGCCTCTCTTAACGGGGCAGGATTTGTAGGTCCCACCTTCTATTTGTATAGCTGTATTTTTAGTTCCTATAGTTCTTTTAATAAATAAATTAATGATGATGATGTAAGTCACTTTGGGACGCTTTGTAAGAAAAGTGACTAACACCACCACCACCACCACCACCATCATTGAAACAATTAGTCTTTGCTACCAAAACCATTCACCTCTGCTTCCTAAATATTCTCAAACCATCTTTCCATACCCTTCCACATCCAGTGTCAATGTCATGCCCTTGTATGGGAAGTCTTATACAACCTTGCCAAGCCTATATTTCTGCCGTTATAGCTCAATATATTCCTGCCTATGGTACATCACACTTAAAAGGCTACAATTTGTGTCCCCAAAATCTCTTGATCTGCTAAAAGGCTCTGACTACATTCTTTTTTTGCTGACTGTTGTGCATGGAAGTTCTGTCCAAAATTCCTTTTCCTTTTGGGGGGATTAACCCCTTCATCCTATCCCTATCTGAAAAACTACAGCTACGTAGGTTACCAGAGGGATGCAGCTAGCACTGTGGTCTAAACCACTGAGCCTCTTGGGCTTGACAATTGTAAGGTCAGCAGTTCAAATCTGTGTGGTGAAGTGAGCTCCTGTTGCTCTTTCCCAGCTCCTGCCAACCTAGCAGTTCAAAGGCATACCAGCACGACTAGATAAATAGGTACCGCTGTGGTGGGAAGGTAAACAGCATTTCCGTGCACTCTGGCACTCATCATCGGGTTCCGTGCACCAGAAGCAGTATAGTCATGCTGGTCACATAACCTGGAAAGCTGTCTGCCGACAAATGCCAGCTCCCTCAGCCTAAAAGCAGGGATGAGTGCCACACTCCATAGTCAAATTCAACTGGACTTAACCGTCCAGGGATCCTTTATCTTTACCTTTACATTATTACCCTTGCCTCTCTTTTATTCACCTTTTTTCTTTCTGTTAGTCTTGCTTTAGCCTCCATCTCAGCCCTTTATTGTTTTGCCTGCTGTTGAAAATCAAATGGTAAGTTCCTCTATAAAATTGTAAGTTCCTCTATAAAACATCATGTACTCTCATGAACTTAAATAATTAGATAGGCCCCAATACAGAAGAGATTTTTCAGTTATTTCAGTGTTAGGGTATCAATGAAAACCTTAAGATCTAGCCCACAAGGGTAATTTAGAGCTAGCTCAATAAAGTAGAATTGATTGCTCATTATCTATGTGGGGAAGAAACCTTTGGCAATGGTTTTCTAAGTTATCGGAGGAAGCACCTGGCTGAATTCTTCAAACACACACACACACAAAAGTATCTGAATAGTTTCGGTAACTTTAGCCATGGAACAGCTCTGCCCTGTCCCTGCTACAAACCTGCCATTCTTCTACACACTTCAAATAGTTAAAAGAATTACTCTTCACAATCCCCCCTAGAATTTAAACTGTGCACCATCCAGTGCATTAAAAGATAAAGCACAAGAAACACAACAACACATTTATCTGAGAGCAACAGGATTTTCAGAAATAAATTTCACAAAGAAGCTGAACATCACAGTGTGTTTGTCAACAGTTTGGCTGCTTTACAGAGAGATATGCACTGGTCCACATTAAAACAGAAACCTTTTCTTTAAAGCCATATTTGAAAATGTACAGCCTTTCCTTTCTTTTCCTTCCCACAGATAGAGAGTGAATTTGTAGCAAAGAAGGTGCGGAGCAAAGTAGCACATTTCTCTTGTTGATAACACTTCCTATTATTGTATCTTTCATCAAAAAAAAATAAAATTCTTCTTTATGTATTTGCAGCAAGAATATTTATCAGGAAAAACATAAGGTAGAAAGGTACTACCAACTTCTGTATCTAACTTTAAAAATATGTTTACTGATATACATTTAATGATGTTATACAGAAATATAATTTTAGTCTAAGTGTGCAGAGTGTGATTCAAAACAGCCTTTGGCTCAACCATATCCAGTAATCTCTCCTTCCTCTGACCCATAAAAGACGTGTGTTTTTCTCAGCCCTTTCTCACATAGTTGCTTGAGATGGGGGAGAAATTCAAGTTGGTTCACATTTATAGGTATACATACCTAATTTACACCTTCAGAATAATGTGAACTGAAACATAGCTATTCTTTGAAATCCACGTTTCTCAAAATTTTGCAATCCAGTCCACCGTGTACAGAAATGCATATACGAGGGGGAAATTGTCTTGCAAACATGTATATATTATGCAAAACTGTATATGAAAACAATGTGTACAATTAGGAGCAAGTCACACAAAAATGCTGATGAATTCTCATGAGACCCTTTTAAAAACTGCAAACATGTGGAAACGTCGAGAAATAAACTTAAGATAAAAACATCAGAAACTGAGAGAAAACAGAATTGATAAGATTCTAAAAGCTGCAAATAAAAATAATGGTGGTAGGTGAGCCCTCTCTAACCCAATTTGGAATAGGCTCAGGTAACAATGTATGTAATTTTTTTCCAAAAAAATGGTAAATAATTTATTTCATTTTAGGTGCTCATTCCAATGACCTTTGCACCCGGGACAGTGCTATGCATGTTTACAACAGTCTTAGGTGAAATATCCATGGGAAATATGCTCCCTCTGAATACTGGTAAATCAGGAACTATGAGAATGACGGTTCCTTGTCATCCTTGCATTCAGACACTGTTCCGACAATTTCAGTGGGAGCTCCACAGCAAGATCTCTTCAATGCAGCTGGCAAACGGTAGCTTTAAGAGAAATGTAAGGAAGTTACAGTAGCAGTGGTGAATACAAACCAAGCCTGAAGTTCAGTTCGCCTGTATTTATTTTAGAATTAGCCTGGAGACTGGGGTTTTGAATACTTCCAGTAAATCATAGCTGTCAAGTGTCCCTTATTTGAAGGGACAGTCCCTTATTCCAGCGCCATGTCCCGCTGCTGTCCCTTATTGATGGATGTCCCTTAAATGTCCCTTAAATGATGACCCTTAAATTTCAAAGGAAGCAGCTCCTCTCCCTCTCTCCCTGCCGGCCAGGGAGGAGGGAGGCTCCAACTGTGTTGCTTGGCTGTGTTGCTCACCCAATAAGAAGTCTAAGAACGACTGGCAGTGGAGCTTGCATGCCTTGTGTGTGGCTAGTTAATGCAAGCTGAGGAGTTTTTTGAATGCTGGACACCATTTTGTTGCACGTGCTGCTGCAAACTTTGCAGTACAAAGCCAGACCAGGGAGCCATCTTAAGTTGAGGCTGCATAGGCCTTGTGGTGCATGTGATTCAGATTCTATTCAGTTGAACCTCTGGTTACAAAGTTGGTTGGACAGTGTTCTCGAAGCTACCAGCATGAGTTTGACCAGACTGCAGGAGGACAGGAAGACTGGAGTGCCTGGAACAGGTGAGGCTGCAGGTCCCTTATTTTGGCTGCTGGTCCCTTATTTTCAAGGCTGCTGGTCCCTTATTTTCAAATCTGTAAGTTGACAGCTATGCAGTAAATTGATCTTTCATATTCCATCAAATTTTTGTTTCTCTTGCCTTGTAGCCTCCCTTTACTTCATGTTCCCCATCAGTCAAGGCACACAGGTAAATGGAGTAGAGATTCTACTGAAGCAGCACATGGACCACATTGCATCATATGTTTATGACTACTTTTGTTGTGCTTTTTTTCATGTTGTAAGCCACCATGAGGATGGTTTGAACTATGAAAAGAGGGCATCCCAAAACAAATTAGGTATTATATTTGATGGTATTTCAAAATTTCCATTCAGTTACGTGTTGAGAAAACAACAACCCTCATGCAATGTGGCAACATCACAGTATGGTTTAGGGAGAAATGTCTCCTTTGTGAGAAAATGACTAAACCTCTCTTTGGGCCTAGGCTGCAGGGAATCAAGAGGCAGAGTGCTTGCTTCCCTTTAGCCACGCAAACTCCCAGTCTAGCACACATAACTCTAGCACACTTCTCTCTATCAGCATAAGGATATAACATATGTGCAAATTACAGGTCCCACCAATTTGGGATGCACTTTCAAGATGGGGGTGTCAATTTGACACTACTAAGACACACAGAGTAGGCCCATTGAAACCAATTGATTTAAACTAGTAACCTCCATTAAAATCAATGGGTCAGCTCTGAGGATGACTAACTTTGGACAGGATCCCTCTTCCCACTTTTACCATCAAAAGAAACCATCTCATGGCTTGCTGTGTTCTACTATGGATGGCCACAACCATACATAGGGAGAACGAATTGAACTTTTGATATCTCAGATTCTGTGATAGCTAAGGTTTCCATGCTGATGAATGATTTTACCTGAAAAGTAGATGTCAAATAAGCTGCAACAAGCAACAGACACTAGATGGTACTTTGCAGGTGCTATTACCGCTGAGAAAAACGACATATCCTTTGCTGCCACTGCCATGGCATCACTTTAGTATTCTGTCAGCTTTAGTGTTCTGAGAACTGAAAACTACTAGCCTTTTTTCTCTCTCTCTCCATATACTCTCAAAGGGGGATTGTGCAGTGTGGTAAAAACAGGTAACAGTGGAGGTCACCCAGGGGCAACCAGATGAAGGACTGGGTGCAGCCTGCTGTTCCACAAATCAGCCAGACATCAAGAGAAATCGGCAGCTCCTACAATATCCTGGGTGAGACCATTCAATCTGGATTCCTACTGGAAACACACCCCTAATTCAGGTTCCTGAATGGAAGAGAAATTATTTGAATGAAACACACCCCTAATTCTGGAAACACACCCCTAATTCAGGTTCCTGAATGGAAGAGAAATTATTTGAATTTGAAAGCTCACCACTTTATTATTAAAAATATAGCATTACTAAAATATGTAAAGGTAAGGTAAAAGGTAAAGGACCGCTGGATGGTTAAGTCCAGTCAAAGGCAACTATGGGGTGTGGCACTTATCTTATTTTCAGGCCGAAGGAGCTAGCGTTTGTCCACAGACAGCTTTCCAGGTCATGTGGCCAGCATGACTAAACCGTTTCTGGCACAACAGAACACCATGACAGAAGCCAGAGTGCATGGAAATGCTGTTTACCTTCCCACTGCAGTGGTACCTATTTATCTACTTGCACTGGTATGCTTTCAAACTGCTAGGCTGACAGAAGCTGAGATAGAGGAACAGGAGCTCACCCCATCATGGGGATTCGAACTTCCGACCTTTCGATCAGCAAGCCCAAGAGGCTCCATGGTTTAGACCACAGTAAGTAATATTTTGGGAAACGGGTGGCACTGTGGTATAAACCACTGAGCCTAGGGCTTGCCGATCAGAAGGTCGGTGGTTCGAATCCCCACGACGGGGTGAGCTCCTGTTGCTCGGTCCGAGCTCTTGCCCACCTAGCAGTTTGAAAGCACGTCAAAGTGCAAGTAGATAAATAGGTACCACTCTGGCAGGAAGGTAAATGGTGTTTCCATGCTTCTCTGGTTTTGCCAGAAGTAGCTTTGTCATGCTGGCCACATGACCCGGAAAAACTGTCTGTGGACAAACATCGGCTCCCTTGGCCAGTAAAGTGAGATGAGCGCCGCAACCCCAGAGTTGTCTGCGACTGGACTTAACTGCCAGGGGTCCTTTACCTTTAGTAATATTTAGAACAATTAAAAAAATAGAAGATGGAGAGGTTTTTTCAGGCAAAAGATGGGCAAGTTAAAATGTCCAAGATGCAGATGTGCCAGCTGCAAATCTACTGCACTGAGGAGTCTTAAAACATTGCATGGATTGTCCTTACATTTAAGACCACAAATTTGAACATTAACTCTGAGTGGAGAAATCATTTTTCAGACATTTTATCTCTAAAAGTGTAATTCCAGATGCCAGGCACTTATTTCATAAACATAAATTATTCAAAATTGTCATTTTTCTCCTTTTTCCTGTGAATTTACTTTCATTCTTAGCTGCTTTCTCATTTGCACTCTTTTGTCTGATCATGTAAAAGGCTTTGGAAGAAGTACAAGGAAGAAATAAAAACAAAGTGGCTTCCTTCTCACTGCGAGAGGGCATAACTCTAAATTTCTAAAAGAAAGCGTTTTGCTTTTAATAGCTAGGCTACTATTTCTACAAGTGAATTGTTACATTTTGAAACCAAGATTTAAAATAACAAAATAATTATATTGTTATACGGTTTTTTTGGGTGCAAGACTCCTCTAAAATATCTCGATTCAGTAAAAGGTTGGAATTTGAGCAAACCCCTAAATTACTAGGAAGCCTAGTGGGGCTGGAATTTAAACCAGTTTTTCCATGTCCAGAAAACTGCCTGAGGAAGAAGCATCAGTAGGTAATCACTGGAATGGCTGTGTCATTAACCCATTAAAAAGGCCATTAACAGAGACTCTCTGGTCTGGACAGAAAATGAGGAAAGCTCCTCCCTGAGGTGAGAGATAGTTTGCAGGAAAAAAAGATCAGAGTTTCAGGAGGGAGAGGCAGAATTGCAGTGGGCGATGAGGTAAGTGAGCAGGTGGGGAAGGAATTAGTTTTGCAAGCTGGAGGGGCAAAAGAAGTGAATGCCTGTTGTGTCCTTGTCAAGCCGCCCTCCAGTGGGCTGGCAGGGTATCAGGAAGAATGTGCCCCCAGCCCCCCAAAAACTGCCAGGGGCAATGGCCCCCCCAGCCATGCCCATGCTATGCCCCTGAAGAGATGGTCCTGCCTGTACCATTAAATAATAAAAATAATAAAAATACCATTAAATAATAAAAATGAGGGGGTCTTATAGCAAATGTCACATTTCATATCACATGCAGTTATGTCATTAAACATACAATTATTTCATGCGATGATTATGTATTGTGCAGGACTGCACCGTTTTATGCTGAATAAAAAAGAATCTAGATACAATCACCCCTAGACTGCTGTGATAAAACACTGGGAAATCCCAGTGCACTCATTGGTAAGTCTGGGGTGGGCCAAGGAGAAGAGATACAAATGAACTGAAGGAATTGAAAACTACTGCAAACTGAGCATGAGGCAATTCCATAATTTATTTTTAGACATCCACCTGGTTAAACTGGGCTTCAGGAAGACTGGACGTAGGGCAGAGGAAATGAGAGGGTCTATTCATATTATCATCATCTCAATTTGTATCCCATCCCTCCTCTCAGAGGAGCCTATGGCAGAACGAAAGAATGTTACTAGATTCTGGTTTATTTCTGAGCACAATTCAAACTGTGGTTGCTTACCTTCAAAGCCCAGCACTGCTTAGGGCCCAGGGATCTGAGAGGAATGCCTGCTCCCACACCATTTGAAACTCTCTTTTGACCACACAGAGAGCCTTCTCAGCAATGGGACCCCATTTGTTGTATTTTCTCCCCAGAAAGGCACCAGCATTTTTATCTTTTTGGTGCTAGTAGGTGAAGGCATTATTTCCTCCCGGGAATTTTAATGTATTTTAATATATTAACATTTTTAAAATGTTGTTTCATTTGTATTTTATCTTGTCAGTTGTTTGAATAAACTACCCTGGAAGCTCTGCTGAAGGGTGGCACGCAAATCTTTTATATTCATAAAATAAAATAAATAAACATAGCGCATGGATTACTGTTGCTACAATCTAAATTTGTTAGTCACCTAATGTTGCAGCCTGTTGCAGAATCGGTAGTATGTTCACAGGTCAATGTCAATATAGGCAGTTCTCTCTGGATCCTATTAACTGTACAAGAATGCTATATATTATGATTGCAGAACTGAAAATAAGTTAACAGACACTTCTCTTTCACAGCGGAAGTCACGTTAGTTTCTGCCAGCTGCCTATCCTGTGATTTCTTTTTCTTCCTGTGTGCTTCCACAACACCATGAAAGTTATCTAATTACTAAAAAAACAAAAAAAAACTTATTGGCTGCATTAATGCTTCTGCAATTTTAATAGCAGTATGAAAGCTGGGATTTATATTATTTTCTCTTTCTGATTAATTATTTACACAAAGACAAGCCTGGGTTATTAAGTATCTGTGAGCCCTGCTGTATTGCAGAGAGCAAAGATGAGAGAAAAGTATGTGGAAAACACAGAAATTAAAGCTCTGGAAAGAAATATCAATATGGAAATACTGCCCAGTAACAAAGGAGAATAGATCACTTATTCCAACTTCCAGATATAGGGCAAGATCACGAGTCCCTGTCACGTAAAAAGGCAGGGTATAAGTAAATAAACAAATAACAACAATAATAATGTATGTCTAAAGCATTTCTGACAGATGCTTCTGCCGATTCATTGAAAACCGAATAGAACAGCGATTCCATTACATTTCGAGGCATTTCACCTGAGTTACTAGAATGAAAACCAGGGTTTCAAAGAGCAGCGCAGGGCTATTCGAAAGCCCTTTTGTAAACAGCCTCATGTTGTTCTTTGAACCCCCGCTTTTCAGAAGCTCACAGAGTTGCGGTGGGAATTGAAACAGTAAATAAAATGAATATTCCCTCCTCCATTTGAACAATAGTTTCAATGGAAACCTCTCCCCACCCCACCCCCACCCAAAGCAAAGCATGCTCCCATCACACATCCTGGGTGATGGGAGTGCACCTTTTGTTTCTTGTGTAGTGTTGATCTTTCAAAGTCATTTCCTCACAGACATTGCCAAGGATTCTTTTGGTGGCACAGACATGATTCACAAAAGGTCATGGGTCCCAAAGAACTTGCTTCCTCTGAGTCCCCCTTTCCCCAAGAATTACTTGTGGATATGTTGGTTCTTTGGCAAGGTCAACTCATTTCATGCTAGAAATGGTGACATTAATTGGACCTGGATCTACTTATTAGACCTATGCATGCATCAGTCACATGTCGTGAAGCGGCATGTTGAGTCAGAGGTAAGGTCATGTTTTTAAGCCCTGCCCTTGGTGTCATGTCTGCTTCTTGCAGCAACCACACATGTCAGCCAATTGCCAACAGGTGAGTCCCTGCTCATGTGTAGGGGCTCCACCTGGTTGTGAGCTGCCCCAATCTCATGATTGCCCCAACATGAGCATATTGCATGGTTGTTATAGGAAGCAGGCACTATGGCAGAGGTTCCTCCACCAACAATTCAACATGCTACAGTGGTACCTCGGATTAAATACTTAATTCGTTCCGGAGGTCCGTTCTTAACCTGAAACTGTTCTTAACCTGAAGCACCACTTTAGCTAATGGGGCCTCCCGCTGCCACCGGAGCATGATTTCTGTTCTCATCCTGAAACAAAGTTCTTAACCTGAGGTACATTCACATCAGTATTTAAACTTTAGAATGACCACAGTTCATGTGGAAATGTGTTGATGTGCATTCAAAGATTTAAACAGTAATGCAACTCCTGTGAACCACAAAGACACTTTCTCAGCGTCTGAGTGGGCGGCGGAGTTCAATTTGAAAGCCTTGGTCATATTTTCCTACAGCAGACTTAGAAATTCCTTGCAGTTCTATTAAACATTGTGAACGCAAGCCCTCCAACATCCTGCCAATTAAAATTGGGCCACACATCTTTCGGGGCCACAGTCCCAAATGAGCCAGCTGGGGCTTCCCCACCCCACTCATCCGTCCCCATTACAGGAAGAAGCTCCCACAGCAAGGGCCACACTGGCACCTCCAGCTCCTCATCCTCCTCTTCCCCATTGTTCTCATCCCAACCTTCTCCCAGCCCCCTCCTTCTCTTCCATGGGCTCCAGCTCAAGTGCCTTCTTTCACATCAAAGACACACGTCTTTGGGTGGCGAGCTCTCATTGGAGCCAGCTGACTCACACAAGAGCTTGGCACCAAAAATGGTAAATCCAACAAGAAGCCAAGATGGCTTCTGTAATTCTGGGATGTCCCAGTCAAATCAGGACTGTTGATGGGTATGTGAATGACATAATGTACCATTATGTGACTTATTTGTATTGTCCACAAAGCAACCTTTACCTGTCACTCAAACAGAGAAATGCCTTTCTCATGAGGAAGGCTTGGATGACACTTGAGATGTTTTAAGTCTTGTGGGTAGATATATGCCCTAAGGAGGATTGGCTTGTAGAACTGCCACTGACATATGCCATTGTGTACATACCACAGTTTTTCTGAGGCACCGCTCTGTGGGGCTGGAAAAATAGCATTAAAAAGGTCAAGATTGGAGGGTATTCTTTTCCATCTTCCAGCATGAGATTCATGGTAGAGTAAACTAGAAACAGCAAGAAAGCCCTGATGTGTATAAAGCAACAGAGGAGTATGAATAAGAAACCCTTTCATCACCCTGTCAAAGGAACAAGCTTCCTGGGGTTTGAAAAGAATCTTGAGCCTTAAACAATTTGCTCTTTAATAAGCTTTTCATCTGTGAATCAGCAGGTGAGCTTTGGTTTGGTTTAGAGACAGGAGGCAGCACATGTTGTATGACCTCAAAGAAGTATTTTCCTACAGCATCTAGCCTATTATCCTATAGCCACACGATAAGGTTACGAAGCAGTAGATCTGGCTAATGCCCCTGATTTTAAGCAGCATCCCTCACTGCAAATGTTCTTGTTATTCAACATATTGTACCACAGAACCCTATTAAAATGAACTCCAGAGAGCATATAAGTAAAATTCTGCTCTAGAAAGCCCTCTGAAAGGACTAGCTACATTATTAGAATGCATTATTTACAGACAATTACAGCCACCCTTCACCATACAATGCAATTAAACCATGTAAAGTCTACCCTTGAAGGCCTTTATTATTAATATTTTCTTTAAAAAAATACCTTTAAAGTTAAAAACATTGTCAGGGCAGTTTATATAAAACATAAAACAGTAATAAAAAGATAGATTTTAAAATATATATTTAAAATCCTTTAAAATACAAAGGCTATGTGAGACCCAAGACATGGTACTATATTTGTATCATAGGAGCTGTCAGTGAGGTGAGCCTCTAAATGTTACAGACAGCTCTTTCATGCCTTTTAAAGTTTCTAACTAGGACCGAAAGCATTAATGTAATCAATGTGATGGATCGATTAAACAATCAGACATTTAATAATGGATTCAAAATCTGAGCTGTCCTGGGAACAGCATTATTTTAACCCATCTATTTGCATCTCTCTATTTGTGTATTTATTTTTCTAAGGGGGGGGGTTACTCTCTTGGATATGGTCCTAATCAGAGAATCCATAAAAATACCATTTGATAGTGAAATATGGTATGATTTATTTTACTCAATTGCCCAGTTAAAAGCAATATAATTAAGAACCTTTAATCACTTTTAGCCTTCATTTGTGAAGCAAACCTAAAACAACTATGCTGTAGTATGCCACGCCTGCTTTTCCCTATACTAAAGGGAAAGCAAACAATGCAGAAAACCTTTAATTTCACATTTTTCCCCCAGCTGGTAAAACTAAAAAGCTAGATGTGTGCACAAGTGTAGTCTTCTCCTAAACAAATGGCACAATGACAAACCGGCGAGGGAGGTGGGAGAGAACTCTGCAAGCTGGTGTTTTCAATTTAGAAACTATGCATTATTTACACTGCCATTATTCCACTCAATTTGAGTTCACGCTTTCATCCTAATTTCAGTATAATCAAAGTCAATGAATATTTAATCAGCATTGCTTCCAGAAATTGAGCAATGCCATTAACATAATGTTCCCAGGACTTCAATGCTGATTTTCCTCAAATGCAAGGGGTCTTCAGCTCTGGTTCCCTACTCACTTTTCCTGTTTTAACCAATGGTTGCACAAAATTCAGTGATAAGCCTCTGTCCATTGCATGAAATGGGCATAATGCTAGGTCTCTATAATACAACAAAAGCATTGGACCAAATTTTTACATGTCACACATTCAAATAATGTCCAGCCACAACCACGACTTGTACACATATGTGAAGGTGCTTGTTTCTGACAGCACTGGAAAACCTCATGTGTGTATCATGCTTTACATATTACTTTTTCCATCAAGGCAGCTGCTGTGCAGACTGCTTTTCTAATCTATGTTCGCACAACCAAAAGCTGCTTGTGATACCACGCAAACATTACAAAATACATCTCTCTCCACCCCCCACCTCCGATGCTCATTAATTCCAGTGTAGGAAAAAGCAGCATTTCAAACCCACGTGCTACTAAAAAGTGGACACACACATACCTATATGGATACACACACACACGACACTCCATTTACAGATACCTTCCTACATAGGGATGGATAAGGCATAAGTCTGTTCTTTCTCATTTTCTATGATTAAAAAAAAAATTCAAATTGTACACATTTCCCCTAAAACATGCATTTTGTATCCTTTTGATGAACTGAGAATGGCACAGCAAAATTCAGAGACATGTGCAACCCCAATGATAACAGCCCCAACATTACTCAGGTAACTGCAAATGAGGTCAACCTGCTTAACAATATAGACGGAACAAAATTTCCAACACACTGCTTCCTGCTCATGTATTTGCATCACTTCAATCTTCTGCTGCTTGGCGGTCATGTTAATTCTTTCCTTTCTTCAGCAGCAAAAAGAAAATCACCTTCCACATAGGGAAACTACATATGGGCTGTGAACCACTAGCTTCCCTTCACTAAAATTTGGTCGTGTTCCTGAAGATATGATAAGATTCATCCCTACCTGGACAACCCAGCCATTGCACAGGCAAACTATGATTGGATTTCCTTGCATACTTTTCTTCTCCTTAATGCAACCATGGGGAGGGGCTGATTTGGTAGGCTTATGATGCTAAGTGAAAGGGGGTTTAATCTCAGGGGTTTTTTGTTTTGTTTTAATCCAATGATAATCTGGCAGTCATTTATTGGAAAGCACATTTATCTCCAAACACAAATACTTGGACAGTATCCCAGAACGTACTTTGCAGGTGCCTACTAACCATAGAGAACAAGCCACGGGAATAGCTCCACATTTTTGCAGGGTCAATCACTTTTAATGATCAGATGTAGCACTCAAAATGGAATGACAAAAACTGTAGCCCCCTTCAAGGTTGACAAGTATGCAAACGTACTTACAAGCCTCCCTGTGGGCATATTGACAAATCCCTTTCAGACCTTGTTCAATGCGGCAAGATGAGGGGCGGAAGGGGTTGGCCAAGCATGCAGTCTTTCCCCTCCTACACACTTACAATTTAATGATGCTTGAAGAGGGATTGTAAATGCATGCTATGCATAGTAGGCACTGCTTAGTGGAGGAAAGTGGAGCAGCCCAGCAGGTATTTTCCACAACAGTCCCCAGTAAAGCATTGTTTACTAAAACTGGTGTAGTCTGCAAATACCATAGCATTCTACTCCGAACTAGTGTAGTTGTACAGGCCTGTTGAGCAACCCCAGGAGCTAAAACTCATGTTTTTTGTCATTTTTATATTGTGCCCTTCTTCCAAAAAGGGAGCATAGGCAGTGAAAAAAATCAGACAATACATTAAGTATAACAACATTTAAAACATCAAACAGATCCTCATCGCTAAATGAGGATGTACTTGCTTAGCACCAATCATACCCCAAAGGACAAACAGGTGAGATTCTGGCTTGCAACTCAATATAGCTGG
Organism: Podarcis melisellensis; assembly: GCF_964234715.1. NCBI lineage: Eukaryota > Metazoa > Chordata > Lepidosauria > Squamata > Lacertidae > Podarcis > Podarcis melisellensis. The sequence continues at coordinate 53,971,611 of NC_138538.1, forward strand.
GAGGACAATGACAACTACCTGGTTTCACTGGAGAGGGAGTTGCCTTTGATAGCAGTTCAGAACCAACAACCTTTATGGATGGCAAAGGGGTGGGCCATAGGAAAAGACAACCAACATCCTATATCCAAAGTCCCTCTTGTGATTAACATGCAATACTATCTAAGAAAATAGATTTAGCACTGGTCATTGCTCTAACTACACTGTCTTAATTGTTTTCTTACTGGTTAGGTTTCATTGTATACTTATTGATTGTATTTTTTACTAATTGAATGCTGACTTATGTAATTACAGAGGCCTTTGCAAATTGTACATTACATCAAAGTCAACTCTGAAATTATATATCACAGCACACATGGAGCTCTGAATACCACAGGCATGGATATTTTGTGCATCATGCTATGATTAATGATGCTTGGTTCTTTGGCATTCTAATAACATGTTAATGTTTTGTACATGCCTTACATTTCCTAGGTGGAACATTAAAAGCTAGCAGAAAGGCTGACTTAAATTCTCTGCATAAAGACAAAACTGAAAATCTCAAAATGGGAAGAAAACACTTTCCTATTATACATTCCTGTTAATTATAGGACTAGAATAGTCACAATCTGCTATGGCTTCCTTAAATAGGAAGATTTGATTCTGTACTTGTTTTCAGCACTGGTCTGACCAAATACCAATGACAATGAGGTTGATTTTGTAACATACATATTGTGTTAAGAGGATAGGAAGAAATGTTTGTTTAACTATACAAATATAGTAATATCGGCAAGCACATTTTGAAATGTGGAAGTTCAAGAAATAAGCTTTATTATTTCATTGCTAACTCAACATATCTAATATTGTTGGTTCATCCTCCTTTCCTATTCAATAGTCAGTTTCAAATTTGGTCTAATCCAAACACACTGGAGCCAGATGAAATCCTCCAATGACCTTTCAGGCACTTTGGAGTTGAACCTGTAGGCACTGCTCTCCTGTATGTTAATAATCCCTTTACTGATCTCTAAAGGGTTCTTAAAATGGGAATAATCAAAAGGAATTTGTCTCATGTAATGTAAGCCCATTCTTAAAGCTTCAGGAGGCCGTCAATTTGAATTTACCTATATTCAAGTTTGCCAGTCTCAAATGTTGAAACAGTTATGAAGTCAGGACTGGAAAAATCCCAAGTGCACTATAAACATCATCGGGCTTTCAAAAGCAATTTTATTTAGGACTTTCTATTTACTCTCAAGACATTGGACTAAATTAATAAACAGCTATAGATTTTTCTTTACATTATTTCAGCAGCTAAAATGATGTTTTGTTTTGTTTTTTAAAAAAACAACCAATTATTAGTTATAATGCAGTGTTTAATGCAAGTGAACAGAGATAGCAGTTCCCTGTGGTGAGTTTCTGGCACAGCCAGACTCTATATACGAGGCTGAATATCCGCATCTTTGCCCATAGAGGTTCCCCACGAGATTTAGAAAATGACACAACCAAGGTTCTGAACTCCACAGGAAGACTCCACAAGTAAAACCACTACTGCTGCTGCAGATGGTTAGCCCTTCAACACTAAGAGGACAATGGGCGTTGTGGTGGGGACACACTTTTATTTGTATGTCGCCTTCCCCCAGTTAAATCCATGCTCAAGGCAGCTTACAACCTGACCGTGGGCCAATACCAGCAAGTGCAGTCCCATTCTCCCCATTGGTGTGACTGGAATAATGTGAAGAGGAATGCATTCATTAGGATAATAAATTTGCAAAATCCCATTAAGCTACCCTGATCCTCTGGTGCACATGTCATTAAAAATTGCTTCGCTGTTACTTTAACATTCGCATGTAAAACTAGGCTTATCATAAGCTTATTATTGATCCTCTTTACCCTGGAGGTTTTTACTAAAAGCTGGCACAGAAATCTTCAAAATAAAAATAAATAAATACATGTAAGCTCATGTGGATCTATAACCAGTCAGAGCTTTTCAGACAGCAACTGGAGTAAAGGGAAGTAGACAGTATTTGACTAACTGGGACAGAACAAAACAACAACAACAACTAAAATTGGTTACATATAAACATGACATCTCGGGATTAGAAATAATAGCAGTAAGAAAATGAAAGGGGAAGTTTAACAATTACTTAGGGCACACAGAAATGAAGTTTGGATAACAGAGTGCACAAAATAACGTATTTGCTGAATCATAAGCTTTATTGTAGTTTCCAAGCAAGCAACCACATCCCCCCCCCCCAAGCTGACACAGATGGACAACAGATTACCGCCTTCAGTGTCTTCGATATGTAATAATTTTATTCCAGGCTCCATTCAGGAGTGTCAGGTTAAAGTCTGACATAACCAGGCAGAGGGCCTTCTCGGTAGTGGCACCAGCCCTGTGTAACGCCCTCCTATCAGATGTCAAAGAAATAAACAACTATCTGACTTTTAGAAGACATCTGAAGGCGGTCCTGTTTTGGGAAGTTTTTAATATTTGATGTTTTATCGTGTTTTCAATATTCTGTTGGGAGCCACCCAGAGTGGCTGGGGAAACCCAGCCAGATGGGTGGGGTATAAATAAATAAATAAATCCATTTGGGGGAAGATACTTTCTCAACACCTCTCATACCAGTTTTCATCATAAAAACCTATGGCACAGAATTATTTCATTTTGCCACATTTATGCACATTTTTATTTCAAGGGTGTATTCTTGCATGTTAATGAAACAAATGATACATGGCAAAGAAAGAAGGTGGAGAGGAGAGAGAGAAAATAATTGGAGCCATGGACATCTGCTGATTCAGCACCATCCATCTTAAACATTCCACCACCTCAACATCTGCTGCTGCTACTGATTCATTACACTGATGTAATCTACTAAGTAACAGCCAGCAGTACTCTGCCCTCCCAACTCATTGCAGAAAGCGACTTGTCACAAACCTACACGGTAGCCAATCGATGCAAACCTATTTTTCTTGGATTCCATTGTTTTTCTGCATTAACCTTATTAACCTCTATGCACAGTGGAGGGACATTTTATTTGCTTAAGCGTCTACTCTGGATTTCACTGATAACACTGTGGAAGTGAATTTTGCGGTAAGAAATAAATACCTTCCCAAACCCTGTCTCTTGCTAATCCTGCTACAGCTATGTGCAGAGTTGAAGGAGGATGGTTTATGTACAACCTGAAAATCTGATGATCGCTTGACCAAACGAGCTAGGGTTTTCTAGAGCCTTTTAAGTCCTTCTCAACTGGCATCCTGGTTCAAGTTTTCTTTTCCTTTTGATTCAGATCTAAATTCACAAGCCTTAACTTTTCCTCAGATTTGTGTAACGAGTACCACATTACTGCCACACAGCAATCCAGTCCTGAGAAAAATCCCAAAAATTACAATCCTAAGTGAAATGTAGTCTAAAAGGGGCCTGGTGAGGAAGAAAAAACTCATCCATTTTTTACTTGCCAATACTGAACAAGTGGCCATTCCCAAACCGATATAAAATTTCCAGTCAGGAGCGCCTACAGACCGGATCTGAAACCTGAAGCAAGTCTTTTTGACACAAGGTGTGAGAAGGAGCATTTCCACTCTGGTTCACCTACAATGAGTTTTCAGATTGCAAAGAAAACAAACCCCCAAAGCCCACACATTAACATTCTCTTTGGACTTTGCTATGGTTGAAGCATGAGGTCCAAAATGGTGAATCCTGTCACCAAGTCGATATAAAAGATCTCAAGAGGGGGGCAGATTATAGTTTAGTCATGATTTATTGTAAATATTGTGAGTGATTTTCTGTTTAATTATTATTTGCTGATATTTTGAGAGTTAATCTTATTGTGAACTATTATCGAATATTTATTTGATACAAGTTGTTTATTTTATTATGACTTATTTGTATTGGATCCAGTTAAGTGTATCTTTGCTATATATTTTGTGGTTTCGTCAGCTTGTAAACTGCCTTGTGTACTGTATAGCAATACAGAAACCTGGTATACAAATTAAAAGGGAAATGACAATGAAATGAAAATCTGCATTCTAATGTATTTCTGAAGGCACATTTGAATTCAGATGCTATTCCTCTGCCCTATATTACTCCCAGTGCATAGCTTCATGGTACTTCCTGATACGTCTTTTATTAGAGGCCCAAGCGACCTCCATGGGTAGGAGTGCACTTTAACTTCTGGTATGCCAGCTACATTTGGAATGGGAGAGACTGGCCACTGCAGTCCATGCACTGGTAACCTCAAGACTAGATTCTCTGTAGGGCTGCCCTTGGGCATGGTCTAGAAATGCCAAATTGTGCAGAATGCAGCAGCTAGGCTGCTGGTGGGAGCAGTCAGCATGTTACCAGGCCAGGTTCAAGTTTTTTGTATTAATATACAATGTCTTGAACAACTTGGGGCCAGAATACCTTAAGGGCCCACTTAAGCCCCATCACTGAGATCATCAGGAGAAATGCTGTAAATTGTCCCCTGTGTCTCAGAAGTCTGACTGGCTCACCTAGAATAGGGCATTTAGTGTACCTGGTCCCATGCTGTTGAACACCCTCCAGTGGAAATTCAGTAGACATCCTGGGTGTCAAGCTTCAGAGATCTCATGAATATCTTTTAATGGTGATAGGCCTATTTGGTTGCTTGCTTTTCCTTTTTAGATGAGCCAGTCATTCTTTTGTTATTTTGTGTTGGTTAACAATATTTTATATTGTGCATCACTTTGATATTTTATGTGAGTGGGTGGTATATAAATGCCTCTATAAATGAGTAAAACAAATATATGGAAGACACACTGCAAACAATAAAACTGCAAATAATTTATTGGACATAGAAGCAGTGCACTAAATGGTATAAAATCAGCAGTGTTTGTGTGCGCCTGCACATGAGAAAGAATGAAAAGTAGGGTGCAGCTTCCAGCAGCCAAGCCAGATTACAGGGTCAACCCTAAAACAGCATACGCCATAAGCAGTACTGGAAACAAGATTAGAGGTGGTGACTGCTTCAGAAATGATATTTATATCATTTTCAAAATGAAACGATAAAATGGATGAATACATGGGGAGGAATTGCAAGTGCTCTCGTTTACATTCCTCATGAACTAACTGTAATAAGAGTGACAACATTTATTTTGATGTCTTCCTTGAGAGTTTAATTCACCAGTATGGGGAAGGTATTCCGTTGCAGGAGCTGGAGCTGATGTTAGCTTGCGCTTCAGCTTCATCTGAAAACTGAGAAAAGTTTGCAATTGTTTGGATAATAATGAACTATTTTAAAAGTCAGTGCCACACTACAAGACCAGTCATTCAAGCTGAGGAACTTAGCGTCGCTATGTTGCACTTAGAATTCCTATTAATATTCCACTACGATACACAGTGCAAGAAGAATGGATCATCGGAATAATTAAAATATGTTTAATTTGCATGGAGCTCAGGGCATTGTTCTGACATCAAACATCAGTGTCAACTATATGTGAATTTCAACTGACAGTGCTTCATTTATGTGAAAATTAGCTTAAGTGTACAAAGAATGAAAAATTTATGATTATTTCACATTTTAATAAATGCAGCGTTGTGCATTAATTTTGCCTTCTGAAACTATTTTGACAGTGACAAGGGAATCCTTAGCAGACTGCACCACTGTTCCCAGCTTCCTTTGGAATTCTACTGCTGAAAATATTATGCCAGTTATGTTTTCATTCTTTGAAAAATATTATTCAATAAAGCTTTTCTGAAGAATTCCATTTTCCCTCTTTCCCTTTTCTGTCTCAGCTCAAAAGAACATAAGGTTTCAAATCAGTCTGCACGTAGAATTAAATATAAACCTTCTCTGAAAATGCACATATTAAAAACACTGGCAATCTTCCAGAGCTGTCTGTTGCACATGGCCAACAAAACAATTCTTATCAGTGCCGGATGTTGTTGGCCTCCCCATCAGCCCCAGCCAACATGGCTAGCAGTCAGGGATGATGGGAGTTGTAGTCCACCAACATCTGGAGGGCACCACAGTGACTATCCTGACCTATGAGATATGTGACATATTTTCAAACTTTATGCTGCTTGAAAGCACAATTCTGGTTTACTGGTTCATTGCAGACCCACACACTTACATTATGTGCACCAGAGGAGACCACTTGAAAGGCTTTCAAAGTAAACCCCCGTTTCTTCTATATTAAAGTGTCCTTAAGTGTGTCTCATGCAGGTGTACCAGAATACACAAGAGCCCTGTTTGAGCATCCTTAGCACCTTTCACGAGTTGGAGGGAAATGTCTGCAATGGAGACCCTGCTCTAATTGTGTAGGCTACATGAATGGTATAGAGCAGGCTTCCTCAACCTCGACCCTCCAGATGTTTTTGGCCTACAACTCCCATGATCCCTAGCTAGCAGGACCAGTGGTCAGGGATGATGGGAATTGTAGTCTCAAAACATCTGGAGGGCCGAGGTTGAGGAAGCCTGGTATAAGACCCTGGAAGGAGATACTTCTTAATCCCACAGGAAGTTAAGTAAATAGAAGAGACTTCACACTTCAGAAGTTATCCCTCCAACTTAGAGGGGGATTGTGATGAGAACAGTGGAAGCTGGTGAAACCTAGATGTGGTGGGTGCGTCCCTTGTGGGGAGGATGTTGTGATACTAAGTCAACCACTTGGCAGCCCGTTTCCTTTTTTTTTTAAGGGAGGAGCTCAATGCAACATACTATCATGCAAATGGACAGATGACTGCAGGCAGTATATATCATTTGCCAAAATAAAATTATAGCAATTACCCCAGTGTCATGTAGTGAGCTTTGTGACTGAGTGAGGTTTTGAACCCAGGTCTCCCAAACCCTAGCCCAACAATCTTGCCACTGAATCTGTACACTGAACCGCTGGTTTTGGCACTATCTCAAGGTGTGTTGTGGATCTCTAGTTGCCAGTGAATCACAGTTGAAGGACCATTCAGCCAACACGATTTATAGATCCCTCATCTTGCACACTACATTGTATTGGCTGAAGTCTCCCTAGTTGCACTGTAGAAATTACTTCAAACATCTAGAAAGTATTCTCCAATCCCAGGTGTGGGCAATCTTTGACCCTCCACATGTTGCTGAACTACAACTGCTATTATCACTGCCCATTGAGCATGCTTGCTGGGACTGAAAGGAGGGGTAGTTCAGCAACATCTAGACGGCCAAAGTTTCTGTCAGGAGCCATCCTACTCTCAAGTAGGACTTTAGTAGAGACACATGCCCGACTGGCATGTTCTCTCCCTTCTGGTCGATCGTTCAGGAGCTTCAAAAGTTTTATTTTGCCCGAACATCACAGCGACCGATTCCAACAGACATTGGCACACTCAGGCATCCGCAGAGTCTTCGCAGCTTGCGTAACAGACCTCAGCAACTCAGCATTATGGCTAATCTACTTTATTTACATATAAAACACTTGGAGCATTCTGACTTAGCTCCTTCCTCTTTCTCATCAGCAAAGAGAGAGAACAAAGGACAATAGTCCCACTTCACAGAACACAGCAATACAAAACATCCTGTCTCTGTCACTTCCCACTCTGTGGAATGAAAACATACACCATCATGTGATAGACAACAATCTCATGATTGCAATCACGGAGCAGGAATCTTAACAGTTTCCTACATAAGCCCAATTTCATACTCCTCTCATGGGCTCTCTCCCCTCTTTTTAGCAAAAGGGTATGTGGTTTATGAAATTATTAATTACATTTGTTAGACCTGGTTTCCTCAACCTCGGCCCTCCAGATGTTTTGAGACTACAATTCCCATTATCCCTGTCCTGCTAGCTAGGGATCATGGGAGTTGTAGGCAAAAAACATCTTGAGGGCCAAGGTTGAGGAAGCCTGTGTTAGACCTCCTACTAAGAATAGTCTTGAGGCAATTTATGAAGCCAACAAGAGCAAGAACAAAGAAGGCTTATATAGCCTTGAGCAGAACAATCCCAGTTTCTCCCAGAACATTCATATATAAAATCAATACCAACACAAAAATAGACCAGCAAAATGTCCAGATCTGTGGGAATGCTGAAGCATGATGGAAACATGGTTTTTTTTAAAAAAAAAAGCACTGACAAAATTACCGTACCTTGATATTTAACACTAACACTACAATTCCGTGATTCTATTATTCTATCCCCCCCCCCAAGCTTAGTTGAAGCCAGTGAGACTTTTCTATTCCAATAGACTCTTTTATAAACCATGATTCTGCTCCAAATTATTCAAAGCTCTCATTACAGCCTGACAAAGTGCACCCATATCCCTGTAGAGGCATCCACCCCAGAATCCCTCGTCTCCAAAACCTGGAAGTGAACTTGTACAAAACCACCTGGGGGTGTCCTCAGTAATCCAATGCCGAGCACATTCTTTCCCAGCACTTCCCGACAGCTGCATCCAGCAGAGTTGGCAGGAGATAAACAGCCAGCTGCTAACCCTAAGAGGAGGTACAATGTCACCACTGCAGGTAGATGAAACCGGGGATGGCGGGGGGAGGAATCTGTCAAGAGACTGCATAGGCAGAAAACACAGAAGGAAAGAATTTAATGGAAAGAGAGTTTGGGGGATAATTACAAGACAGGTATTTTTAATGGTTGCTGGCAGATTCCCTAACTCTTGTATTTAAATGGCTTTTTTAATTAAAAAACAGCAGGGTTTGAATACTAATCTTTCTCAGCAGATAGCAGATGATGTTTTTCAAGTTTTGGAAGGACTAAATCAGTCTGAATCCCACCCTCTGTCTTCGCAAGCCAACTTTGTTGCCATGCTATACTATCCATGTCTGTGGATGTGGCTTTTAAGAAATATTCATCCCAACATGGCAGGAAACATCGAGGTGGGACTAAAATCACAAGATGTCCCCCCATTTCTCAAGCTTCTTTCTCCCCTTTCTTGTTCTTTTTCGTGAGAGACAATATTTTTGAAGTAACAAGAAAGGACAGAGAAGAAGGGGAACGGTTGCCAATGTGCAATATATAACCCCCTAATAGTCAAGGCAGCAAAGCATTTTCCTCTTCTTTTTTTGTCTCTCTCTTTGTAAGTTATTTAAGTTGCAGGCGAAAAGGCTACGTTGTCTGACACTCTTGGCTTTTCTTTGGAATCTTAGCTCATGTGATTGCAGAAGGGGTGAGTTCCAAAGAGAGGCACTGGTATCAAGCATGCTATACATAAATAACTGGCTAGCCAATATTTTTCTGTGAACTGAGGCTTCCCAAATGTACAGCAATTTTATGCCATCCCAAGTCACAGTATCTGTGGGTAAGAGGGTTTTAAAATAAAATTAAGCCACATCCTATTTGGTGTCAATACCTGTGTGTCACTTTTTGGTTTTTCCTATTGTACATTTCTATTTAGCCTAAAAAACCATCAACTTCAAGCAAAGATACCAGGAAAAGACTAACTTCAACATTACACTGAATCTTATTCCTTAAACCTACTTACACTTGGCTCAAACGAAAAGCCATAAAACAAATCAGCAAGGAAATTATTGCATGTTTAGGCTGCTTTTCATGTACTAGTCTTCAGGGTTTCTTATGAAATTTCAGTTTGTTTTTTGGTTCATACTTTCTCTATCACTTCCTGTGCTTTCTCCAATCTCTTCCATGTCTCCTTTTCTCTTTAGTCTGAGCTCCAGGCCTTTCCTATCAACGATTCATCCCTCTGACGTTCAGCGCTGTTGCCACAGGGAAAACTGAGTGATGGTTTCCCTAATGGACAGTTCCTCCATAGACAGATTTAAAGCTATGCCTGCTTCACATATGAGTCTCTATACACTGATCTCAGAAACAGGAGTTGTCAATTAGAAAACCAAGCAAGTGCTCCAATTTATGCTGATTATCCTCAATGATGTTGTCAATCAAGCTCACACATCTGACTTCATTCTCAACTACCTTCTTTCCTTCAGTCCAAACATTACCTCTAAGAATAGCTTCTTTCTAACTATTGGAATTAAACACTGTATATTATTAGATAGCATTGGGGGGGGGGGATATATGAGAATTTTATGAAAATTTAGAAGACTACTCCCAAGCCTGCAACAATGTTTAACAGCAGTCTAAATGATTGATCCTGTTCAGAGTTATCATGAACTTAGTAAAGTCTATGGGTACAAGCTGGTGTCAGCAGTTGGCACCATCAGGAAGTTGCTGGCAGCCCATGCCATTATTATTATTATTATTATTATTATTATTATTATTATTACATATTAAATTTATCTACTGCCCTTCATCAAAAGATTTCAGGGCAGTTCACAAGATAAAAATACAAATAAGTAGAACAGAAACAAAACAACAACAAAAACCCTCCCACAAATACATTTAAAAGGGTGTAGAATATTAAACAGCAAGAGGCCTGGTTGAAGAGGAACATTTTTGCCTAGCATCTAAAGATATATAATGAAGGTGCCAGCCAAACCTCCCTGTGAAAAGCATTGCACAAATGAGGAGCCACTGCTAGATGTTACAAGGAGGGACATGGAGTAGCAGCACCGATGTGTCTCTTGCTTTGGCTTTCATGTTGTGAACTTATGAACACTTACTAGGAAACAGCTTCTGAAATCAAGGAGGATTTCTTCAAAGCAAGGTGTTTAAGGCTCAGCTGCAGTGTGCTTTTTTCAACTGGTGCCATGGTAAATATCCAAGGCTTTTGTGCCTCTCAAAATTACCTTTACAATTCACTTGTCTGAGGCAACGTAAGATGGCACCGGTGAATATATTCCTTCTGTTCAAATTCCAAGCAACTTTTCTTGTTAATTTGGCCACTGAGATGGCCAACATTACAACTGTATCAGAGTGGTTTTCAAGTTTGATTTGCCATAGCCATTGAACAGAAGCATGCGGATCAAACAAGGTTGAGCAGTTTGCCATCCACCTGTTTCTCAAGAGCAACCAGGCAGAAGAAAGCTTTTCTGACAATTTGAAAGGGAACTACTTCCAATTTAGAAGGAAATGATTGTGTACAATCCAACCTGATGCCTCTTAAACTGCATCACAAAGCAATCCACTGTCACTTAGTGTTCTGTATCTGTCAGTCACCCAAATTAAAGTGATTTCAGATAAAATATCAACACCACCTTGATTCAGTCCAGAATGATTTCATCAGGGGAATATGGGGTGGGCTTTTTTGTTGTTGTTGTTGTTATTCTATCTATTATAGCAAAAAATCTTCATCAAGTAAAACATTTCCCTTTTAAGTTTCTAAACGTACAACTTGTGGCAAGACAGGCATTCAGCTGTAAAGGGTTCTTTGCTTTTGAGAAAATACATTTAGTTGGTTGCACACATTGAAGGAGGGAAGAATGTTTGATAGTTTGCATCGACTTGTTTATCTCCTTAGCCATGGTCTTTATTTTATTTAAATTTAGGGGCCACCTTTTGGCCTCCAGTTGCTCTCAAAAGCAGCTTCCAATCAAATCCTAACAAAACACCTCAAAATGCCAGAAGCAAGGGTTTCCAAAACAATGTATAAAACACACAAATGCTAGCAGCAGTTCCTCACATTAAGAAAGAGCCCTAGTTCTCAGAAACCTTGACAGGGGGGTGGGGAAACCCCTCATAGATCTACTACAAATCACTCTGTAAGGCACCTGTCATTACAGGAATCCTACATCTGAAAATAATAGTCATGGGGAATTAAATATGCAAGAAATGGCTGGCATTATAACAGGAGCCTGCATATGGGGTGCAATTTGTCTTTGATTGCTCTGTGCCGGCAGACACATTGCTTCCCTCATGGGACCTCCGGCAATGAAAGCCATGCCACTCCATGTCTGGGACAGGCTGACATTCAGCTGTGTCCTATATTGCCAGCTATTTACTTTGTCTCATAACCTTGAGAATGGAACTAACCCAGTTTCAGAGATGGGGGACCTGTGTACAGATAGTCCTGGACCCCAGCTCCCATAATCCTCAGCAAGCATGGCCAGGGGTCAGAGATGATGGAAACTGGAGTCCAGCAACATCTGGAGAGTCAGTGTTTTCCCATACATGCCCTGTTTCTGTAATTCCACCTTTTCATTTGCACAACACTACCCAAGTTGAATTATTGTTGTTGTGTCATTCTAGAATGGATAGAAACAAAGACAACAAACAACCCAGCGCTGCATCTGCACTTCTGATTATACCTGCACGAAGCTTAGAGACCCACCCACCCCTTTTTGTGTGGGTGCCAATTGCTCTTGGAGTGCCAGTGGCACTGGAGAACAAGGTGCATGTTAAAACACTAATCAAATTATTGCTTCGTCTTTGTAATGACCCTGCCTTCACACTTGCATGTGTAGCTGATAGCATTTGAGACATTTTAGTCTAGGACACGCTGTCCACTTGATCATTTCTCTGTATTATCATTTTTACCAGCCTTTCTTATTTACAAGACTCATTCTGAGTTCAGAAGCAACCACCATTCATAATCCATCAGCTCAGCACTATTCCTGCAAAAGTAGTGTGTTCTTTCTGTCTGACTGAAGCACATCCTTGTAAATGAGTGTAGCCTCCAGGATGTTCTCTCACTCGGCCCCTCTTCCTCAGACCCTCCCTTCTAAGTTTATATACTGTATCTATATTTATATGCTTTGTATACATGGAAAACAAGAGAAAGAAAATCACAACTAATGGAGATCTAGCAGTACACACTGCAAATTCTGCATGCATGCAAAATATTCCATTTACAGCATATTCCTGAACATATCTACTCAGACATGAGTCCCATGAAGTTCAATGTGCTTATGGGGGGGGGGGAAATAAGCTAGTAGTGTAAGGTTGTAGCCTTAGGGCGCATGCATTTCAGTTACAACAAGCTTCCTCAACCTCGGCCCTCCAGATGTTTTTGGCCTACAACTCCCACAATCCCTAGCTAGCAGGACCAGTAGTCAGGGATGATGGGAATTGTAATCTCAAAACATCTGGAGGGCCGAGGTTGAGGAAGCCTGAGTTACAGCTTCATGAGTCTTTCTACGTCCCAGACCAAACCAGAATAAGTCAGCAGAACTGTAAAGACCACATTATACCCATTCATTGTATCTTGGGACTAGATGACCCTTGTAGTCCCTTCCAACTCTACGTGTCTATGATTCTATGCTGAGAGTTAGCAGGGGGTGCCAAGAGCTGTCAGTATTTCCTTCACAGAGCAACAGTTCCCAACACCCTTAACAAACTACAGCTCCCAGGATTTATTTTGGGGGGGGGCAGAAGCAATGACTGTTAAAGTGGCATAAGAGTGTTTTAATGTACAGTGCAGATGTGACCAGAGAATGAACACCCACATTTTAAGATGTCTGTAGAAATCTACCACCAGGAAAGTTATACCAAATCTAATTTTCATCCTACTGTCTCCACTCAGCACTTACCCCAAAGCTGAAAATGAATACTATTTACAATTACACAGTGCATCATCTCCAAATGATTCTGTTCTAGTATTGAATGAATGCTGCAGTACAGTGGTGCTCCGCAAGACGAATGCCTCGCAAGACAGAAAACCCGCTAGACGAAAGGGTTTTCCGTTTTGGAGGTGCTTCGCAAAACGAATTTCCTATGGGGTTGCTTCTAAAGACGAAAAAACCGCAAGAAGAAGAGACTCGTGCAACGGATTCTTTTCGTCTTGCGAGGCACCACTGTATTGCCCATTGACAGCGTAAGACTATGTCGGGCTATAGAGCTCACTGGTCCGCCTCTTGTGGCAGCTGTGAAAAAGCTGGGCTGATCTAAAGGTCATTTTCGCATGCAGATTTTCTAAATAAGAATTTTTATTAAAGGGGGGGGGAATTATGCTTTTTTCTAGACTGGAGCTATAGCCAGCCATAAAACAATACCAGCCTCACAGATGTAGGCATGGCAACTCCTTGTGCTCATGGCTGAGGTAACGTGGCATACAAGGGAAAGTGCCAATTGTTATTGAAAGGTGGAGGCCCTCAAAACACAGAAGCTGGAGGGGGGCAGACAGTAGTGGTACTTGCACCATTCTTACCAGTCTGTCGCTGTACACGAACTCTCTGTGCTGGAAATGCATGCTGAAGGAATTAAAGTGCTGAAACAGCGCAGAGCTAGTGCAGCATAGTGGCTAAGAGACTGAGCTATGAATCAGGCAGCCTCTGGGTGTAATCATTTTATCTTGGCTTAAGGCACCTGCCTAGTCAGCCATATGCTGGAGTCGGGAACCATTTTCCACCAATGCCAACCTTCTGAGGGACAAATGTTACTTGTGAGTGGGTTCAGAGGCAAAAGTGGGAGGAGCGCCAAATTAAAACGTTGCCTTTATGGATGATTTCTACATATTCTCTCTATCTTCCCTCCAAGCAGACAAGCATGAGGCATTATCAGAATTCAAGAATTCATTCCAAGATTGACATAAGAGCAGAGGTTGGTGCAATGGTTTCTGAGGTCACAAAGGCACCTTAAGCAAACAGAGTGGGCATCTATAGTTTCAAGTGAGAAATGTTATTTGGGACTCTCTTCAAGGGGGAAAGTCTTCAAGGGGGAAACTCATCTTTTTCAGCTTTCAGTTGGTACCTCTCCCATCTGTGCCAGAAAAACAATACAGGAGGAGAGCGTAGACTAACTTTCCCAGGAAAATCTAATGCTGTCAATTTAAAATTATGCTCTAGATTCTAGAATATATATAACTATGTTATATAACATTATGAATACACATCCTGCATTTCACACATAGTTTTCAGATATCCATTATTACAAATGTGATCTAAGAACCCAACACTGGTTAAGCTTCAAGTTCTTTAATTAAACCTTGATCATGCACCTTAACAAACTAGAGCAAAAGTAAGCACTGTTATGTCCTAGTGAATCCAGTGGAAGAGAGCTAAGCACATTTTTAACTTTGTCGTTGAAATTACTCAGAGGAAAGTGCTTGACTTTGGTTGGATCATGCCCTCCATTTGTATCTGAAATTAAACTAGGATTTTTTTGTGACATAATTTCAGGCCTGCATTAAAATGTTACATTTAAATGACCTCGTTCTTCATCTGCAAAAGATATTAAAAACCAAAACAAATTCCTCTCTATCATGTGCATTTAGGATAATTTAATGGGCTTTTATTCGTGCTGGTTGGCAGCGTAATAAATCCAAAATAAATTTATTTAAATATTTTAGAGTTAGTTTGAAAAGAGAGCTTTCCATTTAGTTGAAAGCAGTTAATGATACTATTTCCTCTGCCACAATTTCGGGGTGGGGGTGAAGAGAAAGAATGTGACTTTATTCTTGTTATGATAAATGACATTTTAATGGAGAGTGCCCCTATCGCAAAATTTTATTTGGACACATTATGAAACAAATGGCAGGTGAGACCACACAGTTCAAAACAGACCATTTAGGTTTGTTTAGCCATTAAAGAAGTTTTATTTTTCCTCCCAAAGGCAGCTACAGTTTTGATTAAAGTGTGATCCCAAGAGCCAAATAATTTTTCAGAAAGCATATATTCAGTTTTTGAAGTTCCTGTGAGAGCTCTTAAAAATACGGAGAACCAGAAAGACAGGTTTTTCAGCAACTAAATAATATATCTGATTTTCTTTTCACCACTTAGTCTCAGTCACACCGTGATAATGTGGTTTTCACAAGATTTACAGCGGCTTCCGGACTGTTTCTAAGTTCAATTCAAAGTGCTAGTTTTAATCTATGAATTCATAAGGAGATTTGAAGGTCTGTCTTCTCCCATACAAATCAGTTGCTTCATTCCAATAATCAGAAGCCTTTCTCTAGGTATCCTTGCCCTCAGTAGCCCAGAGGTCTGTCTCATCATAGGACTCCTTGCACACCTCTTTCAATTTGTGTAAGTTCTGGCTCACCACTAGGCTTCTTGACCAGTTTTCTGTAAAGGTTTGTCTCCACTGTCTTCTATATCCATCTCCAGTCCTTTTGTATCTCTCCCCAGTGTTACATCCTGCAAGACTGTAACTTCCCCTTTCCTAATCTATCTCACAGCATCCTTCCTAATGTAGCCTCTTTGCTTCCAAGCCCATCCTGTACCACTCTGAGCCAGTTTTAACCCCACCCGCCAATACCCACTCTTTATGCAAGTCCTGGGTGTCAAGAAACTTCTCCTAAAACCTGGCCCCGCCCTGACATGTTTGCCAAGGGGGATGCAAAGATGGATGACTCCATTATGGCTTCGTTGCCCTAGTAACACCAGTCGGGCTGTTCCATGGCAATCCTTATTGATCACCCATCCACAATGTCTCCCCTCACCAGACTAATTTACACAGAGTTGCAACTTTTGAAATAGCTGCAATTTAAATAAAATTTAGAAGAGTGGGACTAGGCAAATCTGTATGTCTGCTCAGCTCCTGGTTGTCTTCCTCATGCATTCCAATGATGCAAATTTCCTATTACAATAAACTATACTCATATTAAAAGTTATTGACAACACGGGGCTTGATTTAATAGAGAAATTAGTTTTAAACAAGCATTGCCATCTGTCGGGGCCTTAAAAAAATGTGCAATATACACAGCCATAGTGTGACATTTTAACGCATGTACTGGCTTCTGCAGCCTACAAAGGCTGAATATTAAGCAAACACCTGAAGCTGTGAGTGCTGTAGCATAGAACAAGCCCTTCATGTTTTGATTATGTGCACAGACTTAAAGAAAACTGGGTGCTTCCCTGCCTCTGTGTTTCCCTTAATTACTCAGACAAAAAGCATATACTACACTTCACCCCTCATTCAGAAATCAGCCTGCAATCACTAACACAGCACCACACCCCTTTCTTAGGACACTTAATTGATCTCAGAATAAGTGACACTGAGGATACACAGAGAGGATTCCTATCTGCAAAAAATAAACAGCTTGTACAAACTGTAGCTTTGATTTCCTACCAAAAGCAGTGGAGTACAGCAACATGAAACCTGTAACTTCCATGCGACTCTCTAATACTTTTGTAGCATGGGGGGATTGGATTTCTTAAATGGTGCCCTGAACACCTGGCCTACCTGGCAGCAAGCGAGTGTGCCAAGTCTCCAGTCGAGGATCAATCCATGTGTCCAAAATCCAAACCAAAGCAGTGTCCCGTAGAGATCCTGGAACATCCAAGCTGAGGTCCATCAACATGGACAGTCGAGCAGACACAGCACCTCTGCTCTGCTTCCCTTTTGTACTTTGCATGCTGATTGCAGCACCTGGGCTTGATGAGGCAGGCGACCCTCACCTGTTCCAAGCCTACTCTAGCTAAGGAATCAGTGCCTCCTCCCAGAGCTAGCAAACCCCACCTGGCCAGCTAGGGAGCTGGTCTGTGGGCTCTTGCCTGCCTCAGCCTCCTAGAGCACCTCTCCCACTGCTCCCTATGCCTCAGAGCCTGCTGTGTTCATGGGGACAGGGGCCCTTCTGGTTCTGGTGATGGGTTCTGCTGCTCTGGTTCCTGTGCACTGACCCCTGCCCCATCCTCCTCCTCCTCCTCCACCACCACCCCATGAGTATTTCCTACACCAATGTCTCCTTCCCCATTCCCAGCTTGCCCTGCAGTGTCCCAGTCCTTGCTACACTCCTGGATTTTTTTGTTGAACATGAAACAACCCAGGGATTAGTAAAACCCCAAACTAAGTATCAGCTTTGAAACACCAGAGCAAGTTGTTTTTTATAAGTGATCTGAAACCTGCTTATTCTATTGGGGATGAGAATGGGCAGCCAATGAATCCATATCGGGCGGATTTGAATTAGTAAAATACCCACGCTAGCTACAGAAATGTTCTTTTGTTGCTATCCCATGCAGACCTTTGCTTAGACATAAAATATTTCTGTATGGCTTTCCCACACAGACAAATGCACAGCTGTTAGTTGTTAAAGTTGCTCCAAAGAAGACATATTCTACTGATGCTCTATTACATTGCTCAAAATGAAATAATCTATCACTAGGATGAGCTGATCATTCCCCCCCCCCCTCTGGAATACTTTGTGTTAGTGAGTGTTCTGTGGAATTAGCCAGGGATCACAGGCACCTATTGTTCAGTGCCTGTGACATCCCCACTGATGAGCTACAAGGCTTCCTTTCCTGCAACATGCACAGACTACACACACAAGCCATTTTAAAAAACTGAATGTTTTAAAATCCCTTAGATGCTGAAGTCTCTTCTGCTAAAACAATCAAATATGGGAATGCTCAGTTGCAGCCCTTAAAACAAAACAGATGTTGCATGTTTCAAAGACTTCTCAGAATTTTCTGTTTGTGCAGAATGCAGCTTCTAGGCTACTCTCAGGGGCCTGCTATACACTGCTAGTTCTTAGACAATTTCATTGACTGACAGTCCATTTCTGGCCACAATTCAAAGTGCACATGCTTATTTTTAAAGCCCTCAATAGCTTGGGGCCTGGGTATCGGGGATACCCTCTCTAATGTAAGCCTGCACCAATGTTACATTTATAATTGGAGATCCTTCTCTGCCCTGCACCTTCTGAAGTTGGGCCAGTGATAATCAGACGGGCCTTTCGACTTGTGTCTCTCCATATGGTCAGTGCCCTTCTCTGAAAAGCTCTCTGGTATCAAACTTGATGCTTTCCCAGTACAACAGACACAGCCTGGGTCTGGGTAGCTGCTGCCACCCTTTTACAGGTCTCTGCTGGCTTTTATCAATCTGAATAAAACAATCCTTTGTTGTGTTTAGTTTATATAATTATTGGTGCATTTCTACAATTATTATGCCATATAATGACTGGATCAAACACCAGGGAAAGGCCTCTTTAACCAAAAATACCATCAATAGCTGCCTAAGTATCAAGGCATTAGGTGCTTCTCTAATTTCAGCTGGTAACTCTTTCCATATTTATTATTCTAATTGACTTTTTGTTGTTGCAGGGCACTTTTTATTTGTGAGCCATTCTGAGAGCTCTCAAACTAAAAGGTAACACATGCATATTTAAACATACAAAGTGGGGTAAACACAAGTGAGATTACTATCCTTTACCCACCTGCTTCTACAGTAGTAGCCTATCTTTGCATATTTCACCACTATGTTTCCTATGTAATTTTAACCATGATGTCCCCCTCTCATTTTTTTTTCAAAGAAGCAAAAAAAGGATAATGCAATTCCCCCACAGCAGCAAGGCTAGCTCCTGGGGCAAAGCTGCCCCCGTTTCACTCTAGTTGTGACAGGGTAGCACGGAAGAATATGGACATGAGCACACACATTCACAGAAAAACCGGGACCATGTTATCACCTGGAAAGACCCTTCCTCTAATAACTTGCCACCTTTGTGGCACAGCCATCTTGTTAGGGATGGAGAAATTGAAGTCAATTAAAAAAGCTGAATGCAGCAGTAGGAAATCAAATTTCCCTCTCCCCAGTTATCCTTCTTGCCTTTGTTATAAATCAGTGTACGATGCCTTCCCGAAGTTCTGTCCCCAGGCAACAGCTGCATTTGCTTTTAACCTTTGTAAATTAAAACAAGTTTGGAGTGCACTTTGATTCAATGCCGTGGCTCCATTTACTTTTGATTTTGTTTACTCAAGCAATTCCCACTTTGTAGCATCAAAGTTTGGTGTTCGCAGTTAAGCGCTGTTAATCTACATGATGAATATAACAAAGCTTACGGAAGAATCCCAAATGGACAAGCATGATAAGAGATGGGACAAAGCACTTGGCAAGGCTCCAGGTATACAGGATATTTGGTATCCAGCCTCTTTAATTACTTGCAGACAGAAATGTGACTAATAGAAGAGCTTAAAAGTATCAGACTCCTCTGGTGGCTACTGGGGATTCCTCCACTTCCTTACAAAAGGGGATAGGGCACCAAAGATTCATCTTCGTATGAGTGCAAGCATTCCATTTCCACTTGTCCACTGAAGCATAGTTTATTTTTGGGGGGTGGGGAGTAATACCACTTTTGGTGGGTGGCAATATTGCATCCCGCTACTCACAATGGCTTAACGCTTTGCCTATGTTCCAAGCAGACATTTGAAAAGGCTCAGGTGCATTATAAAAGTTTGTGCTGCCTTCTCCAAGAACAAGCAGCTTACCATGAGACAAGGGAACGTAGAGGCAGGGCAGAAGATGCTACTGCAGGTGCTGATCTCCAGAAAAGCAAGGGCCTCAAGCAGAGGTGGATGGCACCCTGTGAAAGGCCAAAATTGGACACCTTCCCCTAGCTCAAAGTCACCTCCCCAAAGCCAGGAAAGGGAAGCACTGGGCTTTGGGGAGGAAGCGCAAAGCTCTGGCAGGGACCTAGAGCCCTCCCACCTCCTTCCCAAAGCTGGGCAAACACTAACTAGACTTTAGAAAGGCAATGGGATGACTTCAGGACCCTGCTAGATTCCTCATCCCTCCTTCCCAAAGCCAAGGCTTTGGAAAGGAGGCAGGAAGGCACCGCCTTGGCTCCTGCGCCCTGTACAGGGGAAGCAGTCACACTGTCCTAAATCTGCTTCTGGCCTCAAGGGTGGTGGGGACCTTGAAGCCAAGGCTAAATTGCCTTGTGCAGAGGGCTATGGTTGATTGCTAAAAGAGAACATCGCTCGGGTGTTGCTGTAGCAACAGCGAACATTGACTGAGCAACAGTTCTGAACCAGTTGCAAGATCTGCCTTCACTAATATGTGCCTCTCCAGTTACAAGGGCCAAGCCCTCTCCATAAGTCTTCTGTTCTGAAAGAGTGGAAGAGATTCTGGTTACCTAGGGCTCCTGCAATGGGAGTCCTCTTAGTTAGAGGGTGGAAATGTGACGTATTTGGGTGGGAGGGGCACTAGCATCACAGACTTGCCTGGTGGAAGTGCTTCTGAGGCTGACCCTGGGTGCCATCCCCCTTCTGATCCCAAGCCCTCAAGTACATGCCCTGATGAAGGGGCCTCTGACCTCAGGGTCGTGGCAGGGGGCACTCTAGAACCCAAAAGAGCAATTATTGCTGCCAAGAACCGGCATTACAAACTCCAGACTCCATGGTGTAATACTGACTCCATTTCTGGCTAAAGGGAAGGCCTTGACAGGAGCTGGCAGGAGCATACAGTACCAGTTTCCCGTGAAATGAATCGCCCTGCAACAGTATTCACACTGCCAGTATATTTAACTTATTTACCTTCAGTGATGACCAGCAAATATAAAGAACAGCGAAAGAAAGGGAAAGAGAATCCAGAAACCCACCAAGAAAACCACCTTCACAAGCCACTGGGATAGTTATGTTTCAGAAGGTCTGAACTAAGCCGGTTTGCCTTTAAACTGAATTGAATTGCTCCCCTTCATCTCTGTGTCTCCCTCAGAAAGGCAGAGAACACAAACACTTCTACATCTTCTACATCCACAGTGCCCTTACTTTCCCACTTATTTGCCATCCCTCCACCAATTTCCCCTTGCCCTCTCCTATACTCTTGGCCTTAGTCCCTCCACACGCTTTCTCTCTCTCCTTCTATTCTCTCCCCTTTCCTTCAGCCCTCTGTTTCTGGGTTCACTTCACAGTTACAGGCTTTTTTAGCTCAGCTTTCTCGCCTCGCTCCCCACTTCCTGCCAACAGAACAGTAGGCTTCCTGAAACACAGATCAGGGTGAGATTGCCCCTCAGCCAAACGGATGTGTTGATTTCTTCACAGAAAATGCTCTATTTGAGCGCATGCTCATGGTGTGACCTTCCACTTAGCAGAGCAGATAGAATGTTCTTGATGTTTACTGTTCTCTTGGCAAGTTTTCTCTTTTTAAAAAATTAACCAATGAAGTTAAGCAAAGGTCATTGGCACTAACACCATTTTAGAGCTGGCATTTGTTGGTTTGGAAAATTGGGGATGAACAGGATAATAAAGAGGTAGAACAGGATAACACAGATAGTCATCTTTGCCTAACCACTATCACTTTTCTTATTTCCCTCTTACTAGGAGTTTAACAGATAGATATGTATGTGTGTATTATAGATGAATCAAGTATTGGCTTCTTGCAGAAAATAAAACACCATACACACTCATTGACTCTTATTTCCTACATCTGTCTTCTAAACTTTATATTTGTGTCCCAGTGTCTTTTAATTGAGTTTTTGCATTTCATTTTCTGCTTTAGGGAAATGTGCATTTAAAAAAATAAATCAAAGTTTCCTTTAAATCTACATATGCAACTTCATTCCTTGAACCAGAGACATGCAAGAAATCTCTCTCTGATGTGGAATGATCTGCAGGGTGGAGTAGAAAGAAAATTTGCCTTTGTTTTTGATGTTCAAATTAGATTACAAATTCATACGGCCCCTTTTAATACAGCCAGATTAAAAGGGAAGATAGAACACAATCTACAGAAGAGCTAATTTATGCAGATCCTTCTCTAAAGTTTATGGCATAAAGCATTTTTAGATAAAAATGTAACAATATTCAGCACATCACACCTTCAAAGGTTCTTAATAAGTGAATGTGCACAGCATTTCTCTGCAGTAATTTTGCAGGTAAATAGTATAAAACTATTTTACAGCAGGACCTACCTTTGCTCCCTAATGTGGTATTTTGTGGCTGATCTTTTGCAGTTCAGTACAAAGGGCTTTTTTCTGGGGGTACTCAAGGGTATGGAGTACTGGCAGATTTTGTTTTTTTCTAGGAAAAAAGCACTGGTTAAAATTGTGGCACTTATTGTAACAACTTCATGGTGAGCACCGACACCTATTTTCTAGAAAAAAGCACTGAATACATAAATAAAATTCCAAAGCTCTCTATGGATATATGCCAATCAATGTTACTACCTCAATATTTAAGCTCCTATGCTGAAGTAAAGAAAACATTTTTATGGACAATTCTTTCAGCAACTGTGCTGTCTAGTTGAAAGGGTATCATTGCCTTTATTTATTTTCTCAAATTTACAGTCTGTCTTTCTTCAAAATTAAATCCAAGGCGGCATACTTGCGATTCCCATCAAGTCATTGACCAGACCAGACTGGCTTATCTTCAGCAAGACCTTTATGAAAAGATGTTGGGTTATGATTCATGTTACTGGGTGAAAAACCTATTGAGAGCTACGTATCTTAAACTAAGGACATTTCCACACCTCACTTCCAGTATGGAATATGTGGCTGAGTTCCTATGCAGCCAAGATAGAGGGAAGCAAAGTTGAGTAATACTGGATCATCATCTCATCTATAGGTCAACAACCATCACTTTTGACTGATGGGGCTCATCCTTGACAGGTTAATCCTTTAGTTAGAACTGAATAGGTGCACAGGTTAAGTCCCTTCCTGGTGTCCTTCAGAACATGGGTTCAGGATCTGTTGTGGGCTTAGAAGTGTTGCAGCAAAACAAGAACATCAGAGTGACTCTTTCTTGCTCTTGCATATGGCAGCAGTATGGTGCTGATTTTGTCAGTTGATCCAGATGGGCAGCAATCAGCATTGAAATTAGCATGTACAGATCATTCCAAGAGACTGGTGTTGGGGATTCAGAGCATCAATCACCTGCAAAGGACTACTTCCAAACAAACGTGCTTAGACTCTGGGAACCAGGCCCTTAAAAAGAAATGCAGGTTCCAGGAGAAAAGTAATATCCGCTTTAGTTTCTAATTTTAAAAAAACAAAAAACAGGAGGAACCTTTCATTTTTCATTAAAAAGAAAAAGATATACAACAAAAGCCTTCCTCTGTTGTCATATACAAAAGAGATTAAAATGGCACATACAAAGCAGATAACACCCAAAGAAATGGCAGCTGAATACGTCAGGAGCTAATAACAAAGAGGATACACAAAGATCAAAAGGTAAGAGCTCCCCCCATCCCGTATCTTTGTTTAAACTTGTTTAAAATGGCAAACATAACGGCATTGTCCTTCCATGATCTGATAATCAGCAGATGAATTCCTATCTTCACAACTAAAGAAGACTTGTTTCAAAGGGGCGACAACTGAGATTAAAATCATATAAAAGCCAACAAATTTCCTCAGATGTGTTTGCAATAACATCAGAGTTTATTAAAAGAGAAGGATATTAAAGTAACACACACACCCCAGTCACATAGGGATGGTGTGGAACTTTAGGCAGGTGAACAAATATTAATCCATTGCTGCCACAGTGTCCTTCCAGAGCCACCCATTCACCAAGGTCAGAGTGTCACTCCAGGAATGTGTGTGTTCACCATGGTAATGTGATGAGCAGGCACTATTCTCTGATCGGTAGCCAAAAAAGATGAGAGGGAGCAATCCATTAAAGACTGCTGCTGGACCTTCTATTGAATTACAATCAGTTGTGTTAGGGCATACCTACACAGTATTTATTTTATTATTTATTCAGAAAATTTATAAACTGCTTGCTAAAAAAAAAAGAAAAAGTTCAAACAAACCATGACTAAAATATAAATTATAGTTGGAAATTGCAGCTCTGTGAGAAGCTACAGTTTCCATAATTCGTTTGAGGAAGACATGTCATGAAGAAAGGGAGGAGTAACTATATTTATTTGCAGAAAATGAGGAGGAAGGAAAAACACGGATAAGCACAATGTTTAAATACTGCCATGAGGAAGATCAACATACTGAATATATGAAGTTCTGTCTTCGAGCCAAGCTCTCTGCCCTAGCCAGTCTGCACCTTAACAGAGCAGGAGGCAGTTACCCTGAACAAGTGCCAGAGAGATCTGCGTGGAGCTTGCTACTATCACAAGCACAGGAAGCCACTGCAGCCCAGTTAGGTGTCATGCATAATGCAGGGTGCATGTCTACAGCCACCCTCTGAAGACTCCAGCCCCCGTTCCTGAACCGAGTGCACACCGTGCTTCCAAATCTGTACCAAGGCAACTTAAAGTGCCACAATGTAGAGATATTTTCAATATTAAGAAAATCTAACATTGCTTGAGCAAGAGAGAAATTGTTCAAGGAAGTAAGGAAGTAATTGTTCAAGGAACGTTTCATACATGGTTTACAGCAAGACATGGGAGCCACATCCAGCAAAAGATGCCTTATTCTATTTCTTCTTGCATTGGTCTATGATGCGCTTGGAGGTCCTTCCATGTTCTGTGATCTCTCAGCCTTTGTGCTCTCTTTTCTACTTGTCTGAACAGCAACATTTTGCTTTCTGGGTCATCCGCTCCAGGAGAATTGTGTTCTGGATGGAATTGCCATAAACTGAGCAAAAACATCTAGCCCCAAACCAACAACAACATAATTCTTGTTTTGTTAATAAACTGTCCAGAGCTTCTAGCATATTTGCAGGAAAGTTTATTATCAGGATCTAAGCCCAATGACCTCCCCTACTCAGGAATATTAATTTCAGATAGAAGACAAATTAACTTCCATCATGATTTACAGACAGATAGATTTCCAATGCCAAAAGGGGCCATTATAATCCCCACTCTGGCTTCCA
This sequence comes from Podarcis melisellensis, assembly GCF_964234715.1. Classification (NCBI taxonomy): domain Eukaryota; kingdom Metazoa; phylum Chordata; class Lepidosauria; order Squamata; family Lacertidae; genus Podarcis; species Podarcis melisellensis. Next base: position 53,996,786 of record NC_138538.1, read on the forward strand.
GCATAAAAGATCCCACGGAGATAGCCTGAATAATTACTATACATGAAGGCCATAAACTTTTGTCTGAGCTTGAGCTTGTCTATTGGAAAGACATCCAGTCTTGATTTAAGAACTCTCAGTGGTTGGAAAATCCAGTAGCCCTTGGTAAATTATTTTACTGGCTAATTATTTGACCTCTTGAACATTTGCAAATTCATAGTGCCTCTTATTTTCGGCAGCTAGGCTTTCTTATACTTTTCTTTGCAGCTTCTAAGAATATATCTCACAAAACTTCTAACAAAATCATTCCAGTGAACAAAAGCGATAATAGACCAAATTTATTTGTTACTCCTATATGTAATCATTTCAACAGTCACCATCCTAAAATTTCACATTCATATATTTCAAATAACTTTCTCAAGGCTGACTTGATATATAGCACATCGTGCATGTGCTTAAGAGGGAAGACTCTGAGTAAACCCGACTCCATCCAAACACTGTTCTTTATGCCAAAATAATTGTTCTGCACTCTTTAAGCAAGACAGTGTATCTGAATGCCATCGTAATTCATTTTTATATACCATGTGCACTATATGGACTAGTTTAGCCATCAGCTAGCAATGAACTAAGTTGTATCCAGAGAGAATGTGAGTTATTGTTACTGTTTTGTTCTTGCTTAAGAGAGAAAAATAAAGCTCTGGTACAGTATGTCCTTTAAAGCTTCTATGGCATGCACTGTGAACAGGGCCTCCCCTAGGATAACTAGTGCCCTGGGCGAGACATGCCTTCAAAACACACACACACACCCACACACACACACACCCCTCCATTATCACAGCTTTTACTTTTAATAATTTTGTTTTGTTTCGTAACAGTTCCTGTCTTTCAGCAAGCACGCTTTATTTTAGAGCAAAAATTATTATTTTTCCTTTAAAAATAAAAGTTATGAATAAAAAAGGTATCCAGCTGACCTCTTACAGCTTATGACTTTATTTTTTATAGTGCTTGCAGTGTTTATAGGATTTGAAGCATTCGGTAACATTGTCTCACAGTAAAGAACATAGGACATCAGAGTGGAAAAAACTGAAACAAGAACCTATTTTGACTCTAACTGAAGATATTTATAGTTAGCACCTGAACATTCTGTTGAATAAAGGGTTACAGCACATATTTTTTGCCACCCCAGCTCCCTGCTACCAGTACATTCCAAAGACGCAGCCACTGAGCTCAGGTTGGTGCCTCCCCCAGCTCAAGGCTCTGATCCAACGGCCAGGCTCACCCACCCCTAAGGCCGGCCCCAACTGTGAAGTGCCACAAAGTCATTGTTCTCCCCAGATATTGGGACACACTCCAAGGCACAATGCTGCCTATTAGGTCAAAAGACTGTCCCAGAGCCTGGTAAGCAAGAAGAGAACTGAGAAGCTCTTTCTATGCTATGTCTCCCCACTGCATGAAAAGCTTTTGAGCTCTCCGCCTTGTGTGCGCTTCCTTTTCGTGATTGCGTGCCAGCCGGCTGCCAAGCTCATAAGGCTGCAATCGCACACAAGCGCAATGTGTGCAAGTTGCGAGTCGACTGTATGCAGTTTGTTTAGCAAAATATCTGTAAGAAATAAAGGAGAGAGGAAACTTTCCCCAGCCTGTCTCATAAGGAATCATTCTACTTCACTTGTTTAACCTTCTTTCCTAGGTGAGATGGTCCCTGAAGCACCTGCAGAAGGGGGGGGCAGTGGCTCTGGATTCTGTAAGCAGAGAAAAAGTTATGAACCAAAGGCATTGCCAAGGCCAGAGAGCTCCAGCTTTGCTAATCCCATCTGCCACAGAGATGCCAGGTTAAATAGCCAGGAAGCGAAGAGCAATGGTGATTTCTGCTTGGCTGCCTATTCGATACCTATGTTGCTTAGGAGATTTCTCCCTGAGTTATTACTTAAACTTAACAACCATTACAGCAAGATTGAAATTTAATCTGCTCATAAAATTAGCACCATAGCAGAAGGAAAAGAGGGGGAGGGTGAAAGAGCACGTAAGGCATCATTATAGCATTTTTTAAAAAGCTTTTGCATGGATGCTTGTTTTGCAGATGTTAGGTATGCAGTCTGAGGTGTGTACAGTTCCTGCAGAAAACATGCCAAGAGTATACTCAAGGTAAGTGGGTACTTGAACAACAAATCCAGGCAAATAGGAATGGCCTGATGCAATTTAAGTTTGTTTTGATTATTAAAGTCAAAATCCATCGTTTCTTGTGTGTGGTTCAGTACACTGCAAGAGGGACATCATCCAAGCGCCAAGTTGGATAAAAGCTGTGGAAGTCCATTAAGCAGCTTATAAAGATTACTGCCTTAGTTTTTTTGGCACCTGCCATACATCCACTCATAGGATACATGGAGGGAGAATATGGTGTATTTGCTCAGAACACAGCAAGAGGAGGCAGGAATCCAGAGCTGTTCTTATCTCTCTTGAAAAACCAGTGTTGCCCAACCCTGGCCAAATGGGCCTGTAACAGCCTCCAGGGTTGCAGCACTGGGCCTTACAAGCACAATGATATAAGCATCCTATTGTGGGGAAAGCGCTTCTATTAAACCATCCTTTCCATAACTATAAGGTAATACTGCTGACCACAACTTTTTTTCTTGCCCATCCTGCTATGGTGGTTGGCCAGCTGTGCCACAGAGGAAGTTAGGAGCTGAGGTTTTGTAATCTCGTCAAACAACCACAACAGGACCATGATCATGTCAATTTTAGTTGCCTTGAGCTATTCTCTTCCATACAAGGTAAAAACAATGCTCATCATAATTCACCTGCTTCTCCCCCTAAAAAAAGCAAGGCTAGTCAGCCCAGTACAGGCCCAATGGCACTGAGCAGCAGCAGAAGAAGAGTTTGGATTTGAAATCCCACTTTATCACTACCTGAAGGAGTCTCAAAGCGGCTAACATTCTCCTTTCCCTTCCTCCCCCACAACAAACACTCTGTGAGGTGAGTGGGGCTGAGAGACTTCAAAGAAGTGTGACTGGCCCAATGTCACCCAGCAGCTGCATGTGGAGAAGCGGAGACGTGAACCCGGTTTCCCAGATTACGAGACTACTGCTCTTAACCACTACACCACACTGGCTCTCAACCCCCTATTGCTGGTCTGCTTGCTTGCCACTGCCCCCTCTTCCTGCCACTTGCTCTTCCTCTTCCTTTCTGCTGTGCAGGGTGCAAACACAAGAGAAGCTTGGCAGGGTGGAAGAGCCAGGCCAAGCAGCCCTGCAAACCTGGAGCTGGCCTTGGTTCAACAGCACTATAATTGCATTACCATAAGGATAGATACCTGCTGCCACCAACTCTCATATAAGACATGCATGGTGGGTGTTATCTAGTGGATCTTTTACCTTTTTAGCTTCAGGAATAATTGCTTAGCTGGCAAGTGACTGGCAGAAAGAGAGAGAACCGAACCAAACCTTAAAAGTTACTCAGGGCAAACAGTGCCCTCAAATCCCCTGCTGAGGGATGTAATCCTATAACCGCAATATTGCAGCATGGTGAAGAGGCACATCAGTGGCCTCATGCTCTTCTAAGGCAGCTTCATTTAACTGAACATAACTTCAAGTCTGGTCAAGTCTGGGCCCATCACCTCCTGGCAAATAGAAGGGGAAGAAATGGAGGCAGTGAGAGATTTTACTTTCTTGGGCTCCATGATCACGGCAGATGGTGACAGCAGTCACGAAATTAAAAGACGCCTGCTCCTTGGGAGAAAGGCGATGACAAACCTAGACAGCATCCTAAAAAGCAGAGACATCACCTTGCCAACAAAGGTCCGTATAGTTAAAGCCATGGTTTTCCCAATAGTGATGTATGGAAGTGAGAGCTGGATCATAAAGAAGGCTGATCGCCGAAGAATTGATGCTTTTGAATTATGGTGCTGGAGGAGACTCTTGAGAGTCCCATGGACTGCAAGAAGATCAAACGTATCCATTCTTAAGGAAATCAGCCCTGAGTGCTCACTGGAAGGACAGATCCTGAAGCTGAGGCTCCAATACTTTGGCCACCTCATGAGAAGACTCCCTGGAAAAGGCCCTGATGTTGGGAAAGATGGAGGGCACAAGGAGAAGGCGACGACAGAGGACGATATGGTTGGACAGTGTTCTCGAAGCTACCAGCATGACTCTGACCAAACTGCAGGAGGCAGTGGAAGACAGGAGTGCCTGGCGTGCTCTGGTCCATGGGGTCACGAAGAGTCGGACACGACTAAATGACTAAACAACAACTTCAAGTGTGTCTTTGCACTTAACACACATCTTTTTTTGGGGGGGGATACAAATAGCTGCTGACTGGGAGAAAGCTAGCAATTTTCAGGACCACAGTAGTAGGAGAAGGGGGGGGTTACCATTTCCATTTCCTTCCCTATGGTGGCCATGACAATAATCACTACTGTGAAGCTGCTATTTGCATTTGCACAAATGAGTGATTGGGGGAATTGTAGAAAGTGTTTTTATTTCAATGCATGTGGGGCAGAGGACAGACTGGGTGCAGTTGTTTTGTAAGAATTTGATATGATCCTTGCTGAGTCAGTCCCAACTTCCATCTGTCTAGCATTCCATCTCCAAGTGCCTCTGTCAGCTCACAAGCAGGGTATGAGCATGATAGCATTTCCCATTGTTTCCCACCACCCCTCAGCAACTGCAGCTCAGAGGTAAAGTGCGCCAGAACATTTGGGAGAGGGGTAATTATTAGCTCTCATAGCTAATAGCTGTTGGCAGATCTAAGTTCCCTAAATTTCTCTAATCCTTTAACAAAATGTCATCACAACAAATGAATTAGATTACTACTTTCACCCAACTCATAATTAGGTTATGTGTAGCTTTGCCTTGTGAGGCTCCTTAGATTTATTTTTATCTCTGCAAACGAGACTCAGGGAAGGGAGCAATGCAGAGCAGGGCATTGCTTAATGTTGACTTAAAGGACAGAGGGGGGATAATTGGCCCTGCAGGTGTCAATAAACTACAGCTCGCATCATCACTGACCATTAGCCAAGTTGGTGGGGTTGGTGGACACTGGAGTCTAACCACATCTGGAGGACCACAGGTTCCTCATGTCAGCTTTGAACTAATAGGTTTGGGGGTTCAGATCCCACTTCTGCTCTGTATTCATTTAGTTGCTTTGGGCAATTATGTTTGGTGCTCAGATCCATTTTTTTACCTTCCAAGTTTGTTGCCTTGATCAAGCAGCATGTCTTCATCTAGGCCAACATTTTGTTTCCAGTACAAAAGAGGCCAGCCAAATTTACCTGGCAAGCTTATGAGGTAGGCATGAGGTCACCAACATACCACTGATGCAGTCCTGAGCATCTAGAATTCCGAGACAATGTCTCTGAACATGGAAGTTTAATTTAGATAGCATGACTAACAGGAGAGGCTTCCAGTGACAAGTCTGGGATGGAACAGAGAAGAGGTGGGTGGAGCTGTAAGGGAAGTGTGGTGGGACTGGACAGGATGAACAGGGATTACTGCATCCCCAGTTTTGGGATGAATCACCCAGAACTGCTTTCTACAACAGCAGCTGTGTGACCCAATGCAAGAAGAATGAGGAAAATCAACTTGGGAAGATGGATGATGGCAACAAATTACAAATTAAAGGGAAAATAATAATCAGGCATCCAGCAAAGGGACATTAATTACATTTCAAAAAGCAACATTCATAATTAATTTTCTGATGCCCTTACAAATAGGAACAAGCTGAGACAGTGGTTTCACCATGTTTCTAAATTGCTAAATTAATTAACAGTCAATCATCACAGAGAAGATGAAGGCATCTTTCTTTGACATCATTCAGTAATCTCTAAGGGAATACTTCATTTTCTTCCCTTTTTTAATGAAAAAGGATTACAAGTTTAGGTTTTCCCCCATCTACATATTTAGATCAACTTTCTCCTTCAGAATTTTAGCAAATCATTCCAAAATGAATTCTCCTTCTCAATTAGCATAATTCCTCAGAGATAGGAAATCAACCAACACTGTCAAGTCATAATCAGTTCGAACATGCAAAACGTTTCATTGAGGTCAAAGAACAGCTTCAGCAGTCATAGACCATTCTGTTGCTATTGTTTTGTACTTAAAAGTCACTTGGCTTGAAAGGAGAGGGTGGGTATATAGGTGCTGTGCTGAGGAACAGATACCTGCTTGGAGTCTTACTTATTTTAGTACATTTGCATCTTACCTTTCTTAGATCACAGAGCTCATGGTAGTATACATAGGATTTCCATGCGGTCTCCCATCCAGGTATTGGCCAAGCAAAGACCTGCTTAGCTTCAGCAAGGTAGCTCCAGCATGTGCCCTCAGACCATGCCCCAAAAGTTTGTTTCAGCTTTGAGCAAAGCGCAAGCCAGCACATCTCTGCAGTTAAGTCTAGATTGGATTAAACCAGACAGCTGATATTAGGCTGCCTTGAGAGGGCATACACAATAGAAAGCAGGGTAAAAGCTCTTATATAAAAAGGAATTAATCAATAAATAATACAGTTCTGATAGAAGTTTAACTAACTAAAGATTTAAGTCGTAGCCAGTCTGTGAGAATGACATTTTAAAATTACAAAAACGAAGGACACAACTGCACTGCAGCATACAACTTTACACTCTTAGATAGTTAAGACTGAGTTCAGAGCATGCTCTGGCACTGAAACAGCAATTCCATTTTTACCTGCTAGAATCCCTAGCATTTTTGCTATAGAATTTTTGCTACAGGGCTCTATTTTATCCCCTATGCTATTTAATATCTATATGAAACCGCTGTTTGAGATCATGCAACTTTAGGGAGAAGTGTTATTGATACGTGGATCAAACACAACTCTGTTTCAGTGGCAGTGCTATAATTACTGCTTCATCATGGTTACCAATTGCATGGAGACGAACAAACTGAAACTCAAATCTAGACAAGGCGGAGGTACTGCTGGAAAGTGCTACTTCAACTGCACTAGCTTCCAGTCTGTTTCCACGTCTAATTAAAAAATGCTCATTTTGATTTTTAAAGCCCTTTATAGCTTAAGACTAAGGTAATTGATGAAACATTTGCCTCCTTGGGTAGCTACTAGAGACTATCTTCCATAGAGGGCTTTCTGGGGTATCCCCACTTTCTGATATGAAGGAAGTGTTTCCTAGAAAGAGGTGGTGGCGGCGCTGATGTGTTTCCACAGCTTACAAATAACTTTAAATTTACATTGTTGTTGTTTAGTCATTTAGTCGAGTCTGACTCTTCATGACCCTATGGACCAGAGCACGCCAGGCACTCCTGTCTTCTACTGCCTCCCGCAGCTTGGTCAAACAAAAAATTACATTCATCCTATTGTTTTATCCTTTTTATACTCCTGTGGCTTTTAGGTTTTTATATTTTTGCTTTTACATTTTTTTCTAAACTGTGACGGAAAGATAATTGAAGGGCCAGACAAAAATACAATAAATAAAACTGTAAGAAGCAGCTAGCCCTCCATCACATCTCACCATCTATGCAAAGATCAGACCTACATATGTAAGTAGCCTAAGAGTACATCCTGCTCACTCTAAGTATCATCACACAGCAAATTCCAGCTCCTGGAAATTTGGGTATGTGTAGCAGTATCTATGTGGAATTTCACTGAAGAGTGGAAAGAACTACCACAATTTTGCTGTGACACACTAACCAAAAGGATGCCATAGCAGCAGCCTCTCTGTAGGATTGTGTCCTCTGCAGAGTTAAGCGGAAGTAGAATTTGATCAAGTAGAAGGAAAACTCTCATTCAAAGCAAGCAGCACATCCATTTCTCAAAGGAAAAAAGTCAGTGACCAGCCATGTAAAATTTCTTGTTGAATAATTGTTCCAATTTTAAAATCTAAGTCATTTTTCTTCCTATTAGAAAGCCTGGGGAGAAGAGTCTTTTGAAATATCTGAGATGGTAAAATTTAAAAATTAGCTACTGAGCATGAAGTATGCAATAATTGCTCTTCATAACATTTTTATTGCCTCTACATTCTTTGAATTATTGCTTTAAACTGTGCTGTGCCATTACGATGAAAAAAATGGTATCAATAAAGTATGTGTGATTGATGTTAAGATTTTATCACTTTAAGACTATGAAAATCAGAGGCATGCCAAAGTAAAACCATTTTTCATGACATTTCTTCTTAATTCATAGCAATAATGATACCCACACATTTCATTTACCAGGGTGTTTTGGGCAAGTGGTTATGCCCACATCGAAATCCATACATCCTATGATTTTGTGTGCCATTATATATGCAGTTTGAGTTTTAAGAATTACTTTGCTTCTAAGATGTTGTGCACCGTGTCTTACATTCTTACTGAAAGTAAACACTGAATCTTTGCAAAAAAAACCAAACAGTTAATGAATTCTTAAATACTTATTTAACATATATTAATTATGGGTAAGAAATTCACACAGCTCTCAACATGAGGTCAATTCAGTGGCATGAGAGTAAAGAAATGACTGGGAAGTGGCTCCCACTTTGCTAGAGGAGTGTGTACACACACACACACACACACACACACACACACACACAGGATCCTAATGCCTGCCTACACACATTACTTCCAGGAGTTTTGATTATGGACTTCTCATGGACTACAGTATTAAAAAATATGCAAGCTGACACTCTAAAGAGCAATTGCACTGTACTGAAAGGTGTACCAGGAATCCAATGTGGTCCAGGGGTCATGTGGCTTACCCCTGTATAGAAGCATGAGAAACAACATACTACCACTTACAAATAGGAACCCAGATACAACCCTGAATAGCTCCAATGGCAAAATATATATTAGCATCATTGTTTATGGAAAGACTCATTGTCAGGCTGTATTTCTCTCTAGTTCTTTCACAATTCCTCTTTCTTATAAATGCACACCCAAATGGGAGAAAAACAAAGACACCAAATGGAAATTCAATGTTATAATGATTAATGTCCATGGTGTGAAAGTGAAGATGTCTACCCCCATGCCAGAAATCCACCAACTATACCAGCAACATCATAGTCTAAAGAAGCCCTTTTTGCAATTTCCTATATCACCACCCACCACCAGGAAAAAAACCACGTGTGCCAGAAGTAGTTTATTTTGAATCAGGCCATGGATATTACGAATTATAGCAACAATGTTTAAAATATCAGGCTCAACAACTCTTCTGCAACCATAATGCTCCCCATGTTCATGGGAAATAAAGAGACCCCAATGATATCCAGTATATCTGACATCTAGTACCCCACTGATATCCAGCAATATCTCTTTCCTTACATATTAACAGATCCGGACTTGCATTTTGAAAAATCAACTCAGCACTTGCATAAGCCCATGATTCCCAGCCTAAACAGGACAGGTTATTTGCCACTGGGATGTGGGATTCCACAGGCCCATTCCCTGATTGTAAATCACACATTTGCAGCATTGTAATCCCAAGTTATCTCGGGAAGGTAAGACCCTAAGTGGTGGCATATAAATCTTTAAAGTAAATATATGAAATTGAGCCGGAACTAGTCAAGCTTTTGAAGAACGGGTGTTGTCTAATATTTGGAACATGAGAAGCCCACATTCAATGTTCCTGCTCTGCTAAAAATCACTTCGTGCCACCACCAATCTAAGCATTATTTTCCCATTGAACTTAAAGAAATGTGGCAAAGATGATTAAGGTAATTCTATGCATTCAGAAAGCTTGGTTAAAACATTTGCTTTCCTTTTAAAGAGATAAGATGTAGGTGACTAAGCAAGACACAACTGTACTTTTATTACAAGTGCTGAAGCAAAATACAGCACAGCAATTTTAATAGGCTTATATAAACTTCAGAAAAGCTTGAACATTTTGCAGAAATCCAGTCAACCCAGACCAGTCTTCCAGCAAGGAACTTCCAACATATAGCAACTTTTAGAAAATCAGTATCAAAATAAATTAACATGATCCTAACTTCCCTACATTCAACTAAAACATTTGCCTGTAATAACTGAGAAAGATGGAATCCTGACCAAACCTATTAAGAAAAGCTTCTTTGTATATTTCACCATCCACGCACAGGTGCTATATGCGACAGTTTTAATGCACATGAGGCATATAGTAGGGACAACTAGGTCCAGAAAGTAAATACAATATGGAAAATTTATCGTAATAGAAGGTGGCCAACCTTGAAGATGGCCCAACTTCAATCTGGACAAAACTTCACAGGGTTTTTATTTCATAGTAAATGCCAGCTGCAAAGTCAAGCACCCAGACCATCAGCTACCAGTTGCGCAAATAGGCAATGTTTTTTTTAAAAAAAGAACCTGATTGCGCCATCTAGTTGTCAGAAAGCATTCTCCAGTGGGTATGCTGCCTGTTGGAGCCGGAATGGCAGCAACTATGGACAAAGACATATCAGAAATTCTATTTCATTGCATACTTTCTATTCTTCCGCATGCTCTGATCATCTAGAAATAAGGATGTAGGGGTGGGGAGTGGGGACAGGAAGAGCAGGAATGTGTATCTCAACATGTCTAAACTTTTACACATTAATCTAAAATACATTTCTAAATGTCTTTCACAAAAATGACTTGTTTTACTTATTTAATAAGATTTATATACTGCTTAATCATTCATAAGCTCTAAGCTGCTTACATAGAATATAAAAAGATTCATTCATTGTATCAAAAATGTTGATGAACTGAACATCAAAACCAAGTTAACTGAAAAATCTATCAAAATATAAAACCGGCAGTTGTTAGAAATTATATGTAAACATTACTTGTTTGGGTTGCCTCACATGAATCTGTAGCAGGTGCCCAATCCAATCTAGTGACCAGTTCCTAGACCACTGTGACCAAGCTATTCTAGTCCAGAAGTGGCTGCACCTGTCGTACAAACCAAAGCTGAAAAAAGGTGCTCCTAACTATCGAGGCTACTGGGGCCTCTAATTATGGCACTAGATCCAGAGCACCCCCAAACTGTGCACCTGCTCCTTCGGGGAAGTGCAACCCTGTCCAGGGCAGGCCATTTCTCAGAATTTTAAGGTGCTCAACCCTGCAAACAATTTCCTGGAAGTAGACAAACTTGCATAGTGCTGCAGTGTTGATACCTCAAAACCACTCTTTGTATTGTTTGTACTGTTGCAGGCGGCAGAAATCAAGAAGGTAAATACATTCACAGACAACAACACACAAGTTAAAACAAGAATTATGAGTGGTGTATTAAGCCACAAATTAGTGTGGGGCCTGCGCGCTCCAGTTGCATGGACTTCAGCAGTTCTACTGTGGTTTTCTGTTCTAGTCATTCCAGGAAACTGTGGTTTAATTTCCTGACCCACAAATTTTCAGTCCCTAGTATATAGAAAAAGTATATACAATCCTATGGAAGGTTATTCACAAGAAGCTCCACTTACAGGGCTTACTCTATAGTAAGTGTACTTAAGATAGCTGCCATAGACTATTAATGTAACCCAATGGGTTAAGTCCAGTTGTGGATTTATTTGCTTCAGATTACGCCTTTGCTAACAGAAAGGGAAGGCAAAGCAACTCACTCATTCTCCTTGCAATAGATTCAACTTGTATTTTCAACACATTTTTTTAATTAAAAAAAATTATCAGAGTTTGGATTGTTTTTCAAATAGATTAAATGCAGATTATATACGAGTATAGTCCAGTGCCCTCATTAAAGGGATTTGTTTGCTTCTCTCTCTGCCCATCAAATTATCCCATCCCAATCATGTAGTTTTGTTTACACTATTATGAAAATGCACACCTTCCCCAAAGATAATCTTAAAAAATGCAGAGCGCACACAACTTGGAAGTACAATAGATGAGAAAAGAAAGATGCTTACTCAAACCTTCTTTGTAAAATATACACAATAAAGAAAAGTGATCTATATGTTAGTTATCAAATAATTTGAATTGCCTAGTTTTACAAATTTAGAATGAGTATGTCCTCCTGTGGAAATCCTGTTCTTATGCACACTTAACTATGACTGTCTTACCAAAGTTGACAGGATTCACTTTTCAGTCGATATGCCTAGGGTTGTATTGTTAATAGTTGCTTTATAAAATAAGACACAGAAGTTTAAAAAAAAGATGCTTTCATCAATGACAAATAGGACGAACACACAATCCTTCACTTTTCTAAAGCTCTAATGAGAAAGCCAGTGTTTCCATTGCTTAGAGCAGTGTTTCCCAACCTTGGGCCTCCAGCTGTTTTTGAACTACAATTCCCATCATCCCTGACCACTGTTCTTGCTAGCTAGGGATGATGGGAGTTGTAGTCCAAAAACAGCTGGAGGCCCAAGGTTGGGAAACACTGGCTTAGAGTTCCATAGTTGATTTATAGAGACTAATAGTACCACATCTTAGCTTTTTCTATTACACTACATTAGAATCAGAATCAGAATAATATTTATTTGCATCAGCCACTAGCCATAGCAATAAAATAAAATAAAATGTACTGAAGATAGAGGTAAAAACTTATACAAAATACATTTTGGAGGTTTACATCAATAATAAAATAATAGATCTTATTGTAATTGCCTCCACTAAAAACCTTGCAGTTTTTGCTGTCACCTGATCATCTTGATCTGCTAAAAGAAAGAACACAGTAGCAATGGTTGAGTGACCCAGCATGGACAATAATACAGGGGTAGTAACCTCACTCCTCAAATCTTTATAAAGAGTGGAAGCCAGAAGACATGAGCCACTGATTCAATACTGCCATCTCTACATGGACAGAACCATTTTTCCAGTGGAATTTTTTGAAACAGACGCTCAAGTACAGCTGAAGGCAGTATATTCAATCTTGCGAAAGTGAAAGCGTAAATGTAACAATTGTTACATTTTGCAAATAGGGTGCCAAAGTGTCAAAATGACTAAGTGGAAAATAATCATACTATGGACAAAATGTCCTTATTGTGGCCAAATTATTCTGTCATTCAATATCATATAGGCACTGTCTAATTAAATTATTTGCTTTACTGAAGCCCAGTGTTAATAACTGTTGTGATAAACCAGAAAAGTAAAGCTTTTGGTTGACAATTTTAGTCCAAGTGCTCTCATGACAATCTTGCAATACTAAGGATAGTATACCAGTGGGGTTTAAATTTAGGTGAAGCCAATAAATAAACGTCCTACACAAAATCTGTAATTCAACAGAGGGGAGATTAGCCTCTAAGCACAATGAAGCATTTGGAACATAGGATGTAAGAGGGGGAAATTGCCTTAGGAACTTAGATTGAACAGCTTCTGTAGATACAAGGCAAGTGCCTGTCCAAATCTGAGCCCCATATAATAACTGTGCTAGGGGTTTACTTTTAAACTAAATTATAATAACTGCGCTAGGGGTTTAGTTTTAAACACAAGTGCTGACAGTATGTGATTGCCACTTTTTGTATGGAAAAAGCGTGTCAGAATGTTGGCACTTTGAGATGGTTTTTCCTTGGCATAATTCTGATGTGCTTCCCATGACCCTGCTGACTGGAAAATAAGGACGAGGTATTTAAAGACTTAGGGACACGGGTGGGGCTGTGGTCTAAACCACAGAGCCTAGGGCTTGCCGATCAGAAGGTTGGTGGTTCAAATCCCCGCAACGGGGTAACCTCCCGTTGCTTGGTCCCTGTTCCTGCCAACCTAGCAGTTCGAAAACACGTCAAAGTGCAAGTAGATTAATAGGTACCGCTCTGGCGGGAAGGTAAACGGCGTTTCCGTGCGCTGCTCTGGTTCACCAGAAGTGGCTTAGTCATGCTGGCCACATGACCCGGAAGCTGTACGCCGGCTCCCTCGGCCAGTAAAGCGAGATGAGCACCGCAACTCCAGAGTTGTCCACGTCTGGACCTAATGGTCATGGGTCCCTTTAAATAAAGACTTTAACTTTTTTGATCAACTAATAATCCATATACCATCTATGGGCCCTATAGTTTATTGAAAACACCATTACTTTAGTTTTCTTGTAATTCAGCCAGCTGTTCTCTGAAGAAACACAAAGCCATTAGACTACATGGCCTCCAGGAATAACTGCAACATATGTACTAAACAGGAACCACAGCTCAAATACAACATTTTGCAGATAAAATATAGTTTTTCACTCTTTAAAACTGAACAAATCAATTTTGGGCACAATCTAGATCATACGTGCTCTGGAACAATCATACTGACTTTAATAGTATCTACTCTAAAAAGCTTGCATTCCAATAAAACATTATGAAAAAGCATGAAGATGTTTAGTTCATTAAAGGAAACAAGTCAACTAAAAAGAAAGCTGTTTGAAAAGCACTTTGTGGGTGAAGTATCTTTATTCCATGGAGCAATAGAATGACAATGTAGGTCTGGAACTTGCAAAATGATCTGCCACAGGCTGAACCACAGTCAGCATGTCACTTTCCTTGAAAAACTAGGGAAATTGATTCTATTTTGCTGTAGTACTTAGATGAGTAGTTTCTCAAAACTGTTTAAATATAAGCCAGTATTTCATAATACAATCCACACCCAACACCATGAAATCAAGACCACCACCAGAGTAAAACACTAATACTTTATTAAAAATTCAAAATTTATTGCAAATTATATTTTGCTTCTCTCCTTTCTTCATTTTTACATGATTTATTGATATCCATGATTTTTTCACAAATGTACTTGTTGACTTTGGAGAGTCTCTGTGCAATTTCAGTTTCGTCCACAGTTTCTTGTGCTATCCTGTCATACAAACATTCTGAAATGAAAAAAAAAATGGCATTAAGAATGACACCTCAACAAATGTAAAACACAGCCGATGTGATTGAGCAAGGTAACAGGCATATGCAAGAGATAGCAAGAGGGCAGCAGTTTGTTGACAGACTTCAAAAAAATTGGCTTATGCACATGGTTTTGTGCATGCAGATCTCTGGATCATGAACAAAATAATGTACAATAATACTTTCAGCTACATTTTAATACTGCAGAGTGAAATGTTTCTGGTTGATTTGTAGTTTGGATCATAGGCTACTAATCACAACCCAACATTTAACTCCATTAAAATTAAAGGCTATAATCATATGCACACTTCTCCATAGAACACTTTTGAGTAAACAGGTTTAGGATTACACCAAAAAGGAATGCATATAGCATTATTTGACAATTATCTAGCACATATTTACACTTTCTAGCTCTGAAGTCTTGTTTTCTAGGCTAAACATTTCAACCATGGTCACAAACTCCAGAGAAAAGTCTATGTTTCTCAATGCTCCCTTTGCTGCTGCAGATAGCAGGTTCCCTAGTCATTTCCAACAAACGTTCCCACTTTTTCAAATTTTGTTTTCCTGAATCACACTAACACTGGTAGCCGAAGAAGTGGAAGCTGACCTATGCTGAACATATAAGTGATGCATTATTCCAGCGGCAGCACACTTCTGTGACAGAAAAAGAACCATGAAGCCTCCTCTGGTGGACTTTTAAGGTGCTCTAAAAGCATTAATTGAAGTAGGGTTACATTGGCCAACATATTCTATTGGAAAAAGAGCACACAAGAAAGGTGTAGTCAAGAGATACTTCCAAGCAACTTTAATGCCCAAGGATAGTTGAAGGCAGCAGACAGAAAGAGATGAGGATATAATCCAGAAACTATAAAGTCATTGTAATCTTTGTTCCAGATTTTGGAAGGAATAAATGGGCTGTGAATAGCCTGGTTACAAAGGCACAACTTTAAGAGGGCGAGCCCTGCTACTCTTAGAACTCCATATACTCTCTCTCTCTCTAAACACACACACACACACACACACACACACACACACACCATGGTGGTAAAGTGGCAAAAAAATATAGCCACTGTGCCTGCTGGTCCTTACTATTGCTTTAATGGCTTCCAAACTGATTAAACAACTTCTGCTTTGCCTAGTATTTTCCCCACCAGCAATTTATTGCTTCATATGGTAGAAAACCACGGAGATTCACTTAATTAACAAGTTTTATAGCATTGTTAATGTACCATATTAAAGTTATGACAATTAAGTATTCTATACCCTTTTCAGTTTCCTCTGACACCTTTCAGAAGTTTTAGAAAAGGTTATTTTTCAGTGACAGGGTTTACAATGTTTGCATACCATACTTTTTAATAACTTCCTTAAAATAAACTACACAACAGGGACTACTAAAGAGCAAGACATATTAGCCCCATTAAGGCTTTACTCCATTTTTAAAAAAGATGTATTTTAAGGAAGCTATTCTAGGACCAGAGAATAAAAGTAAAAACCACATCAAACATGGATTTTATGAGCTCTCATCTTGAAATGCAAAAATTATTGGACAATGAAAAATATATTTAAAATCCTAGTTATAATCTAAGCTGAAAAGGGTAGCTGCCAATATGCATTAAAATGAGGTCTGAAAGAGCTGGGGGAAGAACCGTGGCTAAAAATGGTGTTCTAATTTAAACACTGATGGATGAACTGTGATCAAGGAAAACTACCTCCCACCCCTTCTTCAGTACCAGAACACTGAATATTTGAACTGAAAAACAAGGCACAAACACAGAGAGAGGGAAATTCAAGTTATTACTGTGCATTATTGAAATCTACCCATGCTGGCTGTTGCTGTTTTATTTCCAGCATGATTCCCAGATGAACCATCATCCCAATGTTAAATTCCATCTCTCAGTCTTGCCAGTGAGGGGGAAAAACCAGTACAATAAACCTTGATGTGCACACAGATCTGGTCTAAGTGCATTGTTGCATCACTGCCTGCAAACATAACCCTGATGATTAGCAATGAGTGTGAAATTTCCACTGATTTCACTAAAATTTCCTAGACACAAAATAGCCTGTGCAGGATCATAAGTTTAGAATGGAGTTGTTAAGCTGTTGCAGAATGTTGAGCTTACTCTGCAGACTTCAGCTGTTACTAGGGTTTAAGGAGCCACAAAGTCAGCTTCCCTGAACACTACTAATTTTACTCATTCCCAGAACATTGGCTCGAGAGTCCAGAAACACAAGACAGCTGATTAACTAAGCCTGATGCCGCCCCATAACTAAAAATATTTTGGGAGAAAGGAAAGAGCTCCTAGATATTGGGCACAACAGGATTATCTCTAGCAGCACAGGAAGATGTCTTATAGTTTACCGACTGAGATAGTGAGTTCATATAGCTCAGTACTCTTCACAGTGAACACTGCTGAGCTGCTGCCAGTCAGACTGGTGTCTTTTCCAGCCCTACCCCGAGACAGCAGAGAGTCAACCTGGGCTCTTCAACCTGCGTTCAAAGCATTTGCTATGCCACTGAGCTACAGCCCTTCTCCCTGCTCATTTCTGCTCCTTCTCAGTAGCACTTGGAGCATCTCAATTTTCTTTCCTTGATTGAAAGCAGTTTTTGCACCACTCCAAGTTAACTTCCTATTCATAAGAGCTGCTCCAGTAGCATCACTGGTTTCCATGCCAATGATAACCTGGCTTACCGTCTTGCAGTGCTGGTGTGAGGACCAGCCTTGTCCACGTGGTTTCTTCAAGTGCTACGAGGAGTTGCCATGCACATATATCTGTGTCCCTGGTTAACAGATGAAGTGGGGCTTACCCTCTCTTGTACTATGCATTGAATTGGATGTGCATAATACTTAGTGAATCCACTTGTTTTCTTAAGCTACGGAGAACTGATATTTATATCCTTATGCATCATTTAGATAGTACCAGACTTAGATGATGTGAAAAGACTGTTTGAGGGTTGCTTGTGATTATGTATTCTCTTTCAGTGATATAAAGAAGTGATCGTGCTATACATGGATACACATCAAGACATGGTACGTGGGAACAAGGCTGACATAAAAAGTCAATTTGGCACGGCCAAGGAGAAATCTGAATACATTTAGTAGAGATGCCCTCCAAATGTTGCCAGACTATGAGTTCCATGATAGGCAGTGTGATCAATGGTCAGAGATGATGGGAGCTGAAGTCCAGCAACATCTGGAGGGTCACAGGTTTCCTATCCCTAATATAAAGTATGCAGGTCAGAATATATAAGGTACACCTAAATCCCATTGAAATTAGAGCCTACATATTCAATCCTAGGCATGCGTTTTAAGGAGTAAACTTCATTGAATACAATAGGATTTGCTTCTCAGTAAGCATACATAGGATTGTACAATTAAGCACATTAATCATACAATTAAGAACATTAATTAAGTACTTAAATTGCATCTATTTCAATGCATTTTTAACTGGGTTTATTTTTTCTGGATTGCAACCAAATTTGAAGAAGCTTTGAAACATAGTTCCTTGACTGAAAAAGATAGTCAGACATGCATACTCTTTTACCATTTCTAAAGGTGCTGTCAAACAAAATTTCATATTAGTTTTATTTTCAGAAGCAGGGATTTTCATTCAAATGCCAGATTAAGTATGGCAATGCCTTTCTACTTATCAAACTGCCTTAAGGTGTCTATTTTCCTCTTTAAAATGGATTGTAGATTCTCTGCCTGCATTTTGAATGAAAATTTGGAGATTAGAGAAGTGGAAGGCTTTATATCGACATATATTTTTGTATGTATGTAGCTATACTCTTTTTTGTGTGTGAGAGAATATCTTAACAAAGTCTCAATGCAATGATTGATTAAAGGTGTCCTCATATGCTCAAGATCCACTGGTTGAGGGCCAGAGAAGATGGTACAAGTGCTAGTAGAACACATCACTGCCATGACAGACACCCTAGTGAAAATATCAAATACATCAACAGAATGGCTAAAACACGGCAGAGCTATGGGCAGGAGACACTACGACCTACAATTCTCCAGACTACAGACATGGCCCCATCAACAGCTGAACATTACCAGCCATGATGCAATTTTCCTCCCACTGACTTAGATGGGAAGGGGTGGGAAACGAAAAATAGTCCATGAAGGTAAAGGTAAGGTAAAGGACCCTGCACGGTTAAGTCCAGTCAAAGGCAACTATGGGGTTGTGGCGCTCATCTCACTTTCAGGCCGAGGGAGGCAGCGTTTGTCCACAGACAGCATAACTAAACAGCTACTGGCGCACGGAGGACCGTGACGAGTGCCAGAGCGCATGGAAACGCCGTTTTCCTTCCCGCCACAGTGGTACCTATTTATCTACTTGCACTGGCGTCCTTTCGAACTGCTAGGTTAACAGGAGCTGGGACAGAGCAACAGGAACTCACCCCGTTACAGGGATTCAAACTGCCAACCTTCCGATCGGCAAGCCCAAGAGGCTCAGTGGTTTAGACCACAGTGCCACCCGCATCCCTTTTGTCGTCAAATGACAGGCCATATGACACAGTGTAACTCAGCACCCAATCACAGCACACTACCACTAGCATATAAACCCAACACAGGGGGAGCACAACTTGGTCTGGAAACCAAGCCTTAGGAGGAATGGTTGGGGGAATTGGGTATGTTTAGCCTGCTAAAGAGGAGACATGATAGCCATCTTCAAATATCTGAACAGATGTCACATGGCAGATGGAGCAAGCTTCTTTTCTCCTGCTCCAGAGGACTCAAACCAATAACTTCCAAGTTACAAGAAAGGAGTTTCCGACTAAACATCAGGAAGAATTTTCTGACAGTAAGAGCTGTTCCACAGTGGAACAGACTCCAATGAAAAGTGATGGACTTTCCGTCCTTGAAGGTTTTTAAGCAGAGGTTGAATAGCCATCTGTCATGTATGATTTAGATGAGATTCCTGCATCACAGGGGGTTTGACTAGATAACCCTCAGGGTCCCTTCCAACTCTACAATTCAAGTGTTCTATGACTGGGCATGTAGGACATCATACAGACGTCATGAGACCCTGTCTTCTCACTCTCCCCAAAACACCTGCTCCAGCTTCAGCGGCCATGGGCTGCTGACTATTGCTCATTCTTCCCTGTCAGTGACTCCCTTCTCTTAAAAGATACAGGATCCACTTGAAACCTCATTCTGCACAGACCATGAGAAAGGTCCAACACATGACAAGCAGTAGAGACTAGGACATTTCCAGCTTTTGCTTATAGCATCCTACTTGTTCCAAGCATGTGCATACATTCTTGGAAGATTCATCACAGACACAAAACAGATGAAGGTGTCCCTAGGATGCAGCTGGTGCCACAAGGAGAACCTGTTCTTCTGTCTATTGAGCAACTGTCATAAAGAACCTGCTAGGGTGAATGATTGGCCATCCCAGGAAAGTGTTTTTCTCTTTCAGGGTCCACTCTATCCCAGATGCACTGAGCTGAATAAAGGCAATTATTCTGCAACATAGGGACGCGGGTGGCGCTGTGGATAAAACCTCAGCGCCTAGGGCTTGCCGATTGCATGGTCGGTGGTTTGAATCCCCGCGACGGGGTGAGCTCCCGTCTTTCGGTCCCAGCTCCTGCCCACCTAGCAGTTCAAAAGCACCCCTAAGTGCAAGTAGATAAATAGGTACCGCTTTATAGCGGGAAGGTAAACGGCGTTTCCGTGTGCTGTGCTGGTGCCGGCTCGCCAGAGCAGCTTCGTCACGCTGGCCACGTGACCCGGAAGTGTCTCCGGACAGCGCTGGTCCCCAGTCTCTTAAGTGAGATGGGCGCACAACCCTAGAGTCGGACATGACTGGCCCGAAAACGGGCAGGGGTACCTTTACCTCTTTACCTTTACCTATTCTGCAACACGTTTTTGTTGTTGTTGCTGTTGGTAGGGTCATACTCAAGTAGGATCTGGCCTCAGGATGGGACTCTGAGAAGGGAAGGAAGGAAGCCTGACGTGGTGCTTTCAATGGTTGTTCACTCATGAGTGGGCAGGCCTATCAGGTTGCACAAGTTCGATGGTGACAGCGTGCAGTAGGCAGTCATTTGGCAAGGAAGAAGGAAAAGAGAGAGGCAGAGGCCTACTGAGATTCTACACAGTAGCACTGGACTATCAGGCAAGATAGCAAGGAAGGTGACTGGTCACATGGGGTGCTAGGGGAAAGGGTGGGCCAAATGGTCTGGTTGGCCCACGCAGCAGCCAGGCTATTGCTTCATGCAGTGCTCCTCCTGATTTGCTAAGGTGTGTCAAGTGGGAGGAGGGGGGCTTCCCATTTTTCCTAGTTGTACCCTGAATTTTAAATTGGCACTCCTGCCATGTAAAATGTGAGCTGTTTCACCCAGCTATGGCTCCTCCTCCATTCATTATGCTCCTGGTATCTATGGCTGCGTATGGTGGATGGGGGCAGCATTATCTGGGCTCTCCTTTTCTTCTGTGTGTGGTGCTCCAAATGGTGGTTGTGAAGACAGTAACTCAAGTCAAACCCCTGCCAGGAGATACCTGGGGACTTGCAGTATTGTGGTCATTGATGGCTATGCCAATGGGGCTGGTGGAGTGAGGTGCTCTAACGTTGTGTGTTGCGGTACAACCCTGGCATTGTGAGTTCACTGACTCTCTCCATTTGTGAGTAGGGATAGCAATGGTCAGTTTTCAATGTATGCTAGGGGCATGTCTGTTGCTTTCCCACCATTTAAGAAAAAACTGGTTATGCGTTTCCCGCCTCTTCTCCTGGGTTGAGCATGCATAGGATATATGGGCTTTTCTGTTGGTGTAGCAATAGCATATCTCTCCTGCCCACAACAGTGTAACTGGAATGTGGAATTGTGGTGCATATTTGAGTAATTAAAAAAAAGGGAGAGAGAAAGAAAGATTCTCCCATTTCATCACAGCAGTATTGCATGCTCCAAGTCACGTACCTCTGACAATGCTTAATTTGTGAGGGGACAGAGGAGGTTTGGGAACGGCGTCTTTCTTTTTTTTGGTGGCGACTCCTGTGACACTTCTGTTCTTAAGAACATCTGTTCCCCAGATCATAACCGCTAAGTTTTTTGTATACTTTGAATCCCCTTGCGTTACTTGTAGTTGGTGCCATTTCTCCTCATCTACCCAGATGCCGCTGCCAAGATGGACCTGAAGTGTAAAGGGAGGGAAATGCAGTCAGTTTTCAAAAAAGCAAAGAGCATCCACATTAGTGGTGATTTGTTTAATAAGAACCAGCCACTGATCTTAAAAAATACTCCTGCAATATCTCAAGGTATGAAATGTTAGAATTAACTTGAAACTGAGTTCTGTGTACATTCATGTAAACTAAAAGCAAGTTATATCAGAAAGTGAATTCATACAACCATATAGGCTCAACGATGATTGAAACGATGATGTCTCCCAAAGACATATACAGTGGTGCCTCGCAAGACGAAATTAATTCGTTCCACGAGTTGTGTTGTCTTATGATTTTTTCGTTTTGCGGAACGCGGATTCGCTGGGTATTAACGGCTTTAAGAAAAAGGAAGCAAACTCGCAAGACATTTTCGTCTTGCGAAGCAAGCCCATAGGGAAAATCGTGTTGCGAAGCAACGCGAAAAACGAAAAACCCTTTCGTCTGGCGCTTTTTTCGTCTTGCGAGGCATTCATCTTGCAAGGTACCACTGTACACACAGAGATATCTATGAATCAGATCTAGGAGTTCCGAGTTACTTTCAAAATCTCTCACATAACTGTATCTAACACATGGGAAGACATACTAGCTCTTCTAAAGCTATGATTTTCATCAGGTGTGTGGTCTGTGAGTACATTTTGCTGAACAAATGCAAAAACCACCAGGAAAGGAAACCACAACTCAAGAAAAGGGCTTCTAGATTTCTCTTGGCCTGATATGAGTGACATGAAATCCATCTAAATTTCACATGACAAATATTTATGAAGTAGCCTCCTAAATTACCTTTCCATTCTCAAGAATATATTTGTCCATTACTGGAACAGCAGCAGGATAGTATGTTGATGTATTTGCTTCCTCACTGAAAGCATTCTGTACTTCAGGCTCAGGCTCAATGGATTCTGGCTGAACTTTTTCAAGGTCTAGCGCAGGACCTACACAATCCAGAAAACAGCATTTGAGTATATCAGGCAGCATTAATTCAAACAGATTACACTGATTCTATAAAAAACTGGATCTAACTCAAAATCCCAGGGCTCAAAACATGTAATCCACATTCAGTACAAGGAAAGCACAACTCTATCCCAGATTAATCCAGATATGGGCAACATCCAATTGTTGTTGGCATCGGTCTGTCTTGAGAGACAATGGAGGGTAAAGTCAACATATGGTCAGGAGCATGGGTAGGCAAACTAAGGCCCGGGGGCCGGGTGCAGCCCAATCGCCTTCTCAATCCGGCCCGCGGACGGTCCTGGAATCAGCATGTTTTTACATGAGTAGAATGTGTGCTTTTATTTAAAATGCATCTCTGGGTTATTTGTGGGGCATAGGAATTCGTGAGAGAGAGAGAGAGAGAGAGAGAGAGAGAGAGAGAGAGAGAGAGAGAGAGTGTCTCTCCCCCATAAGGTCTGAGGGACGGTGGACCGGCCCACGGCTAAAAAAGGTCTGCTGACCCCTGGTCAGGAGTGAGGATGAGGAAAGGAGGAGACACTGTGCCTCCTTCCACTGCCCCTCATCAGCGATTTGCCCTGTACCCGGCAGGCTTAAACAACCAGAGTGCGCAATCTTGCTGGGTGCTGCTTTGCAAGTGCCTTCCCTGTGGGGAACATGCTTGCAAAGCAGCACCTTGCAGCTAGCAGGATAGAACCTAGCTTGCAATCCTGCTGGGTGCTGCTTCATAAGCATATTCCCCAAAGGGGTGGTAGCAAGTGGAGGGTTCAATACTGCTGACTGCAAGGGGTCCGCTTCACTGGTGTGTTCCCTACATGGAATGTGCTGGTGAAGCAGCATGCAGCAGGATTGAACCTTCCTGCTCTCTGCAGTGCAGACAGAGGGAAGGAAGGGAAACACAATGTATCTCCAAAGCCATGTATGGTGGGGAGGGTAGAAAATGGGCCCAGAGGCAACATGTCAAAAGGTATGTGCTATCTCCAGGCCCAATTCCCCTTCACTTATCCTGGTTGCTTCAAAAGCAGAGGGCAAGAATGAGTCTCCCTTTGCCCCCCAAAGAGCAAGTGGTTTTAGGGCAGGAGACTGGGTGCACAGGAGAACCTTGAGAAAGTCTGCACTGCAGCCAAGAGCTCTTGGACACAGCAGCAGCTTCTGCAGAGTTGTCCTGCCTATCCCGTTCTGTAAGCTGAGCAGGAAGTGCTTGCTTCCAACTCAGCTACCGTAATGATGCTAAGCCAGGGCTTTCTCTTCAATCCTTCCCTGGCTGAATGTAGAAATTCCGTAACTGGAGAACCTGAGAAGAGAATAGCTCACTCCTGTATCAACAATTCAAGGGACGGGCAAGACCTATTTCTATCTCGTAACAGGAGTGTGAACAGTATTCCCCTTAGCTGCATACAATTCTTGCAGCATGGAGAAATAATACAGAGAACAACCAAAAAATGCGGACACTAAATATTTATTTGTAAAAAGAAAAGGTTACCTCACCAGAAACCATTATGCTATTTCTATTTGGTGGCCTTCTGCTGTTTGCTGATAATCTATATATTTGTACGTATGAAATTAAACTCTTCCTAACATAGCATGACTAGTAACCTCTACCAAAACAGCAGTCCACAGTACCACTAGAAAATAAATATATAAATGAGGTTCTATTACTTAGGAGCCACTGACAGAAAGCAGTAAAATTAAGAGTCTATATCTATGGATAGTTTTATTTCCAAAATCAAAGCCTCTTCTAACTAGATAAACTTCACAGTGATTTCACAAACTACTAAGAGTTGCATTTACAGCACAGCGTGTTGTGAATTAGACATGCAATTCCTTTTACTGTGTTTTTGCTAATTGGTGTTGCGTGCCTAATTTGCCATGTACCATGCCTACTTTTAAAGTTTCTCTCTCTTTGTGGCTTTTCTGCTTCGGTAAGCAAGAAAGAAATTGTGCAGTAATGGGAGGTTTCTGAAAGTCAACAAAATTATCTTAACCTAGCAAACACAAGTGTGGAGTAAGGAAAATCTCTGTATCAGTGAAAAAATATTTTCATTTGTGAGGTGTAGAACATCCAGAACTAGAATTAGAAAATAAATACAACAGTGTTAGATATTTTTTTCATAGTTTTGCTTCCTAATTTTCTTGTGCAACATTTTTGTTATTTCAAAGTCCCCAAGGGTAGCATTCTGGGATAAAATATTACCAGGTTATACAGTAAGATAACTTTCAGATGATACATTTAACTCATGGCAAAGACCGTGTCTAGCATTGGCCCTGTGGGACACTGCAAACTGATATTCTTGGCTACCATCACCAACAGACAGCCAAGGCAGATATATAAATCTATTGGCTAAAGGGAGGGGACTAGTAGCAGACTGTTTTTCACAATGCGGCCACATTTCTGCCCAGAGGCACCTAAAAGCTGGTGCCTGCATATGAGGCCACTAAAAGCTTGTGGCTGTACCTCACACAAGGGCTGGACAATGTTGGGTTTTCAACATCATGGTGTATCGGCACCCAAACATCGCGGTTTGATGATATACAGCAATGTTGAAAAGAGCTGCATTGGCCCCAGCTGACAATATACTGGGTGAAACTCCTGCAGCTCTCATCGTGGGAGCTCAGGTGCTTTCACCCCAGCGCCTCATGGGCTGTGGCCAATACAACTGGCCCAAGCCTGCTGCTCAGCTGGGGGGCGGGAAGGCTCCTGTGCCCTGCTAAGCAAGCCCCAAGATCCCTTGGCCAGGCTCCGCTGGCGGCAGGAGAGCTCCTGCTCCCAGCAGAGCCAGCCCCAAGTCCCCTGCCGCTCACACTGGAGCAGCAAGGACCTTGGGGCTCCTTGGCCAAGCTCCCTATGACTTCGCTGGCACGGGGGGGGGGCAGCTACCTTGCCAGCTTGCCCCCCACTCCCCGAAGTCTGACCAAGCGGCAGTAGCCAAGCGCACGGAACCTGTCAGGCTCCATGTGTTTGACTGCTTTTACCTGTGCGGGTGTGCTGTCTCTCTCCTCTGGTGTGGGGTCATTCACCCCAGGAGGAATGATGCAGCCCACACTCCTCAACAAAGTCTGCAAGGCACGGGGTGCAAAGCTACTGTATCCATGCCTTGTGGGGAAGGGCTGCTGGAAGCTGCTGGTGAGCACTGGGCCCGCCAGCAGCATCCAAGAGCCCCTACACTGCCTGGTCTGCCTTCCATCTTTCTGGGAGGAAAGGTGCAACACACCCTCCCAGAGAAGGCAGCCAAGCACGGTTGGGGCTCTCTCAGTTGGGAAGGGCGGGCTACAGGCTTCTCAGCTGAGCAGCCCCAATGCCACTCCTACTTGGGTGCAAACAGCAGCAGGGTCGGGGATCTCTCAGCTGGGAAGAAGAGACTTTGGGCTCCCCAGCTGAGCAGCCTTGATCCGGCTCCTACTCATGTGCAAGCAGGAGTTGGGGCGGGGCTCTCTCAGCTGGGGAGGGGGAGCACTTTAATGGAGCTCCCATTCTGCCGGTGGTGGGTCAGGGGTTCCTTAAGGGAAGGGCAGCAGCTCACTCCTCAGCCAAGCAGTTTAAAGAAGCGTAGGAAGGAAAGAGCGGTATCAGCCCCTTGCCGATTCAGCTCGATTCTCCCTCTGGCGGGGGAGAGTGCGATGGCAGTTTCACCAGCGGTTGAAAACAGCATCATCAAAGTCTGGGCCAGGCCTTTAATTAGACTTACAGCTCCCATGGTAGGCCCTGAGCTGCAGCACAGCCAGATGGTGGGTGAGCCAGACTACAATCCAGCTGCTGCCAATGCCTTGCTCTTCTGCTGCCTTCCCAGGCAGCAGGCACAACTGGGACTTCTGCGTGGACAGGGACCCACTGATTTGCTGCTTTAATTCCAGTACACACTACAACATAACAGCACAGCCTAAGTTTTCTTTCAAAAAGATACGGGGAAAGCCTTGAATGTAGATTCTCACTTTCTGAGATGTATTTGAAGTGGTAAGAGTCCAACATACAATATTTAAGAGATCAAAAGAGCACAGGCTTGGGATTTTAGAGTGTGAGCAAAAAATATGAACTGGGCTTCTCAGCTCTTAGAATGTTTCTCTATCAAAAGGAAACAAAATGAAATATGCAGAAATTAATCCTTTCTGCTTCCCTGCTTCACCTGTGCCTGCTTATGCCTTCTAAAAATTTATAGAAACTAGTTTTTATCTCCTGACACACTTGACATTAGATCACTTAGGGAAAGAGTACTACCTATGCACTCACATAAGGAAGTATGTTTGCTTCTCAACGCTTTGATTCTGAAAGGTATTTGTAGTAAAAATAGAAAAGTACCTTCTCACCAGTCCTTTTCCTAAATCAGACCTGTATTTAGCCGAATAGCCATAGGTGACCATGAAGGTCAGTAAACTGGCAGAGAATGGACAGGTATCTCCGTCCCTCTTCCGCCTGCCCATTCAGTTTGCAGGCTAGCTGTGGAGGAAGGGAAACTCATCCCTCAGCTCTGCCCCTCCTGTGCCAGCCTATCTGGTAGGGCAGTTTTTACCAGCCTGCTAACAAACTGCATTTCAATGGCCACTAGCCTCTTAGTGGGATAGTAAAAATAAAATAAAATGCATGGTGGTATTTAGAAGGGAAGTGCAAACATTTTGAGAGTTCAGCTTACTTTGAGTGCATGAAAACCAGCTTAATAAAAGAAGAAGAAAATTGTAGCTAATTAAATATCTGAAAAAACTGTAATAACTTTCTTTAAATATTAAACTTCAAGTCTAAATATTGTTTATTACTGCATCTTATCTCTTACCAAGAAACACAACATTTATCTTCCTTGTTTTAAATGTAACTGGCTACTATAATTAAGAAATCCGATTTGTCAAAATATAGGGCTATCACATCTTCAGTGACAGCACACTCCAAGACACTGGAGGAAAAAATAATCTAACACTTTCATATTTTCTTCAAATACCCATTCACAGAGTACTGGAGAATGTAAGAGAAGCCACCAAGCCATCCCTATATTTCAATGAGCTAAATGAAATTTCAAAGAAGAATAAGCAGGGGAATATCAAGTAAAAAATTACGACATCATGCTTAGAAGAGGGAACTGAACAGAACCTTTTCATAATACTTCCCAGTGGAAAAGATGTCAGATGCTAAGAAAGAGATTTGTCACAACTTCCAAAACAGAAAAGTAACCAAAAAAAGTTGCACAGAGAAGGACTGAACACTGACAATAAGAGGTATTTGTAGAGTAACACGACTGAAAGATGAGCATGGCATATGTATGCACAGATCCAATATGTTGTGGCAGTGGCTTAGCAGTGGTCTAGCAGAAAGCCTATAGATTAAACAGTTTATTGGACTGCTTCTCTCCATATGAACCTACCCAGACCCTGAGATCACCCTCTGACGCTCTTCTTTGTGTCACCTCCATGGCAGGTCCGGAGGGTGGCAACACGAGAATGGGCCTTTTCTGCAGTGGCTCCCCATTTGCGGAATGCTCTCCCCAGGGAGGTTCAGCTGGCACTTTCCTTATACCCCTTTAAGGCACCAGATGAAAACACACCCCTTTAACCAGGACATCTGATGCACTTTTAAAATATGACGGGGGGTGTGTGTTATTGGGTTGTTTTTGCTTTTATTATGTATTTTCTGTCACATCACGTGAGACACAAAACATAACTCAACTCTTTTTCTGAATCAAGTGACTATGCAGGAATTGGGTAAGCGCTTAGGTACCATGATGGGCTGGATGAGGGTCAATAAACTGAGCTTGAATTCTGGTTAGGATTAGGGTTCTGTTTAGGAGCACTTCCCAGGCCCAGGAACAGATCAACTGACTGTTCTAAATGGGGTTTCACTCTCTGAAGTAGCAAGTTTTGCCGGTGCTCCTGAATCCATCTTTGTCACTGGAGAACCAGTGGATAAGGAGCACCTTCTGCTAGTTTGGCTGCTATAACAGATGTGACCATCCCTTTATTGGAATAGCCTAGGTAAAGTGGTCAAAGCCCGGAAAGTCTCCAGATTAGATTACCATAATGAACTCTTTGTGGAGCTTCCCTTAAGGTTGAACTGGCAGCTGTTGCTAGTGCATAATGCCACAGCAAGGCTGTGGAAGAGGGCACCTATCAACTGTGCATAACACCTGGGCTGAATTTCACTGGCTGCCATTTTGCTATTGAGCCAGGTTTTAGGTCTTGCTATTGGCCTATAAAGCCCTGGACATCTTGAGATGAGGTTACCTAAAGGAGTACCTTTCCTTATACAGTCGCACCTTGGTTCTAAAATGCCTTGCTACTCGTCCGTTTTGGCAGCCAAACACTGCAAACCCGGAAGTGCGTGTTCCAGTTTGCGAACAGCCGAACATCCGACGCAGCTTCCGACTGAGAGCGGGAAGCTCCTGCAGCCAATTGGAAGCCACGCCTTGGTTTTCAAAGGTTTTCGGAAGTCAAACGGACTTCAGGAATGGATTACGTTCGAGAACCAAGGTATGACTGTACCCCTATCTGGAGACTTTGAAACATTGGAAACACACTCATGATAGTGCCACAAGCCTTGTTTGTCAAGCCAGTACCTGATTGTCCAAATGTGGTAAAAGTGTCTTTGGTTTTGTGTAAACCAAACAAAGTTTTAGATAGTATACATTTTGAGAAAATCTAAATTGAATTTTAAAAATCAATGGAATTTACAGATATGGAACTGAAAAATAAATTGGAGCAAATGTTGTTTGCTCAAGAAGAGCACTTTGAAAGTTTGGCTTATGGTTCTCCAATCCTATGAACACTTATCTGAAAGCAAGTCCTGATAAATAGTGAGATTCCAAGTATACATGCAAAGGATCATGCTGTAAGATGGAACTCTTATATTTATTCAAGATATTTATTGGATTCCTTTTCTCATTCTAGCAAGAACTTTGGCCACAATACTTAAGCTGCCATAAATGATGTTGCAGACATGTTACAAGGACCAGTGTGCTATGAAAAATTATTATATTTCTGCATGCTTTTTTCTGGTTTGGGTGGGAAGAGATACCTAGATGTATTTATTTCAAAACATTTATATACTGCCTGATTATAATAAAACCTCAAAGTGGTTTTCAAAAAGAGTATGTTTCCACAGCTGCAGCACAGCATGGCTGTGTGCAGCCCTGGAAAAGCATGCCAATATTACCAGGATGAAAATTTCTATTAATAAAAAGAATGAAAAAAGGAACATGAATACAGAATTTTCAATGTATGAAATGGAAGATTGGCATACGCATTGAAGCAGATTATATTGTGATTATTTCAGCCATTCTAATTTAAAATTAAATTATTTAAGAACTTGTCCCACATATATCCAAGTACTTACCACTGCCTAGTCTGAGAAGCAGTACATCCTGTAGCCGTCTGTTCAAGTCTCTGAGCTCCTTCATTTCTGACACTAATGTCCCATACTCCTTTAGCTTTTTTGCTTGCTGAACAAGCTGCCTTCTTGTTCGCTCAAGTTCTTGTTGAATGTGTCTCATTTCTTCCTGCTGCTGCTGATAGCTTCGCAGCAATTCTTCATAAAGAACTCGAGGAACTACAGCATCGTCCATATTGTTCATCCTTTCAGAAGTTTCCATAAATGTTGCTTCAGGACTGGAATTGCTACTGAGACTCATTCCATTTTGTTTCTCAAGGCGCGCAACAACTGCTTCAATGCTTTTGTGCGTACCTTCATTTTGTTTCCTTCCATCTTGTCTCTGTGTGTTACAACAAACATTGTGTTAACATATAATACGTAGCACGCTACAGAGCTCTATAGTTAATTAAAACAGGAATTCACCAGAGTCCTCAAGTAAATGATGTGCTTACAATGAACTATACTAAATATGAAGTCATTCTTTTTTATTGAACCATAATAATAATAAATAATCACAATCTTTTCAAGTTAGCACTTGGAGAAGGCAGGGCTGATGGTAACCCCAATTTGGGCTGCCTACCAAAGCTAGTCAAAAGTTGCGGACAATTGGCAGTGGGAATTCTCCACAATGCACAGAGAGTCCTTAGTATGCTGAAGAGAATGGGAGCACACTGGTTTACATGAACTCCTTTGCAGGTTTGCAATTGTGCCTTTTGTATGAAATTTATTTTTTCAACACACAAACTAAGAAAGTTGTTAGCACCTAGATATTTTTCAACAACACTATTAACTGTTGAGTGCTCCCAGGGGGAAAAATAGGCATAGATATTGTGTTCTTTCATTCCATCAGCTGAAAACTATATTTTTCTGAGTGCACTGAGGTGACAAAACAGATTTGCTGAAGGTTAGCTAATAGTTCTCTGCAAAATTTCCTGGCAGTATGCATTTATGTAATGGTTAGTGTCAGACTAGGACTTGGGAGAGCACAGTTCAAATCCCCACTCAGCCACGAAGTTCACTGGGTGACCTTGGTCCAGTCACTGTTTCTCAACCCTACCTCACAGGGTTGTTGTGAGGGGAAAAATTGGGAGAAAGAAGCATGTATACCAGCTTGAGTTCCTTGGAGTAAAAGGTGGGAAATACATACAAGCATACATACATACATACATACATACATACATACTTAAAAGAAATTTTTGTACGCTACTGGTGTGGCCACAACTTTCACACCATTAACCTAATTGGGGGGCATCAAAGCTCAAACCAAGTGACTGAGTGGAATAATTCCACAATACAACAAAATTATTAATGAAATAATTTCATTCGGCATCAGGCTATCCAGTACTGTGCAATAATCAGCCATATCTCAACTGAGGTAATGTCTCCAAGGCAAATTTATCTGCCCTTCCTTTGACTCTCAGTATTAGTACTTAAGCTTTCTTACAGCTACTTTGTGCCCCATTTTAGCATCAAGCAAAGCAGATGTGTAACTGAAAGTGTTTGCTTTAAAATAATAACTGTTTTCATGATAAAACTGCATTATTTTGGCTTAGGGCAACATTATAGAGAAACACTACATACGTAGCTAGTAAATGCAAAAATAACAAACAGCCCGTGTTTTCATGTTGAATTAGAAGTTTATTTTAAATTCATAATAAAATGAGAATGTGGCAATAAATGCAGAATAAAAACAATGTCAATATACTGTCACAATAGCACTAAAGAGTTTATCAGTATCATAAATCATGCATGTATCAAATGTTAAATTTGTATTTGGATATAGTATGTGCATGAACAATAAACTGTACGTTTTTATACATGTTAACAGTAATGGTCAGTGCACAGTTCTTGAGTGAGAAGCATGTCAGGGCTGCAAAATTTACTTTTCCTTATTTTCTAGTCATCACCAACAGAGATCTAAAATTCTGAAAGAAAACATACAGAAGACCAGCCTGAACTTAAATGAGAAATACTCAATTATGACAAACTATACTCATACTTAGGGTTGCCCTATGTCTGGAATTTCCTGGACATATCCAGAACACTGCAGTCAGAATCCGGACGTAGGGCAACCCATACAATTTTCCTTTTTAAAAAAGCTCAATAACTTCATTTTTGTGATTTTTTTGGGGGGGGGGGAGCTCAACAACTTTTTTTGGGGGGGGGGAGCTCAACAACTTTTATGTCCAGTTTTTCACTGAATGAAATATGGGATCTCTGAGTATACTTGCAACATAAAAACAGCAAACCTGTTCAAAAGCCATTAGTGCATTTTTTCCTGAATGTCACACCTACAGCTATGAACTTCAAATGTTTTCTGAAGACATATCTTTTTACACAAGTGTATACCAAACAATAGTGTTTTGCCTATTGTTTTAGAATTTTGTAACTTCTCTTGCAAGTTTCAAATGGTGGTGGGGGGAGGGAGAGTTAGGGAGAAAGAAGGGGGGAGGGAGGGAGGGGAGAGAGAGGGGGGGACTTGTCTTATTTCAAGTCTTGTAGTTCCAGTCTGGCAGTGCCTGCAGTAATGAAGAGTGGGTAATTATTTTTGTAAAATAGAAATAAGAATGTAATTGTGAAGTATAAAATCCAGGATTTAACAAGGAGATCAGTTTCTGAAAAGGGTAGAAATTTCAGGTCTGAATTCCAATTAGCTATAGAATTTGAAGAATCGTGCAAAATTCAAAACTGAAACATGCATCGACTGGAATGATTCTTCTACTGTTCCACAGTTGATCTTGTCACAACAAGAGGAAACCATGATGATGAGTCTAAGAAAATAGCAGGTGTGACTCCAAGTGCATGCAAATAGAAAGATATTGACAGCATATTAATTCTGAAAGATGAAGAGCCATAATTAACATTTTTGTCCGCTACTGAAAGCATTATCAGTTCTTTCAGATGGTCCAGTGTATTTAAGTCCAGGTATTTGCTCAAGAGCATTCCCAAAATTATTAACTATCTGCTGAATAATAAGTGTGCTGAATGCTTAAAGGAGTCAGCCCCTCTAATCAAAAAGCCCAAATGCCAGAACATCCACTGATCTAATCAAAAGAAAAACAGTGATAATACACTGTTCTTCACTGCATCCAGAAATTCTCTGCCAATACTTTTAATAGGCCACAGGGGGAGAATTATTTGAAGGCAATCTTATCCTGTTATTTGGGGGTTGTTTGAATCCTCTTGATACTGCTCTAAAGTTCTCTGGTGGATCACAACATCTCTTGACTTTCTTGAAATGTTGCCCGGGTGATATAGGAAATGGTGCAACAATATTCAATGGCACAGTTTATATCTAAGAACTATAGGATGTTCCTTTAATGGCTGTTGAGCTCATTGGCACAATTTAATGACAAGGTCTCAACTTTCAGCAAAATATAACTATACCTATCGGGATTGTGGGCACAGCACAGTATGTGAAATAGTGCCACTGAGCAGCTGGTCATTCTCATCTTATTAAAATATTTGGAATGGAGCACAAAACTACAATTCAGAGGAAAATGTTTCTCTTTTATGGCAAAAATAAAGAATCACTTTAGCAAACTTTACTGCATGGAAGGATGAAAGTTTGCAGGCTATAGTCTACCATATTGCTGCATCAGTTTTCACTGACAACCAAAACTAAGATGCAACCATGACAAATGTGATATAAGGACAGTGCTTCATGGGCATCAAGCAACCTCAAACTTTTAAGAATACTATTTATGCAGAAAAGGTCATCATTATACCTGTCACACCAAATCAAGCTGCTTTTCTTAAACTTTTTATGTATAAGACCTTAATTTTTTTCACATCAAGATGTCCAAAATAAGAAATACAACATATCCTACATACCTAAGCTGTTGACAAAACTAATTTACAACTTAATCATAAAATAAGCAACAAAAACAAGTGCTACAACAATGATGACAAAATAACTACCATAACTGTACATGAAACACATTATGGAGCAGTAATAAAATAATACAGCAGAATGCATAATACAGATTGAAAATAACCTTTTGCCTTAAAAGACAGGCAGATATTGGCTGGGTTCGAAAGTCACTCTAAATCAAGCAACATCTTACTGTGAACTTGTAGGCATTTGGACTCTGAGAGACGAGATTGCAGCAAGATCTTGACAAAACCAAGCCACTAAGCTGTTTTCAAAACAGCTTGACAGTCTGGGTAACTGGGTGTGTTCCTTCCCATGTTGACTATAGCTAGCATTTGTGAGAAAACGTACCATATTGGCCTGAATATAAGCCTCACTTTTCCCCCAAATTCCGACCGTGAAAAGTTAAAGTGCAGCTTATAAACGTGACCTTACGGTATGCAGTCAGGAGCGTGGGGCAAACAGTGGCAGGAGCGCAGCAAAGCTGCGCCTGCCCTGTGTGTAGTCCCCCGTCCTCTTCCCCAAAGCCGGGAAGGGAAAGAGTGAGGAAAGGGAAAACCCGCTGGCAACGCAGTGTGCCTCCCCCCTCCCCCCAAGTATGCAGCCAGGAGCAGCAAGGAATGGAGTGGCTTATATTTGGGTATTCCCCCCCCCCTTCAATTTTAAAGCTGTGGCTTATATTCAGGTGCGGCTTATATTCGGGCCAATATGGTACTTGCCATACCTGGAGGTATAGCATTTCATAGCACACTGAATACTGTGTACTACAGCAACAAGCAAATGAACTAACTAGCATGGAACTTTCCATGTATTACTATTGGATTATCCTACATATAGATTTAAGAAATGTGTGTGAGAGAATGAATGAGCAGCAACTGTTCCCATAATTCAGAAAAATACATATCTGGTGAGATTGCCTTTTGAGTTTGGTTGAAGGGAATCAAAATGTGCTTTCCTGGGCCTGACATGTGGCAGTATTGGTGGCAATAAGATCGGAGACCTGGTTACTCCATGAAGTTCAATGTAAAAGCAGAATGTAAATACAGGGAACTTGCAACTTGGGCACATTTAACTTGTGCGCATTCAGCTTTATGTGCTTGGCAAACATAAAAAATAAAAAGGGTGAGGGACAGGGACAGGCATTGAGGAAAAAATACACTGGCAATCTCACACGGTTTTGCCTTAGCATGGGAATAGCATGAGCTATTCCCAGAAAGTAACCCAGCAGTAAATTAATAGTTGCTTGCATGTGTGCATCACATCATACCAATCTACAATTCTTATACATTGATCATATGGTGTGGTTGTCATGCTTCTACCATTTTTTCTTGTTAAACAAATAAAATAAACTTACACTGCAACATTAAAACACAAACAGTATGCCTGTGGCATACGCACGTAATAGCTTTTGTATATGCTGTTTCTCTATAACGTTGTCACTAAGCCAAACACCTATTCCCTGACTCTAATGAAAACATTGGCAGTCATCATGAATCTAAAATAGTCAAAATGCGCATGAATATGCTCCCTATCTGATTTTCCTAGAATTAAAATGAAGTACACCTCCACAAGCAGGCTTGAGTACTGGTATGTATTGGCAAAGATAATGTTTTTTTCAGTATATAAAAGGCTGATTACTACACAGTACCTGGTAGCAGGCTAAAGAGGGAAAGCTTTGGCAAATAATATGACCCAGAACTATGTGTCCCACAAACCATTTTATCACATAAGCAAAACCTGGAATACAAACATATATTAGACCATTTTTGCATGTCTGTTGTGTACTTTTTGTATGATGCTTCTTCAATGCATTACAGATCTTTTCATTTTGAGCATTTATTCACTCCATTTACTTTTAAACCAGATGAATTTGAGAACTGTTTGTAGGGTACATGTCTTTAGATGCATCCTGACAAAAATCAGGAAGGAATTTTCCTGAGAACTTTTAGCTCAAGGTCAGTGTATTTCGTTACCTAAATCCACTGAGGAAGAAAATAGTTTCCAGATGGTGAGACTAAAATCACTGAGCACATTTTCCTGCTCAGCCAGTCACTTAAAAAGACAGGCACACTGTGTATTGTTTTATGTTTCATAGTCATATTTTTATGTGACACTTTCAGTTTACCATGTGCTTCTTGTGAAGTAGGCTACTATAAGTTCCATCTAGCAACAAAAACATAGGATGAAGCCCCAAAGCTGTCACGATAACCTCATCGATCACATGAATTTGGGTATCAGCACTTTTATTATCAATTCCTTCCCTAATGATCCCCAGCATGGAATTTGCCTTTCTCACAGCTGTTGTACACTGGGTCAGCATCTTCACTTAGCTATCTACTACAACTCCAAGGTTTCTCGCTCCTGGTCATTCACCTCCAGTTCAGAGTATATATGTGGAATTATGCTTTTTTTTTTTTTTTTGTCCCTACATGCATCACCTTACACTAGTTTGCACTTAAATGCATTTGCCATTTTGCCACACTGGGTGAATACCAATCTGGAGAGGTCCTTTTGTATCTCTTCGATGCTCCTTTAACAACCCTGAGTGGTTTAATATTTCCCACCCTCATGCACACTCTAAATCTGTTCTGGGGGATTCCCCCAACTCTCTAGAGCAGATTTGGCCACAGCATATTGAGGGAGGAGAGAGGGGAGAGGCCCGTTGCATGAGCGGAAATCCTTTTCTGATAGGATGAGGGAGTTGGATGTTCCCCTTCAATAGCAGAATGAATTATGTTGTATATATTTCATTGTGGGGTGTTTTTTGTGTGTTAATATCAGACCTTTTAAATATCTAGAAAAGGCAGGTGCTGATACTCTCAAACCCATAAACACATGTATTATACATGTATCATACTTCATCCACAGGCCACACTTTAGAGAATGCCAGTCCACTATGAAGTTATTTACTGGTGTTAACCAGTTAACACCAGTACCCAAAGGGAAGAAAAGGCAACCAGTGAAGGAGTTCTGCAACAGACATGAATGTGAAAGAGAAGTTTCTTTCATGAAGTGTCGTAAAACTTTCTTTTAAATTTACAACACAAAATGAGTAACAACGCTGAAAACTCATATTCACAAAACCCTGTAGCTGACCTTCAATTAAAAAACTAGCTCTTTGGGCCAAAGTGAAACAGTGTCCAACAATGACTAAAGAAAGGAACTTGAGCAAATAGAATGAAAACGCCTCATGCATTTACAAGAGAGACATTTAAAGCAATTCAGGAGTCTTGATCACATTCACACTCCCATCAGTCATAGCCAGTAATACAATGCTTTGTATGCTTTCCTTTAAGGTCTGAAGCCACAAAGTTTTAAAAAAGAGCAACAAAAAAACTTCCAATACCTTACAGTGTCTAAGTTCCATATCTTCATCCCCATAATCTGTAATTTCTCCTATTTCTTCTAGGTGATTGAGAGAAAGCTTGGGGATTTTAATTTTCTTCTGCATCACACTGTTTTCAAGATCAGTTTTATCTTCTGTAAAATTTACATAAAAATAAAAATGGTCAAATTCATCAAACTTTTCATCAAACTTATCATTCAAATGCTGTATCATTGAG
The DNA here is from genome assembly GCF_964234715.1 of Podarcis melisellensis. Classification (NCBI taxonomy): domain Eukaryota; kingdom Metazoa; phylum Chordata; class Lepidosauria; order Squamata; family Lacertidae; genus Podarcis; species Podarcis melisellensis. The sequence goes on from NC_138538.1 coordinate 54,034,339, forward strand.
GCCAGACCACTTAAAGTTTCCCATGCTCAACTGTCTTCAGTGTGCAGTGGAATTCAATTGCTCCACAGACTCTAAACATTGACACCAAAATGAAGAGTGCCACATGCAATTCTACATTTTTTTAATTCTGTATTTTCCAAGACAGAAAAAATACAATCACCACATTTGTATTTGTGTTGTTTCATTTAAATGTATGAAAATTTTAAACTTCCTATTACAAAAGGACAATTCTTTTACCAAAAAAAAGAGGAAGAGGCAATGTTTAAAGAAGATATGCTAGCGTTCCTCCAGCATATATGCATTAAGAATACCTCTCCCCTATCTCTCAGAACAGTTATAGCAAATTCCCAAGCAGCTGGCATACTGTGAAATGAAGTTCTTTCAACACTGTTGACACCTGCAGCAGGTAGCAGCTCAACTTACAAGAGTCAGGTGGAGAAAAACAGAGACCACTCCCAACATTACTACTATGGCATTGCTTAAAAAAAATGCTGTCACTGTCACTTGCCCAGTTTGCTCTCTACATTAATGTACTAGTGCACAGTGCTCAAAAGCTCCCACAGCACTCTTCTTCTCCCCCGCTGCACTGTGGACAAAGCAAGCCAGAGTCTGGATTGTGATGTGTTTCCTCCAAACAAACCATGAACCGTAACTAAGGTTTGTAACTGGCTTACAGCTCATGGTTTGTTTGGAGGAAAAACCATGAGCCTAGGTTCAGATGACATGACAACACAGACTCTGGGTTGTTTCATCTGCCGTGTGGCAGCAGGAAGTGCAAGGGAAAGGTGCTGTGGGAATGTCTGTGCAGTGTGTATTACACTTTGGTTTAATGTGCCATACAAACTGAACCATTATCATCAACCTTTATTATGGTCCAGAGACCCAATAAATCGTTACAAAGCAATACACAATTCATACAGCCTACCTCCAGGTTAAACAAGCATTTCGTTCAGAATATAGGGATCATTGGTTCTTGCAACCACCAATAAAAACTTGGCCACTGCTAATGTTCTAGCATTTGTCCGGTCTTCCAATAGGAGGACGAGCCATTTCATGATTATATAACAAACTGATAAATATCCAGGCAAGTGGGCTTGCTGTGGAAAGGAGTTAGACCTTGTTTTACTGTGCCCAATTCAAAATAAAACTGTCAAAATTTTCATTATATATAAATATGCCATTTCCTTTGCTCTGGCAAGATTAAGGAAAAGATTAAGTGGCAACAACAAGCAGCACTGTCCTTTCTGGATCCCAGGGACAGGCAGAGGCCTGAATGGGACCTTCCAATCCTATCTACGTTTACTGCTTTTTGAAGCAGAGGCCACCACTGCAGTCCAGTGGCTTGAGAACCAAGACAGGAGTGTGCATGTTTATTTGCAGAACTCTGGAGCCTTCAGGTGCAATTTCCAGGCAGACTGTTCAGAACCCGTATCACCCCTGATAGTTTCCTTCCTATACCTTTCATTTGTCACTCAGCTCCTGGCAAGCAACACATAATTTGGGACCAAGGCAGATATTATCAAGACATCCAAGAAATCAAACAGGGTTGATGTTTCTGCTTACTGAGATGCATAATCTCCCTCTGCTTTCTGCAAGATGGTTAATATATTTTCATTTGTTAATGCTTTTTTGTTCTCATGCTCTTTCAGCTTTTATCAAGGGATTATATTATCTATTGCTCTGCTGCTCTTGATTTTTGGATCAATTCTAATTATAATTTTTTTAATGGGCTGACTTTACTTGACAATGTTTTTATTGTATGCATCTTTGATCTTTTGAAAGGTGTCTAATAAATCTTGTAAAGAAAGGAAGTTTGCTTTGGTGTACCCCTGCAATTTTTAATATATTTACCTATGATTATTTCGTAATATATGAGTGAGACAAACTTAAAATTCTGATCAATGTTTATCTGTAATTTCCTTTCTTCTATGTAAACCTAACTTTCCCACCCCCACTCTCTCATTTTTAATCTCCTGCTCCTTATGACAACATCAATCTGATGACTCCTTTACATTTTTTCTCTGTGGAAATGAAAATGCGATTATCCAGACCTAGCAGTCAGACTGATGTGTTGTTAAAAATGGCAGACTTATAAAATGCACTGAGAAGAGGACTCTGAGGATTGCTGTTTAGAATTTTATTTCACCACTACTTCTTGCATCTGGCTTGGTATTTCTTATGACTATCTGCAGTTCATTTTAGCTTGTCTCGGTTCCCCTTTTTTGCATCTTTTGTATGTATTTTCTTTACTCTGCCTCAGGATACAATTTCACTAGTTGAGAGATCCATTTCTGTCTTTGACAAAAAGGAATTGCATTCATCTGTGTAACTCATCCCTAATGAATGCTGTGCTCCTCATTAAACCCTGATTTACCTTTGTTTTCCTTTTCTGCACTGTCAACACTAACCATTTGTGAGCCCACTGAAAGCTGCTGCTTCAGGAAAATGAAACTAAGTACATACGGTACTAGCAGCATCCATATGGAAGTGTTTCAGAGAGCTTCATGGAATTTTTTTCTTAGAACGCAGTGTGTCCGTGCATGTTCTTTTCCTAATCAGCAACTCCTAAAGATATATTAAATCATGTGTTTACAATATGTTGTGGAAAAACCAGCATCTCTTACGGCACAAACATTCTAACCTCACTTTATCAGTAATATAGTATCTTTTATGCTTTGAAATTTTATGTCCACTAAACCAGTCTTCCCCAACTGGTGTCCTCCAGAAGTTTTGAACTACAACTCCCATCACGCCTGATTAGTTGCAGCTGAGAGGGGGGCTGTTAACCAAAACATCTGGAGGGCACCAGGTTGGGGGAAGGCTGCATTAGACTATATTAGGCATGGCATGTCTTGGAAAAATACTGCTTAACTGGCAAAAAACTGGACAACCTTTCAGCTTCTGAATTTTAAAGAGTGTTGGAAGCTAATGCCCAATCTCCAGTCTTTGTTGTATCAACAAATACATTCTTGCAACACAGCATAGCTACATTCTATGACACAAAATAGGTTAGGTTTGAAATAAGTGTGTGACTTCTTCTGCAAACCCACATAAGCCTTGGATGTGTTTCTCAAACACCAGGTAACCCTGGGTTTTGCAAGGAAAACTGTCTTTAAAAGAAAGAAAAATCAAGAGCAGTTTGTGACGAGGGAAGAGGAATATCTGTGGTTTAACGGTGGGGAGGTGGAGATAATCCCTGTTGACATGCCCAGTCCTGGCTTACGGGTATAAGAAAAAAAGGGTAATTCAAAATAGATTTATAAAAAAGACTTTAAATAAATATTAATAGCATAATTCTCATTGATTTTCTATTGATCCTGAAAGCAAATAGTGATGAGCAGAAGTGCAAGTCAGCTTTTTTACGCCTTGGATTGGTGTAAAAAGAGTTACTGGCTCACAAAATTTTAATGGACCTGTCTATCTATATGTAAAAGTGTCAGTCATGCTTTCAACAGCCGGAAAGGAAGGTAAAGAAATCCCTCAAATTTAAAGATTTCTTTGTCTGGGCACCTGGAAGCAGTTCTGACAGGCAAGTTTCCTGCTTGGCAGGGGGTTGGACTCGATGGCCCTTGTGGTCTCTTTCAACTCTATGATTCTATGATTCTAAGCAACTATTGGGAGATTTTTGCAACATGGAGCACAAACCAAGGAAGTACAAGTATTCTGGGACCATATAAAGATCCTACCAGTGTTAAAACTGATTTGTTAAAACAAATGTTGTCAAGTAACATCAGAAGAAAGCAATGGTTCAATCTATATTATCGTTAACCAACCCATTCCCGTCAACACCTACTAAGCCTTACAAACAAAACAAATTATGAGAACCTGATATTAGAGAAAATGAAGCTGCAGAACATCATGGTCTACTGAACTTTAGAGAATTTTTAAGCTGGCTGTTACTATAACTGCTCAACAACGCCCTATTTTTCTTTGTCAGCTTCCCATGAACACTCCACACAGGGATGTTTCAAGAATCTGTTAGTGCTTGTAGCCTTCTTTGGTATCTGATAGCTCCTGAAATCCTTCGGAAACCCAAAGAAAATATTACTAACACTAAAAGAAGAAAACAGAAGGAAGCAGGTTCTCCATGTTCAATTAGATATGTGTGGATTCATGCACAGCCCAATACATGGCAAAGCAAAATAGACAGCTGATAATCAAGCTAGCATATTATCATAAAGCTGTCAAAAGCATATAGGACAATAGAATAACAAGCACGAAGTGCATTGTAACAGATAGATGATGAAGCAATCTCAAGACTTTACTGTATGCCAATTTTTACACAGGGCAGCTTCAACATATCAGCTGGATCACATCAGCGAATCCAAACCTTGTAGGCTAGGAACTAGGGTTGGGAAGCTGTGGTCCTCCAGATGTTGTTGGACTACAACTCCAATTATAATAACGCAAGACCTGGTCTGCTGGATCATTCCAAAGACCCATCAAGTCAGCATTTTGTTCCCAGGTGCCTATGAAAGTCCACAAGCAGAACATTAGCACAAAATTACTCTCCCGCTCATGTTACCCAGCAGGTTGTATAGAGAGGCATCCTGTTTCTGATTTGAAAGAGTAATAACAGCTGTGGTGTCTAGTAGCCAATGATAGTCTTATCCTGCATGAATATGTCTAAATCCATCCAAGTTGGTCATCACTACATCTTGTAGTAGCAACTTCCATAGTTTAACTCTGTGCTATACTTCCTCTTGCCTGTCCTGAATCTCACACCATTCAGCTTCACTGAGTGACAACAATTCTAATATATATATATATATATATATATATTGGGGGGGGGGGAGCTCCATATTCACTTTCTTCACGCCATGCATGGTTTTTTTTGACTATCATGTCCCCCTTTATTCATCAAAACATTCCAATATTTCCCCTCAATAATTTTAGCTGTGATTTTCTGGCTCTAAATTTTTGAATGTGACAACCAGAACTAGATAAAGTATTCCAAGCACAGTTGTACTATGTATATATATGTGCATCAAGGCATATTTCACTCCTAATGATCCATCACATGAAAGTCATCCTTTTCATAAGCTGCCCCACCTCTCTTTCTTTGTCAGCCATTCTAAGTTCAAACCCCATCAGTGTATCATTTCTGATCACTGACCAATGTGCCTGGGGTTGGGAGTCCAACAACATCTAAGAGCCACAGATTACCCACCTCAGTCACAGGCAGAATACCTATCAAGAAATTCAAATGCACACTGCAATATGTAATTTCCTAGCTCACAAAACTCAGCCAGAATGGACCACACCTTGTACAAGTTCAATATTTACAATCATGAAATAAATGAATGAAGAGCAAGATTATGAGCAAGTGGTAGACAGCTAACTCAGCCTACTCCAAGAACCTTCACTTCACTAGTCCAAACTGCTGTCATCCTTGTCATTTCTGTATTGCAGGGAATTGGACAAGATGAACCCACAGGGTCCCTACAATTCTATGAGTCTAATGAATGTTGGAAATTCTGTATTACTGCTTTTGAGGTGGGGAACCCCTCAGAAGAGTAGGGTCTTCCCCAAATCAGGCATTCTCAATCGAGAGTCATCATTCCCCATACTGAGAATTCTTATTTTCCTACATCACGTTTGTAACCAGGCATGCAGCAGGTAAAAATCACCTCCAGCCAACCAGGAAGGGAAGAGTTTTTAAAAGACTGTATGAAGCACTTGCTTGAAGTTTCTGACAATAAAGAAACCTAAATTTTGCCTCAATATCACCACTGAATTTCCTTTATTTTGGATACGAATAATTAATTGTTATGCTGTAGTCATAGAAGGGTGTTGTTCTTTCAGTAAAATATACATGATAAAATCAAAGTCACAACCCTGGGGGAAATTACAGCAAATGTTTGAACTAGTCTGGCAGTGAAAACTTTGCAGTGGGCCACCCTGATTAAATAATTGATACTAATCAGGAATTGTCACTGTTGTTAACTACCATTTGTTCTGCACTGATTGAACTTAGCATCTAGGTATGTTGTACTCAGCATATATAATGATTTATAGAACAACAGGTACATTTTACAAGCTACAGCTTCACTCCCTGTCTTGCAACAGATATGATATTCACCTCATATTTTAACACAGATATGGGGATTTTTAATGTTACTGATTGCATAAATAATCCTGTGACCTGAAATGCTTCTTGCCCCCTAAGTGTGTTTAGCACAAATCCTGCTGTTTGGCATTTTGAATACAGAGCGTTATTCTAGATTATATAAGGTTTTCCTCTCGCGACACAGAGGATTGTTAATTCTCAGTCCTGCCAACAGGGTCACCACACCCCCAACTTTTCAGCATGTCTTTGGGATCAAACAATCCTAAAAGGGTAAAGAACATTTTGGTTTTGAACTCTGTAAAACAGAGGTGTTTGGGTTTTTTTTTTTCTTTTTAAAAATGGCACCTCAACTGCCAGCTCATAATGCCCAAACTTGAGAATGGATACTTAGAAAGAAGAGCCTATTCTCTATGCATGCCCCCAGAATGTTATGCTCAACGTGTACAGTACCTTTCTCAGATAACAATGCCCTTGGGATTCTTGTGTGCTGCAAATAGTTTTCTCACTCTGGAGATATACTAAAAAAATAATATTTTAAAGCTACAAACAAACTTGCATTTGCGGGGGGGGAGGGGCAAACAACTAACTAAGGAGCAGTGATGACATTAATTTACTCTTTCCAGGCTTTGAATCATAGTTCAGTAGCTCAGGCCTTTTAAAGGCTAGCTTTTTTCCCCCTCCCCCTTTTGCCTTCCTTCTTATCCTTGATGTAAGCACTTTTCTATAATTCTGCAAGACCTGTATGGCAGTGGGTGGGGGGTGCTGTTTCGCAGATAGAAGATTATGATTTTACACAGCACATATAGAAAGGATTTGTTTATTTATCTGATAGACTTGTATTATCCCACTTCAGAAAGGTATTTTCTAGCAACATGTAGCTTAACAATAAAAACAAAACAAACTAATATGAATAAGCAAGTTCAAAATTACATGTGGCAGCACAGGAAGCAATCAAGTTGAAATTTCAGATATAAAAGCAGCAGAACTGAAAAAGCAACAATAAACTAAAGCCATTTTTGCATGGCATAGAAGAAATTAGTAAAAAATAAAATAAAATAATCATCCAGCATGTGCCTAGTGGAAATCATTCCACAGACTGGAAACTACTACAGAGAAGGCACATCACCTAATCTCAACAAGCAAAAGACTGGAAAAAATCTCTGAACAGATCATCAGAACCGGTGATCTTTGGCATACCTATAAATCCTGGGATCAAGGCAACACCACCACCTGGAAACATACAGGAAGTCAATTAAGATGGCAAGATAACGCCTGCCCATCATCATCATGGTAGATATGTTCTCAATATGCGACACTTCTGAAAAAGAACTGTAGCTCTGTAGTTGAGCACCTGCCTTGAATGCAGGTTCAATCCCTGGAATCTTCAGGTAGGGATGCAAGGTTCCCTACCTGAAATGGTGGTGAGCATCTGCCAGTCAATACAGACAGTACTAAGCAAGATGGACCAATAACATGACTTGGTATAAAGCAGATTCCTATGTTCCTAGTGTATTGTTCCTAATGTATTGTAGTTGTCAAGCCTGAATGGTACAAGGATAAACATGGCCACGCTACGTCTGCTCAGAAGGAGTAGCAACTGGCACTCTGGTCTGAAGCACTTTGTGAAAAGTGCTGCATGCCACCAACACGACTTGGGTATTCATAGCAACGGATGGGTCTAACAGTATTGCAGACTTAAGAGGGCATGCAACCCTAAGCAGAACAGATCCTCAGTCAGGCAGACTACTTACCTACAGAACCTGCTTTAGGTTGCATCCCACCTTGAAGTGTAACTTTAAAATATTTAAATGAATAAAAATCCCATCTTGTTTGGACTGAGCTCCATTTTACAGCTGGACCTTTGTCCTTAACCACAGCTAAAGGACCCCAGGATAACCTTCTGGAATCCACCAAGTGCTTACATTCCAGGATGGTGTGGCTGATAGTATCAAATGCCACTGAGGTATCGAGAAAATTATCAGTATCACACTTCTTCTGTCCTTCCACAGCAGGTCATCAGAACCAACAAATCAGTTTCTCTGACAAACCTAAGCATAAACCCTGATCTAACATTAATCAACATTATTTAGGAATGTGTAATTGTCCAGCTACCATCTGACTGATATTTGGTACTGGAAGTAATATTAGTGACCAGCCAGTAAGGTAAAGGGACCCCTGACCATTAGGTCGAGTCGTGACCAACTCTGGGGTTGCAGCGCTCATCTCGCTTTATTGGCCGAGGGAGCCGGCATACAGCTTCCAGGTCATGTGGCTAGCATGACTAAGCCACTTCTGGCGAAAAAGAGCAGCGGACGGAAATGCCGTTTACCTTCCCGCCAGAGCGGTACCTATTTATCTACTTGCACTTTTACGTGCTTTCTAACTGCTAGGTTGGCAGGAACAGGGACCAAGGAATGGGAGGTCACCCCGTCACGGGGATTTGAACCGCCGACCTTCTGATCGGCCAGTCCTAGGCTCTGTGGTTTAACCCACAGCGCCACCCGCTTCCCATGACCAGCCAGTAGTTGACACTAATAACCACTTCCTGAGCATGTACTATGAAAATAATTAGGCAACGCCCTAAATCTGTGACTAATTGTTTTAATTGTGCTGTTCAGGCTGTGATGAATGCCAGCAATTTTATCCCAAGTAAGTCACAATAGGCCTTCAAGGTTTCCTTAATATCTTTCTGTGGACTCATTTGGGGACATCTCATCATTCAAAGACACATCAGTATATGGCACTGAGATGATACAATAGTGGTAGAACAGTACTGTATACTCGTTGGGCAGTATCACTGCCAGAGAGTGGTCTCAAATATGAGCTCTCACTTTTGTCCAGTCATATTTGTATTCTAGACATTGCCCCCACCTTCTTCATCAGCTATTGGATAAGCTAAGGCACTGTACAGCCTCAGCTCAATAATAAGAGGAGTCCACATCATTTCAGAACTCCATAATGTGATCAGGGCTTCAACAGGACCAGCAGCTACAAGAACAAAATCTCAAAGACTCTCAGGAATTATTCAGAGTCCATCAGCCTCTGTGGCCATCTTAACAGGTCTGCAATGTGACACGTGAAATATCACTGTGATCCAACTCTCTGAACTGTCAGGATGTGTTCGTGTGTGTGTGTGTGTGTGTGTGTGTATGCAGCAGAGGTGTACCTCTGCCCAGTCTTGTGTGGCTCCACTGGCACAGAACACTTTAAGCCACAGAGCACTTTGAGCCATCACCAGCAGTTACCCCACTCACTGGTGGTAAGCATAAACCTACAAAATGGGACATTCTGGAGGGTGGAGAGGGAGCAAGTAAATGAATCACTGGCTCTTCATCAGACCCTGCTTCTGTCACATGACAGCAATGGACACGATCTGGGCCTCTTCGGTGCACCAGCTTAGGTGTTGGCTAACAAAATGAATCAGGCTGGTACAAGAGGTGTGGATGTGTGAAACTTGTTGCTCTGCTCTGTTAAGCCATGTTGCTGCAGACCAGAGGTCTGAATTGCTCTACACACCTCAGTAGGAAAGGAGAGAGGTATATGCCTAGGGGCCTACTTCTCCTTGTGAACTGCTGAAACAATGTATGGCGGTATTAGCCAGAATTTAGGTTCAAATAGTGAAGCTGTATCTATATGCTGGGGCTAGAAGGGGATAAGATTACCTGGGATAAAGTCCACCTATCTCCAGCATGGCTCCTTTAATTCATGTGGATGGGGGGGGGGAGAGAGAGGGACTCTGTGAATAAAAGAAGGTGCCCATTATGTGCAGTGAGGCATACTTCCTGTGTGTACTTCTGTGGACTTAAGAGTGTGATCCTATACATACTCACCTAGCAGTAAACGTTTATTTGCTAATTTGTACACTGCTAATTTGTAAAAATACCAGCCATATGAAAAACCTTGTTGCACCGCATCTGGCAGTTCAGAAAGGACAGAAAACTATGGTTAGCCATAGTTATTGTCAACAATATCTGGTACTCAGAAGTATATGGTTTCTGAATATGAAAGTTCCATTTAGCACTCATGGCTAATGACAGTTCATTTGTCTGCAATCTGGGGGCTGGGACTCACTGTATTTCTAGTCTGGTATATACTGCCAAGAAAATGTATTTGCTACCATCTATCTTCTTCGGCCTCTGATTTTTTAGTAAGCTGTGCTATTATGCATGTAGGTCACCTTTGCTAATGGATCACAGGAAGGAGCAATTCTTGTAATAATATGGCCTCTATATGCTACTCCTCATGGAGGTTTTTAAGATGACACACATTTTGAAGAAAGTCCATACAAGCTCACTTAATACTAGAACTAATTCTCACAAAATGCTATTCCATTTGCTCAATGGAATTGAATGAGAACACTTACAGAATACAGGGAAAAATATTCCACCATGTAATATAGCTAACTTATGGAACTCACTGCTCCAAGATGTAACGATGATGTAAAGAAAAACCGATTGATCAATGACTTTAGCCATGGTAGTTCATTAGATCATCCACATTCAAGAGCAGCATTCCTTTGAATAGCAGCTGCTTGGCTGCAAACAACAGAGGACTGTTGCATTCATTCTTTGCTTGTGGGATTCCTGGAATCATCTGGCACACTACTTTTGAAAGCAGGGTGATGCTTCTGTTTTATTCAGCAGGGCTCTTTTTATGACTTTTTCTGTGGTAACTACATCCTCAACTTCCTCATGACCAATCTGCCCATGTTCATCCTTTGGTTTCCATGCCTATCACACGTGGCCAAATAACCAAAGGCCTCCTCATTCCATGCATAGAATCGCTGCAACAGTTCCTTCTGGACCCTCGTTTTCTAGGATCTCACAAACTTCCCAGTCCTTGCCATTATGCCCATTTCGGCATGCTACCCCTGACCCAAACGACCCCATCCTTTCCTGTAGCCATTCCTTCTTCAGCCAGAAACATTCATTCAAGCACTCTTGAGCACCTTGGGAAAATACTCTCTTAAAAATAAACAAATAAACAAAACCCCAGATTATTACTGTTGCCATTCTCACACGAATGAGCATCCCTGTGCCTCTGAGAAGCCCCATCCTAGGCCTCTGCAGCAGAGACCCCTGGAGACGCATGAAACCCCTCCCTCAGCAACACACACACACACACGGAGACGGGCAGGCCCTACAAATAGCGGGGCTGCAGTCGGGCCTCTTCCCTCCCACCCATTTCCCCGGGTGGGGGAGCAGGAGCAGCAGCAGGAGCAGCAGCTTCTCCCCGACCCTTTCCTTCAAGGAGCAGGGAGGTTTTTTAAGTGGTCTGGCCTCCGGATTGCACCCCTCCCCTCCGCCCGCCGTCCCCGCGCGCCCCCCGGTTGCCTCACCTGCCAGCGCCAGGATCTGGGCCTTGTGCAGCAGCGGCCGCTCGCCCAGCTCGCGGGGGCTCTCGTCGCCGTCCTCGGGGTCGTGGGCAGGGCTGCGGTAGACGGTGTAGACCTTCTGGTTGTCGAAGTCGAGCCGGGATTTGGGGCTGAAGCCCTGCACGCACGACACGGGCAGCGCATAGCACACGTTGTCCTCCAGGAACCGCACGAAGGCGTACATTATTGTGGCGCGAGCGGGGGGCGAGTGGGGGGGGGAGGCGGCCCGGCGACGAGCTGGCGGGGCGGGCGGGCGAGCGAGGGAGGGAGGGGGCCGCGCGGCTCGGCTCCCTCAGCCCCAGCGCTTTCTGTTATTGTTCCTGAAAATCCGGCTCGGCGCTCGGCTGAGCCGGTCTAGGCTGCACAGTCTTCTCTTTGCCAAGGCAGCCTCGGGCTCGGGCTGCGAGCAAGCAGCACGAGTCGAGCGCCGAGCGGAGCGAACCTCAGCCTGGCGCGCGTCTCAGAGAGAATCGGCCCGGCGCGTGCGGCAGGGGAAAGTGCCGCTCGCTCCCTGCCAGGGGATGGCGGAGGGGGAAGAGGGAATTCCCAAGTGATGGGCGACTTTCGGGAGCATGCCTCCCATCAGCTAGAGAGAGAGAGAGAGCGTGTGAGATGCCAGCTGCGGGTCCGCGCTCTCTGCAGGGACTGGGGCGCGGCGGCCCCGATCCTCCGTGCCACGCGCGGTTGGGGGGAGCTGGGGGCTCGCGGGCGGGGCTGCCCAACGAGATCGCACGTGTGCTGCGGAGGAAGCGCCTTTCCCGCAGGCTCCCCATCGCCGATCCCCATGAGGAGGCGAGCAAGCCGGGGGTTGCCCTTGGTAAAGTTCAGCCACAGCTTAGACGTCTCCCCCGGCGGCCCGCTGGATGCCCCCTCGGCGGCGGCTGCTTCCTCTCCCGGTGGGAAGCTTGTGAGCCACCTAGAGGGGATAGGCGAGCGGGCCAGTGCCTGTTGCTAGCTTAGCCTCTCTCTCTCTCCCACCCCCGAGGCGAGGGGAAGCGAGCTGTGCCTTGCATGCCCTCCAGCTCCCAGAGGGCTACAGAAGAGCGTGCAAAGGCGGCAGGTCCCTGCACAAGTAGCAGCAGCCGCTTCCTCTCGCAAGACCCCACCGGCCACCCTGGCGGATCCTTCCTGTCGCGGCACCCCCAGAAAGGCGGCGGGCGAGCAGGGACGCTTCCCGGAAAGAGCTGCCTCCCACGCTTCATCTCAGAGACGTAGCATGGAGGATTGGGCCCAGGAGATACTTGGAAAAGGAGAGTGACCCTGGCTGCTCGTGCAAGGGCCCGGGGGTTCCCGATTGTGCTCTATCCCGTTAAGAGCACAAGTAAGGAGCAGCTGCTCCAGTTGGCCGCAAGGTACTGTATTGCCCGCTATGGACTTTGGAGTTCAGAGAGGGAGCCAGTACTCTCTGGGTCCTCGGCCGCCTTATTCCACCAGCTAGAGATGAGTGAGTGGCATGGAGGCAGCAATAGCTATTCCTATCACTTGCCCATCTTGGTGGAAGAGCAGGCAGCAGCTATGTGGTGCCCTCTGAGAGGAGAGAGGAGGAAGTGCTAATGCTGCCCTCACAGGTGACACACTCCTCCCTGAGGCAGCTCTTCAAGGCATGGGAATCTTGAAGTTCCCTCAACACCCCTCCCACTTACACAGAGAAGACAGCACCCAGAAAGCAACTCTTGAGTGATCACAGAAATGTACAAATTAATTCAGAATTGCCTTTGGAAAATAGTGTATCTTCCAAATGGTCATAGATATGTATTATTACGCAGTGATAATATGAACCCTTTGGGACCTTCTGCTATGAAGTCTTCACAACATGTCAGCACCTTGAGCTGCCACGCAGACCCTTGAGTACAATTTTCTCTGTGGGTATTTGATAGAGAAGGGCCTTTTGCTCTTGCAATTTCCCAACACCTTTTTGTGTTATGAATGCACCAACCATTTTAAAACCTCCATTCTCTGTATTACATAGAATATGCTTGTAACTCTCTCTGATTATGCTAGTGGGTGTAATATATATATAGAGAGAGAGAGAGAGCGAGAGAGAGAGAGAGAGAGAGAGAGAGACCACACTAGTTATATGGCTAAGTATTTAACAGTCTTGGTCTCAGACTTGGGATCTGGATTCAAATCACTGCTCACTGTGTAACCTTTGGCCAGTCACATTTTCTCAGGCTAACCTATCACACACCCCAGGGATCTTGCTCTGGGCTCCTTGGGGAAGGGATGAGATTCTATGAAATGAGTAATACATTTCTGCTGTAGAAGTGCAGAAGAACTTTTACTTGGATGTAACTGCCTATGAGTTCAATAGGGTTTATTCTCTAGTACTGTATAATGATAGTGGGCTTCAAGGTCATAGGAATGCATTGTAACCATCCAGTATCAGCTCTGCAAACAAAGCTTTATAATGCTCTGTGTATCTGCAAAATGGATACAATATAAAAGGAATACAATTTATGAACATAGGCAAAATCATCATGGCCATTCAGAACAAGAAATAGTAACAATGCACATTCCTATGGCTGTAGGGGTTGGGGGAGGCTATACTAGTGTGCCTCAGAATTATTCAACATGAATATAGCAAAAAACTAATGCAAGACATTGTGCAGAATCATTCCCATCCTAAAGCATTCCTGCAGCCATATGTAATAAAGTAATGTTTCATAGTAGACTTGCACCACATAATTTAAGCAAACATACTTTACAGGTCTAAGGAAGACAATATACATATACAGCATATGGAAAAGCAGAGGGGGGACATCTGGGTTTGTACAATTGTGGCAATAGGTAACATAGTAAATTCTGAAATGGTAGATACTGTATGTTCAGCTGCATGATTAAGGGTTGCAAGATGCTACCATCTTAAAGTAAATGAGAGTTTTCTTATTAATTTTAATAAAAGCATTGCACCTGCTCTGGCTGCTTTACAGTGCAATCCTATACACTACTAATAAGCAAGTTCAGTCAGTTACACTTAAATACCAACACATACCAAAAAATACCACCCATCCAAACATTGCATGGATTTACTGTGATGGTGAATGTGAAGTCAAAAAACCTTTGCAGGTCAGGGAAAGTGTAAGGAAGAAAGGAAGCAAACACTAACACATTTACTGCTCTGAGCTGTTTGCCACTAAGATCTGACCCACCCACCCCAAATCCCATCCAGTGGCAGCTACTTCACACACCTGCATTGGGAAACCGCTTCAGGCAGCCTGTTTCAGGATACAGAGAGAGTAGTCCCTTGTACATGACTCAAAGAGCTATCAAATGCAATCTGACTGAACAAGCACTCCATGTTGAAATGCAATGCATACCATTAAGAGGGGACACGGAGCAATAAAGATTTATTTAGAAAAATGTTTCCTACTTTTCTTGCAAAATGCCTTACACACTAACCAACACAACAGTGCTGAAAGACCAGCTCCATCAGGCCTCTTACTTTTCCACAGTCACCCAGCAGCAGCAATCTTGTTTAAAAAAAAAAAAGGAAGGGGAGAATATTCTTGTTTATTAAATGTATATCCTGCACTTCCTCACACAGGAGCCCAGGATGGCAAGCAACAAGAAATTTAAAAAGTCCTCCTAGTGGTGCAGCAATAAAACTGCTAGCACAATGCAAAGCTAAGGGTTGTGTATGGTTTCAAATTAGATGGGGGACCATGTATTGAGATTCCTGCATTGCAGGAGATTGGACTAGAGAACCCCCCGTGTCCATTCGAACTACAGTTCTATGATTCTATGAAGATAAAATAAAAATTCAGATACAGATGCACACTGGGAAAGATCTCAAAAGTTTTGTTGCAGTGGCAACCTGTCCCATTTCTGCCAAAGCTCCCCCACCCCTGAAGCCTCCCTTACCTGGGAAATGTAGGAGCACACACAAAGCAATAATGCCAGTGGCGGATTCTGGCAGTGCTATTTTTCTTGTTCTCTTATAATGGCAATGGCACTCATCTGAGAGGTGTCAGAGCTGAGTTTCAGTGAGTTCTAGCTGGAAAAAAGCCTTGAGGTATTGTAAGATGGTATAGAGTGCACAAGTTCTCACTGGAAGTAGCTGCTGCTTCCCCACCAGTGGTGACAGGGTGGGCAGGGTGCTTGCGGGTGCACTGCCTCTTGGGGTTCCACCACCTGAGGCAGCAGCGTCAGCCTGCCTCATGGGCAGGCAAGCCCTGGCTTGTTGAAAGAGGTAAGTTGAAAGGATGACAGAAAAGACAGTTGTCTAATATTTAAGGAGAGGAACTTCCAAAGGGAAGGTGCCACAACACTAAGGTTTGGTTTCTGTATTGTGCAGTATGAATGTACTGATAAGATGGGATCTGCAGAGGGCTCTAGGCTGCAAAGCAGAGTGATCCATATATGGGGTGATAACCATCTTTCAGGTATCCTGGTCCCAAGCTGAATAGGGCTTTTATATACTAAAACCAGTGCTTTGAATTTACCCCAGTAGGTAGTTGAAAGCCACAGCAAATTAAAGCAGAATTTGGGAGGTGTAAAACACAGTGAGAGCTGGACCATAAAGAAGGCTGATCGCCGAAGAATTGATGCTTTTGAATTATGGTGTTGGAGGAGACTCTTGAGAGTCCCATGGCCTGCAAGAAGATCAAACCTCTCCATTCTTAAGGAAATCAGCCCTGAGTGCTCACTGGAAGGACAGATCGTGAAGCTGAGGCTCCAATAGTTTGGCCACCTCATGAGAAGAGAAGACTCCCTGGTAAAGACCCTGATGTTGGGTAAGATGGAGGGCACAAGGAGAAGGGGATGACAGAGGACGAGATGGTTGGACAGTGTTCTCGAAGCTACCAGCATGAGTTTGACCAAACTGCAGGAGGCAGTGGATTACAGGAGTGCCTGGCGTGCTCTGGTCCATGGGGTCACGAAGAGTCGGACACGACTAAATGACTAAACGACAATAAAACACAGAACAGGACAGAGCAAAACTGCTCATCCCTACAGAGAATTTATTGTTGGCATGCATTCTCTCTGGAGTTGTACTCCATGTTACAGAGCCTCCAGGAGAAGTTGAGCATTTACTCTCACCAGTCCCATGCCATGGAACACTCTGCCAGCAGGGATTTGGCAGGCATCCTCACTCTTGACTTCCAGGTGTCTCTTGACATTTTTATGCTGGCAGGCCTTTGCAGATGTTTCCATTGATTAGCCAGTCACTCTTATGATAGACAGAGCTCAGAAGCTGGGGAGGTGCTTGGACGGGCAGAACCAGACAAGCCAAGTGCAAGGTGCTTTTAGGATCACCACTCTGAGGGGCTACCAGCAATTCTTGAAGTGACACTAAAATTAGGTCCATGAAAAATCTTAACATGAGTCAGAGATCACCAGGACCAATTTCTATTAAATCCTGTTTTCAGTTATAGAGCTCAACTCTGGAAAATGTGCAGTAGCAATAAAGAAAGGGGAGCCTTTTGTTCAGTACTGAATTGCAAATAGCCACATTACTAGGATTGAGAAAATAATTTATAGGTAGAAGGGTGTGATTTATACAGACCCAGCATCACCTTTTCAAAAATTGAGCATTATTGTGTGCCTTTATTGGTTTCTAAAAGAAGGGGGGGGACACCTCTGCAAGTTTTTAATAACTGTGGCATTTATTTTTTTACAAACCCAAAACAGAATTTTTAAAGATATATTTTAAAAGTGATACTAACATTAATATGGGCTCCTACATGGGATGGCATGCAGCCTTTAGAGTGATATTATGCAAATGCAGCTGTGAAAACTAATAGCAAAAATCTGCATTTTTCCACATTTGCAGCATGTTATGTGCGTTTATAATCTCTGCTGTTAGTAGCATCTCTTACTCATCAAACAAAACTCAGAATATGCTGCCCGCTATTTAAATTCTCTACAAACATCAAAGCCAGACATTTGAATAAGCAATTTAATGTATACATTTTGATTCAGTTCAGTATTCTGATCATCTCCTGGTTGGAATAGTATTCAGGAGGATGATTGAAGAGAAATACACCACTCAGAATATCAATTGGAATATTCTTGCAATACACTGTTCTGTGAGGATAGTGCAGTACTGAGATTACATTCTACATGTAATCAAATTCTGATGCCTCTACACACACTCTTGGTATAACCATTCCTTTATAATGTTGTATGCAAAACACAGCACTCAGATATTTTGAAGCACATACAGTCTTCAGCTACAGCTTTGTCCAAACTGGTGAGAAAATAAGACTCAATGAGGAGGGCAGGGGAGGAAGGCACTGTTGCAGACATGTTGACATTGTGAAAGGCATCCTTGCCATCTTCATAATTTTGGGAAAGGAGATAGTGTATTACCTTTTTCACTGTAACAGCTGAAGTGTGAAGAGAGGCTGAGTATTTAAATTTAATATAAATTTACACGTTGGTTCCTAGTTGTTTGCTGATGACTTATTTAAATCTTGGAATATTCTGATGTGTGAAGTATTTATTGATGGCTTGCATTTTCTAATTTCTAGTTTCTCTCATCTAAACTTTTATTCTTATTGTCATTTTATTTCTAAGCTACTCTTCATCTGACAATTTCAGGGCAGTGTACTTCAATACATATAATCCTACATAATGTAAGAAATGTATTATACAATCTTAACATGAAACACACTGTGCAGCATACATCATCCCAACAAATTCATGGAAACCAGAGTATCAAGTATAAGACTCATGCTAATTACTATCTTTTATGAGTGAGTTGATGCAACTGTTTAAGGACTGATCACTTCTCTCTAAAAATAAAAGTTCCTTTCAGGATGTGTCAGCTCCTAGAGCCTGAGTCATATAGGACAAACCTTAGAAAAGGACGGGGAGCCCCACCAGCCCAGACTGGGTTATGTGCTGGTACCAGGAGCAGTGTGATTTTACTAGCCAGGTCTCCAGGTCAGCCCTTATGAAGAATGGCCTGCCATTGGACTTGGTCAAAAACATGCACTCAGGTACATAATTGCCATAACTTGGGACTTTCTTTTGTCAGAGGGTGTCCCACACACCAAAGGCAAAGGAAGCTGTGAACCCAGAAAGAACCAGTTACAAATTGGTGGTGCTCACTTTGCAGCAAAAAGTTTCCCCTTTTCAAACCTAGTTCCTGGAGAGTTAAGTGCTTCCAGAGCATAGTTTACACTGATGCAGAAAATGTGGCTCCACAAAATCTGCAAAAGAGCCCTCAGTTTCCACCTGGCTGGTGCAATACATGAGTAGCTCAGTTGGTTAGGGCATGGTGCTGATAATGCCAAGGTTGCAGGTTTGATCCCCATATGGGAAACTGCATATTCCTGCCTTGATGATCCTCGGGCTCCCTTCCAACTCTATGATTCTATGTACCACTCAGCTCCTTGTTATAGCTGTCTTATGGACAACACCACTGCTGTGTTTCAGCAGTCATGTCTTGTACTAAGATCTGGCACTTGCCTTCATTCTCAGCTGGACAGCTCCCCTATCTTGCTGGTGAGACCATGACTCCAAACCACAATCTGTTGTGTTGATATATTCTGTTTTAAATGGTTGTCATCTGCCATGCGACCTTACAGTGAAGGGCAGATAATACACTGAAATAATAATTCTGCCTTAGTCTTTCAACAGCCTACATGCATAAGCTCGACCAAGAAACAGAGTCCAGAATGAAACAATGCAGATGGGAGCAGACTTGATTCTAAAGGACTGCGCTGGTAGCTACGGACAGTGTAACAGGCTTAACTCCCATCTAGGTTTGTCTTTCAGTGGGTAATGGGAGGAGCAGGAAGTTGCAAAGCACAGCAACAAAAGAGCAAATAAGTCAGAGAAAGTCTGAGGGGGAAAATAAGTTATGTGAGCATAAACAAAGAAGTGGCAGAACAAACATCAGTAAGAAGATAATTTAAGGAGTTACAAATTGATAACAAAAAGGGGAAATGAGAAAGTGCACAGTGTGGTTGGCTTAATAAGGAGACAGTTGCCAGAAGAATGAAGAGAATGAAAGGGAACATACAAACGTCTCTGTTTTCAGTTCATAGAGTCCTTTCTACAGGTCAGTTACGCTGGGTGTGAGACACTGCTATCATAGGTATTATTAGGTTGGGGGGAGGGAGAAGTGGGGAGAAAGAGGGGGGAGAAAGAAGGGGGGAATGATCTTTCATTCTTTTGCATAGTGTTTGTACGGAGTTTTTGTGTCAGCTTCATGTGGATTGGTGGATAGGTTTTTTGTTTGTTTTTTAAAGATTCCTAGTACTTGCAGTGATGCACTGGTGACACATGTAGTTTAGCTGTAAGAGGAGGCAGAACAGTACTTTATCAGGTCTACTAAAGGAAAAAACCAAAACAAAAATATAGCTTTAAACTGCAACCAGGCAGATTAAGTTGGCCAGCAAAAGCTCAGTCACAGACACACCACTGTCAATCCAGAAAGCAGAAGGGCTGTGTAAATTTTTGCTATAGCAAATTATGGAATCATCTCAGTAGGTGTGTGAATAGAATCTTAATCAGCATGTGTAGGAGTAAGGTTTGCAGACATCCTATTTCTAACCTAATTAGGATTCAATGATGAACCTTTAGTGACACCAGCTAACCAGATCATTCTGAACTGCAGATTCCAGGCTTTGCAAATTGGCATGGCAGTAAATCTTAGTTGTACTCTAGAATGCATCTACTCCTCTAAATAACAGGTGCCAAAGATCTCTTGGATATACTGTCATCCTATTTTAGGGCCAGGCACTGTACAATTCAGTTGTCTAATTCCTTCCATAGTATTGCACTTGGGCCAATGCAAGGCGTTTTGCTGCCCAAAGCAGGGTAGTTTACCTCTACTTTTTAGTAAAATTGTGTAGTGAAAATTATAATAAATAATGGCATTTCACAATTGTACTGAGTGCAAATAAATGGTGTCGGTTGTGGACAGAGCTCAGTTATAGTTTCATATGCAAGAGATTGCATGTTCAATCTCTGGTATCTCCAGCTGGGGTCAGGAAAAACTGTGGAACCTTGGAAAGCTGTTGCCAGTCAGTGTAGACCAGGAGTAGGCAACCTGGTATCCTCCATATAGGCTGGACTACAACAACTAGCAGCCCTGACTACTGGGCTATGCTACCTGAGGCTGATGGGAGTTGTATTACATCAGTTTACCTATGTAGATAATACAGAGCTAGATGGACAAATGTTCTGCCACGGTATATGCACACACATACCCACACATGAGCATACATTCCCTGCTCTACCTTTCCTCCCCTTTCAGGTTTCAACTACTGTGCTCTATCTCTCTCCTTTCTTATTTTAGATGTTGTACCTTCTGTTGTCTCTTTCTAGCATTACCTGATGCTGCTGGACCATCCTTGTGCTAAATGTCCCTTGTCCCATCCTAAATCTCAGCTTCAATTTGCAAAAGTTATGGATGTAACCTTGTACAGCAGTGCCATTGGTAACAACCGCCTTTACTGGTACACTGGAACCCAAACACCGTAATTCACAGGATTAGGTGATGAAGTTTTCCTAGCTTCACATCCTATCTTTTCCCTTTCATAGTTGTGACTTAATGCAGTTTGACCTTCCTTATTTCTTTTGATCATTCAAAAGACTTTGAAAGAACTATTATGAAAATAAACTGAACAGTCTGCACTATAAAGATCCCAGAATTCTGGCAGAAGCAAATGAAATGACCAGGAAAAAAACTAGTAAAACTAATGCCACCAGCTGATATATTAGTTCACATTATGTTTTCCAGGGGGAAATGTCTCTGGGCTTTCTTCTGTGCTCATTTACCACTTGTCAATCAATCAATCAAGGTGATACTTCATATATAATTAGGTAGAATACCTTGATGGAATTTTAATTTTAATACATTTCTAGTTCTGTTCATCAATCCTTCAAGGCTGTGAAAGTTGCACAGAGCGTGGTAAAAGAAGCAGGTTGTGAAGCTTTTATATATTTCCAGGTGACCTTCTGTTGTGAAAATACTCTCAGAAGAATCAGTCTTTATATTATGCAAATTAAGATATATGGATCAAGGATACTCTGACACTATCCTAGAGTTAACAGCATGAACAATATAAATTATTGGTACAGCTATTTGAGCTGTTCATCTGATTCTTTGACGAAACTATCCTATTGGGATAATATAAAATACAGTAGTTTTTGTACCTATACACCTAACTTGTTATCATGATTACCAATTAGAGAGAAGAGAGAGGTGTTTAAGAAGCACCTCTCTCTTCTCTCTAATTGTGAATAAGACCTAATGACTAGGAAAGTAGACAGAGGTCAAATGGCAGAAAAAATAGGAGACAACTGAATGATGTTCTTGCAGTATCACGAAAGTGAGTGGAAATACATGTTTCTGATAGGAAATAACAATGGGGATTAATGGCAGCTCATCTGAATTTACCATGAATAGCTGAAACTTTAGGGTCTCTGGATAGCTAGAAGATGCGAGTGCCTTTATCCTGATTAAATTAAATCTCCCAAAGAAGTGAAAATACACCCCCCCACACACACACAAAGCTACTTTGCAACAAATGATCTTTCTGTGCAAGTTTTTTGATCCCTTATGAAACATCCAATAATTAGAACACACATAGGAGAAAAACTTGAAAAGACTTCATTAGGATCTAAGCAAAATTCAAGGGAAGTGTCACAGCACCTAGAATACCCACAGGCATGCTACAGAACTTTGCATTTGACATTACTGTTATTAAGGGAAGAGTAATAAATGTGGTTTAAGCTTCCTAAGGATGGTAGTACATGCCCTGCATTACATATATTTAAATCGCTGGAGGATCAAGGCACAGAATAATCTCTCTCTAGAGACAAGACATGAAATAAAAATAAAGATTTAAAACAAAGCAAATTAATATAGTGAGTCTCCCGCATAGACAGATTTTTAACAGAGACCACATGAAGCATGTGAAAGCAATATAACTAAGGATGCCATTCCAAAGCAAGCAACATGCTTGTGATTACAAGGGTGAATTGGGAAATGGTTGATATGGCTGTACTTTGAAATTGCTTCAATTTTATCACCATATGTCCTTGCACCATTGTGTCCTATAATTTACAGACCATGTGTTGCCTGTCATTTCATATTTTAGAGTACAGATACAAAATAAAGTTTATTTAGGCGGTACAAAAAGCCTACATACCCTTCTTAACTTAAATTACAGGCAACGTCTGTCAACAATTTTATTTTAATGAAAACTACTATATCTCAACACCCCATATGAAATAAGAGGTACAGGAACATCAGCTTGGAAGATTAAAGCTCTACAATTGCTATCAACAATAAACAAACAAAATCCTATTCAATGTAAACAAAATTAGGACAAGTAAATGGTACCCAAAGATTTTCCTTAATGAACCCAACATTCATTTAAAATGGGTGGAACTCGACTTCCGGAGGCGGCGCAAAACGGCAATGGCGGTCCTCTTTACTCAGTGAAGAGGGGCTCCGCGAAAAAGGGTCTTCCGCTACGGCGAAGCGGAGACCCATCCAGATAAACCGCAGGCAGAGCGAGCCTGTGGCCGTGGGACTCGGCGGGTGCCAGAAGCCCCCCCAGAAGCGAGGAAGGGACCTCGTAAGAGGCTCCGGATCGTGAACGGGGGAGCGGCGCTGTGAGTTCATCGCTCTTTTCGCGGAAGTGAAGCCGCGCTGCTGTTGCTGATGAGCGCCGACCTTTCTTCTTGAAAAACATCGAGATTGGCTGCAATTTACCCGTGAGTAAGGGGTACCAAAGAACTGATTAAGGATTAACTTAAATTTGTCTATTTTGGCTGAAAACGGGAGGCGAGTAACAGGAAGTCCGCCTTCCGGTCCTGCTAATCGGAGCAAAGCAAAGAACCCGATGCGGGCTGAAGCGTTAAAAAGAGACTTTGAAAGAAGTAAGAAGGGGCATTAATAGACTGTGTGTTTCTAGAAATCGAAAAAGGGTGAAGAAATAAATGTTTTAGTTCAGTGTGCTAGAGAATCTTCCTCCTATTGTGAAGAGACGTGGAATTGAAGGGGATAACCGAGTTATTGGACTGCCAGTGTTGCAAATGAGTACTGTCAGGCTGCTGAAACTTTTCTCTTAACATAAACTGTTGCATTGATGGATACACTATCGCTTTAATACTGTCATCGAAACCTCTCTGTTACCTTGTGGCACTAATTTGAAACAGAACTCTCTGAAATCCTCCTTTCTGAACTTGGGGATTTCAGTTGAAATAGGAGCTTTGATGGTGGAAAAGAAACTTTCTTTCCTTTGAAAACCCCCCCTAGTGGATTTGCGGAGGCATAGTGGCCTGGGAACTGTATCTTATTGGGATTTTTTGTGGTTTAATTGTTTATACTCTGGACTTGCCTTTCTCATGGATTGAAAGACTATTTGACCTTGAACAGCAGCTGGGGAATGAGTGGCCCAGCGAAAACAAGAGCAGCTAAAGCTAAGGAAGCTTTAGCTGAGGAAGCTAAAGAAAAGAAAAAAGACAAGAGAGCTGGGCAGCTGGTCCAAACAACCTTGATTCATCATCGTAGATCCTCGGTGCCAACTGTGTTGACGGCGCAGGAGGAGGAAGTTGAAACGCCTGCTACAGAAGAAATGGCAGCTGGAGGAACTGATCCAGTCTTGAAACAAATTTTGGAACAATTGGCACTTTTGAATAAGAAGGTGGACGATCAGTCATCTAAAATTGATAGAGCTACATCTACTATCAGCAAGTTAACAGATCAGGTTTCGCAGCACACTCAGGCTATTGAGAAACTGCAAGGAGCTACGGCGGAGAACTACAAATTAGCTGCGGAAGCCAATCAAAAAGCTGAGCAAGCGTGCAAGAAGGTGGAAGAGATCAAAGGGGAAGTAAGACCTCTGAGAAGACAGGTAGGAGAACAGCAAGCCTACCTGTCAATGGTGGAACTGAAAAGTAAGGAATGTAATCTTAGGCTGAGGGCTGTCCCAGAGTTGGAACAGGGCAACCTAGAGAAATTCTTGACGGAGCTGTTTTCTAAATTTTGGGGGGTTGAAGAAGATAAAGATTTCAAGATTGTGACGGCCTTCAGACTGGGAAGATCGGTTAAAAAAGATAAGTCCAGAGACTGTTTGGTTTGTTTGAGAACAAGAGAGGAAAGAGACAAGATATTAGGCCAACACTTTAAAAAATCCCTGGAAGTCGAAGGTAAAAGGGCAGAAATTTATAGAGACATTCCTAAATATTTGCTGGACCTTAGAGCCACATATACAGACTTGGCCAAATTGTTAAGATACAACGCAATCCCTTACAGGTGGGAATTTCCTCAAGGTCTGTCATTTACCTATAAAGGAAAGAAGGTAAGAATCAAAACGCCAGAAGACCACCAGAAGTTCCTACACGACAACGAGGAGGACCTCCAAAAGAGAGCCGTAGATTCTTGGCCTCCACCACCGGGATTACCACCAGGATCCATACCATCTGGAGGCGGCCCGGCACCACAGCTTCCGGAAAAGGACGACAAATTAGATACCCAACTGTGATACCCAAGAAGTAGACCGGGATGTCTCTACAGCTTCTTAGTTGGAATATAAATGGCGGGAATTCTCCAGAAAAACGCAGAAAAGTATTTCATATTTTGAAAAAAGAACAATTGGACATTATTTGCCTGCAAGAAACACATGTGACAAGACTCCATAGAAAAGTGCTAATCAATAAAAGGTTAGGCCAAGAATTTATTTCATCGGATAAAGTTAAGAAAAGAGGAGTGGTGATCTATGCAAAGGAGAACTTGTCCCCAAAATTTGTATTTAAAGACGAACAGGGCAGAATTTTGGCAATTGAAATCCAGACACAAGGAGAAAAGTTTTTAATTCTGGGAATTTACGCCCCAAATGATGGAAAATCGGAATTTTTTAAGAAGCTGCACGAGATTATGCTGGACTATTTGGACTATAACAACATTATCATGTTGGGAGATATGAACGGTGTCGCCTCAGTGAATATGGATAAGTCACAAAGTGCTAATATAACGAAAGATGGCAGACTTCCAAAAACCTTTTTTGAAATGACTGACAATTTGGATTTGATTGACATATGGAGGATCAAGAACCCTCTAGGGAAAGAAGGAACTTTCTTTTCTGAGGCCCATATGACATGGACGCGAATCGACCAAATATGGATAACTAGAGGGCTGGCACCTAAGACCAGAAAAGTGGAAATCTGCCCAAAAACCTGCTCCGACCACAACGCCTTGAGAATGGAATTGAGACTAAATACAACCGGATCGTTCAGATGGAGAATGAATGACGCCTTGTTAAGAGATCAGGAGATTGTTAAGAAGGCCCAAAAAGTTTTAAAGGACTATTTCGAAATAAACTTAAAGACAAATGTGGAAAAAAGAATAATCTGGGACGCAAGCAAAGCAGTGATAAGAGGGTTTCTAATACAACAGAACACGATTAAAAAAAGACTCTGGAATGAAAAGAAGGAGAAGATCTTGGAGAAAATAAGAGAAGGAGAGAGAAAACTGAGATCCAGGCCTAAATCAAAGGAAGTATTGAGAGAAGTGAAGTTTTTCCAGGCACAATATTCGAAACTGATAAATCAAGAGGTGGAATGGAAAATTAAACAAATGAAACAAAGATCCTTTGAATCTGCAAACAAATGTGGAAAATTGTTAGCCTGGCAGCTGAAAAAGAGACAAAAACTTAACACAGTTACAAATCTAGAGATTGAAGGGAGAATGGTTCAGAAACCCGATGAAATTAGAAGGTCCTTCCAGAAATATTTCAAAGAACTCTATTCTCAAAGGCCACAAAAAAGCTCAGAGGTGGACCAATTTGTTATAACTAATGGATTACAAAAAATACCCCAGGAAATGAGAGCAACCCTGAACTGTAATATTACAACCCAAGAAATTGAATGCGCCATTCAGAACCTCCAACTGGGCAAATCTCCGGGACCTGATGGGCTTACTTCCAAATATTATAAGGTACTGAAGGACTCATTGACACAACCATTGCTGGAAGTTTGCAACCAGATTATGGAGGGGAGGAAGGCACCGGAAACGTGGAAAGAAGTCTTCATCACGTTGATCCCAAAACTAGAATCTGAAAAAACTCAACTTAAAAACTACCGTCCTATCTCACTCCTAAATGTGGATTATAAAATTTTTGCAGACATTTTGGCAAGTAGGTTTAAGAAAGTCTTAAATGAAGTGATTCATAAGGACCAAGCAGGCTTTCTCCCTGGTAGGCATTTATTTGACAACACAAGAAACATCATTGACATTTTGGAGTTTTTACAGATTAATTCAAACACAAGAGCGGTGTTGATTTTTATTGATGCGGAGAAGGCCTTTGACAACATTTCTTGGCTGTTTATGAAGAAAAATTTGGAAAGGATGGGAGTAGGGCGGGGGTTTGAAAATGGAATAGAAGCAATTTATTCAGAACAAAAGGCCAAATTGATAGTAAACAACGTGGTGACAGAGGAGTTTAAAATTGAAAAAGGGACACGACAGGGGTGCCCTCTATCTCCTCTGTTGTTTATTTCAGTCCTGGAGGTGCTACTGAACATGATTAGAAATGACCGGTTGACACAGGGAATTGTGGTCGGAGAGAAACAATATAAACTGAAAGCTTTCGCAGACGACTTGGTATTAACATTACAGGAGCCAGCCTCTAGTACTAAAAGAGCGTTAGAATTAATTTCTGATTTTGGTCGGGTGGCGGGATTCAAGCTGAATAAACAAAAAACTAAAGTTTTAGCAAAAAACTTGACAACTACTGAAATAGAGGAGTTCAGAAAAGAAACAGAACTAAATGTGGTTAAAAAAGTAAAGTACCTAGGGGTGCACTTGACCTCCAAAAATTTGAATTTATTTAAGGATAACTATGAGAAATGTTGGTCAGAGATAAAAAGAGATCTGGAAACATGGTCAAGATTAAAACTTTCCTTGTTGGGCAGAATAGCTGCTATAAAGATGAATGTATTGCCGAAAATGCTATTTTTGTTTCAGTCCCTCCAGATCGTGGATAAGGTGGAATGTTTTGGAAAATGGCAGAGGGATTTATCTAAATTTGTCTGGCAGGGCAAAAAGCCCCGAATAAAGTTTAAAATACTAACAGATGCGAAAGAAAGAGGGGGGTTTGCCCTGCCGGACTTGAGGTTATATTACGAAGCTGCAGCCCTCTGCTGGTTGAAGGATTGGATCCTATTGGAGAACACCGACGTCCTTGACCTGGAGGGATTTGATAATGCTTTTGGGTGGCATGCATATTTGTGGTATGACAAGGTTAAAGTTCATAAATTGTTCAAAAACCATATTGTCAGAAGGGCAATTTTCATGGTCTGGTCAAAATACAAAGACTTATTGGAGAGTAAAACTCCGAGGTGGCTCTCACCGATGGAGGCCAAAGCACGTAAAAGACTCAATATGGAGGCCCACTGGCCTAAATATTGGGAAATAATTGAAAAAATTGGAGATAAATGGAGGTTACAGAGTATGGAAAAGTTAAAAAACAAGGTGCGAGATTGGTTGCATTATGCTCAAATCCAGGAAGTTTTTAAAGCAGACAAAAAAGTGGGTTTTCAGGAGGATAAATCGAAACTAGAAACAGAGTTGCTTGAGCCAAAATCCAAGCTAATTTCGAGAATGTATAACTTGCTGCTTAAATGGAACACACAGGATGAGATTGTCAAATCCTCTATGATAAAGTGGGCACAGGACTTGGGGCATAACATTATGTTTGAAGACTGGGAAAGGTTATGGAACACCGGAATGAAATTCACGGCATGTACTGCCTTGAAGGAAAACATTATGAAAATGATATACCGGTGGTACATGACCCCAGTCAAGCTTGCAAAGATATATCACCTGTCCGATAATAAATGTTGGAAATGTAAGGAAGAGGAAGGGACATTTTTACACCTCTGGTGGACCTGCCCGAAAGTGAAGGCCTTCTGGGAAATGATACATAATGAACTAAAAAAGGTGCTGAGATCCACCTTACCTAAGAAACCGGAGGCCTTCCTTCTGGGCATGGTAGACCAGAGGATGGTCAAGAAAGATAGAACTTTCTTTATGTACGCTACTACAGCAGCGAGGATTCTGTTGGCAAAGCACTGGAAGACACAAAATCTACCCGCATTGGAAGAATGGCAGACGCAGCTGATGGACTATATGGAGTTGGCTGAAATGACTGGCAGAATTCGAGACTCGGGAGAAGAAGAAACGGAGGAAGTTTGGAAAAATTTTAAGGACTATTTGAAAAAGCATTATAAGTTGTATGAATGTTAAAAAATGCTCCTTTCTAGGAAGGTATACCTTCAGTATCGGCAAATTTCTGAATTGATAAATAAGACACTATAAGACAGAAGTGAGGTAACGAAATATGTTTATTGTGTGGAAATTAAAAATTAATGCAATTGTATCGAAATGTTTACATCAGATAACACGATAAAATGGAAGATATATTGTTATGTATAAAACAAGTCAACAAATTGCTGAGGTTTTGGTTACACAGGGAATGCAGTGCTCGGGAGATGGGGGAAGTCCATTGGATTCAGGGAAGTATGTATTTGAAAGTGGAAATTTGTTTATTAAAAAAACCTAATAAAATATTTATAAAAAAAAAATAAAATGGGTGGAACTCACTGTTATATGACTTCGTACTCTGAATTTCAAATCTGATCTTTAAAAATTAGCATGAATTCAAGTTTTACCACCCCCATCCCTTGTGGTTGGGGAAGACTGCTATGAATACAAAAATAGGCAGGTGGGACTAGGAAGGAAATAAACTGTACAAAAGAGAATATGAGTGGCATCGAAGTCTCTGTTAATGATTTACACTAG
The DNA here is from genome assembly GCF_964234715.1 of Podarcis melisellensis. Classification (NCBI taxonomy): domain Eukaryota; kingdom Metazoa; phylum Chordata; class Lepidosauria; order Squamata; family Lacertidae; genus Podarcis; species Podarcis melisellensis. The sequence continues at coordinate 54,063,553 of NC_138538.1, forward strand.
AGGTAGTCAATGTAGTGCCCTCCAGATATTGTTGGAGAACTGCTCCATGACTATGCTGGCTGGGGCTGCTGGGATTTGGGGTCCAACAACCTCTGGAGGGAAGCATGCTGGCTATCCCTGACTTACACATTCTCCATTTTTGTAATACTTTTGTATTTAAGCATTGTGCATGTTGGGCTGTGTTCTACTAGATGTAGACCCATTGAAATTAATGGACCTGAGGTATTCAAGTCCATTAATTTCAATGGGCCTACTGCATGTAGAACTTGGTTGGATCCAACCTTTTGACTATTTCTTCCAAATATTAGAATTAACTCAGCATAATTGACAAGCTTAGAAGTTTATTTGAATGAGAGAAAGGGGGTTGGTGGACAGCAACCTAGGGGTGGTTGGACAAAATCTGACAGTCTGTTCCACTCTATCCCAGGGTTTTATTCACAAAGGGGCACACATTCCCCCCCCCAGCAAATATCTAAAAAACATCTAACTAGGCATAAGATAAGTATACAAGACTCTCCTGTTCATACTCAAGTTCCTTTCTGACTTTCAAGTAGAAAGTTATTCCCACTCTGCTTTCTGGCTAAAAAGCAGGAGGCTAACATTCCACATCAACACAGAATCTTTTCCCATTGGGATCAACATCTCTTAACTTTGCCCTTCTGGTACAGTGGTTAATTTGTGATAGTACTCAATGGTTTAGAACTAATATCTGTTCAGAAAGCCAGGCAATGGAGCAATCTATGGTCTCTTCAATGTGACAGACAGTTCTGAATAATTACATGCTTGGTTGTAGGCAAAGTCTTTATGACATGGGCATCATAATCATAGTTTATGATTTTTTAAAAACTGTAGTTTCATCTGAGAAATACTCTTCTGACAAGTTTAGCAACTTGGCTGACCCCCAACTTGGGACACATTTTAATCAGAGGAAAAGCTAGCAGAAACATCTTTCTTTCTGCCTGTAGACCATGTGCTGAATGTTTGCCGTGTTAGAGAAACCTACTGCAATTCCCACTGGAGAAAAATGACCTATTTTCAAGAACACGCAAGGAAGTGTTCTGAAATAAACTCAATTGCTAGCTGCACTTCCTCGGGTACAATAGTAACCATGCTACCTAAAGAAATTTGATACTACAAATGGGGGAAAGAATGCAGCTAAATGCCAAAGGCTCAACAACTAAATATATGTTAACAGACAGAATCTGTACAGCTACATATGCTCCCATTCATTTTGGTCAAGAGCCAGTAAACTGTTGAGAAAATAAGGGTGGATCATAAATGACACAGGACATAGACATACTGTTTAATAATTGCAGAGTGAAAAAGCTGGACTAGCTATTTATTTATCTTTCAACTCTGTCCGCATTTCTTTCAAGCTAAAAACCAGAGTCAGATCATGGTATATAAACATATTTTGTAAATAAATAAAATATACTATGGCCTATATTACGCAGAACTGGAGCTGATTTTGGTCCTATGAGGCGACAGCAAAAATGCTTAGAGATTTCATTCTAGAGCAGAGTTTTCTAAACTGTGTGTTGTGACTCGTTATTATGTTGGGTGCAGTGTGTAGGTTTGTCATGCAAACACTCCCCGCACTCTTCCCGAGGCTGGAAATGGGTTAGTTTAACCTCCAGTTTGCTAATAAAACTGAATTACTGTGTTGTGAAATGATGCACGTCTATAAAGGGTGTCACCAACATGAAATGTTTGGAAAGCTTTGTTTCTAGAGATTTAAATTATATGATTTTACTGAGTTACAGTGCAATCCTATGCTTGTTTCAATCAGAAGAAGTCCCATTATGTTCAATGGTGTGTGCTCTCTGGCAAACTTGCATAGGATTGCAGCCTAAAAATCCAACTAAGTTGTACTCAGAGTATTCGTTGAGATGAATAGACTTGACCCATTTAAGTTAATTATTTTCAATGGGTCAACTGTAAGCGGGATATCACCCACTGTTTCCAAACATATGATTTTATATTGACACTGAATTCCATAAGTTAGCAACATTTATCAGATAGTTAATTATTCTGTTTAAATTTATAACAGTAAGAGCAATAGGTGTTCAATTGCTTGGGTCTTTTTTATTTGCATTTGAAATGTAAATCAGACTGTGCAACTGTAATTTTAGATTTTGGAGTTCTGTCAATTTTTTTCCTAGTTCCATTTCTGTATATTGGCAGCTCTGGCATTGGCTGCTATGAAAATATATTCAAATGGCTAGATTAACAGAGAAGCCTTGATGCTTAATCTCTCCCCCCCCCTTTTTTTTTTTTACCTACTGGCTAATTCAAGCATCTGAATTGTCCCAGAGATTGGTGAAGAATTGTCAAGTATTTTTTGTTACTCAGCCAATAATTGAGAGACAGAGAAAGACCACTAAGTAAAACATCATTTTGAAAATGTGTTTCTCTGCCAAATTCTGTGACCTGAATTTTAAAGCATTTTTTCCACTTTCATATTTTTTGAAACAGAAGCAAACATATGTAATAACCAATTGGAATAAGTCAGAGGTGTCCATGAGATGCAAGCAATTTTATGGATGGCAGAATAGCAATTTTGCTTAAATGACAGAGCTCCATAATATGTCTCTTATTTAAATGACTCAAAAATAAGATATGTGGACATAAAAGTGAAAACAGAATATGAACCCAAATATTTTAGGAATCAGGGCACTTAGTAATCATTTCCAATGAACATATCATTGTATGTGTCAAACAAGCTCATACCTAAGACTTTTGGGGGGGTTATGTGTATTCAGCTGGTCATTGATTTCACAAGCTGTGCAAACCTACTGTGTTTGTGAGTTGAATTGAGAAAAATGCACTAACACCAGCAATTGTGCACATTTACATTAAGGCATGAAGAATAGGTATAAAAAATAGAAACCATAAATAGGGATTTTTGTGCATAGTCCAATCAATATCTGGGCATTTTCAACGCAGCATTATTGTGAACCAGCCTGGAATAAATTTCTGATGAAGGACAGTATATAAATATTTCAAATGCTGGAGAATATAAATTCATCGACTTCTTTCATACATTTCCTGGCAAATATACATAATCTGCAGATGGAGACTCAACATACAGTTAAAATAGGGTTTTTAAAAGCGTGTGGTGTACTGGCACAACAAAATATTGAATCCTGATCTTTAAAAGTGAGAGGATCCAATCCTGTATGGTGCTGGCCACCGCAATCCACTTGTATCCCAGTACCCGCATCCCATGGGATCGATTGGGCCTTGTTTCTCCTGGGAAGACACAGTCATTGGTCTGGCAGGTCTCACCTGCCCCCTCGCCATCTTGCCTGATTCTTCTTTCTCACAGATGCACCTCCACCCTCACCCCTGACAGCCATGGATTGCTCTGGGCCAATCAAACCTGACTTTCAGCAGTCTATGTCTCTGTATACCCATCTCGTCTAATGCTGTCTGAATATGCCCTATATAACTTGGACGTTGGGTGAATCTGGTGAACAGCTCTACTGTTGATATGTCTCCTGCCAACCTAGCAGCTTGAAAGCACGCCAGTTGATATGTTCAATTTGTGTGTGTCTCCCACATCACTTCAAGATTAAGCATGCTAGATAGCAATATCTATGACAGCATTTGCTGACTTTAACAGACTGTATCCATGGACAGCCCAGTTCACAATGGTTTAATTCTATATAGCTCAGATCTCACTCAGTGCAACCCTGAGGTTTCACAGAGGTTGAACATTTCCCCAGCTCAAGGGCTGAGATTTTGCTCTTTGTTATCAAATCTTCAAGGATCCCAGTGACATAGTTTAACTATTAAAAGAAGCTATAATTATAACTACAACATGGTGGCTTTTAATCACTTGCCTACAGATAGGATCTGCACTTATAGTTCATATATGCAGTCTCTTTAGGAGGCAGCCAGTTTCACTAAAACATCATTAATGTAATTAATATATTTCATTACCTTTGTTCTGCTTCAGCTGCTCAAATTGAATGCAAACACAGAAGGATTTTGTCAGCTAAGTAAGAAGAAGAAATGTCAACTATAATACAAAATTTCTTCATTATGATTCTTGAATTTGATTGTGGCACTGAAGCAAAATGTATTTGTCAGGATAATGGCAAAAGAAAGGCAAAAGAAAGTAAAACAAAAGGAAGTCTTTGTTATTTTAAATAGTTGAGTTGTTACACAATATGATGGACTTCTTCTGTTGTACCTTAACGGATAGCAACACAATCAATAAGTGGCTGTAACAATTTCGTTCTGCTTCACCCACTGTAATTGAAAAGTAACTCAAGCAGAACTTTGTAACGGTTTGTGGTATTTTTTTTGTCCTTTTTAGCTTTTTTATATTAAGATGAAGATTAGGCTTTAGTGGTCAAAGTAGGGGTAATTGTTATTATAATCACCTTTCAACATGATGTCTTATCTATGAGAATAATCATGTAAGACCATTGTAGAACGATTGAGGAAGCCTAAAGGAAAAACCATGAATTTGAAACTGAATGGCTGGCACAATATTTTTATTACAAGAAAGAGGAAACAGGGAGATCTATGATTCCTTAAAAGTATCAAGCTGAAGATAGTCCCAACTCCCTCTATAAGGAATGGCAGAATACCAAACCCTATATAGTGTCACCTCGGGTTAAGAACTTAATTCGTTCTGGAGGTCTGTTCTTAACCTGAAGCTGTTCTTAACCTGAGGTACCACTTTAGCTAATGGGGCCTCCTGCTGCCGCTGCCGTGTGATTTCTGTTCTCATCCTGAAGCAAAGTTCTTAACCTGAGGTACTATTTCTGTGTTAGCGGAGTCTGTAACCCGAGGTACCACTGTATTTACATAGACCATATTGTTCATGTTGTGCCATGTCTGGGGCCTTAAAAGTTATTAGCACATAAGTAGATGGCAAGCCTACTTCCAAAGAAGAGTTTTAAAATTTACAGTGGAAATTAAGTTGACAGAAATACTTCATTCTACACCCAGTAAAGATAAATGCAAGAACAACTCTACTAGTATTCTATCACAATATCCATAGTGATAGCAGAGCTCCAGCCATCTTGCATCAGGAATAGAACAATGCTTTTCAAGGAACCACTGGCACTTTAGAGGGGAGTGGTGTGTGTTTGTGAAGTATCAATGCTGAGTTTTTAAAAAATCAATGAAGTATTTATGAAGCAGATATGAGCAATGATAAATTGCAAGAAATGAATAAATGCACAAATAAAAGATCTATATATATTTGAACTGGGGCATCTCAACATCACTGATACCAAACAAGTGGAAACTTTATTCTGAAATCTTCATGATATCCAATTGCTGATATGTTTGGATGTTTCCATTCAGCCCTAATGGAAAAGACCGATTACCTTTTTCACTACATTTGCAAGTGTACAACTGTCTATGTAAATAAATAATCCACTATTGGCAGTGGTTGGTGTGTGTGTGTGTGTGTGTATGAACAGCAACACTATGAGTTTAGTTTGTAAGTGAGGTACTCAAAGTTGTGCAAAAACTAATCAACTGATAAAACTCAACTTTCTGAAACTATATAGACTGTGGCTCTTCAGCGCAGCTAAAAATGGAAGAAAAGGAGAGGTGACATATGATCAGCAGGCAATGTTAACAAGCTCTCCAGTGCTCTGAAAAACCAGATGGAAATTATTTCTGCTATAATGGATACCAGCAGGATTCTAAGAGGCCAAAGAACAGTCCATTTGATGAGGCTTAACACCTTGATATGGTGAGAGTTCGCAGGTATCCTTTGGTGCTTTGCAGCAACAGATAACCATGCTTGAAGTGTGAAGGTAGATTCCATCTCATAACAATAATTTCCCACTCTGCCATTAGGGGATGTAGATAAAATGTGGTTTCATTTATATTCATAACTACAAACAGGCAAAATGCATGTACTCTATTCATGAAATGTGATATACTTTTGGTTCCTGAAACTGATAAACCCAGAGGTTCTCAGTTTTCATGCCTATCATAAAAATTACGCTGTATGAAAATCATTTATCATAAAGATAGGATAAAGAAAAGGACCCCAAAAGAACACAAGCAAATATAAGGGAATAAGATTACTTTTGATATTCTCTCAGTGCCAATGCCAATTTCATGCTATGTTATTATTACTAGATCTATTCCATTCAACACCATCTGAAGTACAGGTAAGCTAAAGGCGAGGAGGTAACTTGGGTCATAAGCAAGGCTCTATTTGGTTTGCAGCATTTAGAAGATTTGGTGGGGAAATACATTTAAACCAGGATCAAATAACCACATAGTGGCAGAAGAGTGAGAAACCTGAGATGGTGTTTCAGCAAAACTCACACGTACAGTTTCCTACTAACATTATCAGCCTCTTAGCTTATAATTTCTTTTTTTTTACCTTTTTAACTATGAAGTTTTTCACCTTTTAGGGTCTCCTATGTTGTTTTTAATAAAAGGGTTTCATGTCTCCTCCTTTGAATAAATGACACTTTGAGGTAATTTCAGCCACTAAATAACACAGCTGTCAAAAAAGCTCTTTAAAAACATAATGTAACATTCCAAAATACATGTTAGGGCAAAGCTTTTATTATGCCAACCAAAATGTCACAAAACGGTGCACAAGTTTTTGAGTACCCTGGAATTCTGCATTAGGTTAGATAGTTAAAAACTTGGGGTGGGTATAGCCAAGCGGGGGCAGCTACCCCAAAAAATCAAGTAAATAAATAAAAATACTTAACTGACCAATCTCAATTACAGATAGCTCGGTTCTGCCCCCCAAAAAACCACATAAATCCTGTCAGGGTCAAGGGGCAGTATTCAAGCCACCCTTGTTTGTATCTTGTAAGTCTTTTTTAAAACAAAATTATTCAAAATTATAACAAGACATATTATCCAAAAACATATCATCCTTGTTTTCTCCCCCATTTTTCCTCCCTCCCCCCTCCCACACAAAACCCACCCCCTACCCCACTCTCAGTTCCAGTCTCTGGTTTCTCTAAGAATGCTTGTAAGAGTCTTAAGATGGAGTATAGGAGAAATAAGCAGACATTTAAATGAGACTCGTCCAGGTTCTTTGCAAGAGCCAGATTACATCTAGGCATCAGAGGAAGGAGAAAACACATAATGGCTGATTCCCTATCTCTGTAAATACAACCCCCAGTGCTTTGTGGCAACCCCTAAATAATGGAATTCTCTCCCTCAGAGATGCATCTAGCATCAGCATTGTATAGCTTCCACTGTATGCTGAAGACACCTCTCTTTACCTGGCCTTTGACACTTGTGGTGATAGATAGACAGACAGAGAGAGAAAGAGAGAGCTGACTGTAAATTGTTGTAATTGATTTTAATATTGTATTTTAATATTGTTGTAAACTGACTTGGGTCCTTATGATGAAGGGTGGGTTGTAAGTCCAATAAACAACAACAACATGTGGCTCTGAACTGTGACAGTAATGTGGGGGCAGGGAATGCACTCATGCTCTCCCCTCAAGAAATGACTGGAATTGCTTGCAGGAAGTGGAATGGAAGAATGCCTGAAGAAGGCTAATGAGAAATCTGGTATCTAGAAACAGTGATGTCCACTGAATGCACAGTTGGTCTTAAATCTTGAAGATATGGGTTCAAGCCCCACAGCTGCTGTGGTCTCTCTATATGGCCTTTGGACATATCTTACCCTATCTCAGCCTCAGTTTTACAGATGTAAAATGTGAATAATAAGTGATATACCTTACAAAGCTATAGTGAAAATGAATGCAGGCATTATGCTTTTATGTGCGTTGTTTTGATAACTGTTTTAGAGATACCACTTACAGGGTTTTTTCATTTTGGGTTTATATGGTTTTATAAACAAATCAAATTGCAGAGAGCAATTTGCATTATACAATAAGCAGCATCCTACCTATCTTTATTAGTTGTTACTGTAGAATCACAAAAAACAGGTTTTGTTCTGATTGCCTGAAATACCACCTTGTCCTATATTCATAACTACACAAGGAAGTAGTTATCTTACTGCTTATGTATTGCAATCACATGAAAGTGTTTTTTAAAACAACAGCAACAGGTAAATAGTACTATAGAAAATCAAAATGGGAGCCTGGAAGTTATTTTTGGTAATTTGAAGAGTCTTTGGCAGCTAGAGGACATGCTGGTTTAAATAATAACTTTCCAAAAAGAATTTTTTTAAAAAAATCTTTAAATACAAAAGGTGAGCATAAAATTGGGAGAAAATGTAAGCCTAAGACATATTTTTTCCCCATTTGCCAACTGCAAAATAGCACCAGCATAAGAGATTTCATCGGGTAAATTTATGGTTCTGCAAATGTTCCATCCATTTAAATCACCCACTCTGTGACTTGATATCTGCAAATCACCCTAAAACCTTGATAGGCTGAAATGCTAAATGTCAGAATGGGCCATCTAACGTTCATTCTTCTTGATAAACATGGAGGAGGATGTATCATAATGACATTGGGGCCTTTGGAGGAGCCTAAGGTCTAGCAATTATGCATATGAACTGAGTGTTTAAGTCTAATCATCAAGGAGGGGTGATGGATGGGTCATCCGTTCTTGTAGTTCTAAGATGCCTGCAAGAGCAGGATGGTCCCCAAGTGGCACCCATAAATTTTGGCCTTTCACAAATGCCCACATGTTGTGTCAGTATCACCCAAAGCCCTCATTAGTTAGACAGTGACCTTTGTGGCGTGACTATCAGGCAAAGGCCTGGAAGAGGCCAGCCTTCGATTAGCACTGCAATTTGTTCATTAACTTTTGACAAGAATTTGCAATTCTCAAAGACATTTCTCTTTTGAAAAGGTCAAGATCTGATCTGTGGCAGCAGCCCAGGTTTTGTAGGAGAGAGAAGAGGGGGAAGCACCTGTCTTAAAAATACAGCTAGAGCACAAATAAGTGCTTCATTGTCTCCATTTAATCTGTTTTCAAACCCTCAAACTGGATGAGGTAAACCCAAATTTGGGACAATCAGTCAGCTTAGAAGACACATCCTAAATCTCTCAGACAATTTATCTTGTTTTTTTTCCTCAAAAAAACAACCTTGAAATTATAAAACATGTATCTGAAAACAAATTATCCCTAATTAATTAATTACCAGCCTCTGTTGGCAAACTTTACTGTACTGTTTATTTATGTGTTTTCTGATGTTACTTGTAAAAAGCATTTAAAGAAACAATTAACTTTTCTGCCACTTACAGCTGAGTTGCAACTAGCTTTGAATATTGTGAGGCTGCAGTGGCTTTAAGGCATTGGCAGTCATGACATTAATTTAAAACCCATTCTCCTCTCACACACAGCGAATTTGTGTGTCTAGCCACCGACACAATTCACTCTTCCAGCACTACATATGACTTGTACCTGCAGAGAACAGCTGCTCAGTGTGGAGACAGCCATATAAACAAGTAACACTTTCTGGGGAAAACAGGGAAATGTACCAGAACCAGCAAAGGAAGAAGTACTGAGGAAAAATTCACTTGCAGAAGACAGGTGTTGGTGCATAGACACTTGCTAGCTAGCTATCCCCAGCTCCTGCACAACAATATCCACCAGATTAAAAGGGGTTCATGTCAGCTATAAAGAAGGGGAGGAGTTAACATGAAGTGAACATGATGAGGTAATTTATTATGGTACTGACATGAGATAAATTTGATGTATGAAAGTATAGATCTTGAACAGAATTCTGCATCTGTCATTCTGAAAGTGGAGATAGCTAAAGGAAAACAATGTGTTTAGGGCACACATACACTGACTGGTGGTTTGTCAAAAGGTTTTAAAGGTGTGCTTTCTCTGAGCCAAGCCTGTTTTACAGGGAAAGTTCAGGGTTCCAGTACTACAAAACAGAGCAGCTGGCATGAAATGTTATTTTCTGGAGACACAGCCCATTCAATTACACTCTTTATTGGAATTCAAAAGCTGTAGTTATCTCTTTGGCAGCAGCTGATAAAACCTTGCTTGCTACTACAGGCATTGGGCAAAATGTCAGAAGACCAGGCAAACATGAAGAGGAAATTTGACCCACTTTTGTAAAATCATAAGGGTCAAAGTCTTACATTAAATCCAGTGGGAAGATCTGGAACAAATCCCATTTGATCTACAATGTTTAATTCTGAGTGAGATTTACTTGGCTGCTATCATTTTCTAAGCTGTCCCTGCTGAATGATACCCATCATTTGCTGCATAAAAGGGAGCAAGAATAGATCACAAAATAAATCTAGAAATTGTTACTCAAATATTTTTAGAGACAGAGAGGCATTTGAGAGAGAGGCAAGGAGAGGGAATCAAATGTTATTCTGCATTAGGCTGCCAACAGTAATAGAGCAGTATAGGCACAGAGAGGATGCCGAGCATGCAAAGAGCGATCTAAATCTTCATTACTATGGGAAATACAAGAACTTTGTAAGCCTTATAGCAAACTATAGAAATGAAAGGATCATGTAGAAGCACAGAATAAGAATACTGTTTTGTACTGGGGTTGTTGCTTTTTCTTATTTTCTGGAAATATCAGGTGGAATTCCAGTGCTAAGGAAATTGTTGCTTCAATGCAACTATTTCTGCTTGCCCAATGGAAAAAATCTACAGTCTGCTCCAGATAGGAGGGAGGCACAGGGGCGTGGGGATAAGAGAGGAAAGGCAAAGACCCACTGCTCTAAAGAAAGTCCTTCTGTTGGTTTAGTTGAATATGACCCATATATATTACAGTACTTGTGTTTTACACACATAATAATGTGGGTCAATGCTTTCACTGTGACAATGGTGTGATTATCAGTTCTCCTTGGCTCCATCTCATGCCACTAGGTAACATCATACTATAATCCATGTAGGATGAACAGGATCACATAGGGCAAATCACTAAGCATATCTAAAGTCAGATCAAAGGAAGGGCACTGGCATAGGAGCTAATTCCTTGGGGCCAAGGGGTCTATGGCCCCCTCAATAAAATATGCCCCCCCAAGTTGATGGGCATTGCCATTCAAATGGTGTACATACACTGATCGATTATTCTGCAGCAAACTAATTCATTACTGTGATGGTCTTTGGTTACAGGCAAAAAGTGTTTTTTTAAAAAAAAAATTCATTAACCAGTTCATATTTAGGTACAACAGTTCTTTTTACCTTTTACTGGTACAACTGTGCCTATCAATTCCCACTTTTGTGAAAGTACATCTGATGTGGCTATAAGCCCCAGTATTCCATCAGCTCCACTCAAAAGGATGAATAATACATATTATGTTCATATCTCTTAATTCCTCCAACTCAAAGTACCCTCTACATGGGCGAAGAAGCAGAAAGAGGTAAGAACTCAAAGGTATTCTTGTAGTAGAAGTTGGAGGGAAACACGTAAAATAGCCATAATGGTTCTTCCAGTTGCAATAGCTTTGCAGGGGGTTGGACTAGATGACCCTTGGGTCCCTTCCAACTCGACAAGTCTAGGGACAGCTGGTCCTATCTCCCTCATCCCAACCCAGTCTAACCACTGACAGAATAAACAGAAAGTAAAAAATCAGTGACAGTCCATTTCAAACTCTTTATACAAATCCTTTATTATGATGCTATATCTAAACTGAATCTGCTAGTTCTTCAGACCTGGGACAGACCTGCTCCACTAGTTTTAGACCACCATAAGGGACAATTCATGGACTACCTACAATAATGTAATTGCACTGAAGTTAATGGTGCAACAGTAGTGTAAGTAATACATGGGGTCACTTCTGCCACATTTAGTAAAAACAAAGCCAAGTGACCAGAATCCCCCCCCCCCATTTCAGTATGTTTTATGCCTGACTGTCCTTAATAAATACCTGCCCTGGTGAAATGGCACAGAAAACATACTTTGAACTGATGGACAAAAGAAAATGGTGCCTGTTCTCTGAGCTGTCTGTGACAGAAAGTGTAGTTGCAGGGGTGAACTGAAAGTCTAGATTTTAGATACACCCCTTGTCAATAATCTCAACATCAGGCTGCTGTGGTACAGCTTTCTTTCTAGGCTGTTGGTACAACTCTATAGAACTAAAGAAAATGTTTGTTTATATGCTTGAGTGGCCCAAGGTTGTGAGAGGCTTCAAAACCAACACAACTTTAACACAAGTTGGGTGTCTTATATAGATAAAAGGTAAGGTATAATCAAAACAAACAAACAAACAAACAAATCTGCTCTATGAACATCCTGGGTTAACTACATCAGTGGAACTAACTGACAGTGAGCAGGTTAAGAGAAAAACTCTACAGAGTGCCGAGGTGGTCTTTTTTGTTCAGTCAGTCCATATATACTAAGTGCAGAAACATATTATGCAGAAACATAATTATCCTCAGCAGATTAGATGAGTTTCTTAAAGAAGTGAACATGGTTCTTAAGGGATGAAAGAAAAGGACTAAATGCACCGAGGAAATGGAAAGAATAAATCTTGAGCATCTCAGCCACTGAACTAGAAATTTTTAGGATTTGTGGGTGCTTTGGAACAGACATACCCTGTTAGAATGCAAATGCAGAAACCTACAGAACCTTCTCTAGGCCATTTGAATAGTACAGTCTATAAATATAAATGGCAGAAGGAGAAAAGTCTACATTATTCAAGTGCTCATATCTACCTTGCTTCAACCTGAGACATGCCTCTTGATGGTGCAGAAATCGAAGGTGAAACAAGTTAAGAAGTTGCCTTATGGTAAAAGACCGTACAAGACCACTCTGTTTATGGAGTTCTTCACAAGATACATTTTAACCTCCCATAGTTCAATTCTATATTCATACCAATAATAAGTGAAGCCAGTATTCCTCCCCACCTCCACTTACTTAATTATGAATTAATGGCCTGAAGCAAAAGATCCAAGCCACAAAATCCTTCAGTTTGTTCAAGAATTTCCCAAGAACCCCCAGGTATTTTTAATCTTTTTACTAGTGAAAGAAAACTATATCCATATATACTCCATACTATTAACCAAGATATGTTTAAAGGAGTCTTATTTGAAGTATATGGAAAACAGTGAGTCATGTTTGATCACATATCAAGTTTGGCACACAAAGAAAAGAGCATTTCTATTCCCAATTGCCTAGTATATTGCATTATGATTTATCATTTCTTACCCGCTCTTCACCATAATGTCCCAGGGTGGGTTACAGCAATGTAAAAATACAACTTTAAACTCGATTGAAACAATCTACAATAAAGAGGTGGAAGAAGGGGGTTCTAAAACATATAAAGGTAAAGGGGCCCCTAACTGTTAAGTTGTGGAAGACTCTGGGGTTGCGTGCTCAACACGCTCTATAGGCCAAGGGAGCCGGTGTTTGTCCGCAGCTTCCAGGTCATGTGGCCAGCATGACTAAGCCGCTTCTGGTGAACCAGAGCAGAGCACGGAAACGCTGTTTACCTTCCCACTGGAGCGGTACCTATTTACAGTATCTACTTGCACTGCGACGTGCTTTCGAACTGCTAGGTGGGCAGGAGCTAGGACCAAACAACGGGAGCTCACCCTGTCATGGGGATGCGAACCGCCGACCTTCTGATCAGCAAGCCCCAGGCTCTGTGGTTTAGACCACAGTGCCACCTGCATCCAGGTGTCAAAAGACAGTGTAAAGAGGTGCATCTTCAGTGTGTGATAAACGGTATACAATGAAATTCCACAGTTAGGGTGCTGCCACAGAGAATGCTCTCTTCAGGGCTACACACTCCATAATTCTGATGGTGGTAGAACTCTCAAGGGGGGCCCTTTTGCTTATCTCAACACTGAGGATCTGTAGAGGCAGAGGGAGTCATGGATTTGGGGCCTAAGTCATTTAGGGCTTTAAACACTAATGTGAGCACTTTGAACTGGGTCCAAAAATGCAGCTGGTTCAAAACAGGGGTTACATGCATTCTAAATGAAACTCCAGCCCATAATAGTACTGCTCAGTTTTGGATCATTGAAGCTTCCAAGTTGTGCTTCTAGGGCAGTCCCTGTACGGCATATTGCAGTAATCCAGTCTGGTAGTTATACAGCACATGGAATACTGTGGCCAAGTCATCTCTTTCCAAAAGGGTTCATAGCTGGCAAACCAGCTGGAACTAGAAGTGTCACTCCTAGCCACAAGGTCTCCAGAGCTCTCAGTGGCAATGCTGGATCTGGGAATACCCCCCAAATTACAGACCTGCTCCTTCCAGGGAAGTGTAGCCCCTTCCAGAATAAGTAGCTTCTACCATCTCTTGGGCCCAAGACTTCAGAAAACTAAAACCTCTGTCCAATCAGGATTCAGTTTCAAGTTATGGGCCAACTCCTGTCACAGAAGTGCCACTGGCTCTTTGTTTTAGATGCACCTTCTAAATTGTCACTTATTGTTGAAGCTCAGTTGTACACCATGTCACATGCCTCAAAGAAGTTATATCCATAATATCTCAGTTGTAGGTAAGTTAAAACCACACTGATTTTTCACAAGGAGATTCCTCTAAATATAACTGCCTATTATATGAGCCGAATCCCCAATCATTTCAAATTTCTATGCTCTCTCCCAGCTTTTGATTGTCCACACATCTTTCCCCATGTCATAATCACCCCAAAACTCTTTGGCTTCCAATTTAGATGGCTCTGTGGATTCTGATTACTCCATTTGCCACCTGTTTAAATGGCAGCCGTCGATCCCAAGTGATGAGCCATGCCACATTGTTATGAAACTTGGACCCTCACTGGCTCTACTGCAAATTTGACTTGACTCCATTTGATGAGCTGGCAGGGGCAGAGCTTACCTCTGCATCTCTTGTAGCTCCAGTCACTTTGAATCAATGTCTGGCAAGTTGTAAAAACGGATGCTCATCCAAGGACTCCTTTTCTGCAGTCCAGAACTTTCATGAGCAATCCTCCCGTTTTCAGAGATGCAGATATGGCAGCCTGAGCATCTTTCTATGGCAGAAATATATCCTCCACCCTTGGCATTCCTTCTCATTGTTTTCCTCTCTTGCTCTTGAGATGCATTTGGCAACTGAACTAGACAGATGCAAAGCTTTCCCCCTCCTGTTTTCCAGCAGAGGCATTTTGAGGTCTGAGTCTAAAGATTCTTGGCAGAGCTGCCTGTTTTGTCTGGGTCAGTTTTGCTTTGCCGAGGTTAGTCTGTTTGCCTTCTAGATACAGTGTCTCTTGACCCTTACACAAGTGTGAGGAATTCAGCTCTATCAAGTGCATTTGTGAAGAGAATGAAAGGCTGAGTGGATGCACACAAGTTGCCCTTAGAGCATCTCACTTTGATGTT
Source organism: Podarcis melisellensis (assembly GCF_964234715.1). Taxonomy (NCBI): domain Eukaryota; kingdom Metazoa; phylum Chordata; class Lepidosauria; order Squamata; family Lacertidae; genus Podarcis; species Podarcis melisellensis. Next base: position 54,078,743 of record NC_138538.1, read on the forward strand.
TGCCTCTGTTATATAAATAGTTCCTTTGATGCTTATGAATTAATAATTTCATTTCACATAGGTACACTAACTCAACACACCAGCATGAGAAGAAAATGGGCATTGCACTTTCTTTTACCCACAGGTCAAATGTAAGTAAGGCTTAAGCACGCCATTGTCCTCTAGAAGCTTAAAATAGGTCCATTGTTATCAACTATGTGCAATATTTCATTTCTTTTTCCTTTGCAAACTGAACTGCTACAACTGTTACTTGATCTGTGAAATGCCATTGATGAGATTAAATTACCTACTTGTTCATTTTGCCCAAATGAGAGTTGAAACACACTGTCAGGTTGATGTGATGAACTGCCCCAGGGCCACACCTGCCCTCTATGTAACTAGATACCTTCAGTGTGCCAAAATAAGAGATTTCTAAAGAGCTGCAGACCTCAACTTCCACTCCTTGAGATGAAAGTAAACCATGTTTTCTACACATAAAGTAGGGAAATGGCACTCCAAGTATGACTAATGGGCTGACATTTTGCTTTCTTCATCAAGATGCAGAGGCTTAAGGTTAAAATTTGAGAGTTGTGCCTACTCAGCTGCAAGTTATAGTTGATCAACTTCTTCAGACGTGGAACTGTGAATCTCTTACACTGTTCAGCCAAACAACAACAACAATATATTTCTACCCTGCCCATCTGGCTGGGTTTCCCCAGCCACTCTGGGCGGCTTCCAACAAAAGATTTAAAATACATTAAAACACCCATCATTAAAAACTTCCCTAAACAGGGCTGCCTTCAGATGTCTTCTAAATGTCATATAGTTGTTTATTTCTTTGACATCTGATGGGAGGGCATTCCACAGGGCTGGCACCACTACCAAGAAGGCCCTCTGCCTGGTTCCCTGTAACTTCACTTGTCACAGTGAGAAAACTGCCAGAAGGCTCTCAGCACTGGACCTCAGTGTCCTGGTTGAATGATGGGGGTGGAGATGAGCCTTTAGGTATACTGGGCCGAGGCTGTTTAGGGCTTTAAAGGTCAGCACCAACACTTTGAATTGTGCTTGGAACACACTGAGAGCCAATGTAGGTCTTTCAAGACCGGTATTATGTGGTGTCAGCGGCAGCTCCCAGTCACCAGTCTAGCTGCCAAATTCTGGATTAGTTGTAGTTTCCGGGTCACCTTCAAAGGTAGCCCCACATAGAGCGTGTTGCAGTAGTCCAAGTGGCAGATAACTACATCATGCACCACACTGGCAAGATAGTCTGTGGACAGGTAGGGTCTCAGCCTGCGTACCAGATGGAGCTGATAGACAGCCACTCTGGACACAGAATTGACCAGTGCCTCCATGGACAGCTGTGAGTCCAAAATGACTCCCAGGCTATGCACAACAGCTCATGGGTATATATGCATACCATATTTTCCACAACAAATGGGGGAAGAGAGAGGAACTCAGTTTTTGTTCATTATACTCAGGTGTTCAGAAAAACAAGGATTTTAAAAAGTTGTGCCCACTCATTCTTTGCTTTGAGGGAAGGCTCTAGCAAGGGTCACTCTCAGGCTTACAGTTCTGTACCAGACCTAAAGGCGTACAATGATGCAGAAGTGATGTAACCTTTAGTGGCAGAAATCATCTTGAGATTGTGCCTAGCAGCTGACTCATCCTACCTCTGTCTAATTAGATCCTGATTGTGATACGGTGGTGGCTGTTTTAGATACAGATGTAGCAACATAGTATGGTACTACAATGAAAAGTACACATTGTGATACCAGAACAACCTGACATCCTGGCTTGTAACATTGTGCTGACACATCCCATCATCAGATATATATTTTAATGGGAGAGTTTTACCTCATGGATTCTGAAATGCACGGATTGTAAAATCAGGGTGGTATACACAAGAGCATGCAATCCACCAACTCTTAAGGAGAGAGTGTGACTCTTAGCATCTCTAGCTACACAGCATTGTCTGTAATTCATTTTACTTCAAGATATGCATAGAGTTGCTTTGTATATTTATAGGCTTTGACGGATGAGCCTATTAATATGGAGGCAAGTTTTTATGAACCTGCAAATGGGGGCTGTCCATGCAGCCGCTATGACAATTGTGTGAATTATTTACAGCTGCAGTTCATACAAATGGTATCTCCACAAGTGTGCTTCCCAGATGCAAGCCCAATAATTGTATCATACATACCTAGAGGAAAATGTATGCAGGCTGCTGGATTAAAACCAAGATGTAAGTAACACCTTGGCCACAATCCAGCATATTTAAATCCATTTAATGCCAAACCACATATTATGGTAAAACCACATTCACATTCAGGTGAGTGTGTCTATTTTAAAATAGCAGCTGTGCAGGTTTCAGACAGAATCAGTACTATAGAACAGGTGGAGGGTAGTTTAACCCACTTCTTCCATATCACAACTGCAGCAAAAATCACTATCTCTAAATCTGTTATTGGCCCAGGAGGGGAACTGCTACTGTGCTCCCTTGGCTGCTACTAAAAATGCATAAACATGCAAATGTGATGAATACACATTTAATGTAATGTGTGGCTTGCTTCTCATTTTAAAGGGCTTAAACACACTTAACTCTGCGTTGGATTTTGGCCAGTGACTTTGTGGCACTGAGGATTGCAGCCTGAGTGAAGCACTTTAAATCTCAGTGTAGCGAGAGTGTCTTGATTTAATTGTTTTGCATTCAAGAGCAAAATGCTATTACCACCAAAGAAATCCAAACATTAATTCTAAAAAATAATAATAAATGCATTCCCTTTGTCAAGTTAGCTGCTTGAAGAGAATGCTGCCCATCCAGGGGATTCTAAATCAATTGTGCTACATAGGTAACTGCCAAGACTAATAAGACTTTTGTTTTTAATTTGTTGTATATTTCCTCAAGATGTCACTTTTCTCATCAAGTAAGACTAAAGGCACTCAAACAGCTTAGATCTAAAATAATACAGAGCTTAATAATGGCTTCTTGTCTTGTTAGAGGGATAAGTGAACTTCATTCTGATCAGGATTTGTATTTAAAACAACAACAACCAGAAACAGGGAATGATAAGATGTATAAACTTGTAAATTTGGCATTACTCATTATACACCCGCTCATCGCAACTCCTTCCCTCTAATACAGTGTGAGCCAGTGTGTTGTAGTGGTTAGAGTGTTGGACTAAGATGTGGGAGATGGGGATTCTAGTCCCTGCTCAACCATGAAGCCCACTGGTTGTCCAGTCACTATCTTAGCCTAACCTATTTCACAGGGTTGCTTTGAGGATAAAATGGGGAGACAGAGCACATCACCTTGAGCTCCCTGAAGAAAGGTAGGATAGAAATGTAACAAACTAACAAACAAACCATGATTTAGACCCAAGTTTTCACTTGCTTGTAGCAATGATCATTTTCTTGTTTCAGGGGCACAGGAGAGCCACAGAGGGAGGGAGATCACCAAAGTGGGACATCGTGGGCAAGTGGGATCATTTGCTCTAAACTCATCCATTGTGGTGACAGGAGAGCAAAGTTCATTTGACACCAGGTAAGGATATACAGTCTTTCCCTTTTATTTCAAATGTTTTAGGTTCAAGCCTTAGCATTCACTCTCAAAGGTGCTTAAATGCCGTGGCCTCATACCTGGAACTAGGCAGTGTCACTAACTCTAGTTACAGCAATATTATTTGGAAGAAGTAAAGATAGAAAGGCAACTAGGAAGAAGTTTCTAAAGTGAGGTATAATGGGTCTGGCAACAAATTGCTTACAGAGAAAACCATATGAATGTTTTTGCATTTTGAGAGGCGCAGAACTTTCTAAGACACTCTTGTGCTTAATTGGGAACAATTTATTTTGGTTATCCACACACTTCACCTTGAGCCTGCTCAGACTTTTGTCCCACTATGGCCTAAAAGCTTCTCAACTAAATGTGTATGGGACTATATAGTGTGTATAAGACTATAACTATAACCCAAGTATCTAAAAACAGATAACTGGAAGTAGCATTTGTTGCCAGGCAAGAGCAATTATATATGTGGGCATATATGCTATGAAGGAAAACCAACTGCAACAGAATTGAGGGCCAGCCGGCTAAATATTTTATGGAAAATGTCTTTTGTAACAAGTTACCACAAAGATAGATAATCAACTCTGGATTCCATACATATATAGTAATTTTATCCCATCTCTAAATATAATTGACTTTTACCTTTACTTCTTATGCTTTTAATGTAAATTGCAGTCTCACTTGTGTTGTTATTAATGGACTACATCCAATGGTATTACTGCAATTCACAAGAGTCAAAGACACTGTTCAATAAGCATGAACTAATCTGACACACTCCAGAAGGCCAAAGATCTCAAGGTGGTTCATTTACCCTAAATGTGTGAATGTTATGGAGCTAGAACAATAAGTGTGCCTGACAAAGGGCATAACTTTATTTTATGCAAAATAGTATTGTTTTAAGTTAATTTTAAATACAGCAGAAATTTACAGCCAACTTATTTTAGCATCACCTTACTGAAGAATGGCATATTAAACTGTTAGAATATGTGAACCTAGCAGGGATGACTACTAGAAGAAGAAACCAAAATGACGAAAGATATAAAGTGGACTGGATATTGTTTATAGAATATATGGAGAAGTACTATAAGCAAACAATTTACCTAGCAGGATGGTAAGATTTTCAGCAGAGTAAGAAATAAAAGTAAATAAAAGTTGTTGCAATAGGGTGAACTAAGAAAACACAGGAGAAAGAGGGGATAAACAGAACCATGGAAGGAGAGGTTAGGAAGCTGATCGGTCAAGGAATGTTTTCTGATTTTTTGTCTATTCTTAGAAATCTTTTAAAAAAGAAAGATCTCTTTTATTTATTTCAAATTTTTTTCTTTAGTGTATTATTTTTGTTCATATTTTGTTGATATGGAATCTTATCAGAAAAGCAAAAAAAATATTGAAAAAATAATAAAATAATTACTAATTATTATTATTATTATTTTAAAGTGATGGCTCTAGGAGGAAGGGAAGGCACTACGCAGGCTTCAAACTGTGTTGGTATGGCACTGAATGAAACATGCAGCATAAATTGCCTCAGCCTTTGGGGTTAGAACCTGTGAATCTCTTCACAACCTGGTAACTTACTGATATTATGTCACCAATCAACTGGTTAAATACAGCTTTGAAGAAAACTATGTAGCTGTACTTATGTCACCTGACCTGAATTGAGTGAATTGAGCATGAGACATATTTGGTGGGGAGAATAGGAAATAATTATTTTTAAACTTCGTTTATGCGAAGTCTGCTTTAGCAGACTAGTTTCTAGGCATATAAATTCTAGGTAAAGGTAAAGGTACCCCTGCCCGTACGGGCCGGTCATGTCCGACTCTAGGGTTGTGCGCCCATCTCACTTAAGAGGCCAGGGGCCAGCGCTGTCCGGAGACACTTCCGGGTCACGTGGCCAGCGTGATGAAGCTGCTCTGGCGAGCCAGCACCAGCGCAGCACACGGAAACGCCGTTTACCTTCCCGCTATAAAGCGGTACCTATTTATCTACTTGCACTTGGGGGTGCTTTCGAACTGCTAGGTAGGCAGGAGCTGGGACCGAAAGATGCCCCTGCCGTGGGGATTCGAACCGCCGACCATGCGATCGGCAAGTCCTAGGCACTGAGGTTTTACCCACAGCACCACCCGCGTCCCTTTATATAAATTCTATGGGCCTACAAAATCTGTATCCAAATCCCCACTGTCACTTGTGATTATTAGTTCTTTATAATTCTTTATTTCTTAAAGTACCATTAATTTACATTTGGACCTTGTAGAGTTTCAGTACGGAGAAAATAATCTCAAATTGCTTTTGGATCTGCACTATCTAAACATTTCAAAGGCACACAGTGGTATTTAAAAATTAAGTGAAGCTAGCGCAAAACTAAAAAAAGCTCCCCCCCCAAAAAAAACCCCCCAAAAAACTTTTCTGTATGGATTTTCACTTTTTGAAATATGGCAACCCACATGATGCATTTTAATCCTATTTTGCAAAGAGTAAATTCTGTCTATCCATCCATCCCAAAGTTTGTAGATTTCTAGAGCTATTTCAAACAGAAGCCATCATTTCATCTTTTCATATATATAATTTCAAAGAGAAAAAGAGGCCCATTTTTAAAAGTGCATGAGGCATGAGAAGTATTATTTACTTCTAGGAAATAAATAATAAGTGCCTTGTGATTCTATGCCAATAGAGAGGTACAGAACTGGTACAAAAATCTCTATTCTGAAAGCTGAGGATGATGCAACTAGTATTCATAGATTCCCTACACTCTTATCTACCCACACCAGTCTTTTTTACTCATTGAATTTTAGCATCTATCATTTTATTTGATTTTATAAAGCAACACAAAATCCCCTCATTCTATTCCATCATGTTAAGCAGATGCTGGACCTGTATGTGAAAGGCGCATATTGGTACATTTTGTCACATGTAAATTGCATGCAAATACATTCAAAATGAATTTGTTTATCATTCCTGAATTCTAATCCAGAGGTCTTATTTTTAAAATTCAGCTTATATTCTGACATGTATACAAATGAGTTTGACTCTGGAAAATAACTTCATAAACTTGGGGTTAGCAAAGCAATTAGAGGAGGCATCTGGGAATCATAAAATGTGGAAAAACAACATTTACATCTCTTGGTACCTCAAAGGTTTCATTTTCTCTCCACCCCACCCCTGCCGGCAACTTAAATGAATCATTAAAAATGTCACACTTATTTGTCGAAGATGGAATATGGTAATGCTAAGTATTCATTTTGTAAAAAAAAGAAGAAAGGGCTGACAGAGCATAATTCTTAAAATTTCCTGGCAAAATTTATAAGTGGACACTAAAGCTTTTATATTAATTATTAGTACTTTATAGAGAGCCTTGCAAATGCATAAATATACTTCATCAAGGAACGGGAACATTTTAGTCATCTTATTCCTTTAGTCATCTTATTCCTTTATGAGGTTAAAAATGGTCCTTTTACTTATGAAGGATACAAAATAGTAAGAAGAGTAGCTTTCATGGACCTAGTGATCAGAACAGTGATCAGAACTTGCCATACTGTGTGTTTGGAAAAGATAATGTAGCAGAGCCACAGCTGCCCACATTAATCCATCCATCTCAGCTACCTTTAGCTGCCTTTGCCCCCCAAAATGCAGTTCTTCATTTGTTCCATTACCAGCTTATCTGCATTCATTTTAATAATTCATATACTGCTTAATATAACAAAATCTCTAAGTGGTTCACACAAATTATAACAATAGAAACGCAAGCAAAAGGTCAGTACATAGCATCCAAATGTGATAAAAATACAGTAAAACATTAAGCCGAACATTAAAACAGAAATCCTGAAATTATGGCTCTGGGCTGTTACAATGCTTCAGTAAAAAGACATTAGAGATCCACGACCCTGAAGGGTCACTGACAGTGGAGGCAATACTGGACTAGATGAACACAATGTATTCTATCAAGGAAGCTTCATGAGATCCTATCATGGTATCACTGATTTGATGTCTACAAAGCTTAAGGAGTTTTGATCTACCATGACTAGACAAAGGTGAGTACTATCAGAAGAAATGAGTGGTCACTTTTAAAAGTTAGCCATTAAGTGTGAAAAGAAAGTGACAATGTGCCACTATCTTAGCACCTTCCTGACACCACGGACCTGAATGAAAGGAGAAATGAGCCCATTTCTGTCTCCAAAACACTTGATCATAGGCGCCGACTCCATGGGGCTTGAGGGGGCCCCGCCCCCCCAATAATCTCCGGCGCCCCTCCAGCAGAGCGCCATCGCCGCCCCTCCCCCAGCCCAAAATGCACAGGGAGGGGCGGGCTGCATGCCTCCTGCCCTCCCTCCCGAGCAAAAGCTCCACCCAATTTCCTTTGGAGCTGATTAATAGGCGCAGCACGCTCTCCCCTATTCGCTCACGAGGAGGCGGCGCCACTTTATTTGCATATTCATGAGCTTATTTATTATTCATGAGCTTTCCCGGGCCCCCCCAATATTTTTTATAAGTCCGCGTCCCTGCACTTGATAGTCAGAGGATTCTCATTATTTTGTTGTCCTATTGAAAAGGCAGTATGTGCACCACAACAACCGTGTTGTTTAGTGGCCTGTTCAGATACCATTTCTTCCCCTGGATGCATATTCAGATCAGGAAATGAGTCAAGGGCTTATGCATTCCTTTGGTCTTTCATGATGTGTGTAGACAGTAACAACTATTTATATACTAAGAGATTCTATATTTCCTCAACATGTAATATCTCCATCTATGACCCAGCAATATAGGCTTTCATTTCTAATATGTAAAGGTCTGAACAGGCCTTTGACATCACTGACATGTGCAGAATTAAACCATTTCTGATATTAAAACTTCATTTCCTTGTTGTTTTAGATAGTGTCCTTTTCCTATACATTTTTTTTGCTTAGGTGAGCCTGAAAGAATCCCCTCCTGCTTAATGAGTAGATCAATTATTGTTCATAGAGGAAGATACTGTCTCTTTAAAGGTTATTTGAAGGTTGATTGTTATCTTATTGCTTATATCCAGCAAATCTATTCAGGCTTATGAATGAATTTGACCTTTTTATAGTTAGTGGGAGAAAAAAAAAACAGAACAAAAGTTAATTTAGAACTCTATACTACAACACTTTTTCCCAGAGAAATGAAAGGGCATTCAAATCGATACCTGCACAATAACACTTCTGATGAATGTTTGTACCCAATTTTCTCATTTTGCTAACTTGAGATTGGAAATTTTGAATAGTTTTCAAAGACCATATTCTTTATGTGCTGTGAAGTATGTGGTATTGTGTCCAAACAATGCAAGGGGATAATCATTATAGAAGTATCACTGGGCCTGAAAAGGTCAGTTAGTTGGAAATGTCAGCTTTCAATGCAACTATGCTGGACCTTCGTAGGCAAGGATCCAATTAAAGGGACATGCCAAGGTGCATGGAAACATCACAGTGACCTAGAATAATAATAAGGTGTTGCAGAAAGATTTCAAAAGTAATGGTGTTAGCTTTTCAAATGCCTTCTCTATGGTTTTTATTTAACTTGATGAAAAACCATTTCCCGACAGAAAAAAACACACTCGCACACACTTAATATTCAGGTTTCCTATATACTGTGTGTGTGCACCAAAACTAAATGTTAAGCAAGCAAAAAGACCAATCTTAGAGTGTTACAAGCAGCTCTGCTATAATTCCTATTTTTAAAATAACACCTAGCAACGAAAGTCGCTATGCTAGAAATTGGGTTAAAGAAGAGTCCCATATTTAGTCAGAAAACAAAGATGGGGGGGGGGGGGCTGAGGAGAAAATATAATATCCCTATATATTCTGTGGGGATGCATAGAAGCTCCTTTCCGGAGTAGCTGATTTGTCTGCCTACCACAGCAAAATACTGGATTGTATTGTTAGCAAGGCTTGCATCACTTAGTATATGACCATCTAGTTTTTAAAACTGCTGCAAAATTGTAAGTATCATCCAGTCATCTAAGCATACAAATTATTTTGGAGAAAGACTGATGATACAAGAGAAAAGATAATTTAGGCTGGATAGACAAAAGTAGATGAAGGTCACGTACTTCAAGATGTGAATATTCATACAACATAATGTCAGGTTTCAGCCTCAGACCCCAAATAAAATAAAACTCCTGTTTCGAATATGAGTCCAGTGAAGGGAGCTTATGTAAACAGCAAAGACTTATTCTGGAATCATGATTTGGAAGATGCAAAAGCTGGTCTGAAGAACAGAGGCAATGAAGCATGATAATGCAGTAGAGCACAAACAAGATGGAAGAATAGGGTGGGAGTCCATAGCTGTTGGATCTCCATTTTGCTCAATTGATTGTGACAGAACGGAATGGCTGCTAGGAGGAGAATTTATATGAATATCCTGCATGAGGGGACAAACAAGCAATGGCATAGGAGAACCTGACAATAACCCCCACGCAGCTCTTTTCGCATGGGAAACAGAGTACACTTTTAATTTGGCAGCAGTTTTAGAAGTTTAGGTGGACATATACAAAGTGATGCAAAGCTATGAGGAACAGAGGCTACAAGGATTGAAAAGGCCATTTCTGCACCTGAAACTGGGAAGCTGTCACACAATAAATCATTCCGTTTATGGCTTTGAAAAAGAAGCCTAACCTCTGCTCCCCAGGTATTGCTGTTCCACCCCCTCTGTACACCTGCCTGCTGATTTTCTACTGTGAAAATATTCTTCTGCAGGCAGCCAGGATTCATTTGAAGGACACACAAATATTGGATCATGATAGGAGGCAAGCTTGGAAAAAGAACAACTGGGATTGCTGTATCTTGTTCCTCAGCCATGTCTCTGAACCAGTTGCTATCTCTCAGCCTAGCATATATCACAGGGTTGTTGTGAGAATGAATGGGAGGACTCATATATGCTGCCTTGGGCTCTGTGGAGGAAAGGCAGGATATTAACGCAATAAATAAATAAATACTATTGTGAATTCTCTTACATGGTTGAGGTTTCCCTTGAAAAGGCCCAGGATCTTTTCGTATCCCGTGGATGATAAAAATGCCAGAATCAATATTTCAGAGCAGGTTTAAGTATTTTGCTGAACTAAGTTACTGAGATGCTATTTTTGTAGTCTGTTGGGATTTATTAGGATACTTCTCCATGTCCTACTGCTACTACTTTACTTCTCCATGTCCCACTGCTACTACTTTATCTGGTCATGGAATTAGGTAAATCGGATGAGGCACAGTATCAGAAGTTACTTTTGCTATCTCAGAAATTATATGGTATTAGAAAACTCCATGATGGCATTATCCCAGCTGTTCCAGCTGTGCCATTCGTGCTATATGAGACCTGCACAGACCAAGAACCAATGGAGCAGCCCTCCCGAAACTGATGCCTTCAAGATGTTTTGGATTACAATTCCCATAATCCTCCTGCCCATTGACCATGCTGGCTGGGAATGAGGGGAGCTGTAGTCAAACAACATATGGAGGGTGCCAGATTAGAGAATGTTGCAATTGAATGCACTGCATGTGCAAATCCAACACGTCAGTACTGTAGTAACTGTAGAATGCAAAGCTGGGAGAACCCATTGTAAATCTATAGCTGGACAATACCATTTCAGACGGCAAGTGGGAGCTAATTTTATAAAATGCTCTCATATTCACGCATACACACACACACTACCCAAAGAAATGTAGAATGTCAGGGAGAAGGCTAGACTTTCTAAGTGTAGGGATTATCCCCACCCCAGTAAAGAAGCATTCAGCTCCTCACCAGCAGTCTGAATTGGTATAGTCCAAACACAGGTCTGCCACCCCAGCAGCGCTTTGTGCAAAGCAGACCATTGGTGATTAAAAACAGGAAAACTAAGATGTAATGATTACACGAGCAGTAATGGCTTAGGGCTGCAATCCCCTAGATATTGGTGGAATGTACGTCTGAGAAAATATGCATAAGACCAAGGTCTCATCTACTAGCCTTGAAAACTAATCCCTCTTCCCAGCTTCCATAGAGTTGTGTAAACATTATCTCCAGAATTACTATTTAACCTCGCAAACAGATTAACGTACTTCCCTACCTCCTAATTTATTTGCCCTCTTCTTCTGAGTATTATTATATTTTCTTCAGCGCAGACTGTCATTAATAGGAAGATATGTAATAATTCATTTTAAAATACAACAGCCTATGAAGCTCTCACCAACAAACATGAAGAGTAATTATGTGTGGTTGTTTGAAAACTCAGCCAGGATCCCTTGACGTGTACTTTGATCAGAATCAATGTAGTAATAATTAGCATGGCCTATTAAGAATAGTTGGAGCATGAGTTTCAGTGGTGAACAACTTTCTGTCACATTTTATTACCCTGTATCATTTTTACTAATAGGTGTATTATAGCTTCATGACTTTGAGTTCATATTATTTTCATGCTTCAATTAGTCAGAAGCGTCCAGAATGTTCAGGACTGTAATAGGAATGGCTTTTCAGAGAGTTTTAATAGTGGAATTTGTTCTTAAGCAACTTTCCCCCCAAAACACGTCTTGAAGCTTTTCTTTTCATCTAATTTTGCACGGCAGTTTCCTAGGCAGTGGTATGGAGGAAAGCAAGCCTCAATCAAAGGAGAAATACAGTAAATCTCACATATCATCCCATTTAACTCTAGGAAGGTTAACATATTATTTTCTAACCAGTGAAAAATTAACTGAGCAATGCAGAACTGCATCTATAATTTGACACAATAAAACAGCTCTAGCAGAAATGAAAGCCACCTGAAAATTATCCATGTGTGAGTCACAAATTAATGAAATGGAGATAATCTTACATTTTCATGTTTAAATGAGTTTTTAAAGAGAGAGAGCATAGAGTATTGGATATACCAAGGCAATTTTGTATGTTCAAGTTTTTGAGTGCAATGAACTATCCCTCCCCCCGACATACAGGCTTGGGTGGGGCCATTTGGAATTGTAGTTGTATCTGTAACTCTTGTTTACTTCTCACTCTTCTATTTCACAAATGACACTGATTATTCTTCCCTCATGAGGCCCAAACCCCCATCATTTTTGTTCAGTCTGGTACATCTAGGCTTGCAGTTTGCAAGACCCCTAGTACCACTCTCCACTCTCACACGTCAACCATAATGCTCCATGCCTCCATCTATCTCATTTATAGCAGCAAATAAGCTGTTGACCCAGCCCACATGGGAGTTGTTCAGTCTGTATATAGCCCTGTTACCATTTTAAGTTTTGTGATTATCCCATTTTGGAGTCTCAAGCAGCATCAGCATTTTACCTTCTAATTCTTTTGGTACTTTGTTATAATAAACTTTTTTAAAAACCTGAATTGGTATTCAGTGGTCCTTGCTAATTCCCCCTAGTAATAGGACTACAGTACAACTTCTTCCCTCTAGACCCAAGATCTCAAAGTATCACACCTATATAGCGATGTGTTAAAACATAAGGCATAACCTGAGATATGTGTAGGCTTGGTAACATCACACTGCCTCTGTGTTCTATGCTGGAGTTTTCTTTTTGGTGAGGTGGCAGCAATATATGTCAGAAGCTTTGCACAAGACAATACAAGGTCTCAAGGGATCTCCCTTGGGCTACATTAGTCTTCTTCAGCTCTAATCCTCCAATGCACCATGATCACCATGCTCTCAGAGGAGATCAGAAGAAGCCAAATGCTTTGGATTTGGATCCTTGCCATTAATGCTACATGGTATTAGCTTTCAGTTTTTTTCTATTTATTACCCACAACTCAGACTTACTCCAATGCTTAGCTACGACGACACAGAACGGGGTGTGCCATGCAGCTACTGCAATATCCCGTGTCTGCTAAGCAGAGTCATCCAGCCTTCACCCCACACGGCCAATTCTGTGGTTTTGAGCACTTAGCAGGAAACAAACAAAACTAGTATGAACATTATTGGCATGATTAATCGCCACCGTACTAAACAGACAAGTAGCACTTAATAATAGCCATGCTAGTATGTTCTTCAGAAAGCGGTTTTCAGAAACATTCTATTTTAATGTAGTATTTTTTAATAATATATTTTTCAAGATGACAAACACATTCTCTCTCTCCAGCAGTGAGCAATGATAATATCGGCTTCCTCTGTTCTTTAGTAAATATCTAAGTTTACCACTGCAGAGAGTTAAATGGAATGCTTCTGTGATACTTGAACATACATTGTGAATTATAGCATATCTACCCTGCAGACATACCACTAACAGTAACCCCAGGAGGCTTAAAGAAATATCAGCACTCAAATTCACAGAGTAAAGGTCTGAAGAGGCAGCTCTGTGAACGGATAACTGCCCGCGGCTTTACCAAGCACAATATAGCTGTCAGTTGTTATTATGTTAAAGATTTTCTGGTGAACAGTGTTTTTCATTTTGCACGTCAGGGAGGGGAGAAAGAGACACATTCAGACAACCATCTCTTTAAGAAAACATAAAAAGAGCTGAGCCTTGTGGCTTACTCACCAGGGTTGGTTATAGTCAAGAGGTCAAGTTGCCGCTGTTGCTGAAAAACAAATGATAAAAGGAGTTGCTGAAAGATGACTAATTTTCGTAGGTCAGCCTAGACATGCCAAGCAAGTGTTCTGACATTTGCAATAGAATTAATTATGACTTACATGGCTCAATGTTATTCTTTTGGATGGAAGCCATGTGCACCGTGCCCAGCCCTTTGAATGCCTTCTCTCTTGCACTCTTTTAGAGTGTTGGTAATTAATTTAGTGGTAAAAATGCACATATGCATGTCTGCTTAGGTTTAACAACCTTTGTCAAACCAAGGAAGCATTTAACACAACGGCAAAGGCTATTATAAGATTTAAAGTGTGATATTGATGTGCAGGATTCTGTGGCACAAATTAGTATCCTTGTTTTTTTTTATAAAAATAAAACAACACCTTATTTTCATAGGGGAGGAGTAAATGAGATAGAAGTTATATAAAAGTTAAATAAAAGTGAGAGAAAGAAGCCTTCGATAATCAAGCGCTTTGTTGTTACCACAAATAATTGATCCTGTAACTATACTTCCAGAAGCTTGATGCCACTGGACACAATACCAGCATGTGAAGGAAAACAATACAGAGAACCAGGAAGCAGAACTATAAACATTGAGGCCCACTTCATGACCAGAACAGCACTGAAGTTTCCTTAGCATGGCTCCCATTACCATTCTGGCAACATATATCAATCAATCAATCAATCACCTTTCACATATACCGTATATCTCAAGGCAATGTACAAAACATAATAAACTAAAACAGTAGTGTTTAGTGTTAAGAAACAATAAAAACAGACACCAAACAGCAGAGACCTATTCATCCAACTGGGAAAGCTTGGAGGAGAAAAGATGGCAGGAATTAAGTCACATGGTTTTAGAGAGGTGTGGAATCCAACCACATGGAAGCTGTTCTCACATCACCTCTGAAAATGTCAGCCCTTGGATTCAGGAAATATATGCACAAATTTTCAGTGAGTAAAAGAAAGAATTGCTTCAATGCTTTTCTGAGATACAGTTTTCCAAAACTTTCTTAGATGGTTCAGTGAATTTCAGATATCCTACATTCAGGGAACCCTTTCCACATTGATTTGACAGTCATGGTGCTATGTACTGTTAAAACCTGATAATTGGAGTGGGGCATATTTGCTCTACAGGGCCTCTCGGTTTGCCTTGGCCACCAGCAAGGCATGGTGGCTTACCTGTTTGGCATCCCTGGCAAATTGACAAACTGCCCTAAAATGTCCCCTATTCCCCCTTGCTGGTGCAAATGTCAGATGAGGGAGAAATAAGTAATAGTTTGCAAGCCGGCCAGGGTTGTAGGAACACACTTTGAAGTCCACTGCTCTCTAGTCAAATCACTTGGAAACTTTCCACTGTCTTCATCTGTAGAATAAAAGAATTCATTCCAGTAGCACCTTAGAGACTTAGATGGTCTCTAAGGTGCTACTGGAAGGATTTTTATTTTTTTATTTTTTTACTACAGCAGACCAACACAACTACCTACCTGTAACTTCATCTGTATAAGTAAATGAATGTGATCATTTCTTCAAAAAGGCATTGGAGCTGTACTGTGATTAGGGAAAGTAGAAATTCCTACAATATTTTATCCTCTTCCACTAAAATACTGACTAAAATACAGTTTTGATATCTTGGTTAAGAAGCTGCAATATTGGCTTTGCTTGCATATATTTGATATGAATTCCAAGCATATTTGTATAATTGTGTACTTAAGAGTGCACATGTCACTGTGATGTGATGATCTACCCACACATCTGAAAGGTGAGCTTACCTGTCCAAAACCATTTACAGAATTTGTTCAGAATAGGTTGGCTCAGGCGAAACATTATAAAAACAGTACAATGAATTTGAAAAATGAGCAGTCTGGATCTGGAACTCACAGTAGAACAACTATGGAGCTCTGAAAAGATAAGCCTTATTTCTGCAGATCTCACATACGTATAATTTTTTGTTTAAAAAGTTTTGCAAATCCTCATATTTCTGGTTTGCAGAATCACTAACAAAGGTGTTTAGACTAAGTATAATCTGAACAAGTTATCTTATAATTATTTTAATCTTTAAGCATGTCACTGTGCACTCGTCACCCATCAATGGTAGGTAACTAAATTCTAAGAAAGTACTAGTGCTATTCACATTGACAATTCATTTATTTTGGTGCATCCAGCATTCATTTGACATTCACTACAGCACAGAGAGTTTTCCCCCCCTTCATCATTCAAATGTTACAGCCATTTACTTCTTTTTCCTTACACTTCCTAATAGTTGTTATTCTTCTAAACTCTTTTCGTCCAACATTTGTGTAGCACTGGCATTGCAGAATATACTGTCCACTTTAATTTATCTCTCCTAATCTGCTCAATAATGTCTGTGTTGCTTTCATTTATTGTCAGGCCTATTGATCCACTTCTAATCTAATTCTCATCATTACGCTGTCTCTATTCTTTTGGTGACACTTGGAAGTCCTTGAAAATGGAAGCACGCCTGCATGAACACTAAATGGAAAAGTTTGCCTTTCCCAAAATCTTGCTCTTTCAAGGCCTCATCTAAAAGATTGAAACTTATGTCTGTGCAGTCAAAATGCTGAATGAAATTCATTCGATGGTATATGAAGTTTACTGACAGTCAGGTGTGTTTAGTTCCTACTTGCAGCTGAACATAAGATCTAATTCATGTCCATGAAAGGGCACTAATGGGGCAATGTTGGCCATCTCCTGTTTTCTTGGGAGTGTTATTGTACAAGAAGAAGAGCATTGTGGACAACTCTGAGCATTGCTTTACTTAGGTCAGCCTTTTTCTATGTCTTCCAACAGGTCCCCTCCCACTGCAGGACTCAGGGTACAACAATATTTAAACCCAAGATACCTAGGGGTGGGAGGCCAGATTCATAAGATGCCAAGCTATCTGACTTCTTCTTACAAATACATTCCTAAACCAAAACATACCTATTAAGAAAGAACTGAACTATTTTTTAATCATAATGAGTTATATGGGCTACGATATGACACCCCCAGACTCTTATCATGTGGAAAATTAGGTGGTTGCCTAAAGGGACGTTTTTAGAACCAAAATAATTCACTTTGTATCATGCACTTTTTTTTTATCCTCACTCCATATGGACCAGCATTTAGAACAAAAACTAAAACAATTCTCCTCAACACTTCAATTTATCTTTCCGCTACCATGGGAGCCACCTTTCTCCAATTGAGCCAGAATGTTGAGCTGTTCTAACCCCTCAGAATGTATGAATTGAACCCATTATACAAACACATACCATCGAGCACTGTTCATATCAGTATGGTAGCCAAATTTTTATTAGGCTCTAAAACTGTCTTTATTAGATTTGTCGCTGAATAGTTCTAAATTGCAATTCTAAGCTGACCTTAAAATTTCTTCATTGCTTACTTCTTCACTAACTTTTCCTGACTTAAGACTTTAAACTTTCAGCGTTCTTTTAACCTTTTATACTGACATATATTCCCTCTCTTTCTCTCTCTCAGCACTTACTTCTTTTCCTTAGTATTGATGCCCTTGGAGATATTTGCTGACTTTTTTCTATTTAATTCTAACCTTAATTAACTCAGGGTGAGTTGGAAGAGTGCAAAGAAGGAATTATTTTTTGTGTAAATTAACTAATTCATTTAAGGCTAGATTATCTGCAAGATGTTCTCCTGCACCACTCTTATTTCTTCTTGGTACATTACCCAACTCTCACTGCCCACGTGTAAAGGTACCACAGATCGTTCAGTTCTTTCCTTTATCATTGGAATCGATGGCCCTTGTGGTCTCTTCCAACTCTATGATTCTATGATCATACATTTTGTGAAAAGAAGCCCAGTACAAAGATGCCTAGTGATACTGACACCTAGAACTGTTTCCTCATTAACACCATCATCAAATTTCATCTGACTGCAATCAGTTCTTGATCCAGACAAGGAAGTGTGGCATGTTTTCTCCAAAATGTTAAGCTATCAAACTCAGAGAAATTAAGTTCTCTTGATGAAGTTTCTACATTTTTTCTCTGATTGGATATTCCTTAGTTGGAGTGCCACAACAGCCTGCAATACAATTTGGATATATCCTCTGATCAAGACAAAAATGCTATTTCTGTTCCTTTTAAAGCAGATAATCTGATAATTAAAAACATAAAATGTTATCACACTCAAGCACTAAATAATAAATTCTTTCAACTAACCCCTCCAACAGATCTTTATACATGTAATACTTCACTGTCTCATACTTCCTCTGCCCTCTATTATTAGTTGCAAATGTATCATTGGATCATGATAAAATGTGCCACTCATCTTGTTGACACTTGGCAGGGATCTTAGTAAAACTCAACTGCCCATGCCTATTACTCTGTGTGGATTTTATTATCAATAATGCAGGTGTGTAGGTGGACTCCAATAAAATGTGAACACTCTCTGTAGGAGCTTTTGTGAATTTCCAGAAGCATCTGGTCAGTCATCTTCCTATACACTTTCTATATCTTTGTATTTCCAGTCGTGGTTCAAAAGCAGAGGCCAATATGAATAATACAAAATAACACATATGGGCAGTTTAATGACTATTGCAAAGGTATGGGGGGGGGGAGTATCATGCATGGAAACAAAACTATCCCTATACATTCCTGCTATTTCCATAGTATAATGGCAAAGCTCGCACAAACATGCAATATAAAAGTCAAACTCTGCATGTGGCAGAATCCCAGCTCTTTCTTATTGCTTCCCTTTTGCTGATGAATAAGGAATTGGAGCACAGGGTGAACTCAATGCCTCACTTGGGAAAGATGTCTTTCCTCAAGGCAAAGCATTATGGGTGAAGTCACTCCAGAGTGGGCCTTCACCACTGTCACTTTGCCAGGATGGCAGCAAATACTGTTTAAAGTTACTTTAAGTTTAAAATGCAAAGATACATAAAGCAGTACAATTTATTTATTTATTTAAGTATTTATATAGCACTATCCATAAAATATATCAGAGTGGTTTGAAGCAATCATATATAAAGCCATACAACAAAAACCATACAAAAATGTTAAAATCAGAGATGAACTAACAGACACTTTTTAGCATCGTTGCAATATGGCGGCAGCATAGCAGTCTCTGGTGTGACCTCATCAACAATGCATCACTCTGAGGAAGGGCTGTGCACTCAGAGAAATGCATAAGATAGACTCCCCAGAGAGAATTGGGTTGTGGGCAGCAGCAACAGTGGGTAGGTAGGAGGGAAGAGTAGCAGCTGGGAGGAAGGAAGAATCATTGGTGGCAGTAGTGCCAGTGGCTAGTTGTCCAGCCAGGGTAGTATTTGTCCCTGCAGGCAGCAGGTAAGAGGTGTAGAGCCCACCATCTGAGCCATGTGGCTCTGTGGCCGATGATAGGATTAATCCTGATTATGAAGATTCTTATCACCAATTCTTTAATGTATAATATCCATTAGCAAGGTAGAAAGCAATAATTGGGCAATGACTGAGTTTTGGAAGCACATAAAAATGAAATGATCCCCTCTTTCTCCGATTCTTTACTTATACTCTGCCTCCATCCCTGCTCACCCTTGCAAATTCTGCGCATCAGAAGGTTGGTCTTAGAGTTGAGCTGAAATTTCTCAGTCATTTTCCTTTTGCTCACCCCCCCAAAAAACACTGAAAATTCACCACCATTTTTTTTTGGGGGGGTGGCAGCCACCACCACCACCCCACAATCCCCCAGAAGGATGCTAGACCTAGGGCATTGTGGCAGATGCAAGGTTGTGGTTTGGCAGCCAACATAGTTGGTGCTCCTCCTGCCATTTACAATGGCAGCAAAAATAGTAGCAACTAAAAAAACTCAGAAACAAATAAGAAGCTGTGCTGCTGCTACTGGTGGGCGCCCAAACCCGCAAGAAATTGTTGGATTACTCCCCCACAAGGGAAATGCCCTCTCCTACTTTTTCTGCCCACAAATACAATACAACATTTCGAGATGCTATTTGCATGTGGCTGTAGTCTTAGATGTTTTAGTATTCAGGGTCAAAACCAGGGTTGAAACAGTGGATGTGCTAGCATGCCTATGCAACGACTCATCCTCCCTAATAAAGTTTTTGGTTTTTTAAAAAGCATTCGAATTTGTGACACAACAGCTTCCATTTGCAGAATGAGATCTTGTTTTTCAGAACAGCCAAACAGCAAAACCAGTGATGTCTCCCCATGCTCAAAATTTCATCCACTTGCTCAGGGTGTAATGTTGAAAAATAATTTATCACTCTTATCACACAACTTGCATCATTCCTGACTGAAGGGAGTTGGTCCCACATCTGAAGGGCCATAGACTCACCATCCATGTATCCGTTGTATATGACTACTTTCTTTTCTGGTCAACCCAACAGTAAGGTCAAGATAAAAATAAACAACATGGAAGAAATCCAATTTATGAAACCCCTTGGCTGGGACAGCATATCTGAAGTGAGGTCAAACTGGGAATGATTACCACAGGGGAGGCCCTGAATATTCACAAGGCAAGTTTTTCAAGCAATAATAGTAATTTTTGGACATATTGTGGAATGTGGAGCTGTGATAATCTGATTTATCTCATAAGCACATTAAGAGAAAACTCTTCAGTTTTTTTCTCTTGAGAGCAGTAGCAAATGTTTAAAGGCTTCCTCTGCTGTGATGACCCTGAACTGGAGGAAGATGGTGACTCTAACTACTTGTTAAGAGCACAGGAAAACACTTAAATCGATTCCAATATGACAAATTAGAAATCAGTTCAGTGAAAAGTGTTGAAAGGTATCAGGTGCTACAAGATCAATTCAAGAAGAAAGATTAAAATAGCTGAGGAAGTACAGGTTGGCAAAGAAATGATTAAGGGAATAGGAAATCATAGAAGCAGACTTCTCAAATCTGAATGGTACTTACTCCCCCAAGGAAGACTGGTGGGCTTTTTTTAGTTCAAACATAAATGCACAGTCCTACAAGTCCGCTACCAGGAATAATGGATGGAGCTTAAATGAAAAGAAATATCACTATCAAATTCAACACTTTATTTCTCAGACAGGCAGTACAGAACAAGAAACTGTGCTCTTAAGGCTTTGAAAGCCACACTTCTTTTAATGATTCTTGCTACATGATTAAATATGTACTGTGAGGCCATTCCTGCTTTACCTAGGGAAAGAAAACCTGACTATACCCTGTAACCTCTGTGGTTTAGTAATCCTGACTCTCATTTTATTCATTTAGAGTAGGATAGTGGTCCAGTTATTCAGAAATCAAAATGTTTGGAAAACTGGTGAGTATGATTAATTGCATCATTCAACATTAGAAAATATTAAAACTGGGGTTGTAATTGCATTTAAACTGGTGCATTATCTTGGGAAAGACTATTTCATGCTGATGGTAATGTAGAAGGTAAGGTTTCTACATCTCTTGCATTACAGAGTTGGCACAGTCTGGAGAAGGCTAACGAACTCCCACCGATATCAGGGGGGAAAGACACTGTTACAATACAATCCTATGTATATCTATTCAGAAGCAAGCTTCATTGATTACAACAGAGTTTACTCCCAGGTATGTGCCATAGGTATAGGACTGCAGCCCTAAGCACGGATGTTTTCAAGAGGACTAAGCACACTCCTGTCATGAGACTGGACCTAGGCACGGGTAGTGCTTTTTTTTAAAAAAAATAGGTGCCAGTAGTCACCATGAAATTGTTACAGTAAGTGCCACACTTTTTAACAACAACAAAAAAGAGGTGCCTGTACTGCGTACCCTTAGTACTGCCTGGAAAAAAGCCCTGGGCATGGGCAAATGTGTCAGTTTTTGTCTCTCTGTTTCTCATTTTTCCAATCTAAAGTTCAGCTCTCCACACTACCTCATCACTTTGTAAATAAAAATTGAAGACTTGAAAATCCACCAGCATTTTAATGTGATTTTCTCCTAACACATGTTTGTATGCAGTTTTATCTATCCTGCAGAGCAATTTCTCCTACATTGCCCATTTTTGTATGCTATTTTTTTACTAGCATATGCAGCTTCTAGTATATGCATTGCCCTAGTATATGCATTTCATACACATTATTTCCCTAGAGAATGGTATTGCTAAATTTGGATAAATGTGAATTTTGAAGGATGGATAGGTTTCAGGCCTCATCTTGTTTTGAAAAGTGAAAATTAGGTAGGTTCTCCTTTAAATATGAACTAAATTGATTTTCAGTTCCCCAATTGGACTCAATATGTGTAAAATGGCTTCCGTATCTTCCTCTCTATACTACTTGATCAATAAAAAATGTTACTCCCCTTAAGAGATCTCAAATATTAACTGAACTGAGTTACTACCATCTTTTAAAAAATGGTGTGAACCAGTTAAAATCAAGGCCATCCATTTAGAAACAACCTTTAACCATCTGGCAGGCCTGTGCAAATTGAAGTTCTACTCCTCCTGAAGTTGCTTTAAAAATGTTAAAAGCTTTGTTTTGGTGCACATATAAAATGGAGATTTTCCTGTGGCCTGGAGTTTTTATTTGGTAAAATTACAAAGCCATAGCCTCATTGCTGTGTTTGTGACATCAATTACTATAATACCAATACAGATCACCCTAGTGCCACAAACAGAGAATTAGGCCTGAATGTGAGAAATAAGCAGCAGGAGCTAATAAAATCTGTGTTAAACAGCTATTTATTTCAAAGAAAGAATAAACAGAATAAAAACAATAAGGGCCACATGTGGTGCTATTAACATTAGAAAAAAAGAATCTATATAGGATATGGATCACAACTTCAGCCTGGAAGAACTGCTTCTTCGTTGTCAGACTTAGCCTGTGTGTAATATTAAGTAATACTAAATAACAGGAAAAGCATTCGGACAGAAAAAAGTATAGATTAGGGAAAGCAATTATTAACATTTAGGGCCTGCGATTTGTTGGGAAGGTGGGCTTTGCAATTCAATGAATTTCTAATTAGAAACAAAGTGCATCTGCCTATAGCAGTAATAGGATATTGATCAACCACTGTTTGTTTATGGGAGTATTATTGATAGCAGAAATAAGGTTTACACAATTTTCAAACCAAAAACACAGATAATACCAATTGGGTGTTTTCTTCATCCAGGGTAGGGCAATCCTTTTCTTGTGTTGGAAATTAGTGTCAAGCCATGCAAATAACTTTTTTTTTTTTTTTTTTTGGAAATTGTGTCAAATGGGATATTCCTACTCTAAGACAGGGAAGAGGAACCTATGGCCTTTCAAATGTTGTTGGATTCCAAATAGCTTCCAACAGTCCGGTTCCCACCTGACCCAGACTTTGAAAAGACTTCCTCTGAGGAAGAGGCTTGGGACCCTGTGAAGAAATCCAGCATAACTGAGGACCTGGAAGAATCAACTGAAGTGCCTTGGCTCATAGATGTTGGATATTGTAGGCCTCAGGCCTACAATAACCATCAAATTACATTCCTAGAACAATTCCCTGTCCATAAAGGAGCTATGAAACCATGGTTTAGTAGTGCTATAAACACAAACAGCAAAGAGCTGCTGAAAGTCTTAGGCTCACATCCTCCCCTGCCCAACTCTTCTCCCAAATGGCCAGAAAGAGGGCTTTAGCAAATTTAGCTATACTTTTAACAAAACCTGGCTTATCATTATATATGAATCAGAGGTTATGGTTTCAAACAAGCTCAAGTAAATTTCAAACTAGGCAAAAGCAGCAGCAAGAGAGCTCTGTGGTATAGTCTGCAAAGCGGACACAGTGTAGAGAGGAGATTGCTAGCTCAAATTCACACAGTTCCTCCACCATTTCCTGGTACCATTGATGCAGTGTGAGTGTACTCCTACCCTGTGCTGTCCACATCCTGCCCTCAAATCCATCCTGTTTCACTTTATCTTTGCTTGCAGAACAACCATGCCAGGAGCATATCACCACATTTTTTTTGTGGAGACAGTTTATCTGCTCCTCAGCCTCTATAGCAGGACTTCTGCTAAAACCTACAACCATTCAGCTGGCAGAATTCAAGTTTAGAATGACTCTGTTAATCTCTTACTTTGCTGCTGTCAGAAAGAACAGCAGAGGCAATGGATAAATTCAATTAACAAAAAACCTTTCAGTTTAACACGTCGTATTAAGGGCTTTTCGTGTTCACTCCCCAAAATGCTGCGAAAAGACAGCTGTTAACAGACGTATTATTTAGGCAATACTGTTATGGTACTGTATGATATCGCATCATGTGATTAGTTCTTTAAAGGTGCTTCAGCTTTTACTGGTTGCCACTGCTTCTCCACCTATAACAGCTACCTCCTTTTTTAAACAAGGGGGAAAGGTTGGAAATATGGGTTGCCAACTTCCCCCATCCCCACCAGCCTCCTATATGTAATGGGCTGCAAACCACTAATGACTCCGGCTGCCTTTCTGCCCGTAACAACCAGCTCATTTTTTAAAGAAGAAGTTATGAATAAGGGTTGCTAATATTTTTTCTTAACTAGGCTCCTATGTCTTTATTGGGGTTGCCAACTTTTACAGGCTGCTACTTCTCTACCAGTAACAAATAGTTCACTGGGCAAGGGGTCATGCAGGTTCATGTGCCTTGCAATCATCCAGGCAGATCTGTGCACCTTCTATGAATGAGAAAAGTCCAGGAGCATGGTGGCTAGGTGGTTGTTGTTCTTGTTTAGGTCAATTGTCACACCTAACCTTAGAGGTTGCACTCGAAAAAGAGGATACAGTATTCAGCATGTACATATACAGAGCCACACAGTTGCCCCCCTAAATCTCCCTTCCCTCCATTTTAGTTTGAAGGCTTTTCTGTGCCTTCAAAAGCTGCTGTCAGGAATGCAGCTGTAGTGCATCTCAGTTATATTTTCCACTCCTCTCTTGCCTTACAAACTATTTTTTACTTATCACCTGTGGTTTCTTCACCCAGTATATTTTCACACCTGTAATTTCTAACCTCTTGACTACCTGAGCTGTAAACACTTCAAGGCTGATAGGCCTAGTCTGTGAATATTTCCATCTCTCTCTCTCATCTGTCCCTCTCCCCACCAATGTTTTTCTGTCCTTCAAAGAGCTACACTAATGGTCATATTCCAACCAACCCTCTCTGCTTGTCATTCACTCAACATATCATTCATCCCTCTCCCCTGAACATAACCTTCTGTCACAACAGGCACTTGCAGGGTCTTTTCTTATAAACCCCCATTTAATAACAGTGGCCACAAAAATGCCTTTAAAACTGCAAACATGTTACACAATTCGTGGGCAATGACACATTCTAGATGTTCCCCTTGACCTAGCATGATTTCCAAAAGGACACAGTATAAATAGAGAATTTTTCCTTCAAAACTACTCCAGCAAAATTTGTGTAAGAAATCAGCATACTTCTCAAACTTGATCACCACACATTTAGCTCATTCATAAGACACCATTTATTATCCTTTCCACCTCAAATGTGGTATGGACCATACTCATCCTAACCTCTCATACACTGCCAAGTTTCATAGAATTGTAGAATTGGAAGTGACCACATCTAGTAAACTAAAAATTGTAATACCTATTTTCCCCATATCAATTTTCATTGTAATTTTGGGGTGCTATTCAGCCAACTTATCCTTTGCGTACCTATAATAAATTCAAAATCTTCATCAAAATCACGTTTTGCTCTATCCTATGCAGTACCAACCTGCTTTCTTGCTTGGTGTTTCCATTTTAATGGCATCATTGTTGAGATGAAGGCCATCAAAACATTTGTCTCAAGGGGTCTGTTTGGGTGTCCAGTGCCTACTGACAAGGCTGTGTATATTCCACGCTTCAATAATTGCATCATGAATTTGGTACATTTGGTATCTGACAGGTTTTAATTTGACCTATCTTGATGTCACCATTTAACTTTCTGAAAATCATATGCATGTGTCAAACAGAAATCTCCATTCTATTTAAATTATTCAAAACGGAATAAACAGATGGGGAAATAACAGATCCCAGTAGATACTGTTTAATGAAAAAGGAGGAAGCAAACATTTGTGTCTTGACAGAAAGGGGGCAGCTAGTTCAATCTCTCCAAGCCTCCTTTCAGTAATTTGCTCTAAAAGGTAACAATGTATCCAGTTAATCAGGATGCCTCAAAGGGAACACAGCTACATAGTGTTCCTGCTTTTTAATTTTGAGGGATTAATCTATTGAGCAATCTTTCCTTGTACCATTTTGTCATGACATTTATTCACTCCATGCGTAGCTTCTAATCTGTGTGGATGATGACGTGCTCAAAATAACCACAAAAGAAAATCTAATGGCTTTGATCCAACAGAGCCCAGCAATAGAAGGTACTTGTGGAGTGAGTCTCTGATATATATTTTTATTCCTCCTGTAGCTGCAGCCTGCTTTGACCCACAGGAGTTGCTTTTTGGGAGCTCAGTGAGTTGCAGTAGGGAGAAGGCAAAAAAGCACTAGTCAATGAGTAAAAACCCACTTGTGGTTCTTATGATACAAACCAAGGTTTATGGACAAATGTATGACACTGGGAAAGTGCTGCAGGTCAGTGATGGAGTATATGCTTTTCATGTACAAAGTCCTAGGTTTAATCCCAGGCAGGGCTGGGAAATATTCTCTGCCTGAAACCCTGGAGAGTCACTGTCAAGTCAGTGTCAACAATACTGTGTTGAACCAATGGTCTGTATTGGTATAAGAGAGCTTTCTATGTTTTATTATTTTCTACGATCTTAGCTAATACTAATTTCAACTTGAAGTTTCTGTTCTAAAAATGCCATTTGGAAATCATAGTCGTAACCGCTAAGATCCTAGCAGAGATTGCATTATTATGGTTTCACAATCAGTACAAATGGTTGTGCGTATACTTCATAATCCTGAAATTACTGTAACTGATTATGATACCATGAGGATACTTCCAAAACTATGAGACAATAAATTTGGGATTAGGTGGCTTTTGTAAACAGTCTTCCCTGTGAAATTCAGCTCCTCCTTTAAATGGAACTTTAAGGCAAGATTTTTCACAAAAGCCACTACAGAGGAAAGGTGCATTCCAAAACCTGCTCTGAGGTAACCAACCCCACTACCACCGTAGTGCTCCATTTTATTTTTGGCAGCTTCAGTGCTATTTTTGTTTTGTTCAAAACAGGTCCTCTTCTTGAATAGCGGTGGCATCAACATGCCGTCAAACAAGATTTGGCTTCAAGATAAAACCACGGGGCAAATAAAGCAAATCCAAAGTAAGAGCAATGCCTTTGCTCAACACTAGCTTCGTTTGTTCTTAGTGATGTACATCACCATGAAGTAAAATCTGGGTAACTGCATGAGGTTATCATTGCTGCTAGAAATGCATTTTTCTCTCTTCATCTAACAAAAAATTGCCAATGTTCTAGATCACTGGGATGGGGCAATTAACCAGTAGGTGGAAATATACACCATGAGGAGCCTGAATAAATACTTTATCACACACCCCAGTCCCTTCACATGCTGAAAATGTTTCCTGCAGATCAGTTGCATTAGCCCCAATTGCTGCCCTAGATGTGTTATATCATTGTATTCCAGTTGTTTTTAAAGCACACTCTAACCTTTCAAATTCTAATATTCAGTTCTTTTATTACAAATTAAATATCAACATAATTAAATAATCCCAGCAGCTGCGCTCTGGAAGTTATACCCAAATTAGACCGAACATATTGTTCTTAAAGCTGGGTTAGATTTCTCATGTTCATACTTAAATGCTCCCACAGAATTCATTCTCGGGGAAATGCGTCACAGCTTAGTACATTATTCATAGGATGGTTGGGACAAAATAAGCCAGAAACACAACAGCTCCATCTACAACATGAGTCAAAGGAAAGCCAAAAAGAAAAGAAAAATCTGGTTCAGAGTTTAAATGTTTGCATCAGCAAACTGGTCATATGTTCAAAACATTTTGCTGCACTGATTGATAATTAAAGCAGTACACCCTGTAGTCCCACTTGAAAATAAGAAACATCTAGCCTTTCAGATTCTCACAAACATCTCATGGTTCATATTTACAGGAAATCATGTCAGACATTAGTCTTTATGTAAATATATACTATGGACAATCAAGTTCTAAGGGAAGTGTTTCCCTAAGCTCTAAAGGCTTCTTCCTTTGTCAGTACCAGATCTCAAAGGAGATAGAAAACATAAAATATTTACCCTTAATAGATTTTTATGTTTCCAAGCCAATCATTGAAGTGGGCAAGTCAAGATGCATTTAATCACAAAATTAAATGTGTCCTGCTACGAAAGTCTAGCATCTTAGGCTAAAATGGTTCAAAACCAAAACATCTCTGTTCATAATTGTCTATGTTTCTAAGCGCTAAGCTAGGATCCTGTAAATTCTCAGCACAGAATTCTGCTCTCCTTGCATATTTAGCAACACCAACATTCATAATTTTATACAGGAAATGCCTGTCTTTGTTTCCCTGCGGATAACACATTTTGTAGTCATTTGAATGGCTCTGGTATGTAAAGAGTAACTCATGAAGAAATATCAGTCCATTGTTTCAAACCAATTTCACAGTTGCAGGAAAGGTGAACAAAGTTTCCATACGTGAATGAGCAAGGAAAATTTATCCTCATTCTGATCGTGAATTCCATTATACCAGACAGCTATATTTGGGGTTTTATGGAAGGGAGGGAGAGGTAGCACATAAGAACACAGGAACACAAATGTAAATGTTTCAATTTATAGGATAAAAATAAGTGTCAGATTTCTTTGTCTCCCCATCAAGCTTAAATTTCTTCTAAAGAGAAAGATTGATTTTCTTGTGAAATGTAGCTCCAGCGTACTACTTTAGGCTATAAATTCTGGGTGCTGGAAACAAGGGTCAATGCATTAATGTCATAGACTAAAGGAACAAGAACATCAAAATCACTAGGCTGTGTTTCAGAGATTACTGGAAAGTCTGTCCCTTCTATTGACAATGTCACAGCAGTAGTACAGTAATATCACCACAAATGATAACCATGAAGAATTAGAAACTTTCTAAAATATATGAATATCTTCACACAAGCATGATTGGACTCCTGCAAGCGACTTTCACCAGGGTGGTTTTATGCAGAATGCTGCTGAGTAGTTATGAGTCCAAACATAGAAACTTTGTGGTCACGCAAAACCAGCAATGATTTATGAGTCCATAACCATGAAGCACCACCCAGTTATCTAGTTTGCAGAATGGTGAACATGGGAACTGATTTTTTGATGAATATCATTCAGGAAAGAATGATGACTACTTATATATACATTTGTTATTAGCTAAAAATATTCAAGAGCAAAGTGCCGAGCTATTCATAGTTTCTCTGGCTACTCTCCCAGAGGTAAATGACATGGCAGACATTTCCCAGGGCAGATGTTTGGTCTGGCAACTGCAAGGACCCTAGTGTCCACTGAGGGGAGCTCTGCCTTCTCCTTATCACCCACTCCAGCATAAGCAGTATGAGCCAGTTTAATTGAAGTCAACCTACAGGCTGATTGACACATGACAAGTTTTTTTTATGTGAGTATGATTTCCAGGAAGCCACGAGTGTCAAATGCTGGCAAATAGATATAGATTTATTATGTGTGTTGTGTTGGGGTGTGTTGCCTATGTGTTTGTCTTCAACAAAATAATTGCACACTAAAGGTTTGTGCAAATGGACTCTCAAAATTTGCCACCTTATTTAAGGAGAGAAATTGGGGAGGGAAAAACATTGAATTGAATTTCTCAGGGTGTATGGGTGTGGGACTCACCACCAGGAATAGCACATCTCCTTTTCCCCCCTATTGTTTTTTTCTCTCCCTTTTTCACTGCTCCAAGTGAAGGCAGGCCCAAAAATGGGTGCAGATTGGAACATTTTGTATTCTTCACTTTGCCCCAGATCTAGCATCATTCTGATACATCGTGTGTTAAATCATGGGTGCCACAAAACAAACAGACAAACAAACTGATAGCAAATACTCAAGAGAAAATTTTCCCAAGTGGCCTTCTTTATGACTGCAAATTTTGGGGAAACTTTCATCTGCACAACTTATATGTGCAAATGCCCCCTTGCTGCAGGTCTTTACTTTGTACACATGGACACCAGGGTTAGGGCTACTCAGCAAAGCACTGCTCCTTGTTTCCATGCTGCTCACTGAGGAAGGGAAGACTATCCAAACAGGACTTATGCTTATGCTCCAAGACTGAGTCACCTCGGCCTTGGCAAAACTTTCTATTTTTTAATAAAATAAATCTTATTAGATATTAATGAAGAGTTACAAAGATTAATATTCTTTTAATATAGAATCTAGATAATCTAGATAAAATAAAAACATTGATCCCAAGGAAAAGAAGAGAAAAAGAAGGGGGGAGAAAGAAAAAGAAAGCAAGGAAGAAAAAAGGAGAGAGAAAGAGAGGGAGAGATAGACAAAGGTTTCAAAGTGAGAGAAAAGAAAGTTAAGAAACCAAGTAATTTCCAATTCTTCATTTGTCAGCTATATATATAAGCATCATTCAACTCATCCACTCCAATATAACTTGGCCAGACTTTCTAGAAGAGGACATTGTGTCTGCAGCACAGAGTGGTGGCATTGGGTAAAGGAGCAAATAATTATGCATAGGCTGAGGAGGAGTTAAAATGTTCACAACTTTTATTAGTTATATCTCAGAGAGTTTGGCTTGGCATAGGACAGAGATCCGCTCCTTGGACTACTTGCCTTTTGCCCAATACACCAGCTAACCTGAGTTTCTCGGAGTTGCATGAAGCTAAGGCCCAGCATGAAAAAAAACTGATACATATCATGCCAGTTCCCCAAGCTGAGGCTGAGACCTTGAAACAACACCCCCAAATGTGAAATGGTTTCAGGGCCACCCTGCCCATGAGGCGAAGTGAGGCAGTAACTTTAGGTGGCAGATCCACCTTCCTCTGTGTCCGGCTGCCACACCCACCTGGCCACCTAATCTGCACCTAGCCATGGCACTGGGAAGGCACAGTGGCAGGAGGGTGTGGTGGCAGAGGGCAGTGGCAGAAAAGGTGGTCAGGCACAGAGGCAGCAGCTGCTGTAGGGTGGCCGGCATTTTCTGTTTTGCCTGAAGTACAAAGTGTCCTTGGCCAGCCCTGTATGTGTTGCCTGACACATACTTATCCATGCTGTGGATCCAGCCACAAGCTCTAGCACCTGCGATAAAATAAGTATGACAAAATATACTGAATTGGCATCAACAACAAGCAATGCTGCCCCTATTCCCTCAGAGACAGCCCTGTCTATATCCCTTCCTAGTTAAGGGGGTCCATAGATATGTCTGGCTGCCTTGCTATCATCAGTATTGCTTTTGGCACTAAGCTTCACCCCAATTAACATTTCTGAGAATCATATCACAATACTCTCTTCTCAAGCAATTTTGCATCTCAAATGTTTTGCGCCCTAAAAAAGCTATTAAGGCACTACTGTAAATAAAGGAATGACAGCATGTTCAGTTAAACTCTTTTGTTTGTCTTACGGTGAAATAATTACCAGAGAAGTATTCAACTGAATATACAGAATTCTATTAAGACTCCCCATTTTGACAACAACAAAAAATGTTTCACAATCTTAACTGAAGCTAATCAGGGGTTCTTTTTGATCTTGTGGAATAAATACAGCAGAGACCATCAGTTTTGATAAAGCTTGTAGAAAAAGACAGTAGGATTGCATATGGTTCTCCCTTTCTTTCTTCAGAAATTCTGGCACTACTTCCCTGATTTCTGAACCTCAGATATTAAAGAAACCCTTTGCAGAGAAAGGAAAAGCCGTTGATCGTAGAAATCGCACTAATCTTTTTCTGGAAGCTGAAGAAAGCAGTGTACAGAATTCCTCTGTGCCTCTGTTCCACATGAGAACACAGGAAGCTGCCTTATTGTCATATTCACATCACATATTTAAAGCACCACGATTACCCTTTAAACTATTGTGGCTTCCCCCAAAGAATTCTGGGAGCTGTAGTTTGTTAAGGGTGCCGAGAGTTGTTAGGAGATACCTATCTTCTCCTCACAGAACTACAATTCCCAGAGTCATTTAACACTCATTCCCTCTCCCCAGGGAACTCTGGGAAGTTTAACGTGGTGTCTTTAAATGCATAGTGTGAATGTGGCCCTTTTTTCACTGCATCTGATGCAGGTCTGAACACTGAAAGAAGCACGACAAACTCCCCCCCCCTTCTGTTGTAATTTACATGGTAGGCACATTTCCTCAGCAATGAGGCATGTGAACTCCACATATCTGAATTGGCCAAGCACCTTACAGGTTACTGTGCTGCATGTTACACAAGTAGCCCAAAAGAAGAAGCAGAAATCACTGGTGCGTTCTCTGTCAGCACATCCGAAATAGCTCTTCAGTTCAGTTGTTTTTTATTGTTTAGTCATTAGCCACTACAACCTTTCAACAGCTGAACCTTCCCTCACACAAGACCTTGGCTGCTAAAGCACTTGTATTAGAAAGGAGTGGGGGGGGGGATGTCTAAGAGGCCGAAAACTAGATATCCTCAGACTGGGCCCAATCGGAAAAATCTTAATGTATAAACTTGTGCCACAGGCTGTGGCAATTGGCACTGGCTTGGAGGGATGTTGTTGTTGTTTAGTCATTTAGTTGTGTCCGACCAGAGCATGCCAGGCACTCCTGTCTTCCATTGCCTCCCGCAGTTTGGTCAAACTCATGTAGAAGACAGCTAAACAATATTTGGAAGATACTGCCGTAATATTAGCCATGATAATGCAATGCAAAGGCATTTTGCCTCTGGGGGCTGCTGCCTTCATGCCCTGCTGTGGACTTTACAGAAACATCTGGCTGTCCACCATGGAAAATAGTAGATTGAACTGGATGGACTGTTCCCTGAGCTAGCAGGACTTTTATTATATCCCTCACTAGAGCATTTCATTTTTTCTGACTTAAAGTTGTCTCAGGAATGATAATGTATGTAGAATCATAGAACCATAGAACTATAGAGTTGGAAGGGACTACTAGACAGGGGTGGAGGAAGGGGTGCGGTGGGGGCAGACCACCCCAAGGGCCCTCACTGAGGATAGTGACATTCGGCGCACCGCCCACCCACAACTCCCAAGCCTACCCCAAGCCCTCTGGGTAAGAGGGGAGTTGCGCCGCTTTGCTGGTGGTGTTCCCCCCTTCCCCCTTCGTTTTGACAGCTTGGGGGAGGCTTGGGAGTCACGGGCACCCGAGCGGCTATCCCAGGCCTGGGAGGGCACCCTCCACGGCATGCCCCCCTTGGAAGGGCGCCTGTCCTGGGCAGCACAGGCATATGCTCCGCCGCTGCTACTGGGATCATCTAGTCTAACCCTCGGCAATCTTTTGCTCAATGTGGGGCTTGAACTCACGATGCTAAGATTAATAACATCATGCTTTTCCAACTGAGCTGTCCAAGAGCTAAGAAAGAATAGAAAGAGAAGCTGATCTGGAGAGATTGATGTGAAACAGAAAACCTAGTCTAATAATAATAATAATAATAATAATAATAATAAATAATAATAATAATAATAATAATATGCAACACATCTTACTGGGTTGCCCCAGCCACTCTGGGCAGCTCCCAATAAAATAATAAACAGCAACCTTTAAACACTTCATTGTACAGATATTTTCTATAGGATGAATAGAACAGGATGAATAAAGTGAGGGTGAGCATCAACGAATGAGTCCCATCAGTAGGAGACTATGTAAGCACGTCTGCTTGATCAATGAGGCTTTCCCTCCTCTCCTTCCCCCATGTGCCCCCACGCCCTCCAAAACTGGCTTATGGGGACAGGCATAGCTGTCAACTTTCAGATTTGAAAATAAGGGATCAGCAGCCTCGAAAATAAGGGATCAGCAGCCTCATCTGTCCCGGGGACAGTCTACGGGTTATCTAACAATCCGGGATACCAGCGGGAAACAGTGCTGGAATAAGGGAATTTCCCGCAAAAAAAGGGAAGGTTGACAGCTATGGGGCAGGGGAGAACCAGCAGAACAAAGCACAGGGGGAGGAGAGCCAAGCTGAGATGCTTGCCCTGATGGAATGATCAACTTTCCCCTTGAATTCTCAATTTTGACACATAGTTTGTGTAGAAACAAGTAACAAGGTGAAGCTAGATTGCCAACTGTTTTATACAGCTATTTTGGAATAAACTTTGGAGAAACAAACAAAGCTTAGTATCCAAATGAGTGCAATTTGGTAACAGCTCTTAAATAAAAAGGTAACAAGTTTTCCCAGCTAAAACATTTTTTATTTGGATGTTTCTTAGTTGGTTAATAAGGAAGATGGTACGGATTCCTTTATTTCTGGAGTCAAGAGAGGATTCCCAGGTAAGATCCTCCCTCTATTGTGTGGGCAGGTAATCCCCCCCACCTGGCCTGGTCTCCTTGGCAACGCTTCTCCCAGGTGGGATTGGACAACTGACTGAGGTAGGTGGAGACCTCCAGGTATCCCACCTGAGGGAAGGCAAAGCCAAGCCTATGCTGTTGGAGCTGCTCCAGATCTAGGGGCTGCACGTGTCCACGCAAAGGGCGCCCCCCGTTTTAAGCGGGGAGTGGTCATTATTTCAGCTCAGATATAAGGCCTAAGTTGGCAAAACAAATATACCCATGCACACACATTCAGCATAGCACAAAGTAGCCTATGTAGTGTGCTCATAAAATAAAAAGGTGATATAAAGAGAAACAACAAAGAAGAGGGAAAATACAATCCACAAGGAGATGAGAAAGAGACTTTATATAGAGAAATGTATTGACTAGATGAAGAAGTTGTTATATGTACCCATTCAATTTAAACTGACCTTACTCTGTTCTTTTTATTTTGTTTCTGAAGGATGTGTGGGCTCTGACACATGACAGCATGGATAATGAAGGAAAGTTTAGTCATAAGTAATGACCCTGTAAAACTGTATGAGTAACCATTAAAAAGCAATGGAAATTTAATTGAAGCTCACAAACAGCCTTTGTTTCACACTTGGAAATAAATGTGTCTTCACTTGGCACTGAAAAAGGGATAGTGCCAGCACCAGGTGAGTTTCCCTGGGCAGGGCATGCTATAACTGGGTCAGCACATTTAAATCAAACTTCAGCATTCAGTTGTTTGTCCTGTCCTTGTGCTCCAAGTCAATATTACTGAATCACTGAGCCTGGCATTTGGTTGAAAAGCCTCCAGCAGACATGCTTACTCTAAGACAAATTTAAAGAACCTATGGACCTCCAGGTGTTCCTGGACTCCAACTCTCATCAACCCCAATCAGCATGACCAGAGGTCAGGGATGATGGGAGTTGTAGTCCAACTTCTGGAGGGTTACACATCCCCCACCCCTTCCCTCAGAAAACATACCATCCTTATTTTCCTTGGAACAAAATGAAAATATATTGCCAACCGGACAGTATCTTGGGAAATCTTTTCACTCATCATTTTCAGCGTAAATTAACATTTTTAGTGATAGGCAACAGTGTACATGCATCCTAATAATCTAAAAAGAGCATTAAAAAGAAACAATAAGTGCCTTCAGGCATACTTCTTTTCCTTCCTTGAATGTTTATTACCTGCCAACACTGTGGCATTTGATTGCAAACTGCCCTCTGCCTGAACTACATTCCTAATATGTCTGAGAATTATGCATTTAATAAATCTCAAATAAATCTCAAGAATGGCACATACATTGACTGGTGTCTCTGTGTTGTTGAGCAGAGAATCTCAGACTAACAGTGTTAGAGCTGATGAAAAGTTGCCTTAGTAACAATTGCAAAATATTTATCAAAAGTTAAATTCAGTTACAAGCCTCAGAGCTTGTCACCTATACATTTTAACAAATTAGTCCTTGATGTGCACACCTTTCAGACAAGAGAAAAGCTCTCCTTAAATTAATCTGACAATAATAGTTGTGACTATTAGGGTCCAGTTCATCAATCTTTGATTTTCTGTGGGCGTCGCTTCATTTTTCACTCTCTATCTCCAGGCAGCAAAACAATTCTGTTTATGATTGACTGTCAAAATGAAATCCAATGATCAGAACAGAAATATGCTGCTCTGTACTCCTGTATGTTTACTGAAATACAGAGAGTAAACTGGACACAATTAATCAAATCCATGGATCCAAGAGCCAGACTTTTGCTAAAGGAGCTTAGGGTTTGGGATACCTTCACACAGAATAAGCTTGTTGTTAATGGTTCAGTATCTTCTGCTAGGCTTTATGCATCTGAGTACCAGTTGCTGGAACCCACAGGAGGGAAGAGTACTGAGGCACTCAGGTCCTTCTTGCATGCTTTCCATAGGCACCTGGTTGGCCAATGAGAAAACAGGATGCTGGCCTAGGTGAACCATTCAGTAGGCTCTTCCTACTATTTGTCATCTAAGGGGACAATAGACTTGATTCAATTGTCCTCTTCCCTACTGATCAGTTATTTTCTAACTGCATGGGATTCTAACCACGTATTTGGTTGATGCTTAGTTTGGTCATTAAATCATAGCTACAAGCAGAAGCCCCTAGAATCAAAGTTCCATTTGTCAAGGACAGCTATCACATTTATGCCCAAATTTCTTTGCCTTTATAGGCTTAAGCCAAACCTTTCATGTTGCTTGAGGGGTGGGGGAGGGGGAAAAGTTCCATCTATTTAATGAAGTCATCCACCAGGCTCTAATCGGATACTGCCTGAACAGATAAAAACAACATATCCTGTCTGATGTTGTGTCCTTTGGATACCAAGATGTAGTTACGGATTTGTCAGGGCAACTTTGAAGCTCTGTGTGAAGAAATAGGATTTGACGGTTTTCTTCTGCTTCCTTCATAGGTCTTATTTGGCTGGAGAAGATGCTATTGAATTCTTGAAAAGATCAGACATGTGAATCTCTTGAGCAATAAAGAGGATGCCATTCATTTTTCACTTGCCCCACCCTAAGAAAACAAGTGTTGTGGGAAAAGCCAAAAAACAAGCAAACAAACCAGTTAAGGATGTATAAAGGAAAAGGGAAGGCTGCCATACAGAAAAATTGTATTCAATGGAAGTTCATATAATTATTATTTTTCTTTTATTCCATCCCACTATTTAGAGTAGAATTCAAAAAAAAAATATATCTTAAACACCAGTAATTCAAATACCTGTACATTTGATATTACTGATGAGAACTCCATAACAATATAATTATCCCAACTATTATGTGGATGATAGTGTGATTTGGGGTGGGGGTGTATAATCCTAATATAGTAGATATGGGCAAAATGGCAAAAATCTAGTCAGCTCGGGACATTGAGAAAATTTACGATACAGAAATATCAACAGCAAATCGTTTAAAGATAAACAAATTCCTACCCAGAAATAAGCCCCTGAGTTCAGTGAGACTTACTCTCACATAAGTATGTGTAGCAGTCTTACAGTAATGGGTGGCATAATGTGGCACCAAACTGAGGGCTCCTCCACACTTCCATCTGCCCAGCTGGTTTCCCCTGGGAAAACTCGAAGTTTAGAGCTGAATCAGGAAAAGAGAGATAGTACTATAATTAATGTTTTAAATACACTGAAGTCAGACCTCCAAAGGAGTCTTTTCCATTCACCTGGAATAGCACTCTGAAAACAGGATTATAATTCTCCAAGACAATTAATGGCAGCACTCTCACTCACTCACAATATGAATCCTTTGGGACAGAATATCAGAATGTGTTATACTGCTGGATCCACGGTGCATTTGAAAAATTAAATGAGGATTTAGCTTGGGAAGGAGGCAGAGAATTGGAGTTGTGATAGCTTTAGACAAAATGTCAATAGTATCGACTATAGATGAAGGGCATTTAATCGGCTCTCCATCCCAGTGCTGTCTATGGGATTCTCTATTTTCTTCAGTGTTCTTCCTCCCAATTGAGCTGATAAGGGATTAAAAATAGGAAGGCAAACGCAGGAAAGAAGTTTCATACAGCAGCAGATAGAAAGGGCAGCTTTGTGCCACCTTCCATTATTTTGAAAGATATGACGCCAATAAATCTAGTGCAGAGCAAGGGCAGCAACAAGCTTGTGTTAGTATTGGTCTTGGCCTATTTATGTGCTCTGGGAGAAAGAAGAATGATACTTGTGTTCCACTTGAGAATCATAAAACATATTGGTAGTAGGAAATGAACTCTGGGCTTATGGGGCATCAGCACTGGTGGAAGAATTAGTCTGATGCTCATCAAAGCGCAGCTGCTTTGGTTTTTTTGTGTATCACAACAGTCAATTTGCTGAAAATGCTTTTGGAATGTCTCCCTACAAAATTAACAGCATGCCCCTCCCCACCAATCTTCTACTGACTTCTCCCTCCCAGCTTGCAAACTTCTGTAGATTAGGCAAAATTGCATATAAAATGTGTGAATTAGGAGAAATGTGATTATTTTTCATGAGGACTTAAGAAGAATCACAAACTGATGCGGAAAAGTGACAAACTGAATTTAAGACTGGGAAAACAAGAAAGCGAGACGCACCAAATCCCATGTGCCACCCTTTTTTAAAAATTGGCTATACAGCGTCTCCCTTGAAATTAAAAAAGAAAATTCTTGAAGAACTAATGAGCAACCAGCTTAGTGAGCCATGGTTTCTGCAGGAAACACATCTTATGTGGTGCATATGTGTATACTTTTAAATGCCCAAGTACAATTATGCATGAATTTGGAGAAGCCAACTGGGCCAAGGTTCCCAAACACATGCTCCCAGGTACATACGTACAAGTATTGTATGTTTGAAAGGAGCCATCAGTTCTACGCTGCCATTTCGTGGATAATCATAAACTGTCCATAACCAAGGGTGGCTACAATGATCAGATGAGACCTGATCCAAACTGCTTTAGATGTAGTGCTAAAGACCTATGGGATACTTACCGACAACTACACAGAAATTTTTTAAAGGAAATAAATCAAACCTTTAAAATGGCACAGAATTCTCCTGGTTCAGGCAGTAATGTGAAGGTTTTACTCATGCACTGCTTAATAATAACATGCTGCAATTTATCTTTACCAATATGTTTTTTTGATTCTCAAGTGGAACCTTAACAGGGAGAAATGTAAAGTATTGCACTTGGGCAAAAAAATGAGAGGCACAAATACAAGATGGGTGACACCTGGCTTGAGAGCAGTACATGTGAAAAGGATCTAGGAGTCTTGGTTGACCACAAACTTGACATGAGCCAATAGTGTGACGCGGCAGCTTAAAAAGCCAATGCAATTCTGGGCTGCATCAATAGGAGTATAGCATCTAGATCAAGGGAAGTAATAGTGCCACTGTATTTTGCTCTGGTCAGACCTCACCTGGAGTACTGTGTCCAGTTCTGGGCACCACAGTTCAAGAAGGACACTGACAAACTGGAACGTGTCCAGAGGAGGGCAACCAAAATGGTCAAAGGTCTGGAAACGATGCCCTGTGAGGAACGGCTAAGGGAGCTGGGCATGTTTAGCCTGGAGAAGAGGAGGTTAAGGGGTGATATGCTAGCCATGTTCAAATATATAAAAGGATGTCACATAGAGGAGGGAGAAAGGTTGTTTTCTGCTGCTCCAGAGAAGTGGACACGGAGCAATGGATCCAAACTACAAGAAAGAAGATTCCATCTAAACATTAGGAAGAACTTCCTGACAGTAAGAGCTGTTCGACAGTGGAATTTGCTGCCAAGGAGTGTGGTGGAGTCTCCTTCTTTGGAGGTCTTTAAGCAGAGGCTTGACAACCATATGTCAGGAGTGCTCTGACGGTGTTTCCTGCTTGGCAGGGGATTGGACTCGATGGCCCTTGTGGTCTATTCCAACTATGATTCTATGATTCTATGATCTCTAAATTCCAAACCCCTTTGTATACAAAAAAAGAATATCAGGCAAACATAAAAGGAATATAGTGTAAATAAACAGCTTATCTTGGGAGAGAAAGATAAAATGGATAACATTAAGGAAGGAGAAACCTTTGCTGCTGAATTTGCCACTTATAGATTAATCTGTCCATTATCCTTCAATGGAAACCTTTTGCAGCATTCTGCCAGGGAGTAAGTAGACCCCCACCCTATCTATATTTAAATGGATGTAAAAGACTACTACTGTATATCAGGCCCTGTTGTTGTGAAAGCATAAGGGCATGGATACAACCCAGATTATATTTGGAAGGGAAACAAATTCTTGAATAGATCTCATCATAAGCCAACCAACATGATTGAAAACACGAAATATTATAAGGTTCGCCTGAAGCACACTTAGGTGGCTGGGGATGCTGAAAAGATCATCACAATCGCACTAGACGTACTGTTTGGTAAAGACACAGCTTTCTTAAATGACATTAAGCCAGGCTAAGGCCACATAACCATCTCTGTTATGTTGTTCATAATGTGCCACCGATACATGCAAATGTGTGTGGATGTGGCAGTGATAGGTACACTCCTTTCCCCTGATAAACAAAGGCAAAATTCCATCGTAAGAAACTAAGTCTCTGCATCAGAAGCCCTTCTCAGCCAGCTCACTAACACAAAGACATTTCGGAACAGTTTTATTGTATGGAAGTGGAAAGGCTTGCGGGGGGGGGGGGTTGAATCTAATAATAGGCTGCTTTTACGCGAAGATCCAGCAGGTAAAAGCTCTGATTGAATTTCATCTTGATTTCATTAAATATTCATAAAGGCCAATTAGAAGGGCAGCTAAGTAGGCCACAAGGCCCCTTTCCATCATCCTGTCAAAGGCAGTCCATCAGGCAGCAACTATTTGCATTAGGACCCAGCAGTCAATATCTTCATTTAATCTTTATGTACTGTCCCTCTAAATCACTGCTCTCTCTCCTAGTGTATGGTTTTTATAGCCAGATGAAGGAAAGCGGGGGGGGGGGGGGGGACCTAATAATTCTGAAGGCAAGATGCTTACTCGGTAGAAAGCAAAATGCAAATGAGAAATAACATCCTCAATCAAATGTTGGAATGAAAATCTTTTCTTTAATGAGAAATGACATTGGTGGAGCACTGATTACCATGAAGAAAAACTGTTTAAAATTCATAATCAATCAAGCAAGTTTATTTTAAC
The DNA here is from genome assembly GCF_964234715.1 of Podarcis melisellensis. Taxonomy (NCBI): domain Eukaryota; kingdom Metazoa; phylum Chordata; class Lepidosauria; order Squamata; family Lacertidae; genus Podarcis; species Podarcis melisellensis. The sequence goes on from NC_138538.1 coordinate 54,119,707, forward strand.
CTTTCATGACTAAACTGCTGGGTTACAGTTTAATTTATTGATGGTGCTTATCTCTCCCTCCAACCACTAATTTTAAAATTATAACTCAGATAGAATACACTGTTGAGTTGCAAATATATATGCTGATGTTTACATTGAGGGAAACCTATTAGCCGTATATTACAGATAAAGAAAAAAATAAAGATATTCTCACATCCCTGTATACACTATATATTCTGTATATGTGCACACACATGCAGTGCTCTCCTACTTTGTTTTGCCCCCCACCCAACAAAAAGAAAAGGCTGCTCTTTTCTTTGGAAGCCACATGAATGAATTTAATTTCAAAATCCAATCAACCTTCAAGGACAGCTCAGACACAATCATTGTCATGTGGGGGCCTTGTGACTTTCTAACAATAGACACTAATGGAAATGTCCATCTATTTTGGCCACAGATATAACCATCTAGGAAAGACTGAAGAAAATACAATTTGCAACAATACTTGCATCCTAAGGAAAACAGGAGATAATATCTCAACACAGAAGCACGTGGAAGCATGGAAGGATTTGAATTTTTAAAAACTAGCATCTGCCTTCATCGTGTCCTATTAGAACTGATGCACAACATACCGAGAGGCAAAGCAATTGAACCACAAGGAATATGGAACAACAACACAAATACCAGAAGCCTGCAGCAATGTTAAGGCTGGTACATTCCAGTATACACAATCTGCTCTTATTTGGGGTCTCACCCTCACATCCCTGACCCTCCTCTGTCTCTGTCTGTCTCTCTCCTGGCAATGTTTCACCTATATGAGCTCAAGTGGGAGGCAGCAGCTATTGTTTTATAATGGGTATGGGTGCCAGCCCCTTCCACAACACACCTCAAAAACTGTGATGTGGGTGCCCATGATCACAAAGATGTCTTATTTGAGCAGTCAGTGGCTAATCATTAAGTCCATGGATTGTTCTGTTATATAGTGAATTCCTGTGGACTTTCTTCCAGCAATCTACAAAACACTGGTGCTCATTTATATAGTTTTTAATTCTTACTATCTTTTGATTATCTGTATCTGTTTTGTCAGCACGCTGTGATCTTTTTTTAAAAAAAATACTTGTACATTAAAAATTCACATTACTAAAAAAATGTTATCCTTATTAAGTATATCCAGGGACGGCAGATTCGGAAGCTACTGGCAGATCTCAGATGGGGGGGGGGAGAAGCAGGGTATAAATTTTAAAAATAAATAAAAAATAATCTCTGAGTGGTTTTCAGTAGATTGGCAAGGTTCTCCTACTCCCAATAGTTTAACCATAGCAAGTAAAATAGAAAAATCTCTGCCATGGCTGGCTCTGTGCTAATCACTTATGTCTTTAACCTCAGTGTACCTTTCCTGTAAAATATGAGTATTGGCTGCTTTTGACTAGCTCTTTGTGCAGCTTTAGTGGCCACTATGAGAGTTTTGTGCTAGTACCCCTGATCTACAGCAAATCAGATTAAAATTATATTTATATATGCTAGATGCTACCCACACTCGGACCTACTTGAATAACTTTTGTAAAAACAAATTTCCGTCTTAATATTTTATCATGTGTATTTTCAAATTTTATTTTCTCTTTAAGCCAAAACATGCTTCCAAATGACATTCTGAAACTGGGCAAATCAAGCCTGCTCATAATTCTGGTTTTATATGGCACAGTAGCACTTACAAAGCACTCTATTCTCAACTTTGCAGTTGTTCCTTGCAGCCACTAGAGGCCACTGTGACACTTGCCAAGGGGGCATACAAGGGGTCTCTGTACCATGGGCCTCCTCACTCAGCCCAACAATTTTGTTTGTTTGTTTGTTTGTTTTAGCAGTTGGATAAAAAGCCACTAAAGAAGGAAGTGGTAGCTGCAACAGTTTCACTGGGCCATTTATGATTGCCAAAAGAGTCCAGTACCCTGGTGAGTCAGATTCTTTGTAAGCATTATATTGCACTGCTTTTTTTTAATCTATAAAAAGCTGGCTCTGGGTTTCTTTGACACAGGCTTAGACAGGGTGATGTCTAATTGTCATCCATATCATACAGGTTTGAACTATTCAGGGTGACCTCTGACACAATGGGGAACTGGGGGACGAACCTTGGGAGACCAGGATTCAAATTCTCATTCAGCCATGAAGCTCACTGGGTGACCTTGGGCCAGCCACTGTCTCTCAGGCTAACCAGCCTCACAGGGTGGAGACTGAATAAGAAAAGGGGAAGACCATGTACACCTTGAGCTCCTTGGAGAAAAGGTGGACTATAAATGCAGTGCATTAATTAATAAATTAATAAGACATCTATCACCAGAATCCCATCATCCCAACTTTATGTTGTCAGATCCTAGCAGGCCACACACACACACACACACACACACACACACAGTTTTGCTACCCAGGCATTTTCTTCAGGAATGATTATATCACCTCTTCCTCTTTATGCTTCTAAATTGTATCCTCTGGTCCTGCTGGGCAACTGCTCTTTTACATTATCACTGCAGCTGACTGGTAAACTGTCTGGTGAGATTCCTCACCTCGTCTTTCTAGACCAGCTCCAGGTTCACAAATCATGAGCTCATTCTCCAAGCACTAATCTTAACGTAGCCAAAATGGTGGCATACACAAACAAGGGAGGTGTCAGTAAGCTTAAAGAACCCCCAGGTTTGAAGAAGCAGAACTCATTTTTTTGGTGGGGGGGACAGGGAGACCCTCCGAATCAGCTCAGTGCATTGGTGGGGACTGGAATTGAGTATTCTTGGTGTAGGGATAACAGGAGACATGTTTCCTGGCTGTTTAGTAAACTGAAATAGAGCACTTCACACAGCAACATTTGTTGCAGGTCCCCTGTGTCATTTAAAAGTTATGATTGGGTTGGACAGATCTAACTTGAAAAGAGTGCCACTGTTGGAAAAAGCCATGTTCATAGTTCAGAGAGCCTCACAACTGATAAGAGTGGCACCTGAAGAGCTGTTTCATCAGATTATTTTAAATCACAAGGAACATGTGGAAAAGGTGTTCTCTAAGATAACAGTCAAAGTGACATACATATTTTTAAATGTTTATTCCTGTTGCCCAGGTCTCAAAATCCAAGTGAATCAAATTGGAGAATAAGGAGGCTAATCTAGGCATTCAGTCTCCTGTCTTTTAACTACCCAAATCAATATCACTTTCAAAATGCTATACTACAATGCTTAATAGAGAGACTATGGTGGAAACTGTCAAGCCCTCTCCACACTTGACAACAGACTGCCACAGACTTTCTCCCAGGTATTCCTCCTATGGTGCTCTTCAGTGGAGAAAATGACTGTGATCACACAGGAAAGGAGGGAGACTTTGCTTCTTTGAGCAGAACACAACTAAGAATTTCAGAACAGTATCTAAAGGGCTGAAAATCCCACAGAGGCCTACAGACCCTGGTAAGGAGAATTTCAGAATAGGCCAGGAGGATTCTTTCTAGTGTGGTCTGGTACACCAAACACTTTCAACTGTGCTTTGATTCTATTTGTCCTTCTCATTTATTAATCTGAATTCTATCAGATTTTCTTTCAAGGCCATGTCTAACTCATCTAAATAGAAAACATCAACATTTGCCAGACAATCCAGCAACAATCTAAAGAAATGCATAGCATGGCTGACTGTGATTTTGGCAGCAACCTAGCCACCCCCCAAAAGGAAATAAATGGTAGAAAAGGGCTACAATGCACATGTATCATAACAGGATGGATCTGAGGTATATGGAGGATTTCAGAAGACATCTATTGACATCACGGCAAAGCACTCTGTGCACTATTGCCACTCCACATTTGTTATTTTCTATGAAGAGTCACAGTGACCCAAACAAGCACTAAATGCCATTTGATTGAATATTTTGCTTTTTAGTTGTTAGCTAGAAGCTCTACAAAGAAGACGTGTTTCCTTGAATTTATAATATCACCTGTATGTTCAAATTTCTATCTAATACAGATGATTCAATCACTAAAAATGGCATTCCAAGATTGACGATCAGAACATGACTTCTTCCGAATAGACAATTAATAATCATCTAGTACTTCAATAAAAATGACTCAGTGCTTAGCATGAGTCACCCCAATGATTTAGGGAAGATGGAATCACTGTTTTCCAAAAGGCTATCCACAGACAAGCCTTCAAATTCATTTCTAAAATTACCCGATAAAATAATGGTAAAGAAGACGTCAGTGCACTATGGAAGTCCATTAAGAGAACAAACTCAAAGAGAAGCAAATAAAAAAGCCAAACATCAAGCATGCACACCGCTTAGGTCTGCTTCCCTCTCTGCTCCAAACCATAAATAGATACAAAATGAACCCTGCATATGAACATCCTGAGAAGCTGATAAAATGCAAGGCGATTCACAGAAAATTTAAGGGAAGAAAACCACTATGTTGTGAAGTCAGAACCCAAGACATTATACAAATATCCACCAACTTCGTGAGAAGCCAAAATATTTCATCAAGATGGTGAACAGTAAATATTTGAGATACTCCTAAGATCCTCAGAGTCAGGGATGTTGGAAAACGCCCTGGGGTGCCCCTGCAGCCCCCAAACTCCAAGCATCCTCTTGTGTGCGCAGCGCTGGAAAAGGCAAATTACCCAACTGATATGTAGGATTTCCCATGCCTTTGGATGTCAGAAACCATTCAAAGTTTCGCTAACCACCAAAACCAGAATTATGAAATATTACAGAAAATTCTGTGGAAACAAAGTAATATTTTATCTAAATCCAGTTCTGGCTTTTGTACAGAAAGGAAACTCTTATCTTAGACATTATCTCTCTGGTGTTAGAAGACATCTTGCACCTGGGTTTGAATGTAATATAATTTGTGAGTTTGGACCCCTCGATGGTGGGGTTGCGAATGCTGATAGGCTTTTTATTTTATTTTATTATTTTATCTACTATTTAAAAGGTTGTCAACAAACATCAGTAATAAAACCCAACAAAAATATGAACCAGTTGCTGCCAGAAAGCCACCAAAGACATATCAGTGCCCACATGCCTGCTCTATACATTTTATTTAAATAGCCACCATCTTTCCAATTTGGAATGATCTCCAGTAAGCAGAGGGATCCAATTTTGGGGTATAAGAAGCAAGAGAAAACTTCAGGATATACAAGGATATACAAAGCAAATTGTACATACCCCCAAACACTATTTAGACTTAACTTTTACCTAGTGTACTTATACATAGCTAATGCCACCTTCTTGAGAATTCTTCTTCAGCTTTCTTAGAATGACCGCTCCCCACATCAAATGGGGGTGCCTTTTGCATGGTCGCGCGCAACCCCCCAGATCCCAGTGAGGCTCCTGGCAGTTCAGCCTGGCTTCATTTTCCCCAGGCTGGATACCTGGAAGTCTCCGCCTACCTAAACCAATCGCCCAATCCTGCCTGGGGAAGCATTGCCAGGAGATTGACCAGTAAGGGGAGGGACCACCCTGCCCACACAGCGGAAGGTGAATCTTACCTGCGAAGCGTCAGTTGGCTCCAGAGCTTCTACAGAGAGGACATCGCTGGACTTCCTCAGTGGATAAGGTAGGCCTGGGGCCTTTGGCCTCTCCCCCCCCCAACCACGTGGACCCTTTGGACTGGGGGGGGGGAGGAATACTTCCTCAGCTTTCTTAGAATGGTCAACTGCTCTCTCAGTACATTCATACCTCAGGTTGTGAACGTGATCCGTGCACGAGGCACGTTCACAACCCGCAGTGTTCGTAACTCGCAGTGCCACATCTGTGCACACACATGCTGCGATTCAGCGCTTCTGCGCATGCACATGATGTCATTTTGTGCTTCTGCACATGCACGAGCGCTGAAACCTGGAAGTAACCCGTTCCAGTACTTCCGGGTTCGGCGCGGTCCGCAACCAGAAAACGCGCAACCCACAGCGTTCGTAACCTGAGATATGACTGTAACTTGTTTGAAATGCAAATATGTCACTGCTGAATGTTCAACGAAGCAATTTTAAGCTTCTTTTTTGTCTAGCACTCATTCACATATATCTACAGCTCCATTTGGGCTTTTGGTGGGCAAACAAACACAAGAGGAAGTGTGCTACCAAGCCAGGGTGTCATCTCTACACACCTACACACACATCTCTTCACCTTTGAAGGTGAAGGTCTGAAGTGGGAAACCTCCTCCACTGGTGGAGTCTTTCTGTGTGGTTTAAAGCTCTGCACTAGATGCTGGGAGTCTCAGTGAATACAGGAAGCTCCCTGCTTTGATCTTCACCCTCATATTCTAAGTGTGTTCCCTGGAGAAGGTGGGACATAGCAGCACCCCCTAATTCTTATGTGTCTATTTACACATGAGATTGAGTGCCTGAATAGGGCTTATATGCAGATGTGTTTCTGTGCATGACTGCTTGCATCCTGAAGACAGAGACAAACAGACAGAGAGATCACCATCATTGCAATCCAAAATATATTCACTCAAAATTAAGTCCCACAGAACTGAATGGGCCTGACTCCTTGGTAAGTGCGCTTAGGATTGCAGCCCATTTCTCTAAGTGGTGCGATGCAGCCTTTGAAGGAGAGAGACTTTTCCGTTATTACAAGCCATCGTCTCAGAACAAATCTAAATCTGCACATGGGGATTTTCTACAATCATATAGGTTTAGTTTTATTCTGACATTCTATTGCTATTCTGATCGTTAGAAGGTATTAGCCTAAGTAGCATATTACCTAGAAGATCAGTATCATTTTCAGTTTTCTGTTCCTACTCTCTACACCGCTATTCTTTTCCTTTCTTTACCCTTTCCTGTCAATTATCTCATCTCTGCCTGCTGCCCATCTGAGCAAGCCAGCAGGATCCCCCCCCCAGTGCCCGCCAGACTGTCTCATTCAGCTAACTCTCAGGTTGCTGCTGATTGCCGTCTTTATTCATTACCAAAACACTTGCTACATAGCGCTTGAGCCCTGGCAACCAAACTCTAAATCCTGCCAGCAAGACCATAATTACTAGTACGCTGCAAACAGGGGACGGAGTCTGCTGTGAGTTGTTAGAAACAGAAATGAAGAGAGACCCTTGCTATTTTCCTGTAACTGTAGCCGGCCAGTTACTTGTTGGTTGGTAGATATTAATGATGAAGCTCATTCATTTTTAACAAGGTTTATCAGGTGCAAAATGTACTTCCAAACAAACCTCACAGATCTGCCAGAGATAGCACTTGTAACAATTTATGGCCAGGATTTTATTTTTTAACAAATGTATCCTTATGTATAGATTTATGATGAGTTCGGAGCCACCAGCCAAGTTTTAAAGCAGCACCCAGTCTGAAAAATGATGCTTCTGAAACACTTGACATATTACACTATATATACATTAAACTCTGTCCAATTTATATTTACATATGTGTGCATAGTGTCTTTTTATCTTTTTAGAACATCAAACCACACACACACAAACACAATGTGTATAGTAATCTTTGATGTTCCAGAAAGAGAGAGAGAGAGAGAGAGAGAGAGAGAGAGAGAGAGAGAGAGAGAGAGAGAGATTCTTTTCATTATCTTTTTAGAGCATCCATATGACAAATGGGTTTTTGGTTTCTGAATACTGGTGTCCTGGACACTGCTGGGCTGGTCTGAGGTCAAGACATGTGAGCTATCCAACGCATTTCATTTCATTACCAACACAACTCCCAACAAATTGGCCCAATATCATTTAACAACCATATATATTTTGTTACTAGTCATACTTTCTTAAGAACCTATGGAAGCAACCATTTTATGAAGATATGCTAGCTGAGGGGCAGCAGTGGAAAGTGTTATAAGCCAGTGCAATGCTAGATATGCTGGCCCAGCTTATTGGATACAGCTGCAGAACACTCCACCAGTGTTCCTGCTACACCAGAGAAAACATGCTAGCGGAATGGCAAAATGTGGTCTCCCCAGCATGAGGAACATTGGATGTTCCGCCAAGCTAGTGCTCCTATTGTTGCCCACACGATCCAGGAATATAGAATTGGATCTTGAGGGAGGGAGGGAGTGGGTGGGAAGGCAAATGCCCCATGATGTGTGTGCTGCCTATCTGTTGCTGTGGCTAAACTGCATGGTGGTATTTGCAGAGAAAACTCTCCTGGGCCTGACTGCTGTTGGCCAGGCCTGCAAAAAGTGAGTGTGGCTGTTCCCACTCACTTGCCCCTGGTGCATTTGGAAATTACACCTCCTGGTTCCCATAGCTACAGCATATTTCACTCCCAGCATAATTGGTTTATAGAACTGCTTACCCTGGCTACAGTTTGGTGCACTGCTCAATAAGACTTGTTTGTTTTCATGTTATTTAAATGTACATAACTGTACACTGGAGTAAAGCATAATTCTGTTAAAATGTTTAACCAGGCAAATTTCTGAATGCTCACGATTTTCTAACGCAGTTGAAAAGCAAAAATTTAAAAACTGAGTCATCCATATGTGGCATTTATCCAATTCTGTAAGTCCGTATTATCGATGCAATTTTTAATATTAAACAAAAGTTGCACAGAGAAGAACAGTGTGAATATCCAATATTATATACGGAATAGACACTTTGTTGGTACACAGTCAAAGAGATTTGCTTTAAAAGAAAAGAGAAATCTAATTTACTGTACCAGCTTGGAAGACCTTGCCCCTGGATTTGTTTGCAGCGCTTTGCTTAAGGTTTAATTCTATTGATTACACATTCCATTTCCAAAGTGCCATTTGCCTGAAGGAGCAGGTGGTGTTTGCTGTTTCCATTTAACTGATATATTAGCCATGTGGTGCACTGCATCAGTGGGCAGTATTAATCAATTTATAGCAAGATGACAGAGAGAATCACTCACACAGCAGAATTGTAAGAGGGAGAAAAAAGGACAAAGGCAAGAAAATAATGACCACTAATGGAGAACCTGAGAACAGTGGAAAAACTCTGGGGTTTTGAATGGCTAGTCCTGTTAGTCCTTCCTAAAATCTGAAAGAGATCTGAAAAAAGCCAGCAAGCATCCAGATAATAGGAGGATTTTCATGAAATTTTAAATACTGGAGATGCTTAGATTTCAGAGGAAATTGAACAGTGCTTTGGATATATAGGAGTAATATTTTTCATTATACAATCACCTGTAATACCTTATGTGATTTTTAGTCTAAAATGCATGAAACCACATGCAATCAAACACACATCAGAAGAGGTACTGCTTTCTGCACTATGTACATTTCCACCATTAAGCCTAAACATGCAGTCTCGTGATAAAGTAAAATATATTTTGTCATATAATCAGTTGGATGCTCTGTGCACCACACTTTTATCAGTGACATTCATGTAACCATCAGCAAGATCAGATCCTTTTAGGATAGCTCACCCACTTTTATGACAGCTTCACACAATCATGTGATAGTTATGCAATTTGTCCATGCTAACAGCATCAATGCAGTGATGTGATTAGGTAATTTCAGACTTGGGAACTCTTTAGATGGTAATGTGTATTACTTCACTTGCCTCAAATTACAGCAAGCTAGCCCTGCTGCACTTGGGGGGTCTTCTTCCTCATTCTATTGAGTAGGCCCTGTCTCAAAGACTTGCCCTTACAGCACCACTGTATCAAATAATCATATCTAATTGGTTACATGGCATCATGATGTCATAACGCTTAAGTGGTCCCTTATTGGTTGGGACTGTACAGCACAGAAGAAACAAAAAATTTAAAATAGCACTGAAGCAGCACCCTACCTGGCTTGTGAAGAGGACTGAAAGCCTACTGCAATATAATGTTTGTGTATGTATAGTATGTAACTTAAAATTCAATAAAGATCATGTAAAGAAGAAGAAGAAGAGGCTTTGAGCAACATTTTACATCATTCAAAAGTGAGTTTTTGTTGTTCAAAAAATAAAGCCTCATAAAAGTTCAGCACAACCCTAATCAGTGCTAGCACATTTACTTCATTTATATTATCTATAAGATCTCCTTATATATCAGTGTTTGTTTAGATTGCTTGATATGTTATATGGCTTTAGTATAGTGAAGTGCCATATTACACTGAAGCTACACTCTATAAATTAGCAAATAAAATAATGTTTGAGGATCCTGTCTAAATGATGTAATGGTAAAATGAATCAAGCACTTAATGAGAGCCAAGGAATCATTCTGCAATGGAGGACAATGTTGCATAATTCAGTACAATAAAGTTTTAACAGCTCTAATAGCTGCATTTTATAATGTAAACCTGACCAACTTTTCAATTAGAAACCACTTTATATACCTAATAGCTGCTTTGGATATTTTTAAACAAAACATGTGCACTTTACCAAGAGAGAGAGAGAGAGAACATTTAAGGATCGTGGGCATTGGAATGGGATGTCTGAAACAGATAGGCCTGTCTCCAATTGGTATGAAACACTGGGGGGATGTAGAGGATGTACCTGGGGTTGTGAGAGTTATGTCGTGTATAGAGAGGGGAGGATTTCAGACCATGTGATCACACATAAATCTAAACTGAAAAGAGACAAAAGTTAAATAAACTAGAAATATAAAAAACGCTGTAGCTACAAGAGCCACAGCTGCTTAAACCCCATTCACATCATGTCTCAGTAGTTAAAAACCATGAAATAAAAATACATATCCTCCTTACTTGGTAGTGAAAGAGAAGGGGCCTGGTTAAACTGGATAATAAGTCCATGCCCTTTGATCTACCCAAGCATGAAAAATCTTAATTTCATATAAGATCGTCAGGGCCAAGCTATTTCATTTAGCTAAAAAAAAATAAATCCAAAGGTGCTTCCAGGCTGAGAGTATTTAGCACCGCCCACTCATTGTTCTACTATTGTAAGCTACATAACTTTTCATCCTTCAGAAGATATACCTTCCCCCTATCTTGTTAAATAAACTACAGGGCAAAGACTGCAAATTCTGCATTAAAACATCTAGTGTGCAAATACCCTAAGTAGGTGTTGGTGTGCTGCACATGTATTGGTGCATTTTTAATTTTCTATTTTATTGTAGTTGGAGAGAAACAGAGAGAGAGAAAGCAAGTACATTTATCTATCTTTGCTGCCAGTGCAAACAACTGGAAAAGAGTTGTTTTCATATTATAAAATTATATTAAAAAGGGGAGATTTGATTGGCCACATTGCTTTGGAATTTGTTATGATGAAGGCTGGGGCACAACAACATAGCTATCTTGCAACAAGCCTGTGCCATCCAGAGTATTGTGGTGGAGTCATTACATGCTACAGAGACAGGTATGGCTGCCAAGAAGATTCTCCAGAAACTCAGGAGTGTCCTTGGTGATGCAATTAAAACTGTGAACTTTATTAACTCACAGCTGGCACATTGAGGAATCTTTGCAATCTTATATGAAGTAACGGGAGCCTATGAAACCATTGCTTACTACCTACTGAAGTTTCCTAGCTCAGTATGGAAGAAGGATTGACAAGAATATATGAATGGCAAAGCTGAAGTTCCTATTTGTTTCTCCAGGTCAACACAACCTCACTGCTTGCAAGCCATTTAAAAATAGTCTTGTTCTCTTGGTGTAAAAGATATGAACATATAAATTCTCTCTCTGTGTATAGAGGACCATGGGGGCATTCATTACAAACAGAATTGTGATCCTCAAATGTACATCTAGATTATCTGGTTAAATTACCAATACTGGAAGACTTTGTATAGCAGAACGCAAGCCTTGGCCAACACTTCTGTGGCGTACAAGACCAATTTCTTTGTACTTCTCTAGCAGATGGGCCTGTCCTTGCCGCTGCTTGCCCACCAGGTTTCTCTTACGCACAGCAACCCAGGTCATGTGGGCGGGGAGGGGGGGTTGCAGTGATTTTTAGGAAGTCATTAGTCTGCACCAGGCGTCCTATTGGGAAGACCCAGTTTTCTGAGTGCATGTTCTGGAAGTTGGGCAATAGGGGCAGTACAGGATTCCTACTGGTGTACCGACCTCCCCACTGCACCAAGGATTCCCTGCCCGAGCTGCTTCAGGTCGTGGCGGATATGCTCCCGGAGACACCTAGCTTGGTTGTCCTGGGGGATTTTAACATCCATGCCGACACGATCTTACAAGGGGCGGCTCGGGACTTCGTGGAAAGCATGGCCTCCATGGGGCTGTCCCTGAATAAGTCTGGCCCAACGCATAGCCATGGGCATGCCTTAGACCTGGTGTTCACCTCTATGGATGTTGGTGATCTGAAACTAACTAAAAGCGAAACAAAAGAAGTGCCATGGTCAGATCACTTCCTGGTGCAACTGGACTTCTCTGCAACCCTTCCCCTCCGCAGGGAGGTGGGACCGATTCGGATGGTCCGCACCCGCCGCTTAATGGATCCAATTGGCTTCCAGAGAGTGGTAGGGGATGCTTTATCCCAAGTTGATGGCCTTTCAGCTGATTCCCTGGTGGCACGCTGGAATGCGGAGTTAACCAGGGCTATTGACTGTCTGGCTCCGAAGCGCCCTCTCCGATTGCATGGAGCCCAGACAGCCCCGTGGTTTTCCCCGGAGCTGAGGGTGATGAAACAATCGTTGAGATGGCTAGAGCGCCGGTGGCAAAAAACTCATTCTGAATCAGACCGGACACGGGTTAGAGCTCAACGTCGAGCCTACCAAGTGGCAATGGCGACGGCGAAGAGGGCCTTCTTCGCCGTCTCCATTGCATCTGCAGAAAACAGCAGCAGGAGACTTTTTCAGGTGGTTCGCAATCTATCGGAACCACCTGTTCCACCGGGGCCTGGTAGGGACCCCAAGATCTCCTGCAATGCTTTTGCAAAGTTTTTTGCAGATAAAATCACTCAGATTCAGAAGGAGGTAGACTCCACCGTGGGAGCAGGGCCAGGGCGGGAGAGTGCTAGAGTTCTGTCTGGTCCTGTTACATGGGATCAATTCCAATCTGTTACCTCCGAGGATGTGGACAGGCTGCTTGGACGAGTGAAACCGACCACCTGTCTCCTTGATCCTTGCCCATCCTGGCTGATAAAAGCGAGCCGGGAAGGGCTGGGCGATGGGCTCTGTGGGGTGGTGAATGCTTCCCTCTGTGAGGGAGCCTTCCCAGACCCGCTGAAAGAGGCGGTCATTAAACCGCTTCTTAAAAAAACATCTTTAGACCCAGCCAATTTGGCCAACTATCGCCCAGTCTCAAATCTGCCATTCTTGGGCAAGGTGATTGAGCGGGTGGTTGCTGAACAACTCCAAGCACGCCTGGAGGAAACGGACCATTTGGATCCCTTCCAATCGGGATTCAGGCCTCACCATGGGACTGAAACTGCCTTGGTCGCGCTGGTTGATGATCTCCGGCGGGCTAGGGACAAAGGTGAGAGCTGTTTCCTAGTTCTGCTGGATCTCTCAGCGGCCTTTGACACCATCGACCATAACGTCCTTCTGGACCGTCTAGAGGGGCTGGGAGCTGGGGGCACTGTCATACAGTGGTTCCGCTCCTTCCTCCTGGGCCGTGTCCAGAAAGTGGTGGTGGTGGGTGAGTGTTCAGACCCCTGGGCTCTCACTTGTGGGGTGCCTCAGGGTTCTGTCCTCTCCCCCATGCTTTTTAATATCTATATGAAGCCACTGGGAGAGATAATCAGGGGGTTTGGACTGGGTGTTCATCAGTATGCAGATGACACCCAGCTCTACCTCTCCTTTAAATCAGAACCAGTGAAGGCGGTGAAGGTCCTGTGTGAGTGCCTGGAGGCGGTTGGAGGTTGGATGGCGGCTAACAGATTGAGGTTGAATCCTGACAAGACAGAAGTACTGTTTTTGGGGGACAGGAGGCGGGCTGGTGTGGAGGATTCCCTGGTCCTGAATGGGGTAACTGTGCCCCTGAAGGACCAGGTGCGCAGCCTGGGAGTCATTTTGGACTCACAGCTGTAAATGGAGGCGCAGGTTAACTCTGTGTCCAGGGCACCTGGTACGCAGGCTAAGACCCTACCTCCCCGCGGACTGTCTCGCCAGAGTGGTGCATGCTCTAGTTATCTCACGCTTGGACTACTGCAACGTGCTCTACATGGGGCTACCTTTGAAGGTGACCCGGAAACTGCAATTAATCCAGAATGCGGCAGCTAGACTGGTGACTGGGAGTGGCCGCCGGGACCACATAACACCGGTTCTGAGAGATCTGCATTGGCTCCGAGTACGTTTCCGAGCACAATTCAAAGTGTTGGTGCTGACCTTTAAAGCCCTAAACGGCCTCGGTCCTGTATACCTGAAGGAGCGTCTCCACCCCCATCGTTCAGCCCGGACACTGAGATCCAGCGCTGAGGGCCTTCTGGCGGTTCCCTCATTGCGAGAAGTGAGGCTACAGGGACCCAGACAGAGGGCCTTCTCGGTAGTGGCGCCCGCCCTGTGGAACGCCCTCCCATCAGATGTCAAATAGATAAAGAATTACCTGACATTCAGAAGACATCTTAAGGCAGCCCTGTTCAGGGAAGTTTTTAATATGTAATGCTGTACTGTTTTTAACACTGATTGGGAGCCACCCAGAGTGGCTGGGGAAACTCAGCCAGATGGGCGGGGTATAAATAATAAATTATTATTATTATTATTATTATTATTATTATTATTATTATTGGTACAACTATCATAATAAATCAGGAACTCAGGTTTTTCCTCGTGTAAAGCCTGTCAGATAATTTAATCTCCCAAATAACAAAGTCCTGCTGATTTGCCAAAAAGCAAGAAAAATACTAAAAACAAATCAGTAGTTTCTATATAGCTGTGACACAGCACCATCAGCCCTTTAGCCAACCAAGTATTGTGGCTTGCAATCCCAAGCAGAAGGTTTATCAAATGCCCAGCTGCCTGGGTCAGATGACTGATGGGGCTGCATTCAACCAGGTAAGTTATAGGTTGTGCAAGGTTGTCATATGTGGTAAGTTCCATGATCAGTATGCATTCTTCAATATTTTGTTCAGATTTCCCTCCAAGTATAAGAATGTTCCTTTGGATTCACCTTTAGAGCTATTGAGATAACGTTTAGGGAATAAAACACACAAACACAAAATAGGCTCAAAATATACTAGTGTAGCCTTTAGCAAAGGCCACGACGAAGCAAATCTGCTCACCCAGCAGAAAAGCCTTCTGTGTGAAGTGAGCAATACTCAGAGGAGAGAGACAATGTGAGAAAGGGCAACCAAATTCCATCTTTTTCTTTACTGACTGCCTCTCAGCCTAACCTATCTCACCTGGTTGTTGTGGAGATTGAATGAGATAGGGAGAACCTTGAGCTCCATGCACAAAAAAGGTGGAATATGAATACATAGCTGTCAACCTACAGATTTGAAAATAAGGGACCAGCAGCCAAAATAAGGGACCTGCAGCCTCACCTGTTCCAGGCACTCCAATCTTCCTGTCCTCCTGCAGTCTGGTCAAACTCATGCTGGGTAGCTTTGAGAACACTGTCCAACAAACTTTGTAACCAGAGGTTCAACTGAATAGAATCTGAATCACATGCAACACAAGACCTATGCAGCCTCAACTTAAATGGCTCCCCGGCCTGACCTTGCACTGCAAAGTTTGCAGCAGCACGTGCAACAAAATGGCGTCCAGCATTCAAAAAACCCCTCACCTTGCATTAACTAGCCACACACAAGGCATGCAAGCTCCACCCCCCAGTCGTTCTTAGATTTCTTATTGGGTGAGCAACACAGCCAAGCAACACAGTTGGAGCCTCCCTCCTCCCTGGCCGGCAGGGAGGGAGGGAAAGGAGCTGCTTCCTTTGAAATTTAAGGGACATCATTTAAGGGACATTTAAGGGACATCCATCAATAAGGGACAGCAGCGGGACATTGCGCTGGAATAAAGGACTGTCCCTTCAAATAAGGGACACTTGACAGCTATGTATGAATATGAATGCAGTAATACATAAATACATACATGAGAGAAATACATACATGAGAGAGGGAGAGAATGTGAAAAACTGTTCTCCCAATTTCATATTTTTATTTAGCAAAACCCAGCCTTCTCAAAAAGGGATGGTTATCCCAATTTATCTTCTCTTTAGCAAAACTCAACCTTTTATTGTGTCTAAACTACTGATCCTATTCCAACAAACAGGGAAAAGCAATGGAGAAAAGCCCGAAGAGAAAGTAAACAGAAAAAGAAAGGTTAAAAGGCTAAAAGGGGAGGGAGATACAAGAGAAATAATTAATTAGACTGATCTCTATATGCTTTAGTAACCCCCCCCCCTCACCCATCATCTCTTCTTTGAAAATGTACATTGGTTTATGAGACTGTAGAGATTTATAGCATGGCAATGTAACACCAGAAAAGAATGGATTCTAATTAAGAGATATATCAGTGGAATAGAACTTTGTCAC
This sequence comes from Podarcis melisellensis, assembly GCF_964234715.1. NCBI lineage: Eukaryota > Metazoa > Chordata > Lepidosauria > Squamata > Lacertidae > Podarcis > Podarcis melisellensis. Next base: position 54,135,978 of record NC_138538.1, read on the forward strand.
AGGGTAATGAACTCCTGCTGTGAGATAAATGCAGAAGCAAAACTTACGTGGTTTGTGAAAGTAAATAGTGAGGTGTTGCCAAGATGTTCCAAATGGGAAAATGTTTTGGTTTTTTTCTAATAGCGGTATTTTTGTTTTAAATTTCTTTCATCAGTTTGCTGTGTGTCATGTTTGTTGTTGTTTACATTTTTAGCAGAAATGTTTCTCATTTAGCAGACTTGATTTTGCCTTTTTCTTTTATACTAAATTATGGTTGAAATAAAGGAGAAACTCAGTGTTCACTAGCATACATATTAATATAGTAGATTGGCCACCGTGGAATGAAAATCATTTGGGCATTCAGTTCAGAAAAACTGACGGGCTTTTTACATACTGCCTCAATATCCTTGGGAATACCTGTTGGATTCAGATATGCAGAAGCTTAAGCTAAATGCATTTGTGATACCCTGGATTCAGTTATTGTAGAAATGCTGCCAAAATTCTCTTCATCTACATTTATACATGGACATTGGAATTCTAAATTCCTAAGTGAAAATTATGCATTAGAAATCCTCCATTGTTCTACTTTCTGAATCTCATATAGAGTGCCGATCATGTGGTTTGCCACAGCTTTCAGTTCTGTCACATTTCACTGCGCTCTTTCTTACTTACACAAATAAGCACATTGATAAAACATCACAAACAGTTATCATGATATGATTATATCAAGATTCTCTTTGAAAATTGTGAAGAAATGAAAATGTTCCACCATCTTGTATTTTGCAGTGATTGCTATTTGTTTTAGAGCTTTTTTTTTTACAAAGGAGGGTAAAAGTTTTCAGGAAGGTTAAAGTATACAGAAAAAGACTAAGAGAAAGCTCCAAAGATCCCAGAAGCTGAACTGAGGAATGCAAATGGACAAGTATGGGCTTGATTATGTAAACTATCTAGAATAGGTATAGCTGTATGTCTTTATTTGCTCTTACGGGTGATGACCAAAACTGTAATATTATATATTTTGTCTATAATAATGTTCTCAAAAAATGTTTGTCTTGTTTCTTTACTAAATCTCACAAGTAAAAGCATGGGTTGTTTGGGAAAACGTTGGTCAGAGGCTTTGTTATTCACTCCTAAGTGCCTTGTATAGGGAGAAGGTTAAGGTAGCCAATGGACAAATGGACAAAGGGTTTTCTAGTTTGTGCAGTCAAAAAAGGTGACTTGCAAAAGAAAACTTGAAGCATGTAATCACATTAAGTGATATCCCATGGAGATATTGTGGAGAGGGTGGTCAGATGATGATGGTTAGGAGGAGCTCGGAGACTTGGGGAGGAGGTCCTAGTGGGTTGGGGGATGAGAAATTGGGACTCCAGGAGGCATGTGATCTGGATGAGGGCCCCAGTAGATAAGAGGGAGATGGATTTGAGATCTAGTGGCCTCTTAGAGGAGCAGCCTACCTCTGGGATACTGGACACCTCAAGTGCTGTATCATCAGTTGTCAGAGATGGCTCTACAGTTCCCTGTCATTGAAGAGCCCTTCCCTTTAGGGGAGGCATCTAAGAATAAATCTGACAGTAACCCAGGTTTGTTGACTCCCTCTGTCTCCAAGGACATGGAGGCAATAGCTCCAGCACAAGCAAGTCATGCATACCCAGCCTCTACAGAGCATTGCCCACTTGTTTGGATATGACCCATGCAAATAGCTGTGTCTGTCATGCTCTTCAAAAGGAGAGCACAGGGGACATGTCAGTTGTTGGAACAATGTCTTAGCTGAGGCTAGCCAGGCCTCAGAGTGATCTATTGTGCTTTAGCTGTCTAACCTATAACCTCATTTCATCAGAAGCTTTTAAAACTTCAAGTTGTGGCAACAGGTCAAGTTCTGAGTCTGAGTTTGTTAATGAGCACCAGAAACAAAGCATAAGGAGAAGATATGAACAAATAGAAGGAAATGAAATCTGCAGTAAACTTCATGCTCCAATTCTGGAATCATTTTAGAAATTCACACCATTAAATTGTAATTCAGGAGGAATAGAACTCAGGACAGAGCCAGTCCACAGGGCAATAACTGGAAAGGAGAAAATCAGTTTTTTATTTCTTTACTGTAGTTTTTTAATTGAAAAAGTGAGTAATGTTGACTCATAGAATGATGCCATTCACATATATTCCCAGTAATCCATATAACTGAATCACAGATCAGGAAATGAGATTGGACTGAGGGACAGTGAGTTCATGGCTGGGCTTGGATATGAAAGGCAAGTTGGTATCTAGCTCATAGAGTTAACATTCATAACCAACAGGCTACACTAACTCTTTGGGAGTCACGAGCGGCAGCCAACGTTACTTTTCCATGTTCACATAATGTTTTAGCTTGGAGTCCTTGTGGCTTTATTAACTGCACAGCTCTTGGTCTGGTAGAAAGATCACCTACTTCCATAAATAGGCAATTCATATATATCCCAAGGATGATATTCCCCTCCCCATGCAATATAATCCATGCATTCAATAAATACGGCAGCATCACTGGAGCAGCAACCAGCACCCGCTCTACTGATCTATATACATTAACTGAACATCTGAAAAGAACCCTGCTTATACTTATGGGAGCCCCATTCAGGAGTTTGATTAAAGCATATATATCCTGCTGCCCATGCATGTTTACTGAACATGCAGATCATATATCATTAAAGGGTTCCTGGTCAGCAGGGAGTGAAGAAAATGCACAACACTTGCTGCATGGAAAAAATAATTCCACAACCATCTTTGGAAGCAATTACAGTACTGTGCCAGTTAAAATGGTTTCCTCCTATTCTTAGTACCTCTGTGTGAAAAAGGGCTATTTAGTAAAAATGGCATAACTTGTCAACAATATTGGTCACATTTTATTATATTATTATTATATTATATTGTTGCTGCTATCATTTGCTCTTGGACTGTGAGCTCCCTGTGTGGCCCACCAACATGACGTTCAGGAGACCTCTCCCCATTCGATTGTCATCACAAGGTTATACAAAGTCTGCTGCCCTGCAAGAACAGGATCCTTTGGAAGCACAGGCTCTGACAGACTTTGCACACAGCAAGGCATCCGTGACATCTTGGCGCCTGCCAGCTCCATTCTTGCTTGATTAGCTCTTGGTTACCACAGTGATAATGTCTGGAGGCACTGATTAATGTACAATAATGGTACATCTCACTGGAAAGATAAGCTTATAGAAGATCAATTAAATGCTGGCAATTTCACAGACTACAAGCGGGAAGAATGGGGCTTGGAGCATTTTCCTTCAGCTATTTTTTTCCAAAAAAAACAACAACCAGCTTTCCCTGCCTGCTCTAGAATTTTCATGTAAAACAGCTGGTATTATAGAAGGAGGGGAGGGGGGAAAGAATGCCAATAAAATGAAAGGTGATGGTAACCTATTAAAATTACAAGGGGAAATGGAAATGAATAATGGCCCCAAACATTCCCTCAGCTGTCAAAAGAGTACATATTCTGCTTTGATGACAGGAAGGGGTTTTTGCATGTGTTTTTTGTTTGGTGTGTGCGTGTTTTTAAACTTGACATAAATGTTACACAGGAGAAAGCTATTGTTTCATGCAATTGCATTGTTGCCAGGACAACCAAGTACCAAAGTTAATGTAGGTACATGTGCTAAAATTGAATTCTTAAATTGGCATCAAAAGTGATTCAGAATAGAGATCATCCCTAGGAAAACATAGTGACCTTAATGTAACAGAATTCTTCAACTGAAAGGTGAGCTTTCTCCTACAATTTCTGCAATAAATATGAAAGAAACTTAAGTTTCAAAATTTCCATGATTATGGTTTCTATGGCTTCAAGAAAGGAGATTTCGACTTAACATCAGGAAGAACTTTCTGACAGTAAAAACTATTTGACAGTGGAACGGACTCCCTTGGGAGGTGGTGAACTGTCCTTCCTTGGAGGTTTTTTAGCACATGTTGGATGACCACCTGTCATGTACGATCTGGTTGAGTATTGGACTAGATGACCCTCAGTGTCACAACTCTATAATTCTATGCAAACTGAACTAATGTTACAGCTATGAGTATCCCATATATATTTTTCTAAGCACGATGTGAACCTGTATGCTTTATGCATTTCATAGACTTATCTATCAGTTCTTCAATAAATTGACAAAGTTAGGATGGGCGCACAGAGATCATTGACCCCCACCCAGCAACATGGGCAACAGGAGGTCAGGTGAGCGCTGCCACGCTGCCCTACTGACCGTTACCGGATAAAAGGACAGCAGAAACTGGCACAAATCTAACTGTTTAACCACCCATTGGCACTGATCTAGGGCACTAGCCCTGAAATCTGTGTTAAAAACAACTACCTCTGAAGAAGCATTTGTATGTACCAATGAAAGGAGAAGACACCTGGGAAAGTGCAGCTGAACATCCATGTTGTTTTGGATGGTTCCCATTGGTGCTTGGCTATCCAACAGCTCAGAATAAAAACAAGAATATGCTTCTGCAGGGCCGGTACATATACCTTTGAGCTCCTAAACTAAATACTAAAGTTTCCCTCTTAGGAACCAGCCAGCTAATGAGACCAGAGGGTGCCACAGTTGTGAGGCACTGACAAACAGATTCCGTTTCAATTAGCATTTGATTCTCAGGTGACAATTCATGAACAGAGAGGCTAGGGAATATGTGAGGCATAGATGTTCAAAAGGGACATAAGACAAAAAGGGAAATGAAGGATTCTTAAACTGCAAATTGAGTCATGAGGCAAATCCCGCCCATCATTATTAATTATTATTATTTTGATAAGCGATTGAAAGGCTTTCAGGGAAGGGAAGAAAATCACAGAAAAAAACCTGTAATTAGACAAAATCACTAAAATCCTGAGGGAAAACCTCAGGAATTATGATAATTTAAGCAGTTAATTATTATATCAGATATAGCACAAATAGCTAAAGGGAGATAATCCCCAGTGAACAGAAAATAACATCCAGGGGAAGTTTTATTCCCAGTTGCTATTTCCACCCTAGATTATGATATCATTGGTGATGTCCATGATCAGTGCTGAGCTAACAGTTTTATGGCTGCATTTTGTGTGTGGGGAGAGGCTGCAGTGGCAACCATTTCTTGGAAAAAGTCTTTTTCAAAAAGGAATTCAGTAAGCATATCCTAAATATGAGAATTTGTTTGAAAATGGATGCTAAATGTTTTATTTTATTCTTCTTTCCAATTCTTTATTATACTTCTCCCATTGAGGTATTGATGAGGTCCATAATTCTTTTTCCTGTGCTATAGGATTTGGTATTCCCTGCCCATTCACCTGAGTAAGATAATCATGAATACAAACAATATACATTTTACTGATCCAATAGTATTTCTCTAGGTTTGTACCACAGTGTAACAGAGATGTACTCAATGGTTCAAAATGTGAATTTTTTATCAGAAAGAAAAGAGTAGACTGGGTGAGCATTTTTGATAGTTCAAAAGCACTGAAGGTTTGTTTGTTTTTTTCAGTGGGCTTTTAATTTGTTTTCACAGCGGTTTGAACAAATTGAATTTGTTAATTAAAGTGGTAAAATGAAATGCTGAACATTATTGACTAGATGCTAATTACATTAGCAGAGATATGGAGAGAGGGAGGAGCTCTTCTTTTGAATAGTCAGGATAAATCATATTAAAAGAGACAAGTGATTGGTCTGAGACCAAACTCCATGGGGAGAAAATAGTTTACATATTGGGATCTAATGTTTATCGCTTGTGATTTTCAGTTGACAATATCAATGGAAACATGATTACTGCTGTACCTCTTTTCTAAGCGGTCTGCTATTTGGAACATTCACTGAACAGAGATCATTACCCAATTAAATGTCATGATGCATACTGTGCTAATCAACAAGGACATTGTTTTGAGCTTGCTCTTAAGAAAACCACAGTGCTTAGACTCTGCTATTGAAAGTCTCAAAGAATGGTAGAACTGACAAGTAGAGTCTGCTTTTCCCCAAATCTGGAATGAAATAAAAGAATGCTGAACCTGTCCTCTGCTCACACTGGAGGAAGTAGTAGGTTGAGGGTGACTTCCACCAAATTTTACCTATTCAACATTCCCCTACAGCCCTGTGGCCACTGCAAATATGCTTTGGAAGGTTGGAAGATGCCCATGTTGGGAGCAACTAGAGAGGTGGTGTAGGGGCCTACAGGAAAAAGCACCCCTTTCCCACAGTGGGGAATGTCTACTGGAAGCCATTACCTACCATGACTTTAAAGAGTCTTTCCATCTGCAAGACAGCAACCCACTGACTGGTAGTAAGTTTCCAGGGTTTCGGCCACCAGTCCTACCAGGAGATGCCAGGGATTAAGCTTGAGACCTCCTGCATGCAAACCATGTGTTCTATCACTTAACTGTGGCCTTTGTCTAAGGACTCAGGCGGCAGGTCTTTCCCAGGCTGGCTACTTGAGATCCTCTTAAATGGAGATGCCGCAGACTGGAACTTATACCTTCTTCATCCAAAGCATGTACTCCAGCACTTCCTTTATACAGGAGCACCCTTAACAACTAATGTTGCCATGCCACATGCATTTTGAACTTAGAATCTGGTTCTTAATTACAAAATCTGCTCAGTGAAATGGCCCTAGTAGAAGTTCTAATGCAATGTTCCCCTTGTAATTGAAACTTCTTAATATTATCATTTGAGGTTTAAAATATAAATCCAAGAGTTTACTGAACAGTCCATAAATATGTGGCAACACAATAATTTCATAGATTTCCACGTGAGCAATGCAATCCAGTATTCATTTGTTTAGACACGAACTCCAAAAGCTTCAATCCTATACAAGGTACCAGCTAAGATGGAAATATAATTGTGAGAGAACTGTTACAGTTTTGGTACAAATCCTTGCAAAAAGACAGCCTCATGCAAAGCAACAAAAAGTATTCAGAATCACACTACTAAGGAAAAAATATTGTGAGCAATATATATACATATACATATACATACATACATACATACATATATATACATATATATACACACACACATACCTCAATGGTTCTCTAGCAAAACTCACATCTCTGTCTGCCCTCCAAAGCTACAGAGTTCGGTAGGCAAAGCTGGGGTTGTGGGGGGACTTTTACACTCAAATGTCAAAAAGACTAAAATCCAAAATTTTGCTGTGCTGAATTATTGCAATAGCTCAACTTCTTGCTCCCATAGCAATACCTGCTAAATTTTGCAAAGAAATGTATCTTAGATACTAGAAATGGAGGATTTAATCTTGCATGAATTAACTTGCTCTGAGGGGATATCTTTCTCATCTGGACATTAAGTTTTTAAATTATATGAATAAATAGTTAATGGAAATAAGAGCTTGGATATTTGGGAATCAGGAGACAAATCCAGTAGTTTATATGCCCAATAGGAACTTGCTGCAACACACCGCTATGAAACTTACATCAGTTAAGTCAGAGAGCATAATAAAGCCCCAAGCAGATCCATGGAGACAATAAATTAAAGCTTTTGAACACTCTGGCATGTTGATAGCATCTTCATCAGTATGGCTGAGAAAATAAACAAACTGTGTTTAAAGCTAAACCCCTTGCACAATTATTATATGGAGCTCTTCTGATTCTGAACAAACACTGTACTTGCTAGTTGCAAAAAGGTATGTGCCTTTCATCCTTCTTAGCCACTATAAAACAGGGAGCAGTCACAGCATTAATTTTCTTCAACTTCCCTTTATGGAATGCTGCACTTCCAGATATCTGAAGGGCACAGTCATGTTACAAGGCTGGAAATGTGTCAATACTATCGCAGGCATCATTGTACCACCTTCTTTGCTTGCAAGAAGGGAGCCTGAAGCAACAAAAAGAGTGCAGATAGCTAGCTTGTATTCTGACATAATAACAATAGGGAGAACACATAGGGTGTAGTTTTCAAAATATTTTGTTGCAGTGCAAATAAATATTTTGAAAGCTGAACCCTGGTTCAAAGTGACTGATATGTGTTCCACCTATTGCTCTTATGTTTACCTAGTTGAGAGTTGTGATATTTTACTGATAAATGTGAAGAACTCTAGGAACCAGTACCAGTTTGCAGATTTGATTATGCGTTTATTCACCTACAGTTATTGTGGATCATTTATACAGGTCTTTGAATGCAGGAATTAAGGATATATTTTATCTTTTCATCCTCAAACATCAAAATCCCTATGATAAAGAACTAAGGATGTAAAAAGAAACTGGCCCTCAGACCAATTAAGTCTTTTTTTTAGCTGGGACTTGAATCCAAGAGTCAAGGCTCTTTCTCTGGTGCTCTGGATATTTGGTCAGCTGGCAGTCAACTCTGTTTTATGGATATTCCAAGGAGCCTAGATGGGAACTGTGACAAGAAATAAGAGCCAGTTCTAGAGTGCCTTTCCTTAAAAAAAAAGTCAACTACAAAAAATAGCGAAAATATTGTGGTTCTTGCTAGGCATTCTGCAGCTGCACCTCTTAATATAAACTGCAGAAAGAAATGAAAGAAAGAAACTATATAGCTGATTCACACTGATTCACACACATTTGCAAATTTAATAGCTCCCATAAGCAGTCTAGTTGTATGAGCAGTCTTATGCATTAGGAGAGAACTAACACCAACACAGCCTAGAAAAACAGAAATGATTGTTCACAGAAGTTGCTTCTAAAATATTCTGTGAGCTCCTTCCTTCGATGCTACATTCTAGACTATTCATATGAGCTGTTGTGTGCAAAATAAGCCCCTGCAACAGGATAACCAGAACTATCTTTTTCCAAGTCTGTTTCTGGATACTCATCCCTATTCTATACACACCAACAGCACAGACCATAATTGCATTATTTAATTCTGGTTTTTTAAAGAGGAACAATAAATCTAATTCAAACAAGAAAGTAGCATTCCAAAGGGGTTGCATCTCTCCACTTGAAAAGTGCTGACAATTTAGAATACAATTTAGAGGTGGTATAAAAGAAAAAGAAGTGTACAGGACCTAATTAAAGGTGATGGGCTTTAAAAATAAACCTTTAAGCAATTGCTAGCTTCTTTCAAGGAAAGCTTGATTGAAGACAAGAAACAATTAAAAGTACCCCATAATTCAAAGAGGCAGTGATACTACCTTGCTATTTGTCAAGAAAACCATACTAGTTAAAACTGCTTACTTAGAAAAGGAATGTAAAAAGAAACTACAGATATTACGTCTTGAGAGACAAGGATGGCACCCTGTAAGCAAAATTATTAATTTTCACTTGGCAAACACATGGAAGGCAAAGCTAAAACACACACCAAAACAGTAATATTCCTCCACTGTAATGCATTGTAAGAATGAACTATCTGGAGAAAGCCTACAGTATAGTTCAGTGGTAGACCACTAGAAGCAGAAACATCCAGGTTTTATCCCTGGTATCTCCAGGCAGCGATGGAAAAGGCCCCTTCTAGAACTCTGGAGAGCCACAACTAGTCCTTGTAGACAATCCTGAGCAAGATGCACCAATGATCTCAACTAATATGAAGCAATTTCCTATGTTCCTAACTGGCCTCCCTTACATTTTTTAAGTGATCCATTGGATCCTGCTGATCGAGCATTCTCTATTTCCTTTTCTCTACCATGCTAGTGCTATAAATGCAATTTAAAGATTTTGGAATTTTAGTTTCTACTAGAGATAATTGGCTGTCCTCTCTCCACACTTCAGCTATTAATTGAGGGGAATATATTAAGAGAGCTGGAAACGTTCCTTTTAAGGGCAGTTGGCCTCTAAGGCACAAACCACCATACTTCATCTTACTAAGCTGAACCATTTGGTTCTTGTTGGAAGCTGGATACGACCATATCCATGGAAAGGCAGTCCAAATATACACACCCATTCCAATACCACCTTTATCTGTACCACCAGTAAACCATCAATTCCTTAAGCAAATACTCACAGCCCCAACTTACCTGCAACCCACTCATCTAGAGTACTTTACTTGGCCCAAGAGGGTGACATGGTGCTTCTCGGGCAGTGTGCTTGCCCTTGTGCTTTGCAGCAGAAGGATGCTGCATTGAGTCTAAGCCAGATGCTTGGTGCAAAACTACCCCATTGCCACAATGGATAAGAATTGTTGGAGACAAAAGTGGTGATAATAAAGTTTCTTTCCAGACTGCCATGGTTGGCCCAGACTGAGTGGATTCATATGAGTGGAATCTCAACTCTCTCACTTCCTTCAATGATCACCATGTGTAATACTAATACAGTATTGTGCTGGGCAGGAGAATAAATCTTTATGCCTCCTATAATATAATATTTACTGCCACACTGAACACTGGGGGAATAGTTTTGACACTTTTATATGGAATTGAAAGGGTGTATTGAGACAACTTTTACTGCACTATTGATCTAATGGATAGATCACTAAGAACAAATTTGCCACATAGCTATCATGTAGGATTTCAGAGGCATGAAATGATTCCCAAGGTTCAGATATATTATACAGTGAAGGATTTCTTTTCTCAGTATAGGTTTCCCATCTTTGCAAATAATCATCTAGGACGATAGAAACATTTTTAATTTTTTTGCTAATTTATCAATCATTAATCATAGAAACTAATAGTGATTTGATTCTCCAAGTGTTAGTTCGTATATAGCCAAAATGGTGCCATCCATTTGTACACAAAAGGAGACATATCAGCGGGCTCAAGGGAACCCCAAGGTTTGCAGAATGACAAAAAAATAATAATCTTTAGAAAGAAAAGTCTTCAGAGGAGGATGAAAACAAAACAAAGCCCAATGAGGACTGAACATGTTCAGTGACTACAGAACTGATGGAAGATTAAAGAAAAATGGGGGGAGGAGTGGAATGAGGTATCCTGAAAAAGGACAGGATTCCAGCCAGCTAATCATGAAGAGGAATATTTTGTTGCAGATGCCACTTGTTAAATCCTACAAATAAAAACTTCATCACATGATATTATGAACAATTTATTGAACCTGAATGGTTCCCTGTGGTTGCTACTCAGTGAGGACTCACTGAAAAAATGTGCCCATGATTTGCCCATCCCATTTGCAGGCAGCAAATTGAGGGGATTTTCCAGAAGGAAAATCTTTAAAGAGTTTGGGGTTCGCCTCATCATTGTCATTGAGGCATTGTTTAACAACCACAACAGTACTCCTCTCAGCGGTTGCTAAGAGTCAGCCAGCACCCCCCCACACACACACACAATTGGCACGGATGTTGTATAATTCCAGGATATTCTTGGTTAAAATAGCAGCCCTACAAAAAATGGCAGCCCCCAGTATAGCTGCCACCTTCCTCCCAGGACAACTCTGTCCTCACATAGAAAAAGTTCTCAATTTGTGGTAACCACTTCTCAGAACTTTCTATGCAGTTTGGGTCAGATAACTTAGAGGCAGAAGATCACTACTGTTGCTTTTGCATGAATGAGATGGGTTGCAGTAATTGCATTTAGTGTTTGATAATATGCAGGTACAGAGGGGCTGATAGCCACAGACACCTTGTTTCAAATCCTGGTCGCACACCTCCAGCAGAGGAGCTGCTTTCACTACCTGTAGTGGGCCAAGCAGCCTCCTTCCCTCATCCATTGTTGCCTGTCCACCATATGCCCAGCCTGTGCTTTGCTGCTGCTGTGTTGCAAAAACAACAACACCACTCTACTGAAAAACACACCAGCAACAAAGCTCTGGTGTTTGGGATATGTTGTTGTTTTGTTTACCAACGCTGGTGAAATCAGGAAGCACGGCGAGCTTCTTTAAAAAATCACCCAGGTACACCTGCACAACTGCTAGATTTCTGGGAGTGGGGATAGAGTTACTACTCATGATTGCCAAAGCAAAAATACCAATCTGAAAGATTGTCAGTCTTTCCAGAATGGGCATACAAGCAAGTTGTGAACAAGGATACCTTCTGAGCCACAGCAACAAAGTGAACCCAGGAAAAGTAGAAGTTAGAGTCTTCTGGCATTTTGACTAAATACATGCAAACTGTATGCAAGTTAGGTTAATAATATGTACATTTGGATGAGCATGTTATCTTGAGAACTGCAGCTTGAAATATGGTTTCAATGTGTCCTGAGTACTGAATGTTGCTCAACCTGTTAAATACAGTACCTAGGAAGCCAAGGTTTCACCTTAAATGCAAAATGCAGTTGAACTGTTGACACAAAGTGGTGCCCACTAAATAGCACACAGACTCAGGCAGTGTTAAAGATTGTATGTTAATCAGTTATTCAGGTTGTCATTCATATGCCATGAGGGTTACTTCACAGCTGATATTATGTATATACATTCACAGCAGTTAAAATTCGGTTTCTGTACTGTTTTTTCATATACAGTCACAGCATGCTGTAAACTGGAGTAAAAACTCTATACGTTGCAAATGATTATTAACAATGGCATTTATTAATATGTGTTAATGGATTCATAATAACAAAACTACAGTCAAATAATATTATAATGTATTATGGAAATTTGGAACCATGAAAACGTGCCTTTTTAATGCTCATCACTTGGATTGTGGGGTTTTTTTTAAAAAAAGAAAAAGTATAAATAGATTGTAGTTCAATAGTTTGTAAAGTTATACAAATTCAGAACATACCAAAGGAATAATAAAATGTGTGGGCACATCTTCTGTGAGTCTAAATAATATTCAGAGTTTTTCATGAGGAGCTGGAGAAACTTCTGCATTTAAGAGCCAACATTTTAAAGCTTAGGGAAGCCACTAGTCAACTCAACAGCCCTGCAGAATCCTCTGTCCCCGCCCCCCCTTCGCCCCAGAGCAGTATCCACCAACCTTTCCTTGATAACGATAATGAGGTACTGCTAATACACTTAGCCCAGAATGAGCCTAGTTTGCCAACAAGAGTTCTAATCCACACACTCCCGCCTTTCCTAGGGTGACACTGCCGCCAAGATCCAGACTCACCCCTTTGTATGCCAAGGAACAGCAAAGACAAATTGATCAGTCTATGGCTGTGATGTTCCCCAGGGAGAATAACTCTAGTGCTGTGCAGGCTTATTTGCCAGTTTGAGTTCTCTCATCTTCTCATTTTTCCAATGTTAAATTTAGTTCTCCACAATTTGTGAAATGTTTTGTTTTTTTCAATCCTCATGAAAACCCATCAGCATTTTAGTGCAAATATCTCCTAATACCATATTTTAAAATGCAGTTGGAAGCAAATTCCCCACATATAATGGATTTTTGTATGTTCCATTTCACCAATATATTCATATTTATGCATCCTTTCCCCTCATATATGCATTTTAAAAAAAACCTGTTTGGTTGCAAAACTGCATTGAAAAATTGGGATGGCTGTGTTTTGGATCTCATATTGTTTCAGAATGTGCAAATTTGAAAGATTCGCCATGAAATAAAAGCCAAACTGAATTTCTCCTCCATCCCTAGCTGCCAAAAAATTAATTGCCTCAGCTGAAATATGTATCTTTCCAGACTGGAAATGCTAAGCTCTACTGTGATTCAAGCACCATTATCCCGAGAACTCTGGAGAGACAGCTGAACGTCTCCCCAAACTCTCACAAATCAACCACCACCCAATTCAAGCTAAGGGGACTTCACCCATCACTATCAGAAAGTGCTTCAGAAAGAGAAGGTCAGAGATATGGTCCTGCAGCCAGATGTAAAATGGCTCGCTCTGGATCTGATTGCTGCTGCTCCAACACCTTTGTGATTTTTGCAGTGAACTCTGCTGTACGAATTCTCACCTACAGTCTGTGCATCTGGAGAGGACAGTTGTGTGCCTTGCACTGGACAGCTCCCTCTGATTTGCAAGGTCTCTGCTCCACTACCCCAGCCCAACTGCAGACCTTTGCTGGTCCTCCTTTGGCCTTCAAAGCTCACATGAGCCCCCAATTAAGATATACTTTAAAGTTGTTGTATGTTGCTCCTATAATGATGCTCCTATTATCAAACAATCAAGTTTGGATTAAAATACATTTTTCATGGTGATGCTGAATTGTTTATAAATGACGCCTTCTTACAAGGCTGCCATTATTAAATCACAGAAAAGCAGAAGGGGACTGAATATGTCATTATTTCAGCATCATAAAGAACTCTCTGAAGCATTCAAAACTCTAGTAGGAACAGGAAGTATGAATGCAAATTCCCTATGTGGCTTTATTAGATTGCTAAGAAAAAGCACACATATTCTGTGATAGGATTCCTCATACCTTGAAAGCAATGTTGCTTCCCTAAGACTTCAGAGTGTTTTCTTAAAACAGCAACAACAGCACACGAACAGATCTGGCTACAAACATCTTTCCACATGAATAGTTGTTGTTTTCTTCTTACAAAGGTTGGGACATCCGTTTTACTAGGAATCATGCATGTTAAACAATCAGTTATTTAGAGCAATTGCTGATATTGAAACTAGTGTTCAGGTATTTCCAGTCACCCTTACTCAGAGGAATATTTTTTTAATTCTTGAGACTCTCTTGTGGGTGGGTAAAGACAAATGAATACAGAGCTAAATTTTATTACTTTCTATCTTTTCACTGAAGGGATGCATGTGGCGCTGTGGGTTAAACCACAGAGCCTAGGACTTGCCGATCAGAAGGTCGGTGGTTCAAATCCCCGTGACGGAGTGAGCACCTGTTGCTCGGTCCCTGCTCCTGCCAACCTAGCAGCTTGAAAGCACGTCAAAGTGTAAGTAGATAAATAGGTACCGCTCCAGCGGGAAGGTAAACTGTGTTTCCGTGTGCTGCTCTGGTTCGCCAGAAGCTGCTTAGTCATGCTGGCCACATGACCCAGAAGCTGTACGCCGGCTCCCTTGGCCAATAAAGCGAGATGAACACCACAAGCCCAAAGTCGGTCATGACTGGACCTAATGGTCAGGGGTCCCTTTACCTTTACCTATCTTTTTACTGAAGTGTAAATAACACACTAACATAGGCAATGCTGTCTTTTCCCTATTATTATTTTATTACGATCATGTTTGTCCTTTGGTTAAAGGTCAGCAGGACTATTTGTATCTTTATACCACAATCCTTCATTTAATCTGGCAACACAAATTAATGCTGCTGCTTTTGGTGGTATTCCTTCCCAAAAGTGACATCCTTGCCTCTGTATTGCAACTTTCCCTGTTCTAGTTCTACTTGCATGCCTTTGGATCTAAAAATACAGGCAGAGATTTGCCCAGTTGCACTTGGGATGGGGTGATGCTGCTGATAAATCCACCGATAGGTTTTGAAAACTCAACTTATTTGTTTATTCATTCATTTGTTTCAGTAAAACCAGTAATGACAAACGTGGGCAAGAGATTATACTACTATATATCTATGTTTCCCAACCTTGTGCCTCCAGCTGTTTTTTGGACTACAATTCCCATCATCCCTTGCCACTGGTCTTGCTAGTCAGGGATGATGGGAGTTGTAGTTCAAAAACAGCTGGAGGCACAAGGTTGGGAAACACTGCTATATATGACTGTACAATCTGTACTTTCCAAGCCTTCTCATGGCAACCTTTCAATGCCAGCCTCAAACATAGAACAGGAGTACCAGAAGTGAACTGAGCATCTGCCCATAGTTCCATAACATGTTTTCATTCATATCACAAGGGCTCTGATTGACTACACTGGCATGCAGCAAAATGCACTTAATTGCATGAGGCCAAACAGCTGTCTAGCATAACTGAAAGAGACCACCTCCCTCACTTGAAGTTCTCTGGGCTCTGCTTCTGGCATGTCTGATTCTCCACATGAGCTGGGCTGAGGATGCACAGCTTTCTCTCCCATGGTGCAAGTGTTCCTTCTGGATGCACTAACTGCTCATATGGGACAGTCCTGCTTCACAAATGACTACAAAACCAGGCTGAGGTGGCCTTAGAATTGCTTGAGGTGCAATCAATACTCAAAGAAATCAATGGCTAAAGGTGATTACAAATGATCTAATTATGCCAAGAAGTGGGAATGGCACAGGGAGTAATAAAAGGCTAGCAAATAGACTTCCACCAGGAATTATGCATTCATTAGTGGGTTGCTCCACATAATCATTTCCCCCCTAAAAAAAATCAAGCTTCTTTCACTGGGAATAACTAAAACACTGGAAGAAGAAGAAATCTTTTTGAATGTCAATCTTGGTTGCCCCATTATGCTGACACACTACATTTCTTCACTAAATGTTAAAATGAAAAAAATACTGTGTCCCCTACCACTATGTAAAAGAGTGGTTATGTTAGATGGGAATTAAAATGTTTACTTCCCTTTACACACAAGAATATAAAGCCTAATATATTCAAGAGCTAGTTCATTGCTATTGGCAACAGGCAAATCCACTTCACTTCAGCTAGCAACTGATTTATAAAATACTAAATTGTAATTAGCTGTACCATCCCCAACTGTAAGAACTATTGTACTGCAAAAATATTTCAAATGGGGGGGCAGATACCCTAGAATTAAGAGCAAAATCTGAATGAGAAAATAAAGTTTCTGATCAGTGGGAAGCATTAATCTACATGGGAAAGAAAGCCATTTCTTCCAGCTATACAGTTCATATTTTTCTGTTTAACTATGTTCCAAGTGATGCCAATTACCAATGAGTTAGTCACAGACTTGATTATCTTCCTAATTTTCAAGAGCCTTGCTCCATTGATAAGAATCTCTGGTATACAGTCTGGATCATCCGCTGCTGCTCCATCAACAGATATTGAGTTAAAAGGACCATAAATCCTCCTTGGCAACCTGGTCTGCTGGAATAATGGAGAGCATTTGGCAGCAGAGGCTGAGCTGTAATTCAAGCTCATCTCCTCCGACAACTGGAGAGGGACACACATGGCTGCAGAGCTCATTTTGGAGTCTGAAAGCCATTAAACATCTTTTGCTGGCTCTGACGCCAAGTAGCGCAATGCCAGAACCTCAGTGCCAAGGGATACTCAAAGAGAAGGCATATGGTCTGTTTTCACTTCTGTTGAGAGTTCAATCTCCTTATTTAAAGAAATAATGGAATGTATGTTTCTTTATATGAAAATTGCCAGCTCATTTTAAGGGAAGGCTAGTGATATGCAATTATGCTTACTGTATGCTGTAACTTAGATCCAATCAAGCTACAACATGCATCATGGCCTTTGTAGCACAGAAGGGTAGGTTGGGGTACTCCTGCATCAGCCATCACCATAGGGTTCCAATTAACTGTGTTAAATTTCCTTCTGTACATAGTCATGAAATAAGTTAAGGCAGGAAGTTGGCATGGGAGTGAACTCACATCAGTGCCAGTGTACTGGCTCCTTCCATGTCTAAGGGGCATAGGGGCATCATTGCTGAAAAGGCCTGTGCTTGAGTGGCACCACAAGTGTTGCCATGAGTGTTGGGTGGTGCCTGTCATTTTTGCTCTGCTGTGTGCTGTTTGGAGCGGTGTGTTTTCTTCCTTCTGTTCTGGGTGCATATAGGATTTGATGGACATTATCCTGGCATGTTGTTGTTTAACCGTGTCCGACTCTTCGTGACCCCATGGACCAGAGCATGCCAGGCACAGTTAGCATCTTCCACCCACCCCACTCCACCCAGGGTAATTGGTGAGTATAATAGCTCATCCTGCAACTTGATTGCCAAACAGATTGGTAGGCACCATTATTCAAGTTTGGATGATCAAACAAATAGAAACTCAAGCTTACTTCACCAACCTCCAGTTATCAGGGCCAACAAATATATGAACAGAGGCAATATGGTAAACATTTGTAATATCCAACATTAGTTATCTGTTCTTAGACCCATTAAAATCAATGGAATTAGGTAAAACCTAAACAGACTTGGTGAATGGGCAACAAAATAGCAAATGAGATTGAATGTAAGGAAGTGAAAGTAAGGGATGTTACAAAGTTAGGCACAGAATCCTAACTTCATGTGTGTATACTGGCTGTGATTCTCCAAGAAAGTGACCTTGGTAAGAATTTGTGTGGATAGTTTAATGAAATAATTGAATGTATGACTGAAGTGGCAGTGAAAAAGGTAGATTCAATGCTAGAGATTATTAGAAAGGATTTAGAAATAAAATGAGCAGGGCCCTTGATGTCTTTGGAAGCATGACAGCAGTTGGTTCTCACCGTTCCCTGACAAACCTCAAGTCTCCCTCAATCTCTATGCAGACTATATTATATCACTTTCATGCCTTTCTTGTGGGTCTTCTGGAGGCATCTGGCTGATCATGGATGTATATAGGATGCTGGACTAGATGGACCCTTTGTTTGACCCAGTGTGTTCTTGATTTAGGCAAAATACAGCTAAAAAGTTTAATTGCATAGAAGTACAGTATATGATTCCATGCATGTGATACATTAGTGTATTCCAGATGGAATATTTTCTGATGGCAACACACAGTTTCAACACCATGGGATAAATGAGTAAACACAGGTAAATAACAGATTATGTCAAGACAGTTGAACAAATCCCTATACAACTTTGAACTTTCTCTTTCTTTCTCTGTTACATTATATTGTGAGAATCTGATATCTAGATGCAGCCTAAGAATATTTGGCCACCGCCATTCCCACTCATAACAGCATGAGAGATAAGTATGAGCTGTTTTCTGGTTCACAGAATCTGGCATCCATACTAGACAGATACAGTCAACTAGCAGAAGTTAGGGGCACAGGACTGACCCTGATGGGAATGAAATCCAAGGGCAGACATTTGAATAGCAGCCCAAATTTTTTGCAGCATGTTGCCAGGCTCAATTATAAGATGTAAGCTAGTAGTGATGGCATTGTGTCAAGTGAACTAATACATCAGTCTTTAAAAAACAGAACATAACTAAATTTCCTTTCATTAATACAGTTACAAACAGTAAAACTATTTTGTGTCAAATTGAGCTTTCTGAGCAAATGTCAGTTTTATCAGTCATCTAGAATCTTATAATTTGAAAGCTTCTTTAGATATATACGTATATGAAATGAGAGCTGACTAAAGGATAAATGAGTCAGAGGATGTGTGTGTGTGTGTGTGTGTGTGTGTGTGTGTGTAACAGTGCCTTTCCAACTTCCATGCACACAGGCTGGCATTTTATAATAACTGCTGTCTGAAATGTAATTCAGAGTTCAAAGACCATTTTGGGTCCATCAGAGCAGAAGCTGTTTTCATAATATGGTGTGATCTGTGGCTGTTGCAACCAGATAACTGGCCCTTACATAGAAAGGCATGTTAAGACGCAAACTTAAATTGAACATGATCATCAGGAACACATGTGTAAATGAATTCCGACACCACCAGTAATATCCACAGTAATTTGTGTGCCTGTAAAATTATTAATTTTAACACTTACCTAGTTTGAAGATTTATTTCTCATTACAGAATCTCTATGGTACTAAAGAAAAGAAGATAAGCAAGTGGGAATCCAGATGTGTTTCTTTGAATGTCTACATCAGTAGCCCAGAGTCAGTTATGCAGTGTTATCTTTTTTTATCCCCATCAAATTATCACAACACTATTTCTTTGCCTTGAAGCTACAAGAACTAAAAGCTTGCCCTTTCTCTGTTCTGTCTACCTCCTAGCTGGCAAAGACATCCAGTTCAATCAATATGCTGGCAGTCACAAGGTAACATCGAGCCACCAGACCATAGCAGCCACTTAGCTTCCTCTTCTTCTCACCCTCCTATTTTTTTCTCTCCCTGCCTCCATCTCTTTTATCAGCAAGACACTAGAAAGGAGCCATCTGTCAATCAAACTGAATCTCAATAACAAGTTTGCCCTGCTTATGTAACTTTTATGAGGAAGGGGGTAGCCAAACCATTGCGATGAAACAAACCCAAATTTCTGATTCGAAAATGTTTCCATTTGTGGTCAGATGGATACTAGGTAAAGGTAAAGGGACCCCTGACCATTAAGTCCAGTCATGACCAACTCTGGGGTTGCGGCGCTCATCTCGCTTTAATGGCCGAGGGAGCCGGCGTACAGCTTCCGGGTCATGTGGCCAGCATGCCTAAGCCGCTTCTGGCAAACCAGAGTAGCGCACGGAAATGCCATTTACCTTCCTGCTGGAGCGGTACCTATTTATCTACTTGCACTTTGACGTGCTTTCGAACTGCTAGGTTGGCAGGAGCAGGGACCGAGCAATGGGAGCTCACCCCGTCGTGGGGATTCAAACCACCGACCTTCTGATCAGCAAGCTCTAGGCTCTGTGGTTTAACCCACAGCGCTACCCGCGTCCCAGATGGATACTAGCCTGCCCTTAAAAACATGTTTATTCTGAATCAAGTCTTACTTAACTTGAAATGTACAGGACTGCAGTCTAAATCTCTTAATGTGGGTTTGCTTTCCTAGATTGGACTGACTTTATTTATTTATTTATTTATTTATTTATTTAACAAATAAATATCAGCCAATTTAGCAGGCCTTCTGGACAGCTCACTAAATTTTGAAAATTAATAAAATACAAACAAAACTAAAGCACAGTCAATATAAATGCAATAACTACACCAACACAAAATCAGCATAAAACAATCATAGAGCGGCATAAAATAATATTAGCATTTTGGGTCATACATCCAGTGGCCCACTTAGAGGCCACTGTATCACAGATTAACTAACAGTCTATGTTTACTGACATCCTTATGAAGGAAATAGCAACTGTAAAAATAAAGGATCTTTGCAAGTCATGTACTCAGTCTAGAGACAATATTATTTACCACCACTGACAGTAAATTATTAATCCTCCTCCCCTCTAAATTTATTGCTGTTTTCTTTGTTATGGGCAGATCAAGTATATGGGGTGTGTGTGGGAGTAGGAAGATTCCATGGTGCAGGAACTAGGACTTACTAAATTTGGTTCCCTTTTTAACACTGTTCCTCCTGCCTTCCATGAGTTATAATGGGAGGTAAAATATGCCAGTTCCAAGACTGTGGTAGTTCCCCACCCTAGAGATGCACCTGCCATGCCCTTTTAATGCCCCCCTTTTGCCCTTACCACCCATGGAAGGCAAGGTCCACCCGTATCCTATGGCTCCTGGGACATCCTTGGCCTCTAACATTCCCAGTGTAAAAGTTCTAAGTTGCAGAGGTCTCCTGATGCAGGAGCAGTGTCCATTAATGGACAGGAAGAAGGTGGGGGAGTAGTGAGGTAGAAGGGAGGTTGCAGGGAATTTTTACAAGGTAGTCTGGGGACAAAGGAGATCTCCTTTGGGAACCATCTTTTTCTTAGGAATCCATATTTAGTTGATATATTAATTAGTTGCCTCTATATGGCAACACTGAAACAAAATATAAACAATTCAAAAATAATCCAAATGATCAACAAGAAAAAGCAAGTAATTGGCACCGGCACAATCATATAAAAAACTAAAAACCCCAAATGCAAGTGAAAACTAATTGCCATCAGATTAAACACAGACTAAAATTAGACTTGTTAAAATAACATTATGATGTTAAAAGGCATGGGAGAAAAAGAAGGTCCTTACTTAGTGCTGGAGAGACATTAAAATAGATGCCAGTTGAGCCTCTTTAGAGAGGGCCTCTGCAGATTATATTAGACCAAGGATAACCCAATACCTGTACATGAGAAGTTCCAGTAGGCAAAGCGAGTGCATATCTTGATCAAAGCAATTTGCCTTATCCTAAAAAAAACACACCTTAAGAGTCCATTATTTCCAAAGGTAATAGTAGGTATAGAAGTCGCAGGCCGCCAGGTTCCTCACAGCTGGTGGGGAGAGGACACCAAGACATTGTCACTATGAAGGCATGCACTGTTTCTGCCTTGCCTTACAGTAGAAATGTGTCTTCTCTCTTGATAAACAAGTCTAATCTGGGCAAAGTCTCAAAATGTCAAACATAAAGTGTTCCAAAGGTAAATAAGTAAATTTCAGGTTTATGGCACAGCAGTAGCTATGATGTATTGGGCTAAACACAAAGTTATATGAAGACGTAATATGCATACAAGAAAAGCTACATAAGTGACATCATATTAATTAGCCACCAATTACACACACACACACACACAGCGCAATGTTAGTGGTAGCATTTTCAACAGAGGCAGAAATTTTTCAAGAATTCATCTGAATAAGAACCAAAGACCTATAATCTATGGATTTAAACTGTCTTTGTTTTATAACTGAACTACTGAAACAAAACTTACCCTCTACGATGCAGTGATAAATAAGGAATATGTGCTGCAAAAATGCAATAAGATTTACTTCTGAGTAGGATTTTAGGCTTAAAAACAATTAGTCACCATGTAGGTACTAATTACTAACAGAAAACCTTCCATATCAAAAATACTGAATTTTGTTTCCTTAGCGATCAGAGCAGTCATAAGAGCCTGAGATTCAAGGCCAAACTGCACATTAGGTAAGGGGCTAATTCATAAAGGGGGTGAAATCCCCATTGCCAAGCAATACTTGCTTCAGGACTGCAGCAGGGGAGGGGAGGAAAAGTTAAATTCCCTCTCCACACTTGTTACCCACACTAACACACCCAGATGCAATTTGCATGTCAAAACTGGGTTGGCTCTCAGGTTTCTGCTGTAATCTAGTCCATATGCAAAAATATTCACTGGTTTGTTTCCTCAGTCAACATTGGCAGATAACACCAAACTGAACATTGGTAGATACACCAAACTGAACATCTTGGTGTTAACATCCACAACAATACTGCCCTGCAAGTTATGCAGCAGTTCAGAGCATAAGCAGATAGAGGATTGCAGCCCTAAGGGCATTAATTGATCCTTATATTCATCACATAATGACTCCTGTGTTATCTGATTAAGGAGCCTTCTCATCCAGGATCTTCTTTTGTCCACATTATATACTGTCTCTGTCTGAAGAAGTAGGTTCCATTTAGCCATCATGGCTAATAGCTACTGACAGGGCTACATAAACTTTTTTTAAAAGCCATCAGCCAGATGATGTAGTATATACTACAGCAAGCCAGTTAATACTTGGGGCTTCCACTCTACATTCATAGTGCAGGTATATATACACAGGTCTTTCTGCTCACAGGTAAGTTCTGCCTTGCCTCTGCAAATATTCAAAAGCTATGCCAAACAGATTATTTGCTGAAAGTCTAAATATTCAGGAGAACTCCACTGGGCTTTATTGTAGACTTTTATCTGACAGGACTGATAACTTAAATGCTAAAATAGCTCAACAGCATCCTCACAGAAGTTAAGAGGCAGAACAACCATTTACTAGCCCAGCCTTACAGCAGGAATTTAGGTTCAAACTAATATATCGGACATATTAAATGATAGCATTTGTTACACGTATCAAATTCTGATGGTGATGATTACTATACCTAAAACCACCCACTGGGAAAATATGATGTGGCATAATTCTACCTTTTAGTCCTAAAACACTTAGTATGGTTGTTATCATACCTACATGACAAAGCAGGTCCCTTGAAAGCATCAGCAATGCTGGGTCCTCAGATAAGCACCTTTATGACTGCTTCACATGTTAGGAAAGAAATGCTGCTGCAGGGTGGGTATAAGACACTCAACCAGCTGATTGCTGTCTATGCCACTGGTGCTGGTGGTAGCCGTACATATTAAACAACCGGTCCACAGGTTTCAAACATTACAGCCCCAATCTACAGCCACAGTTACATGGAAGCATCCACCATCCACCATACAACTACCATAATATATGAAGGCACCTATTTACAGGTCCAGAGCTGGGAGGTATATTTTAGTGCTAGAATCCTAACCTGTGGTCATCTGACTCTAATCATCCCAAACTGCTGGGCACACTAGCTGGAGCTGATGGGGACTGGAGTCCAGCAGCATCTGGAGAGCTTCAAGCTCCCAATTACAAATTAGCACCAGGCACCAGCCAAAGATGAGAGCTAGGAAGAGACCTTTTCCTCTCAGCAAAGCTGGTGTGCTCCTACTCCTGCTACCACTGTGCTGCGAAATGCAGCTTAAAGGAAAGGGGTGAGAAGAGACCGAGGGACTGCTTGACTGTGCATAAACCACAACTTGGGACAGCATGGAGAACCTACTAGATTAAAAAAAATGGATGCTTCCAATCTCCTCCTCTGACATATGAAAGGAGAGCGAAAGAGAAGCCTAGTGACATTCACCATTGTTTTTGTTGCATTTGGAGTGGGTCTTACAGACCTTCAGCTCCAGAAGAAATTTGTCATATTGTGAGACAATGGCCAAAGTCTAAATACAAAGCAGTCTGGAACACTAGAGGCACAATGCATGAAATTTCCAGTGATGTTGAATTAATGAACACATTCTCAGAGTTTTCATTCTATTAATACTTCAGACCCAGGTTTTAAAAATAGTCCATTTTTAATAAGTGCAGAGTGTCTCTAAGAAAGATTGATTGCAGGGGCTTTAAAGCCTAAGAATTTTGTGCACGGTATATTTTTGAAATCTTTGAAAAATTAACCCAATAGGTTAGCTAACTAGAGACGCCACAATGCACCACAACTCCAACACTGCCTTGGACTGAGTGAGACCACTAGGGTCTCATGCAGATACCTTTCCAGCCCTGCTCCATGGGGTCCATGGGAGATGACTGGGATTGAATATTTTACCTTTCTGTTTGCAAAGCATATGCTATATTATGAGCCAGGCATCCCCCACTCTTATCTACCCTTCCCGCATTTCTATCAAAGTATGTTCAGATGAAAGTTCTGTGACTCTGTACTTTTCTCCACAGAGGAATACTTGGATGAAATTAGGTCAAATATATTGAAAAAGTAGACCAGAGAATGCAATTATCTCCTTCATATGAAGAGTCTTACTGGGTCACACGAGCAATCAATCATACTCAATAGTTTACCTTTTGACAGTGGCCAGTTCGGAATGTTTTAGAAAATTCCAGCTTTCAACAGCATATTGTCTTGGGATAGCTACTTTTAGCAAAAAGATATATTTTGGGGTGATCTTAAGTTCTGCCTTTTCAGAAATTCTAAATTACCCTCTGATAGTGTAGCATATGTTGATACCCCGTGAGAGATGAAGGAGATACAGAAAATATGTACGAAGGACAACAGTGGTCATATCTGAATGAGGAGCCAGTAAATGAATAGTAAAGAAAATGCCATTGTCAATAAAGACTATGCAATTGTTTGGTTCCTTAATCCCAGTTTCTACTTAATCAGCAGTCATACATATATTTTTGTCATGTTCATTTAAACGTGCTACTTACTATGAGAATAGCCAATGTGTTGCGCTCTGGATGTCGTTTGACTATAACTCCCATCATCCCTGACCAATGGACCATGCTATGGTCACTGTCCAACAACATTTGGATGGCTTCCGTTTGGATACCCCTGGCTTACCAAGTCAATATCCTCCAGTAACAGAAATGTTTCCTTTAAGTTTCCCATCTTTTTTGTTTTTAAATGTCCACCACATCTCCTTTCAGACATCTCATTTCTAAGTCTAAGTATCCTGTGTTCAAACTCCTCACATAGAAAATGTTCCACACTTCTGATCTTCTTCTTTTTTTTTTTTGCATTTTTCCATAATTTTCTAGTTCTACAACAAAATTTTTGACATAAGGTGACCAGCACATATCACAAAGCAAAACAGTAAATGGGCCAAATATTTAAATGACAGTGCAGATTTGATATGGCCCTATCAAAATAATATTAATTCTTAAAAAATTAAAAAGAGTTCCATAAGTTACTTCCTGATTTATTGTTTGTAACCAATGATTATTATAATACAACTTATAAAAAGCACTCGCCAAGAGTATGTTAAACATATACATTTTCAGAAATGCAAGTTGTCTAATGCTACAATGGTAAAGCCCCCCTAAATTAATTAGATTAAATAAAACAACTCCTTGGAAGTCTACACTGTTTGGGGTAAAAATGATAACTCGTAACTTTCTCAGCGCTAGTGCAAATAAAATTACTCCATAGCTAACAAACTTCTCCACTCTGGCTACTTCCTGATTACATGCATATATTGTTATTATTATTATTGAGTTTATGTTCTTATATTTATATCCTACTTTTCTTTCATCATGTAACTCTAGCGAGTGTAGATGTAGTTCCAGGTGGTCACCCATCCAGGCACTAACTAGCCCAAATCCTGCTTAGCTTCAGTAAGGTGTGCGCGTCATGTGCTTTCAGACACATGGGTATTATGTAATATTAGAGTATTACATAATGCTTCTAGGGCATATAAAACTATTATAGCTTTCATAGATTTTCTCCCATTGGCCAATTATATATAAAAAAGTGAAGTATGCATCTCCCACAAGATAAGATGTCCTTGGTTAATGCAGGAGAAACATTACATTTTGATATATTATATTGCATTCACAAGCTAGGGAAAAAATAAATAATTTCACTATGGTTAGATTACTGTTGTCAACACAGCGGGAAGTAACAACGACCAGGCTTTTTCTCTCTTTTTTTTTGCAAGTGATTAATTAAAAGGAAAAAAGAGTTAATCAAGATAAACTTCTGCACCTGGCGAACACAGGACTGAAAGTTTATCATGTCTAAATATGTTTCTCATACATTTACTGCAAATTAGTTTTTGAAAGTGAATTTCAAGGTCTAGCGACTCCGAGGTTCACTAACTCAGTTTTCATTAAGTTTTCACAAATGATCTACTGTAGCATTATTCTTTTATAGTGCTGCAGATTTAGGACCCACTATGAAAAGCAATTATGCTGTCAGAAAAGTGTATTTTGACTTATTAAAAAATTGAAAGGTTTCAGAAAACTATTTATTTTGGATCTCATTGGATGTGCATGTTGACAGTATAGTGGAAGAAAGCATTTTTCTGTGGGGGTGGTTTTTGTGGCTGATTTGAATCATATGTCTTTGCTAGGAACTTAGAAAAACCTTTTGGCAAATATTTACCAAAAAAAAAGCAAACAAAACTGAGTTGAACGCAGAACACGCTACTGATAATGCGCAACACACTTATCAAGCCATAGGTGGCCTTACAGTTATTAACTTGGTACAATATCCAGATGGATGATATTGGCTCCAGGGAATGCTGGGTAAGAACATAAGAAAAGCCCTTTTGGATCAGACCAAAGACCCATTAAGTCCAATATCCTGCTCTCACAGTTGTAAACCAGAAATGTGCAAGCAGTAGTTTTAAAAGAATGGCTAAGGGAAAAATCCCATGTTATGGACATAAACCTTTGGTAATATCCTATCTACATACCAATTAGTGTGGAAGGGAATCCACAAGCAATGAGGAAAATCTTAACTCCTCGTAGCAGTCTTCTGGCTTCTTCCCTTTTTTCTAGTCTTCTCATTGGTTTACTACAGGCAGAAGAGGGTATGTTCACAGAGGATTTTTTGAGAAGTGGGTATGCTGATTCAGTGCATCCATGCACTGAAAGCCAAGCGAAAGCCACTAGTGTCCAACTCTTATCCCCAGTAGTCTGCACTGGGGTCATTGTGAATGGTACGGTACACACATGGCAGTGCAAAATTCCAGGAAGGTGGTACCAAAGTGGTGTACTTCAACCCAGCCACTGTGTGTTGACTCCTTATTTCACCCTCCAGTTGAAATAAGGGTTTATGGCATTCTAGAAATTAAGCTCTTTCAGTATACATCTCTGTGGAATGTTGATATAGCAGATAGAGCATTGAGCCTGGGGATGTGGGCTCAAATACCCAGCAGCGGTGCATGAGGAGCAGAGGGATCCTGCTGTGCTTGCTGGGGCAGCAGAAAGGTCAGGAGGGTTATTGGTTGGCAGCAGTGGCAGCCCAGCAGGTGCACACCAACCTGGAAATCCATTTACCTTGCCACCAACTCACCCCATCCTGTCCCTGTCTTGGCATATGGCAGCACCTCTGCTGGGAGAGCACCTCTGCAGATACCAAGTTGGCTATGAAGTTCATTCTGTCACATTAGACCATCCATTATCTCTCAGCCAGATCACTTGCATGGTTGTTTGGAGAATAAAATAGAATGATTCATGTATACTATTCTGAACTCCTTGAAAGAAGGTGATTTAAATGTAAATTATAAAGAGGAAAAGTGGTTTCATGTTCAGTGTGTGGCTTCTTATGTAGCCAAAGCAGTACCATCCATGAGAAGAGGCAGATAGCTACAGGCTCAGAGGAACCCCAAGATATGCAGATGCAAGAAATCTTTAGGGAATAGTATTATAAGAGGGGATACAAAATAGCCCAATGAAGACCTAGGACTTAGAATGATGACTGGTTGTTAAGAAAAGAAAAAAGAAAAAACCTGGGGCAGGAGGAGAGAAATGGATCACATTATCCAGGAAAAGAGTATTGCTGGCTAGAATCCT
This sequence comes from Podarcis melisellensis, assembly GCF_964234715.1. NCBI lineage: Eukaryota > Metazoa > Chordata > Lepidosauria > Squamata > Lacertidae > Podarcis > Podarcis melisellensis. The sequence continues at coordinate 54,164,123 of NC_138538.1, forward strand.
GATGAGGAAGATTTGCAGATCCCACTTTTAACAACAGTAAGTTTTCAGAAATAGATAAAATCATTTGGAACATGATGACTCCACTGAACTTCCCAGAAACTGTGTACATGCACTTAACTGCTCCAGTACAGTGACACCAAACAATGGAGGGGGTTCTGTTGCAACTTGAAGTTATTCCAATTGCACCATAATTTGGTTGGATTCAACCCACTGGCTTCATTTCTCCTAATTAATGAATCATTACATTCAACATTTAGAAACTTTCATGCCAAGCTTGCTTGCTTCTGATTGGTTTGGAATCAGCTGATGAGCCATTGTGTGATGAGCAAAATAAAGAGCTGGCGCTATGCTCTCTAGAGGACAACTGCTCTAAACTGCCACATATATGATCGCATGATGCCAAGGATAATTTCTGTTTTACAATTCAGCATTTAGCATCAACTGTGTGGAAAGTGCAGCACAGAACAGTACTGGGTTTTAGCTTGCAACACAAGGCATTGCATGCTATTTACTCAAAATATGTGATTTAGAGCACTTAAAATACTACAGTGCATTTCATATATAGAGCAAAATTTTGTAGATTAATTTATTTTAAAGAAACAGCTTTCTTCTAATTGCCTTGAAAGAGTTAAATTCTTTTCAAGGTTAGTGAGCAATTTTTTGGCATTGAATTGACACAAAGTGAGGGATGCTGAACTTCAACAGCTGACACGGGCTTCTGCAGGTGCAAAATCACAGATGGTTACATGTCATTACTGTTACTGAACTCACAAAAATTTGCCAGGTTATGCAGAATACCATACACACAATATGCTATAGAGTTTGAAGAGCTTTGGATTCACCTCAGTAAAATTAAACACATGACCAGCAAAGGGCTTGCTCAGAGGGAAGAATTGGCTTCCAAATATTCCACTTTGTTCACAGTATGAAGAAACTAGAAAAAACTTTGCCATGATTTTCCAGTTTCAAGAGTGGCAATAGACCAGATCAGTTTTCAATGAAGCAAGGACTGTGGGAGGTCCAAATTTAGATGCAAAAACGAAGCCTGTGGCTTTTTCACCACGTTATATAGCTAATCGGCATAACATCTAAGCAGGGCAGCTACGTATATCAGGGAATGTTGTGGCTTAGAGTCATTCTCACACTTGACAGCCACTTCCTACCAAAAATGAGCAGCTAATCCACTGATCTGAGTTAAAAGTTCTAAATGTTTTTGATCACTTCAAATTTCTATGTATTGTAGGTGAGAGAAAGGTATTTGCCAGGGACCGGGAAACCTGTGGCCCTCAAGTGTTGTTGGACTACCAATTCCCATCATTCATTACTATTGGCCATGCTGCCTTGGATTGATGAGAAATGGAGTATGATAGCACCTGGAGTCACAAGTTTCTCCGCTAAATTTGCTCCAGAGGGAGAAAACGGGGGTAACTGAAATTGCCTCTATACCTGTTCTGCTGGCAGATTTCCTTCGACCAGGGGATGGTCACCCGTGGATATCACCCAAATAGATCTATCTCTATTGAGTGAAGAATCAATGCTGGGATGGACTGGCAATTTAGATGTCAAGAATGTCTAGAGATTCAAAATATGCACATCATAAAAACAAGAATAATCAAAATACTAAAAACAGGGGCACTGGAGAGAACAGGTGAAATGGGGGGGGGGTTAATCCTATCAAGCTTGACTAGTTTCACACCTTTCACACTTGGCTCAAGTTCCATCTTTTCATTTCTCTCCTTTCCCAAGCCAGACTGTACAAGCTTTCCCATTGACTGAATTTCTTTCCTTTACAGTACACTTTCCAATTTTGAATATTAAAATTACAGTCAGCACAAACTGGCAATTTAAAACTTTTCCCCAACTCTAGCCAAATGGATTACAATCAGAAATGTCTTAAAACCACAATCTATTAATGCTACTGGGTTGACAAATTGCCTGCTGTGCAAGAAAACCAAACAAAGTTATAATAACTTGGACGTCAGAGAATAAAAGTATCAGCAGTGGCTGATTTTTGTAATTCATTTCACTTCCACCCAGTGATTTACTGGAATTAAAACAGAGCACAGACCAAGGACAAAGAAATATTGTGGAAATTACTATTAGTTAGGGGCTTTATAGAATAGCCATTAAATATCTAACCATCTAGAGGCTAAACGCTGGCCTTTTGTCCTGATACAGAATTTTTTGGGGGGAGAATAGAGAAATAAATGTGTATACAAATCATGACAAGTGATTTTTCTCAAGAGGTCTCACAGAAATGATAGGGAAGTGAATCACCCTTATTTATGAATATGTCTGAAATACAGCTATTATGGCTCCCAATCAAACAGAAGCAAGTGCCAACTAGAATCCCTGTAGGTTAATCAGACTATTGTAAAACTAGCCATCAATTCTCTTTCTAGAAGTGATGCAAGACCCCAGGGATTCTCTAGGATTAGAATTTTAGAGGAGCAACACATATATTTGAATGGTTATTAGATTTGTTCCCTTCTGGGCGCCAGTTTTATATCCCTCCTCTTTCCCCAAATCTATTAAGATTGGCCTATTTTGCTTGCATGTGAAATGGGGGCCAGTTCAAAGGCTGGTCCAAATTTTCCCCTCCTTGGGTTTCCTGAAAATATTCTCCCCTTCAAAAACAGGGGCTGATTTGATGCAGCTTTGCTGAGGAAGGAGGAATTTCTCCAAAAGCTCCGGGAGCATGTTGCCAATTGCTTTACAGGGTCTCACCAGCAAATGCCGTCAGCAGGCAACTGGAGAGAGCCTTGCACCATTTTCCCCTGACAACCCTTCCTCCAAAGCCCTCAGATTTGCATGGAGCACTGTGACACCGTGACTTCCATTGAAACAAAGTGATCTAATAATGTATGAAGTGTGAACCCCTTATTGGTCAGACCTAAAATTCACCAATATCAGCCCTTTATCAATTACAGCGCCTTGAGTCAAATGCTACAGAAAAGACCATGCACCAGTGATTTGTCCCTGTGTGTATACAAGCTGGAATCTCCCACTGTAGGCGATGACAAAGAAAAGCACCTGTACATTTGTGGAACTCCATCTGCTGTAACACATGTGGGATCCCCATGGGTGCATGGGGCTGTGCATCAGAACCAATATGCATAATGGAAAACAGGAACAATGGTTTCCTCTATTCCTTACTAATCACTCCAAGTTACCGGTAATCTAATTAAAATCTCAAGCATGAGGATACATTCTCTGAGCATCTCAGCAAATTGCACTTGATATTCTTGTCCTTAATGAATATCTGAAGAAATATAATTTCATTCTTTGCTGATGCTTAGAATGTACAGTGTCAACCAGCCAGAGAAAAGAGTAATTATCAATTCACATGTGATGTTCTTGAAAGAAGTGCAAAATTATATTTCTTAAGGCCCTGATCCTGTTCTGATGGAAAGAAATGGCACAATTGTTGCTCCTTCCAATAGAGACCTCCAGGATATCTTAATGGAATCCTCAGTGAGGCATGAGGAGCCACAACATTAACCCTGCTATGTATCCCTGCTATGTATGCCTTCAACACCTGATATGAAATGTTGTCACAGAAAGGCAAATAAATTCTTCTATACAATGCTGTTTTAGAAATTTTTCTATAAATATTCTATGCGGGGGGTGGGGAGAACCAGCATCTCAGAGGACAGTCGCAACTGTGGATAAACATTCATAGCCCCAAGGTGGCAAACTTTCATCTGTGGTCAGGTAAGAAATAACCAGAGGTCCGGAAGTGGGGGCAGTCAAATGCCAAAGCCAAGAGTCAGGACCTCCTTTTCTCACCCAGCAACATCCCAGCCCATCGCCAGAAGCCATCAGAATCAGGTGGTTGCCTCCTGGGATGGGGTCTGGCCTACACATACACTCAGTAATCTGCTGACCACACCTGGAGGAGGATCCATCTTGCTCTCCACCCTGCTGTCATCATGGGGTAAGCAGATATCCAGGGTCTAAACTGTGGTACCAAGTGGAATACGCAATCTTGCATGTGCCAGTAGCTGCCCAAATCCAGCAGTCCATGTCTATGAACTGCAAGCGCCTAATACAACTCCAGTGGTCATGTGAATTGATATTTCGCTTAATAGTATAAGAACCATATAATTATTTTGCAAGCACATTGCCGTAGGATCAATTTTTCCACCTTTAAAATAAAATGCTATTTCTTGCTTTGCTTCCACATTTACATTTCATAAATGTCACAGCTCCCTCCCCCCCCCAACATTTATGCAGCAGCAGGGAACCATTATCCTATGACAATGAATGTTTAATACCACTGGCATACCATTGGCATAGTGCTTAATTAAAATTGATCTTTTTGCCATTGATCGGCTATGCATGCCAAGCGTGCCCTGAAGCAAAACATTTGGGTGAGGATTGAGGAGAGCAGTTGGATATAAATCCTCCATCATTTAATTGATGACCAATCAGAAATCTGAATTTGGATCCTTAAGGCAAAAACAAACACTAAGACAAAATCCCCAATGGTTTTTGCAAATATAGTCTTTTCATAAATTGTTGCATTGAGGAGAATATTATACTCCATTTGCAAACAGTTGGTTTGCTCGTCCATAACCCCCTTGCTGTGCAGCAGTCACAGAAAGAGCCTGCCTAGGTATTGACTAATAAGGCAGCAGATCTGCAGTGGCTAATATAAGGGAGCTGTTTCCTGGCTCAGTCCTGGAGCACTTCATATTAACAATAAATGAAATAGTGAACTTATATCACCCATATGGAACCACAGCCAGCCTCTACACATCTGGAATTAGCCCTCAGGGCTCATAGGTGTGTTTGAACCCTGGCATCTCTTTTTGAAGAAACAAAATTTAAATAAAGTTCCAGCTGATCCCTGATCTCTATTTTGATACTGGGCTGTTTTGTTGTCCCTTTTTTAGAGGGGATACGGTAGGATTTGTCCTTTCATTCTTGTTGATGGAGGAACGCTTATTATTCTTATGTTTTATTCTGTGTTTTGGATTTTAAATATTTGATACACTGTTCTGTATTTTAATATTTTCTAAGGTGCTTTATGATCTTTTATTTAAAATGATAACAATAATAATAATATATATCTTATCACTAACATTGTAAAACATCCCATATGTTGTAAGTAAATAGAGTGTAGAAGTATGAGTGACATTAGCTGATGTCAAATCTCTGTATAGCTATGAAACTCACAAGGTCACGTTTGGCCAGTCACTATTTCTCACTTGAACCTCCCACACAGAGTTGCTGTGTGAATAAAATGTGGACAGGAAACCTATGTATGCCACTCTGAGCTCCTTTGAGCAAGAATGTGCTAAAAAGATCATTGAAATGTGTCCTTATCTCTGTTTCAATCCATACTTTTACACACACATTTATGAATCCCTATTTCCCTGTATGTCACATTTTAAATGCATCTTCCAGTTGTGAGGGATATAAATGTGGGTGTGTTTAAAAAACTTAAAATTGTGATTCTTTAGGAACCAGATATATTATCTAGCCAAAAAGTTAACAGTTGTAATATGCCATCACAACTATACAGTAAACTTAGGTCCTTGAATAAGAAATGACAATTTCTGCTGAATATTTCACTATGATGGATTAATTGTGTTATGGTCAATTTATTAAATATTTTAAAAGGAACTCAGGGTTATGCTTTTTTAAAGTTGCGACACACTGTCTGATTGTGTCTCATAAAGAAGAGCAAGCTAGTGTAGTCTTTGAAGCAAAGTCAAAATGATGTCTCACCCCCATTTCCTATTTTTAGTGACAATCAGAGATGAGGCTGAAGGGAGGAAAATAGCTCCTGTGTGTTGTGTCTGCTCAAAGTGACAGTTTCACATTGCTTCGTTGTAAGGCTGCCCCTATGGGTTACTGTGTGGAGCATAATTTTCAAGTCAGATTTTTAAAAAAGTTGCTGAGAACAAGACCATAATAGCATCAAAGTAAACGAATGCAGATGACACCTCTTCCATTACTGTCGTGACACTTTGGGGTGATCATATTTGTGCTTTTACATGTGCCACTGCAGACCGAGATTATCATTGGAATGTATTTTACCAACTGAAGCTTACCTAAAAGGATGAAGGAAGAATACAAGATGCTCAGGGCTAACATGGCATAAGCTTAAGTTTACTTTTCTGAAGCCCGCTGAACATGTGCACTGCAAGAATGCCTCACCCAATGAGGTGGAGCCACAGCAATAACCAACCCGGCAGTGGAGTTGCTGTCATTTACCAGGAGGTGTGAGGCAGCGGCAAGGTCAGGCCTATGTGGGTGCACCTGCAGGAGTACCAGATTAGTTTTGCTGGTGCTCCTACACAACCCCAAACTCATTGTCGTCTTGCCCTTTCCAGTGAGCAGCAGCGACAGCACTACTGGGTGAGTGTACGAGAAAGGCAAGTGCACACTTTTTTTGAGTGCATATTACTGGGTAAGTTATTATTTAGTATTGGACCCTATTTACATTATACACTGAAACAAAAATGAATTAAAATCCTCTTAATTTTATCACAACACTGCAAATGTAAATAATATAAATCAGTAACTACCTGTGCCTGTGAAGAGCTAACAGTCTAATTAGACCTCTTCTATAAATGTCAAATGAAGTTAAATTTAAAATGTGTCTTGAAGCCATGCAGAAAAAATTGCTTCATTCAGAAAAAAGTGGGGGATGTGATCCAAATATGAAGAAGTCATCATTTACAGCAGAAAGATATAAGAGAGGAAATTACTATTAATGATCTGTCGCTGTGATTCAAGCACCCCTTTGACCTGGAGTAACATTGCTCTTTAAAAACCGTCAGTCTCTAGGCCTCTGTGTCCTCCTGGCATAGCCTACCAAACATGAAGCATTTTTTTTAATAGAAAACTATGTGAAACTATTTCATAGAAAGCTTATGTGCCTTCATTTCACTGGTGGTTAAATGTAGTTATTTATTATGGAACAGTTATGCATAGGTAATATTCGTAGTATGTGCTCCAAGAGAATATTTTCACTTACTGTACTTGAGAAAACTGTTGAGAACCTTCAGGTGTCAATTGGAAAAGAGTAGAGACCTAGGTCCTTTTGCCAGCACACCCGTATGTCTCAAACTGTTAGGTGCCTGAAAAATTGTGTAAGGCGCTGATAGCAGACTAGCCAAAAGAAGCATCCTAACAGCATTAACATGGAGATCCCAAAGTGTGCTGCTAGACTGTTTCCTAAAAGTGTAGCCACCCTGGGTTTCTTCCACATTTTGACTGCATCTTTGTGCTGGAAGATCAGAATGGCCAGCAGCTTTCACAGTCAGTGCATTAATGGGCCTGCAGAAATCTGTATGAACAGCTTCAAAGAGTTTACTGAATTGGATCAGTCACCATCCAAAAACCCATATAAGGAGAGCTCCATGCAGATATGCTCCTGCAGAGAGAGAAGAGCAAGAACTCTGATAAAGGGTTCTGAGGGAATGCTTTCCATGCAGGAGAAAGTCTCCGAGAAAAATATTGCCAGAAATGGCCTACCATATACCACCCTGCCTGAAGGGTTGAAAGCAATTTGAATAGAAGAAATAGAGAAACAAATAAGGTTATGCTTATGGAATGGCCTGAGAAATGAAAATGTTTGAAATTGCCTTAATAAAAAGGCAAGAAGACAATGCAATTCAAGCATGGGATCAGAGATTATTTTTTAAAAGGCTTCTGCTGATTCTAAGCCATGCGGGCCCAGCCTGCTGCTGCTCAGAAACAAAGGTGAACCACCAGAAGACAGCCCAGCCTGATAGCATCCCTGACTACTGGGAGGCTGTTCTTACTACTGCCAGCTTGGGCTCTGACTGTGCATCATCTAATGTATGTAGAATTGCAACTCCACCTCCGCTACTCTGTTGAAAGGCCAGAACTGAGCTTTGGCAGGGAGCTGTGAAGGAAAGATGTCTTGGCAAGCAGGAGCAAAAACAAGTTTCCTGGAGAGATATCATTAGCCCACTGCATTAGTTTGTAGTCTAGAAAATCTTCTAACAGCTTTCCCTCCTACACTCTCCAACCCCCATGCACATGCTTAAGGACTGGAGAATATTCTTCCCCTATATTTTAATTGGCAGTCTGCTAGGTCTTCTTTTCCCACAACATGAGCAATATATGTATGATTATATTCTCCCAGTTTTCTCCTGACGGGGGTTCAGGATACATTCTTGACAAGATACTGCCAATTGCATGCAGATGTTACACCAAAATAACTACATGGGAGCACAAATTAGAAAGCTATTATTTATGTTTCCAGTATTATGATTTTCACAGAGAATAGGAGAGTTCACTTCTTCACTACTGTAAGCCCCCAGTTGTTATACGATGATATAGCAGAGTGAGTGGCAGAGAAGGCAGTAGCAGTGCCTCATTTCTTGCCCAACACCTGACCTTTACTGTGCAATGTGGATCTTTTCTTAGAAGTTCTGTCCTAAGGAAGCCTTGAAGTTATCTCCTGTTACTATGGCATTACAGCAAGAAGCACAGGAGCTGCCTAGATAAAAGTAACAAATCACAACTGCCATATGTCTATTTATTTTAAAAGGTCTTTAAAAAATTGCTCTGTTTAGACCTGTTCAGCCCTCATGCAACAAGGGAAGACTAGGGATGCACAGACTGGGCCTCTCCCCTCCATAGCATCCACACTGGAGGGCAGTGGTATGCAGCAGGCAGTCTGTTCTATGCATGCATGCTCCCCATGTAACTTAGAATTCCTTGAACGGAATACCCAAAAACTGAAGGCGCAGGCGATGGCCACACCTAGCCCTTCGACACCACAACACATTATTCCAATGCGTAACCGCCACCCGAGCCCAAAAGGGGCTCACCACCAATACCCTCACAGCTGTAACCAATCCCCGATGCTGATGATGATGCTAGTTAACCAAAAGTCATTCCCTTGGTCTGAAAGATGAACCCCATCATTCCGGTACAAGGCTTGGTCGCCAATCCGGATACGGCCATGAGAGATGACTCGGCCAAACATAAAGCGCACCCAACGGGCTATTGCACGATTTAAGAGTTTCCTGGATTTTTCAATGGCCATACAGTTCTGCGCACCGTGCCACACAATACTCTTCAGGAAGGAGGACCAGAACACCGTTGTTCTGGGACACAAGGCAGCAATCTCATCCAAATCTCTTTTTATGTGCCACGACAAGTCCACAGGATTTTCAAATAAAATAAGCTCCGAGGGGCAGAAGCAGCCTGTCTATACGAAATCCCCTACGTTTTCCTCCGATCTGTGCAGTGACTTCCAACCTTATATCACGTGTCCTTGTGTATTCATTCCACTTGGGGGGGTGGGGATCAGGTCCTCAAACCATCTCCTCCTGAAGAGAGGGGAGTGGTTGTGGGCGGGAGCCCGAGCCCCGCCTCTAGCAGGGGGCGTTAGCCCCCTGCCTCCCACTCACCTGGCTGGCGCCCACGCCCATCAGCAGGCACCCAACCAGGTCGTCCCGTCGTGATTCACCCACTCTCCACTCCCTTTGAGCTCAGGGTCTTAGTTTTCCTTGGCCTTGCTATGGACCTTAGATTGGTTGCCCTGGTTGTCCAGGGGGCCTGGTAGGAATTTTTCCATTTGGCATTAGGCTTTTTGGTTTTTTCGCCTACCTCGTAGCAACCGATGGGACGACGAAAAGTGAGGGCTGGAGGGTGGCGCCGCAGCAATTTAGGCTGCTGTACACGCCCCCCCTTGAAGGCACCTGGTTGGGTGCCTGGCCGAGGGCGTGGGTGCCAGCCAGGTGAGTGGGAGGCAGGGGGCAAATGCCCCCTGCTTGAGGCGGAGTCCGGCTCCCGGCCACAACCACTCCCCTCTCTTGCAGGGAGGAGAGTCTTTGTGCAGGGTTCTAACTTGTGCAGGGAGACTGCATGCCTAGAACAGACTCCCTCCAATGCATGGAGGGTGGTAGGGCCAGGCAATGGGGAGGCAATGCACGGACCAGGGAGATGTCCCCATTTTACCCTCATCACATGAGGGCTAGAATATAAACAAGATTTTGTCTTGTTCATTTGTACACTATGCACTTTACATATGTGACTTGAAAGGGCTAAAGCACTTCAAAAGGGTGCTTTTAGGCAACCTGACAGTAATGATTTGCCACATTTTATCTCAACCTTTCAGCAGCTTGCAGATTCTTTTTGATTCATATGCTGAGTACTATGGGCTCCATCTTCCATGGAAGTACAAATCAGTGCAAAGATTGCCATAAACAAGTATTAAAAACACAAATACACAAGAAACGCCATGTTTAGATGTTTTTTGAAAAACTTCAAGATTTCGGATGTGCCAGGAATAATGTGACGACATGACATTGAATATGAAGCTAAACAGGTTTTCTAATTAATCAGGCATTTAAATCAGGCCTTTTACAAAGAATTTTACCTTCTATATGTCAGCTGGATGAGTCCAGTATAACAACAACAACAACAATATAGCAGGTGTTTCCTTTTTTAAAAAAATGAAGAAAACATACTGGACATTAAAATGAGTAATCTGTATTTAAGTGAGGGTTCTCAACCTCATTCTATTCTGGGTAGCACTTGGGGGAAAACAAAACTAGTGCCAGTTATTGAGATAAAAATTTCAGGCTTGCAATACATAGAAAAACAATAAGGAGGAAGATTCAATTTTGCAAGGAGGTTGTAATGGGAGTGCTTCCTTGTGGGATAAAAGAGAGCATGTGAGAGGTTGAATGAGCATCAATCCACTTACTTTTTTTGGGGGGGGTGTCCTTGGAAGTTTGTCTATAATTTACTCTCCCAAGGGAAATTTCACTCAAGTGCAGCAATTTTTCATTTCATTTGGCTGATGGACTAAGAGACTCTTAGGGGAAAGGAGACCTTTTAGACATTATTTATATACCACAGCATGTATTATTTTACTGACAGAGGATAATATTTTTATAGTAGTACCAACACCATATGTGTGCGTATGCACACAGACACAAACACACCTTTTGTCTTACTAATGCAGTGTAATCAATAGCCAATAAATTTATTGCAGAAGCAGTCTTGTAGCTGCATGAAGTGAAACAAAGTAAAATCTAAAATAATAAAACATGACAACAGACACATTCATGCCACTCTCTAAATAATGTTTCTTGCAAGAAACAAAGGGAGACGCTTGCCAGAAAATCTGCCTTTCTTTTTCACACTCTAGAATAGTGCTGTGTTGAAAATCTTTTTTGCCTTTTTGACCATTCTCCATTATTTAATATGAAAAATACTGCATTCAAAATGCACTGCATCCCTTTGGTGAAGGGGAAAGAAACACCTATAATAAAAGTGAAAATGTCAAAGAAAACAATAACTGAATACTTTTAAAATAATAACTGCACCAACATGTATTTGGTGTATTAGGTTTTTTGTTTATTTTGTTAAATTTTATCTTTCCTCCTAAAGGAGTCCATGGCATTTTCATGTCATACCACTTTTTGATCTATAACAAAGGTAATAAAATATATAACACCTAATTCACTGAGGCAACATGGCAGTGATCCCAAGCAGATACAGTGACCGTAATTCCTTGATTCTTGCATTCCTGTCTTTCTGCTGGAATACAAACCAGATCTAGAATCCAGCACTAAGTTATTACTAATTCAAAACATAGAAAAAAAAATCATGGCATTATGCAAACTACAAATAATATCAGATTTTTAATTATCATCTGTGTTTTCTTTATGTGTACCCCCTTAGCTCTCCTTCCTAATAGGTGAAACATTTTTATTTGCCAGATTTTAATAAAATACTGGTTTCATTAGAGATCATGGAAATACCATTGCAAACTCCCATCAATGCCACTGACTAATATTTCATGCTTCTTTTAAAGATCTTTGAGATGTCAATAGATTTGTTAGGCATTTCAGTCAAATTCCCCCAAAATTCCACAAAAAGAATCACAAAATTCAAGTTAATCAGCATTCACCTAGGAGCATTGAATAACTCTACATTTCAATGCTTTAATTAATGGTTGTATAAAACCTTTTATTTTAGAAGACCAGAAGAAAGGTAATGCAAGAACCTGGGGGTGGGGAGATGATCCTACTAGCCCTCTGATGTAAGCCATTCACGGAGTAGGGTGAAGGGCTTGGAATCAAAGGGGAACATTGGCCAATGCTTCAGGGTCTGGAGGTCAACTACCCCATTTCTTCTCACAGACATTTGTCCCTGTCCCATGTCTGCTTTTTCTTCATTGCACTCCCAACTTAAATTTGGTGATCTTATCCAACATGCAAACTTAAGCACATCAAGTTCATTTTTAATCAGAGGTTGGATGGCCATTTGTCCTGTATGCTCTAGTAGAGATTCCTGCATTGCAGGGGGTTGGACAAGATGACCCTCAGTGTCCCTCCCAACTTTACAATTCTGTGAATCTATCATTTATTCTAAGCACAGAATGCAGAATAATTTGGTACAGAATCCAGCCAGATCTGAGTGCAAGCAGCATACTCAGTCATCACTAGCGTGCTCTCTAATAGTTGTACGTTTTCTTCCAAGAAGCATGAATTGTGTGAGTTCAATGTGCAACATACATTTAGCATCTGTTTACCTCAATAAAAAAGTGGCAGAACTTCTCATGAAGACATTGACTTTACAGTGCCAACTGTACATTTGTCAATTGTGGTTAATAGCAGCTGAAGAATTAATGAAGGTTGAGAAACTGGATCTTGTACGAGAAACAGGACCTCATTTTAATAGCTGTTTTGGCTATGACAGCATGGAGTAATGAAAAGTGACAGTAACATTTTACAACTTCCATTACAGAACTACTGAATACATATTACCTGTTTCCAAGGATAACTATAATGATCTAAAAATAAAGAGAAGGTTTCAAGAGAAAAATGGAAGGTAAAAATGAAATATTTTACCTAGTTAGATCAACAGTTTCTTCACATCTTAGTGGAGAATCAAAACAGGAAGAGAAGGACTTAAAATTAGCTGGGAGGATGCTGGCTTCAGCAACTATACAATAAATATTTTGGGCAGGTGGTCTGACTGGGTGTTCATGGCAATGATTTAGTTGGATGGATTCTGGATGCTGCTGCTGAACTTCAGGGCCCTTGCAAGTATGGTAGATCACAAAGTGTTTCTATAAATAAAGGATCCCTGCTAGAAATGTGAAGCTTCGGGAATTGCCATTATTCAGCTATTGATTAAAACATCTATGCAAAAAATAGGCTAAGATAGGGAACATTTTCTAGAGGCAGAGTTTAGTTCTTATACAATTGAATGGATTCCATAATCAATAATGACTATTTCACACATAATCTAGGCAAATTTATTGTATACACGCATTTTAAGAGACTGGAGGAAAGACGCATCAGAGATTTCATGACAGAATTTAAGGGACTGTAAGATGCAGACGCTGCATTCAAGAGCTTTTACAATGTCGAGACTGATGGTGGTCCGAGCAATCTGTGGTACCTCAAACTTCACCAAGAAGTCGCATGCTTAGATTGAGGAGCAGATGCCAGAAACAGTGTTATATAGAGCCAAACGGGAGCCTATTGGCTTCTCAAACAGCTGCCTGACCAGGAGAGAAAAGTATCTTCTGCCCTCTGACCATCTGCAGAAGTGACACTGCAAAGAATGGAGGCCAGCAGTTCCCTCTGTCTGCCAGCTGACCAAGTGATTACAGGGAACAAAATCCCCTGACCCTTAAGATGTCACACACATTATGATGTTGTTGTTGTTTAGTCGTGTCCGACTCTTCGTGACCCCATGGACCAGAGCACGCCAGGCACTCCTGTCTTCCACTGCCTCCCGCAGTTTGGTCATACTCATGCTGGTAGCTTCAAGAACACTATCCAACCATCTTGTCCTCTGTCGTCCCCTTCTCCTTGTGCCCTCAATCTTTCCCAAAATCAGGGCCTTTTCCAGGGAGTCTTCTCTTCTCATGAGGTGGCCAAAGTATTGGAGCCTCAGCTTCATGATCTGTCCTTCCAGTGAGCACTCAGGGCTGATTTCCTTAAGAATGGAGAGGTTTGATCTTCTTGCAGTCCATGGGACTCTCAAGAGTCTCCTGCAGCACCATAATTCAAAAGCATCAATTCTTCAGCAATCAGCCTTCTTTATGGTCCAGCTCTCACTTTCATACATCACTACTGGGAAAACCATGGCTTTAACTATACGGACCTTTGTTGGCAAGGTGATGTCTGTGCTTTTTAAGATGCTATCTAGGTTTGTCAGCGCTTTTCTCCCAAGAAGCAGGCGTCTTTTAATTTTGTGACTGCTGTCACCATCTGCAGTGATCATGGAGCCCAAGAAAGTAAAATCTCTCACTGCCTCCATTTCTTCCCCTTCTATTTGCCAGGAGGTGATGGGCCCAGTGGCCATAATCTTTGTTTTTTTGATGTTCAGCTTCAGACCATATTTTGCGCTCTCCTCTTTCACCCTCATTAAATGGTTCTTTAATTCCTCCTCACTTTCTGCCATCAAGGTTGTGTCATCTGCATATCTGAGGTTGTTGATATTTCTTCCAGCAATCTTAATTCCGGTTTGGGATTCATCCAGCCCAGCCTTTCGCATGAGGTGAAATGATTTTACCAAAAAACCCACCCTGTTATGTTTTTAATTAAAAAAATCAAAAGAAATACAACGATCATAATACCACCCATGCCTTAAAAGTTGTTTTTGGGGAGAATAGCTAATATATTTGTTTCAAACTTCTCAGCATACCCATGCTATCTGTAGCACAGTCGATCCTTGTTTTGCACAGGGGTTCTGTTCCAGACCCCTGTGCGTGCCAGTGGAGCATCTGTAAGCCCATTCCACCCCTTTTCATGACATACTAATGACTTTTTAGGGCTACTACCAGGTTTGGCACCATGCATGTGTGTGTGATCACACATCATTTGGCCATGCCTAAATTGGTCGTTGTCTATATGCCTCCGGTTCTATATTTCAAAAAATGTACCCATCCACCTCACTGCAGAAGTCTGGACACAAGTAAAAAAAACTATTAAGGGAGGACAAGCTGCAGGCAGGGATGGGTGCTGGCAGTTAGCTTGGCAACAACCAGAAAAGCACTTGATTTTCTGGGTGGGCCACCAAGATGGTACAGGAAGGCCTGGAGGGCACCTTGCCCAAGGCGCTCTCAAACTGAGTGCACAGTAAGAACTACTGTGGATTCTTTGTATGTGTTACTTAAAGTGGGAGAGGCATACACATCACTTCCAAGTAAGTTCCCGCTGATAGCCTCACTGTGTGTAATCAAGTTTATACCTAAGAAAGCATGCACAGGATTGTGGCCAGGATTCACATAACATTTTTCATTGATATTTTTATCTGGTCTGCATCCAAGTTCTATTACACAATCCGTAAATCAAGCTGAACTTGTCTTTGAAACCTGTATTCAGCAGGAAAATTGATGGAGCAAAAAAGACAAGGGGTTAAAGTGTCTTATTGTGTATAATATTAGTCCGTATAAATGTTTCCCTGTGATATCACAAAACACTGGCACAGGGTCCCCGTCCCCCCCCCCCGCTAATTAGATAAGAATCTTTCTAGCTAGTTCTCTCCAAGGACATAGTTCTGGGCTGAAAGTTTCATTTTTAACTTGAGGGAGATGTTTCTCACCTTTTTCCCTCATCGGGAGGGCAGGTGATTTAACTAGCTAAATAATCCTAAAGGCATTTTAAACTAACAAGATAGAAAATTACTTAGAAATTCAATCCCTGAAATTCCACTGAGATTCTTGCTTTCTGTGAATGTTAAAGTGCTGGGAATCTAACTTCCCAATTTCTTCAGATTGAAACCAGTGCAGCATGTATGATGCTGAGCTGATGTCGCATACATGTTAGAAGGATCTTTCCACATTAGTTTTGGATTTACTTCAGCTCCTCAGTAGAAGATATAAGTAATTTTTCAGGAGGTATAATCTTGCAACGTGATTTTCACACAAAAAATCACCCTCTGAGAGCTAGTCTTCCTGCCTCTACACCCACCTTATCACCAATTCAGGTTAATCCTCAAATACAGGACAGCAACAGTACCTGAATACAGAGCAAAATATATTTAGCCTGCAGTGTTATATAACCTGTCAGTTAACAAATGCATGACACAAAGTAAAGCCATGTAACCCAATTGAAACAGTTTGTATGGGAGGCTGATTTCCCTTGGGAACAGCAACATCAAGTAAGAAACTGAACCCGTTAAGTATAACCTTTTCAAAGGGCAGAAAAATTCAAAGGTAATCAAGGATTTTCCCCTAGAAGGGCATTTATAATTATATTCCACTTTTATTTATAAAAAGCCTTTTAATGTTGGTACTACAAAAGGACTCCACACAAAGAAGTCTTGCTTTATATAACTAGATTCCATCCCCAAGCCCTTTTATATGCAAACGGCTCTTGACACAAGCTAAGCACTGACAGAAGAGAATTCCCTTTCAGAACTGGGAGATACATTTCCAAAGTAGCGCATGAGGGTTTAGTCATATTTCTCTCACTAATACCATGGAAGAGATCACATACACACACACACACAGAGAGAGAGAGAGAGAGAGAGAGAGAGAGAGAGAGAGAGAGAGAGAGAGAGAAAGAGAGAGAGAGAGTCTTATATGTACACATTCAAACTAAGTCATTTTCTTTTTCGTTCCAGACTGGTGATTGTTGATTTATAAATGACATCAGACTGAGCTATTATTATATGCTGGTAATAGGCAGATTCCAGTGGGCTCCTAATTTAACAGAGACCCACGCTACTGCGCAGGAAGTCACATTTGAGGGATGAGTTCCATTTTCCTCCTGTGGTATATATATGGCCAGCAGAGTCTGAGAGCCTGAGGACAACCTTGGAGCAGAAGGAACAATTTCTTAGCAGCCACTAAAATGTTTTCTTTTCCCCCCCTTTAGAGTGATTAGTCTGCATTTTTAACTCAAGTCAGATTCCACCCTTCCCAACCCATTTCCTGCAGATTGAGAAGAGATGCTTTGTTTCTATGTAGGAAATTGAGGGGGTTAATTTTTGTGAATTCTGGTACAAACTGACTGATTTTATGATCCATGGACTCATGTGTGGCAGCTGTGAAAAAGGTGAATTTCGTGGTAGGAATTTCATGCTAGGAATGTTTTGTTTTGTTTTCTAAACCCTACTAATATTATAATGCTTAGGTACAGATTTTATTTTATTTTTATACCACCCTTCATCCAAAGATCACAGGGCAGTTCACAACATGAAAATACAAAATGAGAACCAAACAAACAAGCCACTGCCACCCCATAAAAGGTCATACAGATTATTTAATCAGACGAAGACCTGGCTAGAAACATTATTTGTTTTATGAAAGTAAAATGCATGCATTGCAGAGGTGTATAAAATTACACAGTGTGGAAAAATGGAAAAGAGCAACATTTTTGCCCCCTTTCATAACAAGAGAAGCTGAATGGTGGGGGTTTCAGGACAAAGAAAAGAAGCACATAGGTAAAACTATGAAACTTAGCGCCACAATATGTAGCAATGGCCACCAACTTAGATGGCTTTAAAAGGGTATTAGACCAAATCATAGTGGAAAAAACTGTTAGTAGGCACTTGTCGTGCCTGACATTCAGAAGACATCTTAAGGCAGCCCTGTTCAGGGAAGTTTTTAATATGTAATGCTGTACTGTTTTTAACACTGATTGGGAGCCGCCCAGAGTGGCTGGGGAAACTCAGCCAGATGGGCGGGTATAAATAATTATTATTATTATTATTATTATTATTATTATTATTATTATTATTATTACATATACGCCACCTCAAGGCAGCCTGCCTCTGAATGCCAGTCAATGGGGATCAACAGTGGCAGAAGGCTACTGCCCTCATTTCCTGTTTGTGGGCTTCTTTGTAGGGAAATTGGATGTGGGACCAGAATACGTTGGAGAGGATATCAGAAGCAATGCAGGGGAATTTCCCACTGCCCACCCGTGGTGGTTGACCAATGGAGACAGTCTGGTCAAAAGGCTATAGGTTTTAATCATAGATCTTTGCTTTCTGACAGAATGCTTTCATAAAACAGATCCATTTTAGGTGACTAGAATGAAATACAAACTAGTTTTTGAAGAGCTTTTAAGATGCTTTTGAGAAGATTCAGATCAAAGACCCAGTTAACGTAACTCCACACATTAATTATTTAGTCCTTATCCAGTCAATCATTCCAGGATCTTGAAATTGCAAAAGGGGGGAAGAGGACATTGAATGTGTTTCACTGTGCGATATTATATTGAATGAAGACCTACACAAGTTTGTTGATACAAATGGATGTCTTCTAATTGCTGCGTCTGTGTAACTCATATTGAGGGAATTCTTTCTGCACTTTCATGAATGTGAGAATAAATTCCTTCAAGTGTCAATTCAATGGGAATGAGTCAGTGTGGTGTAGTGTGCTTAATCCTTGGACAAGTTATGAAGTTGCAGCCTAACTGGGCAGTGGCAAGGCAAAAATGTAGTAATTTGCCTACCTATTTGAGATTAACATGGACCCATTCAAGACGGGGGTTGGTCTGAAATTGGGGGGGAGATGCCTCCCCCTTTCAATTAGTGAGAGCCTCAGCAGTAAACAGAAGGGTACCTTTGGATCCAACCCTATGGCTATAATCCCAAACACATTATTTAGTAAGTCCTGTGGGACTTAGTGAAGCTTACTTCTGACTAAACATGCATAGAAGTCCTATAAGTCATGATCAGACACATGTTGAAGCACTTGTCAGACATGCCAAACACAAATCCATGCTGATTGCACAGTGAGAAATATTGTTCTTGAATCAGACCGAAAGGTTTGTGTCCTTCGTCTGGCAGCAACCTTTGAAATCTGGCCTGTTTCTGTGTGACCTAATTGCATCACTGTCTGTTTCTCTCTGCCCACAATGGACTTTTTGAGTTCACCCACATATCATTATCTACTATACATATTAATTTAAAATAAACTTTCAACTTCTCTACTTTTCTGGCATTGCATTTTTTAAAAAGCTAGTAGAATCAACAATTTTCTATAGTGTCAATCTTCCTACATAGCTTATAAACAATCAGCACACTGAAAGATTTGTAGCTACTCTTCTCCCACTACTGCTCAGGTGTTCTGTCTCAACTAAGCTCCTGGTGATCAGGTTGAAGCAGTCACCCTTACTGGATGAGCAGACATAAAGGTAATGGTACCCCTGACTGTTAGGTCCAGTCATGGACAACTCTGGGGTTGAGGCACTCATCTCACTCTATAGGCCGAGGGAGCCAGCGTTTGTCCACAGACAGCTTCCGGGTCATGTGGCCAGCATGACTAAGCTGCTTCTGGCGAACCAGAGCAGTGCATGGAAACGCCGTTTACCTTCCCGCCGGAGCTGTACCTATTTATCTACTTGCACTTTGATGTGCTTTCGAACTGCTAGGTGGGCAGGAGCTGGGACCGAACAATGGGAGCTCACCCCATCGCGGGGATTCAAACCGCCGACCTTCTGATTGGCAAGCCCTAGGCTCGATGGTTTAGACCACAGCGCCACCCATGTCCTGGTGGTCAGGTTGAAGCAGTCATCCTTACTGGATGAGCAGACATATGTAGGCTATAACAGATCACAGAAAGCAAGACAAGGCACAGGAGCCTGGACAGGTCAGTGTGGCAGACGATTGCTGGAACTCACCCAAGGACAGCTAGACCTGCTATTAACTCAGGAGCTGTGTGTTTCTTAAAGGACTATCACACAATATCACACCATGCAAGGGGGTAGAAGAATTTAACTCTTATCCCCAGCTGTGGTTCTGATAAAATCCTCTAGCAGAGCTACTATTTGCATTAAGAGTGATACCCCCATTAGTGCTAATGGGCCTGATTTTCATTGGGACCATAGCAGGTAAGGAAATGGTTAACCCTCTCTCCCATCTCCATGGTTCCAATACTGCTAGCCCCAATCCCCCACAGTTGCTATTTACATTCAACACAAGCCTGAAACTTGTTTAGCTCTGAGGTTATGAATGTTTATCAGATACTTTCTGGGCACCAAATAGAAGATTCTATCATTTTTAAAATTATAAAAAATAATAGTTTGTATACTGTAAAGCTATACAGCTTGTACTGTTATAAACAAAGCTGATTAATATTTAAATGTCATCCTCAGCTATGTGGAACTGTAGCTGAAACAGATTTCCTTTTAAAACTGCATGATGTATATTAAGGCAGTAGTATAATCTACTTACATACAGGAAATTGAGGTCAAGTAGAAATTTATAAGCTATAAAACAACCTTTAGAATATTATAAAGCAAATAACATTTTATTAAGCACTTTGTAAAATGTGAACCTGAGAAATGTATAAGAAATAAAAAACATACTTTCTTAAAGTAAGAAAAAATGCTCTAATAAAATTCCATTTGTACCATCTTTCTCTTGTAAAATGTAACTCGTGCCTTGCTTTGGGGGGCTATTTTATCTCAATCATCAGCTAACAAAAGCCTGAGAATCATGTTTTTCTTACAAATAAAAAAGATTTCTAGTTTTCAGGATTAGAGTGACTGCTGCAAGGGTAACATTGGTATAATGGAAACATGGAGTCACTGATTTGTTTTAAATATTTAGGGTTCGCAAGACTGCTGCTTAAAATGGTAGCATAATCATTAAAGCACATGTGGAAGGCAGTGGAGTTCCATTCAATTTAACAGATCATATGCTGTTCTGATATTTCAAGGCTGCACCTAACCTGAAACCAGACTGTGCTACACTCAGAGATAATCCTCTCACTTCTAAACCACCAGGTCTTTAGCTCTTATTAACTTGCCTTCTACACAGAAATTATTCAGGTCACATAGAACTTTTAACACCAAATGTAACCAGGTAGTCTTTCAGTCTCTCAGTCACTACCCAAAAGAATCATCTCCCTAATAGTTTGCAGAGTGAAAGATTGAATTAAGATCACAGATATCACTGGAGGTGGCCTTCTTTACTAATAAAATTAGTACCAAGCTGAACAAACAAACATCTCCTTCATGTTTTTGGTAACACCTACCCTGCAATCCTTTAGAAGAAAGCATGACTGGCATACAAATATATACACTGGGACATGGATTACTGCTCACTGGTGGGCAAACTTTTCCTGACTCACTTCAGTGGATTAGCTTTTTCTGAAGAACTGAAACCCCACACAAAGGCTTGCAAAAGCATGTGGATGAGCCTTGTACTAACCCTCCAAGATCACCCCACCCCATGAACACTGAGACCCTACAAATTCCCCTTTCATTTTTATGAACTCACTTGGCAAAGGGAGAGTGGCAAGAACACCAGCAACTTTCTCTCCTCTTTTTATCTCATTCTGCCAGGATACCTAACAGAAAGATGCAAGAACAGCTTCCCAGACTGAGAAACATAGTTCTCTATGGCTCCTGAATCCAGTTGTGCTTTGGTAGATGGAGAAAGATTGACCCAGGGGAGAGAGTTTGCTGTTGCCACCGCCCTTGCTAGGGAGTGTTTTCCAAGTAAGTTTGGGGAAAGGAAACCAGAAAGGGATAGCTGACTTGCAGGCAGTGATGGTTGGGGAATGTGAACCATGAAAAAAATCAAGCCCAAACCAAAATTCTGGAGGGCCTGAACTCACTCATAGTGGAGTAAGACTTTTCATACTTCAAGTTCCCACGTCAAACCTTCTCCACCCGCATCATTAGTCCAAATTCTATACCATAATCCATTCCCAAATGCACCTCACAAATAGAGGACATCTGGCAAATCAAAGGTGAACTTGTTTGCTACAGTCCTAGCATGTCAGGAGTCCTGTACTGATAGTTTATATAATGGTTCCTAGTTCCAGAATATCACAATCCCACAGACAATAACAGTTCAATATTTCCAAGGAGGAAAAATAGATCAAAATAATCTGAATTAGCAAAATTTTGCAATGCCCATTACATCTGAAATTTTGATTTAACCTTTCTTTCCGATCTGATAGTCAACAAATTATTGCTCAATATTCAAGAGAAAAACATGG
The DNA here is from genome assembly GCF_964234715.1 of Podarcis melisellensis. Classification (NCBI taxonomy): domain Eukaryota; kingdom Metazoa; phylum Chordata; class Lepidosauria; order Squamata; family Lacertidae; genus Podarcis; species Podarcis melisellensis. The sequence continues at coordinate 54,186,054 of NC_138538.1, forward strand.
ATATCAAATTCCTGAAAGGTGCAGTTTAGATGGTTTCAAGGCATTCTAGGACACTGCATCTGTTGCTCATTGTTTTCTTTATCAAGTGTGCATCATTTGTCTGTCCTTGAGTACAGTCAAGCAAATAGCAAGCGAAAGAAAGATGTAGTTAACTATCTTATACTAATGTAGAAACAGCATCACAGCCGGTTCTTTTACTAGGCTTATACAAAATAGGCTTGTATAGATTGACAGTAAACAGCATAACACACAGTCCATTGATCATTATTCCCTCCAGCAGGTTTTCCTGCCATAAAATGGGTTATAACAATCTGCAGTTGATTCTGCTTTCTCATCCCAGCAGAGCCATTAAGTTGAAACTTCCCTGAAACTTCACCCAGTTCCATGCTTTTTTCCAATGAGTTCAGAACAGGGAAAGTACAAATTTGAGGGAGGGGGCAGGGATGACCTGCAAACTTTACTGATAATTTTATTTTATTTTATTTTATTAAATAAAAGAACAACCTGTGTTTCTAAACGAACCATAAATTGTGACTGAATGACTTTTTGTTTTTTTATACTATAGCCAATCAAACACAGAACAATCCCTAGAGGAGTGATTTTCATATATAAAATAACCCAAGGTTTTGTGAATGACAGACTGTAGCCATATTATTTCTTTATAGCCACTTTGATGATGTTTGCAGAGCACCAGGAGTTAGTGGTGACAAACCTGGAAGTGCTTTGGGGGTATTAGAAATACAGTGCTACCTCCAGTTACGAATTTACCGTATTTTTCGCTCTATAAGATGCACTTTTCCCCTCCTAAAAAGTAAGGGGAAATGTGTGTGCGTCTTATGGAGCGAATGCAGGCTGCACGGCTAAGCCAGAAGCCAGAACAGTGAGAGGGAGCACTGTGCAGCCTCTTCAGGGCAGCGGGGAGCCTTCATCCCGCTGCCCTGAAGAGGCTGCGCAGCTATCCCAGAAGCCACAACAGCGAGACGGATCGCTGTGGTCCCGCTCAGTGTTATAGCTTCTGGCTTAGCCGCGCTCTGTCCCTTCCCCCACCTCCCGGAAAAGGGAAGGGTTGCCCTTCTCCCTCCTCAGGGAAAAGCCTGCAAGCGCCGCACACACGCTCCATGCGGCTTGTAAAAGGGAGCGCTGAGCAGAGCCTGGGATGCATACAGGCTCTGCTCAGTGCTCACTTTAAAGAATATATTTTTTCTTGCATTCCCCCTCTAAAAACTAGGTGTGTCTTATGGTCAGATGCATCTTATATAGCGAAAAATACGGTAATTCGTTCCGGAGGTCCGTTCTTAAGCCAAAACCGCTTGTAACATGAGGTGCGCTTTCGCTAATGGCACCTCCCGCTGCTGCTGCGCTGCCGGCGCTCAACTTCCGCTCGCATCCTGGGCAAAGTTTGCAACCAGGAGCATCTACTTCCGGGTTAGCGGAGCTCGTAACCTGCAACGTTTGTAAGGTTTGTACATAACACGAGGTTCCACTGTATACAATTTCTTCACTCTGATCTCTGTACAACAAAGCCTACTGGGGGGAAAGGAGAAGTCACGAAACAGACTTCATTCTGTGATCATTTGGCATAAGACTATCACTTGAAGAAACATGACACAGTTCTTGTAATTTTGTTACACCTTTGATCACCCAATTTTTATTTATTTATTTATTGGGATAATGAAAGAATGGTAGACTCTACTCGAACATTTAGTAATTCTCCCATTTTTATGACTACAGAAAAACATAGGTAGAGATCACCAGATAGGTCAATATCCCCAATATATGCTTAGATAGTTCTTTACCCTGCATAGGGTAAAATCAAAATTCAAACAACCTTCCATTCCCCTAATTCTTATAAAACATAATTTCATTTTTTAAAAAAGTTAGGATAAGGGGATATTTTTTAATGATTTTAAGCTGTTTTAAACTGTTTTTAATATTGTGCTTTAATGTTGTAAGTTGCCCTGCCTGGAACCTTATGGTGAAGAGTTTGTGAAGGAGGAGGAGGAGGAGGAAGTCTGCCCCAAGCCAGAGCTCCAATGATGTTGTAGTGCATACAGATGTATGTGTTTCTATATGTCAGGGAACTGACATCAGAGCCGAGTGGAGAGGTAAGGCTCCCTAATGATGCCGGAGAGGGAACCAACAAGGAGAGAGAGAGAGCTTCCGCTGGGGAAGGAAACCAAGGTGACACCAGGAAGAAAGGAGAGGCTGAGAGTACTTCGGAGGGGAGGCTCCGAGACTCTTCCAGTGAGATCAGTGAGGAGAGTGCAGGACCACCGCTTGGCACGCCCACTCTGCGCAGAAGGCTTCCGCGCAGAGAAGCGAGGCGGAGACTTGCTGTTAAGGAATTCTTATGTTGGAAGAAGTTTAGGAAACGCCCACTGACGGATTCTGCCAGTGACTGAGACAGTCCTGCTGTTAGGGCTGTCAAACCGGGGAAAGGTCCAGCTATACAACCAGCTCGGAGCAGTTTGGAATTTACGCACAAGCAACCCCAATTCCCATTACACTATATTTCATAGAACTATAAAGTTGGAAGGGACCATAAAGGTCATCTAGTCCAACCCCCTGCAATGCAGGAATCTTTTGCCCAATGTGGGGTTTGAACCATGACCCTGACATTAAGAGTCTCATGCTCTACTGACTGAGCTGCTTCAATGGATAGAGCAATCTTATGTTCATGTGTCTATGCACAGTACAAGAATTAATTAACAGTATGCACTTATGTATTTAGCAATCACAAAACCAAATGGTGGAAGGATTTAAAAGAAGGATGGGGAAAATGTGACCATCCAGATATTGGACTACAACTCCCTTTAGTCACCGCCAGCAAAGCCAATACTCTGGGATGATGGGAGTTGTTACCCAACAATATCTGGAAGTCCATAGGTTCCTCACCCTTCATTTAAATTTAAAAGGCCATCTAGTCTTACAGCAGAATTAAGCAACAGGTAGATAATCTCTGAATCAAAAAACTGAAATGGATCTGTCAATAACTTGTAGTTGGCTTTCTTCTCACCATTAATACCCCTAATTACTGCCCATTACTGTATTTGAAGACATCATCTGAACACCTGGAAACTCCCGGAAAGGACCCAACAGAAGAATTTAAAAATGCATCATGTTTTCATGACTATACAGTGGAGTGCAACATAAAGAATGACATGCTGCTTCTATTTTGCTTAGCCATTCACATATTGCTGTTTCTGAAGCGACATTAATGTTGCATCTTTCTGAAATTAAGTAGCCCCCAAATGACTGAGGATAAAATTTCAGTGCAATCACTACATAGGAGACAGGGTCATCTTTGCACAGTATTTTGATTGCTGTAAGATTATGATTTGCTATACTCCGTATTCTTTTCAGCACCTGCTTAATACACTGGTTTTTTTTTTAAGGCAAGTCTATTCAGAAATGTAGAAGTTATGTGTATTTTATCTCTTTTTAAGCTACTGTTGATTTTAATCGTATTTCAAATGTTTTAAACACCTGTTTTTAAAAAGTTTTATTTTATATTTTTGTAAACCCCTTAGAGATTTGTTTGTTTTTAACAACCAAGCTCTATATAAATATTGTTAAAAAAATTAAATCATTTGGCTATAATAACTGATTTGCCACTAATTACCTGGCTGTTTTTTTTTTTAAAAAAAAACCAACCACTCTAAAGCAGAACAATCATGTCAGTAGAAATGGTACCAAATGGGTATCTGCCATGATACCAAGCTTGTAGGACTGCATATTCTTGATATCATTTCACAGAATTTTAATGTTCAAAAGCTCTCAGACATAAAAAGTAGAATCAGATCTGCTTATCTTCATGCTAGCAAAAAGAACATGTGCCATTTGGCTCTACAACCACTGTGAACTTTGGTAATCTAATGGAAATTGCATGTCTGCCTGTACTGCTGTTCCATTTTTAATTTTCAAAGAATTTCAGGAAGCATTTATGGATTTAATTGTGGAAGTTTTCAGAGGAGAAAAAGTATAAATGTGATTAGTGTCAAAATATTAATGCAGCATGATGAGTGACTCACCAATCTCTGGGTATAATAACCTTATTCTGTCTCCTTTATATGCTGCAACTTTAATCTATTACCCAACAGAAAGCATCTGCTTTCAGTGAACTCTCTCAAACACTGATAATTTAAGTTGTTCAAGATAACCAAGGGAGTGGGCGGGGAGCTCACCTTTTCTCAACCACTTAAAACTGAGCATGAGCAACAAACACTGTAAAATCTTTAACTCACATTTTCAAGCTTTCTAGGAAAATGTCACATGAAGAAAAGCTAGGATTATTTAAAAAGTACTACATTATTTGCCAAGCTTTGACAGAGAGCAAGGTTCAACAGTTGTACAGTAGTAGATGTTGGTTTTTTGTGTGATAAAAAATGGAGTAGCTCTGTTGCAAATCCTCCATCACTCAATATGCCTGTTACAGAAAAACCAAGCTATAATGACCATAACCCAAAGAACCGTGAAATTAGCTCTATAAGTCCACAATTAAAAATCTACCATATAACTCCCCACTCCACAATGCCATATGGCCAACTGCTAAGGAAAAGCAAGCTTAAAAAGATGTTTGCGATATGATGGGGGAGGGGAGGGGGGAAAACCTGCTTGAAGAACAAAAGTTTTTTTAAAAAAAATCCACCAGCCTAGCAGAAGCCCACTGCATAAGCTTAAACATATCTGACTCGAAGTCAATATTTAGAATGATAACTTAGTAAATTCTTATACCATATTTTGAACACACAGTATTTTTGCATTGTAGCTATATCACAAATAATTGGGTACGACCAAATGTACTCTAAGGCCATTATTTCAACATATGTAGCTATGTAGAAAGAGAAAAAATAAAATATTTGTGCCTCCATTATAAGGAGTTTCATGATTGTTTTGAACATTATGCCAATGTTTGTGCTCAACCAAGAAAGAAAAAAAAGAAAAGACAAGACAAAGACTACAGATCTATGCATCCTCCAAGATGGACATTTAAACATTATCAGTATCACAATAGCAACTTCATTTTCCTTTTATGTAATTTGCCCTCTCCTTCCCTCCCCCTTTTAAATTTTGATTCTCATGTAGGGAAGCATAGAACAGAGATAAACTTGAAACTATATTCTACTTTTTGCACTTTTTTATTAATCAAGGAAGCAGCTGATAAACTTGTAGTATAAACTCTAGAATTTATAAAAGGACCCTTTATAGCATTTACACCTTTTGGATAATGATGATCTTCAACTCGACCAATCCTACCTAATACAAGTCCTGCATTACTTTATAGTAAGAGAAGTACCATTTTGATGTGGAAAAGGAACAGACTGGACAGGATTCATGAGGGGTAATGTTCACATCCATATGTATGCCTGGGGTTTTCCTTATTCAGACCCAACTTCAGGTTTCATGGGAACCTGAGTGGAATATCATCAATGGGCTCCCTCCATTTGACTTGACAGTTCAATTGTAATACCATACTTCCAGAGTCCTCTGCACCTCATTGGTTGGCCCTAACCAGTCTTGGTACAGATCAGTGCCTGATCTTGGTGGCCACCAGTAGTGATGCAGGCCATACTTTTCGATATTAGAATTATGTAGCTAGCTCTGGCAAAACTCAGCAGAGGCCACCCTAAATAGTTTTGTTGTTAACAACAGCGGTAGTTGCAACAGGAAGTATCAATGCTGGACACAACATGGGCATGTTTTACATATGCCCACACAAAGTAACATCCCATTTTGGAGAAGCACATTACTTTGGGAACAGAATCATGGTGAATGTGGAGTGAGAGGATGGGAGAGTAAAGGTGTTAGCAATAAAATCAATGTCAGAATGTTTTTCTTCTTGTTTACATTTTTCTTTTAATATCTTTGGAGGCAAATTCAAACTATGTGGCAATTTCTCCATGTCACAATCATAATGCTTTTATATGAACCTGTATTTGCCTATATTTCACAGTGCACCTAAGCTCTGTTGTGTCCTTGATAGCAACAAAACAAAAACATGTGTGGGTACATCAACTTAGATGATGAATGCTACTGTATTGCCATTATGGTCCAGGGATTGATAAGGAAATATTACAAGTGGCAAATGCATTTATTACTCACCACACTAAGTCCCAGAAGTTCTCTGCAGTAGTAGTCCATGCTCCTCTTCTGTAAATTATCAAGATAATGCTGAAGCCGTGTGTAAGTGTAGGGGTAGCAGTAAGCGAACTGGTATATGTCATCTTCTCGATCAAAGCAGAAAGCAAATGACATAACGTAGTTCTTCCTGTGATCAGGGCAGCGATAATAATACACATTTTTGGGTGGCAGCCTTTGCCTAAAAGATAAGACAAATGCCACAATCAAAATCCATTGGCTAAATTAAATGCAACAGTGAAGTTGTACATATATGGAGAATGGGGAATCTCTCTTCCCTGACATAATGGCTCTATGGCTCTGACTGCAGAGGAACAAATCTGAATCAGGTTTCGTATGTAGATAATCCACCTCCATTTTCCACGTAATCACCCACCACCTTCCAAGCTTAATGCAGAGGAGGTTAAAACTCTGACAACTGAGATCTGGATCATTCTAGTTCTTTGAAAAACTTCACCTCTGCTTTACCATACGTCACAATTCTAGGTATGTCTACTCAGAAGACAGACCTATTAAGTTCAGTGGGGTCTTCAGTGGGGTATTAAGTCAAGTGGCTATAGAACTGCAGCCTTTCCTTCTATATTGCTGCTGTTCCTTCTTGGTTTTTTTTTTTTTTTTTGCATTTATTGTCAACATTATATGAAAAATCTTAATAGTCAGAATAAATAGAATAAAACCACATCATAAGGCAATGCAGCTGTTGGCTCTGGAAGTAAGGGGGGAACACAATAGATTTTTTTATTTAATTTGAATGAGAGAACCTTGTTCTGTGCAGCATCTATGCAGCAGCACAATAATTCAATATGATTATGTAGCAATCTTGGAAGGGTGAGTAAAAGAACCATTCCCTAGGGCCTAGGCAGGCAGGCTGTGGGTACTGGCTGTACACCTTTATCTGCCTGGACAGACTCCACAAGGGTCTTGCAATTAAATACAACAAATTTTCCAATCCTATTTGGCAAAAGCATACTATCATCCCGCAGACAGTAGCTTATTCAATTAAGGAATATCATAAACAGGTCCCATCTAATGCTTGTAGCACAAGTCAGCTACCGTCAGGCAATGATGGCGAAGAAAACGTAATATGATTTACAGACATAGCAGTAGTAATGGGTCCTACGGTAATAGTTCTGAGAAATGAGACAACTGGAGAGGATCAGTTTTGGCCTTTCATTGTTAATATGAAACGGAGGACAGAAAGTTCTCATGATAGAAGAGTCTTTCCAATTAGCGGCTGTTAAGGAGTATGCAAAGAAAAACGGACATCTTCCTGGCAAAATGCAACGAAGACTCAGTGATGCAATTAATTAGAGATGACATAAAAAATATTTGTCCTTCGTATTGCTTTGGCTTTTAAACTCCAGTGAATAAAGGGGACCACTCTTGATTGTTGCTCTTTGTTTTATTTACATTGTGCTGACTAAAGATCCTGATGTTAACCAGCCACAAACTATTATTATTATTATTATTATTATTATTATTATTATTATTATTATTATTATTAATATTTGCAGACCGCAAAGACAAAAGGGCAGAGGGTTATAGTTTTCAATCTGATATAAATAGCAGTGAAGGTGGGAGAATAGGCAAAGGTAAAGGTAAATGACCCCATGGCGGTTAAGTCCAGTCAAAGGCAACTATGGGGTTGTGGCGCTCATCTCGCTTCAGCCGAGGGAGCCGGCGTTTGTCTACAGACAGTTTTCTGGGTCGTGTGACTAAACCACTTCTGGCACAACAGGACACCGTGACGAGTGCCAGAGCGCACGGTAACACCGTTACCTTCCTGCCACAGCAGTACCTATTTATTTACTTGCACTGGTGTGCTTTTGAATTGCTAGGTTGGCAGAAGCTGGGACAGAGCAACAGGAGTTCACCCTGTTGCACGAATTTGAACTGCTGACCTTCCAGTCAACAAGCCCAAGAGGCTCAGTGGTTTAGAATACAACCAGCTAAGCAAATAGCTTCCTGAAATATCTTAACATATTTCTATCATCCAACATTACTCTGGTATGCTATCAGGTATCTCTCACTGTATATAAGATCAAACAGATTATACGGTTGTGAGTAAATAAACTGAAGCCCCCAGACCTCAAAATACAATGCAAGTTCAAACAGTGCATTGGCAAGTGCAGAACCTTTGTTTCTACGCTGGCAACAAGAGAAGCTGCATTCATTATAATGAAACAATTCATAATGCTAGGAAAAGCTACTTGAGATTTGTTTGCTACTAGTTTGCTGCTAGTTCAGATGGCACACAGCATAGGTTGCTTCTATTTTATTTTATTTTTAATCTCTTAATCTAACATGCTTGTGTGTTTCTGCAATCATGCTTTGGTGTTATTGCTGTCTTCCATTCTGGTCCGAAGAAGTCAAACATCTGGGTGTCAACAGTTTTAACGAAAATTATTTATCTATATGCTTGGATATTATAGTGAAATTTATAATTTAGGATAAGTCATAAGTCAATTTCACAACCCAGTGCCTTTCACTGGAGGAAAACCTACCCTTACTTGAGCGATAAAAATCCAAAGTCTCAGAAAAGGTTCAAACTCTTAATACAAAGCATGTCCCCCCTAAATATAATTGTAATGGGACTCATGGGGCTGTTAATCTATTCTTATCACTTTTAACACTTCGTCAGTGCTAATCTGTTCCCATGTCAAAGGGAAAAGGAGACTGGGTGTTTCAATACCAACAAAACATCTTTACATACAGGAGCCTAATCAGATTAGATTTTATCTGGGAATTAAAAAGGGAGGAAGGGAGAGAGACAGAGGAGCACAAGAGACAAGGTGCTAGATATGGCCAATCGGGGGTTTTGATAAGAAAAAGACATTGCTCAGTTCTTGCATTAACCTCTGTGTCCTAGACATACCATTGTTTAGTCTTTCCCTCTTTTTGTTCTACGCCTGCTGGAAAAGGACACCCACACACTGTAGCAGCAGCTGCTTCTATTAATTTAAAGCTATTACAAAAATTAAAATTAAACCCAATTACTTTGGCTGGTTTATAGCCGGAGAATGGCTGAGTCTGATTGTTCCCTCTGGTTATGGACAAAACAATATTACTACCTATAGGCAGCTGCCAGTAGAATACTAATGTGACCTAGGCCTGGCAGGAACAGATTCAGAATGTGAAATTTAGCTGCATTTCTAAATAGAGAGGGGAAAATGTATATCTTTATCACAGATCTGCAGAAATGCTCCACCCTTTCATGCTATAGGCCATGCAGTACGTGACAGCTAAAGTGAGGAAGCCATACTGGAGCATATTTCCAGTTACATATATCCTCCAAGAGCCTTAGTTAGGATGACAAATGTACATTGCTAACCAATACTTAATGTGCACTGTCAAACTAACTAAAGTTCTGAATGGTGATTTGATGAAAATATGTCCAAAGTCCATTCATAACAACAGCCATCATCTCCCACTCCATTGGCTTCAGCATGATACTGAAACAACACTATTAGGTATTCCTAACTAGTGTTGGCTGTTTGGATTTCAAAACACACATGCACAAACCAGTCGCACAAACTGATGGGAAAGCTTGTACACAAGTTCCTGATGGAGGGCATTGAGGGGCAAGGTGTAAAATGTTTGGAAGCAGCAATTTCCTGTCTAGACAAGCAACACTACTGTCCCCTGAATAGAATTTAACCATATGATGTATAGACACCTTTACATGCATTCCACTCATGCATGACCACATTTACATGAGTCGTCACAAAATAAATAAATAAATCGGCCTTCCCTCACTCAGGACTGCTGCCTTGAAGTCACTCAAGAGATGGCAGCTTTCAATCAACATTGCTGTTGTTTCCTTCTAGAAATGGAAACATGACGCTGACCAACACTTTACCTAACACTGCCCAAAGAATTTAGAGTTAAGAAGGGGTTGCCTGTTTGACATGGAACTGAACAGCCCTTACCAGGCGGAAGGGTAACCACAAAAACATTTTGAAACCATTTTCCAAAGAAGTTTCAGATACTGTGATATAATTGCTTTTATTCTAGATGCAATTAATTAGAAACACTTCTGCATATCTCTCTCCTCTTTAACCACCTGATTGCAGTCCCCATAGCTTTTATACCTTTTAGAACATCTGGCTGTTTCTCTCTGCACAGAAGAAAAATAAAGTGAAATATCATAACCTTCAGTGTTTTAGTTAAAAGTTAAGAAATCGGCACTCTAAACATATTTATTATTGAATACGAATATTGATCATCTTTCATGAATATGTTGACTGTGATATGAACATAAGAAGCTGCCTTACACTGAGTCAGACCATTGGTCCATCAAGCTCACTATTGTTCTATACTGACTGGCAGCAGTTCTCCAGAGTGCCAGGCAAGACTCTTTCCCTACCCTGCCTTGAGATGCCGGGGACTGAACCTGGGACCTTATGCACCCAAAGCATATGCTGTACACAGATTTCTTGGTAATTGGAATAATGCAATGTACATTTACATTGTGTGCTAATTAGGAAAAGGGGGAAACACACACTGCAAAGACAGTGCTTCTTTACCTGCCAATCTGACTTATAAACAACCTCTCAAAACACAATTCAGTCTCATAGAATCGTAGAATGATAGAGTTGGAAGGGATCCCAAGGGACATATAGTTGAACCCCTTGGAATGCAGGAATCTCAACTGCAAGATGATACAGGACAGAGGGACATCCAGCCTCTGCTTATATGTCTAACACCTCTCACAGGAGTCTGTTCCACTGTCGATCAGCTATTAGTACCATAAAGTTTTTCCTGATGTTTAGTTGGAATTTCCTTTCTTGTAACTTGAAGCCGTTGGTTCGGGTCTCAACCTCCAGAGCAGGAGAAAACAATCTTGCTCCATCCTCCATGTGACAGCCGTTTAGATATCTGAAGATGCCTATCATATCTCCTCTTAGTCTCCTCTTTACTAAGCCCAATCCCTTCAACTGTTCTTCATAAGGCTCGGTTTCCAGACCCTTTATCACCTTCGTCTCCCACCTCTGCGCATGCTCCAGCTTGTCAATATCTTTCTTAAATTGTGGTGCCCAGAACTGGACACAGTATTCCAGGTGTGGTCTAACCACATTACCCCATACATGGCTGCTTGACCAGTTTCGTCTGCAGAACTAGCACAAGTGCCATACGACATCCATTCCACACTTGTAATGGATCAGTGGCAGCATCTACACTTTGAAACTTACTGTTTTCACTGTACTGTTTCTGGCACCTGCTAAAAGATCTTTTTTTTGTATAGGAATAATATGAGTGTTATATGTACAATGCAGGATTAGGCAAAACAAGCCACTTTTAGGCTTATGGAAACAAATCCACCCCCTGCCCTCAGGCTCTACCTCTTCCTCGAGTAAAATCTCTGGCTTGGAGCCTAACATTCCTCCAGTCTGAGAAATTCATTTGAGCATGTTGCCAGGTTGAGATGGAGACATGAGTCCCTACAGTGGATGAATCCAGTTCTGTGAGGATTGCATGCTCCATGAGTAAGAACTTAAAAAGTCCCAATTTGGATGAAGAGCCCGTGGTCCACTTGGGCTTGGGCTGTGGCTCAGGCCTAGCCATGATGTCGCCTGGGTTGTTCTCTGGTGCTGCTATGCTGAAGGTCTGGGCCAGCCCCTCCAAACCAAAACCTTGGCTGCTTCTGAAGTTGGGGGCCTGCATAACTGTCTCTGCATCTGTGTGCTGCTGAATGTGACTGGACCCTCCTCATCAGGGCCCAGGTTGTTGCACCAGGCAGGAATCCTGATACCACCCATAGCTAGAAAAGCAGGTTGCAGGGTGGGTTTTGAGCAACAACATGGCTGGAAGTGAAAAAGCTAAGCACTCCTCCTACCCTGCCATTCTTCCACTTCAACTCATAGCTTCACAAGGCTGCATTTAGTTAAAAAGAAGGGTAAGAGAAGATTCCTTGTCCTTTCCACCTTTAGTCTTTTCACTTTATGTTATTCTTCAGTTTTCAGTCTAATTGACTAGAACTTATCATTATGGTATAGAATGTTTTGACTTTATTTTTTGCAGTCCATAGCAGCCTGGGAACAAGAAACCAGCCTCAATCTCACACCCCAGTCTCTATGGTACATTGTCAGTAGACCACACGGTCAGCTTTAATAGCCTCTTAGCTTCAATTAGCCAATTAGACTTTTCCTCTATTTCCCATCTCCCTTTCCCATCTGTTCATCTATTCCCATTCCCCTCCTTTCTGCAGAAATAATTTTTAAAATCCATGTGAACTTCATTTAGGGTACTCTTGGGTGGCATATCTTGCACACAAGACTAACTTTAAAAACCTCACAAGAATACAAAAAACTACAGCAGTAATTTGGTGATGTCTGAATTTCAGATGCTGTTTTCACACACATCTGCATCCAAACTACAAACATAATGGGTTTTTGTTGTTTTGTTGTTTGGTCACAACGTAAGTTATTAATATGAAATTAAAGTAGCTGCAATGCAAATTTGATGTAGACAGAATATCAAACAGAATTTGTTGAGTCGTCTTTGGGTTTATAATAGTATTGCATATATTCGTTGATTTTTATTTTTACTGTGGAATGTGTGATTCAAGTGGGCAAACATTTTCAGATGCACTTTCAGAATAAACTAAACTGCATAATCTCAATAGAAAACATTTACAATATGTTTCTCTGTGTTTAAGAGCTTTGAATTCTCATCACTTTCTTTTCCCAAGAAATGATTTTCTGACAGCACATGCATTTTTTAAAAAAGATTCTCGGTAAGACATTGGACACTGTAAACCCCCTACCATCTTGTAGCCCTTGCTGAACTGTATCCCTGCCACTCCCGTGACTTCCATTGACCCCAGATGTTCTGCAGATGAGCACGCTGACCCCATCACCCAATACCTCTTTCTGGTGGTGCACAATTGGATGTATTCTATGATTATTTAATGCCATATATTCATTCATTGCTCATTTTATACTCATTCAAAGTCATCCCCTCATCAAGAATAGGTCAGATGAATCTATTATACAGGGACTGGGGAGAAAGCATATTTGGGGAAAGGAAGATTAACAATGTAATTTGGAACACATTTTAACAAGTGTCCAACATTCTGATATACCTTATTTCCGTATGGAAACCTCGAATCACAGTTGTGAGTGGGGGAGAACTTGGGAAAGTATAAACAAGAGGTGAGGAGGTTGGCTTTGATTTCTGTGAACTCTTTCTCCTTGGAGAGTGAGCGTTTACAGGTTTCTCTCGTCTGCTTTTTGTCTTTGTGAAAGAAGAGTTCACACTCAAATGCTTCTTGCCTTTATTCAGAGTGGCTGGGGAAACTCAGCCAGATGGGCGGGGTATAAATAATAAATTATTATTATTATTATTATATCAAGCATTTTCAAACCATTCCACTTTGTGCTAGCCTAACTTTCACATTCCCTTTAGTTAATTACTTGTAGTTCGTACTTGAGAGAGCAATATTAGTTACTCTGATCAACTCTGATTTATTAGTTACACTGATCTGAACACTGCTTTAAAACGGACCCCTTTTCCCTATTGATTTGAAATTTGGCAAGTATGATTCCTAGGAGGAACAAGAATGCCTGAAAAATTCATGATGATTTGAAAAATTCATGCAGAAGTATAGACAGCAGAAATGCAGCAGGGTCTCCCATTGAAAGCAATGCAAAATGAAAGGGTATACAGTGGTACCTCGGGTTACATACGCTTCAGGTTACAAATGCTTCAGGTTACAGACTCCGCTAACCCAGAAATAGTACCTCGGGTTAAGAACTTTGCTTCAGGATGAGAACAGAAATTGTGCTCCGGCGGCGTGGTGGCAGCAGGAGGCCCATTAGCTAAAGTGGTGCTTCAGGTTAAGAACAGTTTCAGGTTAGGAACGGACCCCCGGAACAAATTAAGTACTTAACCCGAGGTACCACTGTACTGAAATGGGACGAAATGACAAAACTGTAAGTGATGGAGGGTGTCTTTCAGGCAGCTCTGATTCTTGTCGTCCCCCCTCCAATTCCCTTCAACTAGAGCAGCTTTCATAGACTTGGATCAGGGATGATGGGAGTTGTAGTCCAAAAAAACAGCTGGAGACCCAAATCTGGGAAACACTGATCTAGAGTAGAATATGGTTCACAAATAACCTGACACTATCCTCTAGCAAAGGTAAAAAGTACCCCAGAGCAAACAAATGACCACAGCTTGTGTGTGCTTAGGATTCCAGTCTAAATTGTCCATAATGATAAGTTTGCATTGCTCTTCAAACTGGTAGATGTGGTATTAACCGGATATGATGTTTATGACATTTGTATGCTGCCCTATAACCTTGTACCAAAAGGACTACAAAGATTTTAAACAAAATAGAGCAGAACAATCGTAACTGGATGAGGGAATATCAGAGGAGGAGAATCACCACTGTATTTAAAACCCTGCTAGCTCATTCCAGTCAGGATGGAAGGCGTGGTGGTGGTTTTTTGTTGCTTCTTCCTGCACCAGCAATAGGACTGACACAGCCAAGGGATCTGAGAATTGGGTCTCTTGGAGGATCAACAGAGCTCTGGATTCGTTGGTACAACTTAGGCCCATGCAGAGTTTGTCTGAGGCCCAGGGTAGATGTTTTGTTAGAATATAGTATTAAATGAAAAAACAAAACAAAAACAAACAAACAAACAAACAAACAAAAAACAGCCTGTCTCTGGTGGGGCCAGTTTAGCCCTCTGAGGCCTGGAGCAAGTGTATCCAGCTGCCCTCACCTGCCGCACAGTACCACACCACTTCAGGGCTACTGCTGACAAAAGGATCACCAGTGATAGCCACCCACCTGATTGGGTGCAACTTGGACTTCCATCACAGCACAGAACAACCTCTACCACCAACATATTCTCTGTCAGTGGAGGGTGACAAAGAGGTACTTACACTGCATAATAACCCCCGCACCCCTGCCCATTAACATCAAGAGGTTGGTAATTTGTAAAACAAGAGCACAACAGTTTAGAAGGGAGATTTTCTTCTGTATTAACAGCTTCACAAAAGCAAAGATGTTGCATGAATATTTACTGATGCATCCTGTTTTACAGATTCACATTTCCCTCTAGCATGTAAAACAATCTCTCGCTCCATCAGATTCCCTTTCATACAGTGATAAAACATTGCAGAGGGAGACGGGGATGCAATTACCTGCCATTCTCTTAACTTACTCTCACTTTTCAATTTGGATGTTCCCATGGGCTTTTTAGTTAAACAAGAATTGCCCTGCATTGTACTTAACATACATTTTTTATTTGTCTCCCAGAGTTATGGCCAAATCTTACTCCCACCACAATTAACAGTTCTCTGTTACTAGCAAAGGACCTTGATTAGAAAGAGCATTTACATGAGAAACTTGTTATTTGTTAATGTTTAAACATTGCTCTATATATTCAGGCCTCAAATGGCAAATACTTAGAAGGTAGCATGCTCACTCAGGGTCTTCATATATTTACTTTGCTATAGGGCTTGTGGCTGGTTCTGCCTGCAGCTGGAGAGGCCCACTGCACCCATCATCTTAGAACTGGATAGCTAAGGAGCAGGGCTACCAAGATGAAAATTGCTCCTCTGCAGCCTGTGCCTAGAGTTTTAATATGGGCAAAGCTCCACAGAGGAGTAAGCAGGAGCAGTATTATTTACATAGTTCTTAGAACTCTTTAAGTAGTCTCAATGAACTGTGAGTACTAACTAGGACAGAATACTATAGGCACTGGTTGCCAGCCATGCCAGAGCTACTGTAGAACTGGAAGCAGTTCATAAAAGAGCAAGCAAAATTATAAAGCAAGGTGGAGCAACACCCTTATAAGGAAACATTGCAACAATGGCGGGGGGCATTAGTTTGCGGGGGGGGAGTGTCTAAGATAAGGCATAAGAGATGTATAAAATTATTCATGTTGCTGAGAAAGTTAACAGAGGAAAGTTTCACCCTCTCTTGTAACACTAGAACTCAGGAATATCCAATAAAGTTGAATGCTGGAAGATTCAGAACTGACAAAAAAAGTACTTCTTTCACACAGTGTACTATTAAACTATGCAGTTTGCTCCACAAGAAGTAGTGAAGACCACCAACTTGGATGCCTTTAAAAGAGGATTAGGCAAATTCATGGGGGATACGGTTATCATGGACTACTAGCCATGATGACTATGTTCTGCCTCCACTGCCATAGGTGGTGAATAACACTTGCTAAGAATCACAAGTGGCAGCATGCTCTTGTACTCAGGTCTTACTCAGGCTTTCCTATACGGATTTGGTTGGCCACTGTGAAAACAGGATGCTGGACTAAATAGACCACTGGCGTAATCCTGCAGGCTCTTCTTAAATTCTTAACTGAGAGCCTCATTCCAGATCTCAGATGATCTCTCCCAATGACTTTAAGTATGAGGAATACATTGGAACCTTGCAATACCCCATAGCATAAATGCCCAGGGTTACCCAGCAGGAAGAGTCAGTTTAGTGCCCCCTACAAGCAGTTTGATTGTCAACTACAATGCAGTATTCCTACATGCTTTATGCCAAATTCCATGGAACCTGGAAACAATAAGATTGTGACCTCTTTCAACTCAGCACTGCATTTGTCGCCCTTATCTTTCCTTGGCAACCTGATGGTTGGACGTGGATGACTGTGGGAGGTGCCAACTGGGGAACCACCAAGGGAAGAAGGCTCAGAGCCCAGGCAGTGGTGGTGGGGAAATGATGAGTGGTCAGAGGGAGAGAGGGAAGAGGAGGTGCCAGAAGCTGAAGAGGTAACAGGGTTTAGCAAGCTGAGACGGTCTATGGCAGACAGAAGTCCAGAATAAGAGGCAGAACCTGAAGTAGGTGATTGGGGGAGGAAGGCCAAGAGGCAGAGATGGTGAAGAGTCATGGGTGTCTCCCCCTCCTGCTGCAACAAGCTCCCCTTCCCCTCCCATGTCCCAGAAACAAGCAGAGCAGCAATAGGCTGCATGCAGGCGAAGTCTCCAACTGCTTAGGGGAAGCCCTGGAGAGGAGGGGACTTAGACCCCTATGGGGAGGTGGAGGCTTTCAATCTCGGCAACTGATTTCATGGAGCAGGACCTGCTGTGCTCATTAGGCCTGGCAGTCAAGACTGTGGAGACTGTGTTTTTGCAAATAGTTAACTCCAACTCTGAACTGTGTGATTGCTGACCAGCATGCTCTGTGACACCTGATGTGAGCTTTTCCCATTCCACTGGTTGCCCAGGGGTTGGGGGCAGGAAAGGGGACGGCCTCTTCTGCAAGTCAAAAGGCATGCAGAGGTTCTTCCACAATGTCTCAGTATATGGATTTGTGCTAAGTCTATGCTGTACAAAGTATTCTGCTAGCTCTTGTGCAGCACTTTGCAAAACCTCAACAGAATTTCTTCTGCTGGCCTATCTTTGGATCCTCAGAAAATGGAATGAAATCAGTCTCACTCAGAAGCTGACATTCTATGGGTTGAAAACGAGCATTTCAGGGACCATATGCATCCTGCTGGCCCGTTTCCGAACTGTACTGATACAGTAATTCTATGAGTAGTAAAGAGAGCATTTCAATATTGTTCTGTGGGATTGTGGGAAAGATCCATAGCTGTTTTTGTTTAACCAAATAAAGAGGCAGATGTAATCAAGGAAAAGCAACATATGGGAGAAAACTTATAAGCAAATTGTCTTAAAATGTTGCAACACTACCATGCATCTCATCAAGAACTAAAGGACATTTGTCAATACACTTACATAAAATGTTTGAGAAAGTACCTGATGTATAATTCATGCAGCTATCAAGTTAAATATACAAATGTCTAAAATGTGGGCTGTAATATATGTATGTGAAAGCTTCCAACACCATACAAAGTTCCATATTTGTTGCTGTTGTGGGCTACACTGTGTATATCAAATGTTCTCTCAGTCTTGTATTGTGACAAGATTTTGTTGAAATATTTTCTGTGCTAACTACCAAGATGGAATTTCAATTATGGCTGCACAGGTTTAAAATGCAGTACTCTAGTTGCTTTCTTTGCTGTCCCATGTTGGCATCTGCCTCTTCGGAGAGACAAGGGAAGAGTGTGCCATCAGGGCTAAAGTCAAACTGTTGGAGAGTTACAGCACCTGCTGTGGCTGTGGAGACCAATATGGGAGAGACATGTTTTGTTGCAACTGGGGCAGATGAAGGCATCCTGTTTTGATGCTATAGGTGCATCATGGTGTTTCTTCTCTCTGCGCTCCTCCCAGCAGTCAATTCTCCTCTGGTCACTGCTGTGGATACACAACCTGACTGTCTCCAGGTGAGGATTCCCACGCAGAAGGGTTAATGTTTCCAGCCTTCATGTTATGTTTGTAGACATTTTTAGAAAGCAGAGTTGGTCTGCCAATAGGCCCAGTACCTAAATCCAGCTCCCTGTAAAGCACATCATTGGTAATCCTGAATTCGATTGAATTGGCAGGATGGAAGCCCCTTCTGTGGGTTTCAGGTAAAACCATCAAGAAAAGATTTTATCTGAAAAGAAAAAGGCCTTCATCTGACACTGAAAAGACAAGTGTTTACCACCAGTGGTGTAGGAATAGAGGTGCGGTGGGTGCGGATCGCCCCAGGTGTTATCACTGAGGGGGGGTGACAAAATGGCAAAAATATGTGTTTTAAAGGTTAAAAAAAAAATGGGCTCATGACACTTTTTTAAAAAATTACCCCGCACCCACTGTACCCCCCCTTCCTACATCACTGGTAGCTAGGTGAGGCAGCAGGCACCACACCTGCAGCGTGCCTGAGCCACGCGTCTCTCCTGAGGGGAGGTAGCAGGCGGACTGCCTGCAAGCTCTGCACTGAAATATACTCAGAGTCAGCTGCTTTTTCAAGCAGCGTGGGGCTTGCGTCTGCCCACCGCCTCAGCCACCCTATAGCTGAGGGGGAGGCTGCGGAGAGGCTCCACACAGCGCACCCTGTGTTGGCTCGCCCTGCCCCCATGGGCAGCTTGCCCCACCCCCATGGGTGGTTTGCCCTACCCCTGGCTGCAGGACGCGCACACACTGGGCACCCGAGTGGCTAGCTAGAACACTGGTTACTACACAAGTCATCTATAGTGATACTACTCAAAACCAGGGTGCCACCACAGAAAGGGCAGTGTGGATTTAGAAAGGAAGCTCTGTGATGTGTCAATTTCCCTCATGAATCTTAAGAATTATTTTAGACATGTAAAGAAAAATTAAAAGTTGAGGAATTTATTTTGATTTTGGAGCAATATGCTACCCAACATTTTCTGCTGCGCTATATGACCTTTCTGCCTAGCTACTGTTTTGCTATTGATTTTAATTACTCGGTTTAATTTACTGCATGCCAACACAAAGCTGTTTACTCCTACTTGCCAAAATGTTGCCTTAGTCTCCCAGAGGAAGGTAAAATGAGTAAAACGTATATGTTTCACTGTTACATGCTATTCATTATAAAGAATTTAATAGATTCACTTCCCATAAATGTCACCACTCTAGAATGTAACAGCCAAATACACTAAACACACACAGAAAGAGAGAGAGAACACACACATTATACCAGCAAGGAATTTAAAACAAAAAACCTTATATTATGAAAGGCTATGACTTGAAACAGCTTACATTTTCAGTTTTAATATTCATCTCCTAATGCGTAGGGGAGACAGGCCATATGTTCCCCTTCTCCACAAAACGTATGGACAGAAAGAGTGTGAAAGTTAGCTGTCTCTTAGATATTAAGCTACTATACTAAATAAATAAATAAATAGTTTTCTCTGGTAAAGATCACAATTTAACAGTGTTAGGCTGTCCTGAAATAAATGTTACACCTGTTATCACCCTCAGTTCCAGACCATGAGTGCTGTAGCAGAAACAGTATGGAGGGACAATGAAGTTCAAAAGGTTGATTTAATTGCCAAATACACAGAAGGTCCTGACCTTCAAAATCTACCTTTATTCACAACAGTTGGGGATTTATGCTTCCTTGAGCTTCAAACATGACACTCAGCGTAGGCAGCTTGGCCTTTATTGCAATCATACCTTATTTCAAAAATAGAACACAGTTATTCATTTCTGAGTCAGGTACAGAAATTTGTGATTTAATATCTTTGCACAACATACATTTATCCCACCCCCACCGTTCTATCTCATCAGCTGACTTGATTTCCAAATGTTGTATTTTCCTAGTGCTTTTATTATGTTCCAAATAACTCAGCAGTTGCTCTTTACTTTTCACTTCAGCCGAAGTCAACAACCACTCACTAAAATAATTAATATCATCTAAAATATGCAACCTGAATTTAATGAGACCTCTTGCCCCAACCAGGCCTTATCATATATGAAGCAACTTAATAAATGTACAAGCAAATTAGGATTAAACTCCAAGTGGAATGCTAGGAGTGCTCTTGTTCAAGATTCTACTCAGCCAGGAAAATAAATGTTATAGTGCTATTTGGATCAGGGGGGTGGGGCAGGAGGGGGGGCAAAAGAAGGAAGGGCAGTTTTCAGTTGACATTCCAGTGTGTCAATAAGTTATGGAGGATTGCTATGACAGATATTTAAAAGAGGAGGAGGAGCTTGTGTTTGTGTGCATTACAGTAGCACCAGTGTGAGTGGAGGGGGGGGGGAGGAAGAGGGGGAAGAAGGAACCTGCAAAGAGGGAGGTGTAAAAAGGGGGTGGCAGAGAGAAAAAGGGAGGGGTAAAGTAGGTGGCAGAGAAGGAAAGTTGCACAAAGAAAGTGTATAAAAAAGAAGAACAAAAACCCAGACTTGATCCCTTTGTCTGCATCACAGTAGACAAATTTCAGAGTTTCCCCTCCCCCAAATAAGGACCTGCCCCCACTGGCATCATGCCGATCCAGGTTTTCCCTCTCTGAGCTCCTGCCTGGAGGACAGTAAAGATGCTGCTTGGCCTTGGAAGGGTTCAGAGAGAAGGGGAAGGAGGGAGATATCTGCCTTCCTGTCCTGCCCTCTATCCTCTATCTCATGGGTAGGCAAACTAAGGCCCGTGGGCCAGATCCGGCCCAATCGCCCTCTAAATCTGGCCTGTGGATGGTCTAGGACTCAGCGTGTTTTTACATGAGTAGAATGTGTCCTTTTATTTAAAATGCATCTCTGGGTTATTTATAGGGCCTGCCTGGTGTATGCTTTTATTTAAAATGCATCTCTGGGCTATTTGTGGGGAATATGAATTCGTTCATTTTTTTTCTCTTCAAAATATAGTCTGGCCCCCCCACAAGGTCTGAGGGACAGTAGACCGGCCCCCTGCTGAAAAAGTTTCCTGACCCCTGCTCTATGTCAAGGGGGAGGGAGGAGATGAGGGAAAGGAGGGGGAGAAATGCCCAGCTAGGAAATGGCAGGGAAGGAGACAGGGGTCCTGCGCCAGGAGCAAGCCAGAGTAACACGCTCCCCTTCCCCAATGCAACCCAAAGTTAGGCTCCCACCCCTACCCTGATCCACACAAGAGAGTTGCCCAACTGTTGTTTTTACTCTTAATGTGCTGTTGTTGCTTTTCGTTCTTTACATGGTTTGTGGTTGGCATGGGGGGGGGGTAGAGCAACCCAGCAACCCTGGGGCAGGCAGAAATAAAGTGGGGTAAGCCTTTTCAAGAATAAAAGTACAATTAAGGGGAAAGCTGCACCTGTTGACTAGCATTGGACACAACCCTGGGTAGTCATTGTATCCCGTGTCACATCTTCAGGGAGAGCTGGGAAAGACAGCCCTGCCTAAGACCCTGGATAACATCAGTCAATCAGTGCAGGCACTACTCAGCTACGCAGACCAGTGGTCTGACTCAGCATTCAGAACAGTTTTCTGTTCCTTTAAAGCTTATTTTTCCTTTAAGGTGGTTCACTGATAGATGCAAAATAGATATTTTACCATTCTGTGTCTATTGTTGCATTCACATACACTGTTTTCCTTTTACACACAATAAATAACAAGTAAATAGCACTTTCTTGCCTTGTTTCATATCATCTTAATTTATATGCTCAGAGTGGCTGTTAAGATTTGTTTTACAAAGTGAGTCCCAAGACTATTTGTCTTTGATGTATTGACTGAGATCTGCTTCAGTCAAACTTTTTTTCAAAAACAAATTCTTATCTTTATAAGGACATAACTATAGGCATACTTAAATAACGCTTTCTTCTACTGTTTTATTTATAGTTGCCACTTGTATCTTTAAATATGTAATAACTACAGCACTGCTTCAAAATAACCTTGGAGAATATCATTGCCAGAGAAAGGTAGAAAGAAATGAGAAAGGTTAAAAAGAAAAACAGGGGGGAAACCCAGTCACCCTAAGTTACTTTTCTCTGCGGCATTATCATATGTTTGCTAATGGCAGCCTGCTATCCGGTTTCAAAAGGGGAAAAAAAAAGAAAACACTGTTTAATTAGAGCGCAGTTGCTGCTTTATTGTAGCATTACTGTGAAGTGTGCTGAGATGCCTTCCCATAGGCAGGTGCAGGTGGCTGTACAGCTCATTTAGCCTGGGTGAGTAATGTCAGTTCAGGAAAAGAGAGAGGCTTCTGTCTTCAAACTTTCAATCTGCCTCCATTATCTGTGATCAAGGTGGAACCACAGGGGAGTGGAATTACTGGCAGGTCTAGGACAAGTGAAGAGGCAGTGAATCTATAAGACATATTAATCATCTTTCCCTTCTCTTCTCTGGCGCCAGCCTGTGCATCCGACTCCCCGGCGCCAGGCAAATGGATTTGCTGTCCCCACAGGTACAAGCTAGTGCCTTTCAGGGGCAAGTCATCAGAATAATAATTACTGACACTGCTGAGATCAGCCCTAACCAATCCAGAAGGGAACAGAAAAAAATATTATGGGACGGATGGATTTCCTGAACTCCTGTGTTAGTATATATAGAAGCAGGCTTTTAATGTATTACAATAACATTAAGAATTTCTTTTAAAATCGCATCGCCCTAAATATGTGACATGGAACAATTTTCATAGTATGATTTGCATTGCATTAATATTTAAGATCTTGATGGTTTTTCATATATATTACTGCATCGTTTTACATTACCTTAACTGCCACCATCTAGTTGATATTAATGGCATGATTTCAGAACTCATGGTTGTAGGCTGCAGATCTATTCAAACTTACCTGGAAGTTAAGAGCCACTGAACACAATGCAGCTTATTTCTGAGTAGAAATATGGTATATTGGCTTGTACCTTAACAAGAACTTTGGTTAATAACTCCACAGAGTGAATGCAGTCCAATCCTACACATGTTCACTTGGAAGCAAGTCCACAAATTATAACCAAACTTACTTTCAAGTAAGTGTGTGTTGAATTAAATCTGTTAGAGACTTTCCTTTAAATTAAATTCTGAGGTAGTATTATTTATGCATGTACAGTGTGTAGATTTTGCCCCATCCTATACTCAAAAGCTAAAGGCCAAGAGCAATACTGTATTTTTAGAAGTCCTTTATCACGTAAATAATACATATATATAAAATTTGTGGTGATGATACACTGAATGACATACTTCTAATTCCTGAACACACATTTTCACAATGACTTGCATACAGCATACAGGTATTTAAAGGGAATGAAAAATAAACAACAAATTAGAGATACTATTGAATATGTATTCTATATGATAAAAGAAGAAGAAGAAGAAGAAGAAGAAGAAGAAGAAGAAGAAGAAGAAGAAGAAGAAGAGGAGGAGGAGGAGGAGGAGTAGTAGTTCGGATTTGATATCCCGCTTTATCACTACCTGCATGTGGAGGAGCGGAGACACAAACCCAGTTCACCAGATTACGAGTCTACCACTCTTAACCACTACACCACACTGGATATTAAACTTAAGGGTGGAATTCAGTGTAGCACTCTTCCATCCATTCTGTTTACACAAAAATTACAGCTTGTCAGATGGAATGATACCCCTTCTCATTCCTCTATGCACTGCTATTGTCAGGGACTGGGCAGAGGGGTAATGGTGGAGACCCTGCCTCCCCAGCCTGAGCCTTCCATAGAAGAAGAAGACAGTTCAGAATTACAACAGGGGTATGAGGGAGGTCACAGCTCAGGGGCAGATGAGGGGAAAAGCTGGGAAATAATGAGAGAGGTGGAAGAAAAAGCACCAGAGGGGCACAGTGTCCTTAGAAAGCATTCCAGACCCCCCCTCCCAGAACCCGGCAAGCATTGAAAGTAGGAGAGCAGACAGCTCAGATGCAGAAGGCACTGCTCAGTGGTGACACATGAAGAGGAGAGAGGGAGGGGGTGTAGACTTACTCAGAGCAACACCATTATTCAGAGGGGCCACATTCCCAAGCCTCTTTCTGTGAATATTGAATAAAAGCCTATGGTAAGGACTTTTCCCTTGTCTTGTCTATTCCTGGCAACCTGAGGTAGGGGTTGGTTCCTCTGCTGCCTGGCAGCTCTTAAGGTTCTCCTGACAGCTCCACCCCCAGCCAGTTGGCGGGGTAGGACATGCAAGGAAAGAAGAGGGGTAAAAGGTCTGCTGCATTAGAGTCACTACCCATCTACTCCAGCATCCTGCACTCATAGTGGCTAACTAGAGGCCTACAGAAGCCTGAGCACAACAGCACCTGCAGTTTCCAGCAACTGGTTTTCAGAAACACCCTGCCTCTGATGTTGGAGGTAGAATGCAGATCTGTAGATCTGTAGCCTTAACTTCCATAATTTGGCTAATCCTCTTTTAAAGCTATCTAAGTAAAGCCCTGTTGCACAAATCAAAGACCTTTCTCAGGTCTTTCACTGTTTCACCTGAAATCTTTTACTATTCAAAATACAGGTTAAAATATACATAGCTAATCATTATTTGTAACATAAGAAGAAAAGCAGCTCCTAATACATTTCCCCCTTCAAACAAAATCATTTGCATTTGCAGCATATAAATCAATGTTAAATATTTCAAGTGTCAATGATTATTCTCAATTTCTAAACTATCAAATGTATTCATGATCAATATTTCATTAATATAATGAAAGCCATCAAAATTGCAAGAATAAATGAGTGGATTAAGATGCATTAATTGATAATCAGTTGATCTCAACATTAATCTTAATGGCAAGATTTTGTATCATAAAAGCATCTCACACACGGACTCCAGCTTTGAATTCCAAGATAAGCACTTTTAATTTATGTATATACCCTTTGTGGTAAAATTCCAAAGGAAACAAATTATGTAGATTTGTACAGTACCATATGTACTCATCATTTTTAAAACAGCACTTTTAAGTCTTACCTGCTCATATTATAGACAATGTCAAATCTAGGAGATGCCTCTTTATAACAATGGGGCAGGAGGAGCTACCATTCTAATCATCGTTTTTCTCTGCAACCTGCTGCAGCAACTGCCAGTCATTTCAGCCAATCAAAAACTTCTATTGATTTATCCCCCCCCACACACTGAACAGTTTATCAATAACTTAAAAAAGAAAATATTAAATTAAAAAATGCACACTTGATTAAAAATCAGCAACGAAGGCAGTAGATTTGCAAAAGATGAAACAATCAGACACCCAGGATTCGTGCAGAACTGACCAGTATACAAGGACGCTTTATCGGTTTTCTTCAAAGCAATGATATATTCTGTCTCAAGCATGCCATTTTATTTAGAAACTAGTTATGTTTGGCTATGCAGAAGCAATGTTAGCATTTACCAATGCAAAGGGACAAGAAGGCTGGACCATATCAGGAGAAGATCCGAGTCATGTAACTCGTGGTAATGTATTAAATGTATTTTGTATTGCCTCCCGAGAGCAATGGAGCAGTTCTGTGTCCCTAGCACTGCTATAACACCACCCCAGTAAAATACTGTAATAAGGGAATAGAGAGGCAGCAAGGGCTATGAAATGGCAAATGAGGCAAAATTGCATGGATGCCTCTCATGGGAGTGACTGCTTGCTTTTGAATATCAAGTCTGTGCTTGCACTGAAGCTGTAACATGACAGCCGAGGACTGGATAACCTGTTTCAATTTGACACCATGTATAAATAATGCAGACACTTTAGGGGTGCTGATGCTGTGAACCCCTCCATTGTAGGCTTGGGTTGTATATGTGGGTAAATAAACCATAGATCCTAAAGACACCACAGGCTCCACTGTGCCTCATTTCCAAAAGGAAACACAAACGCAGGGTAAGCACCTAGAATCTTGCAATGCTTGGAGATTAGGGTAATGTGCAACAATATTTCAGGGCAAAAAGGCGTATTTCTTACTAGCTTTTCCAAATGCCAGATGTTGTCAATTAACTTTAAGTCGTGTCCAAGAAATCCTTCTTGTTATATTCTGTAGTATTATGTGGAAAGTGTCACCTCTGGAACAGAGGAACAAGCTGTTTTTCATTATCATTCAATTGTCCCCATCAATCTGAGAATTAAAAGCAAAAGCCCCTTGCCACATCATACGAGCTACTTGCTCTTACTTCGAACAGCTGCAAAAAAAGAAAAGCAACTCTTTTTTTTACTTAAAGACAATGCCAAGAAACAAATCACATACTTTAGAGATAAATTAAACATACACTTACGGTAGGTATGGGAAGACATCTGAACTAACAAGTAGTTTAATGAAATTAGTTTCTGCTGTATGTTGATGTGCTATTTGCAAAAGCGGTATTCACAGAGGCTTTTTTTTTTTTTAACTGCTATTAGTATCTTACTCATTTAAATACGGGGAATGTAGTCTATTAAAAACTGGCTTGGCAAACGCCCACATTAAAGAACTGCATGTGTAAGCAGTACAAGAGCTTGCAGAGGACAGATTATGGCACGGGCGTAAATAAATACAGATGGCCAGAATAATTCATTCTGTTCATAAGATTCAGGCTGCAGAAAGTTAGTACAGGCAGCCTAAATGAACCAGTGATAGGCCAACAGGGAGAATTGTTGAATTAATTAACCATTCATAAACTGCTAACTGTAGGGATATTGGGTGGCATTCAACTAAGCTTTACTCAGAGTAGATCTGTTGAAATGAATGAACATGACTAAGTTAGGTCCATTAATTTCAATGGGTCTGCTCTGATTAAAACTTAGTTGAATAATATCCACTATCTGCAATTTGATTAGGAGGCTATTTTCTCATAGTAGTTTCCATCACAGGGCCTATATGCCCTGTATGCAAAATGTATGTACAGTGTATGCATATATGCACAGTGTATGCAAAATCAGATGATTCTCAGACAGAGGGAGAGATAATAAAAAACCAGAGGTGGATTTAAGGGTGCGTGACTGGTTTGGCTGCACTGGGAGCGGAGCCACAAGTATGGGTGCCACAAGTATGGTGTAGAATGGAAGGCAAGAGACAGGGGGCACTGAATTTTGGCATCGCACAGGGTGCCACTGAAATTTGAGACTCCAACTGTCAGGGTTTCTGGGAGAGAGGAGGAGATGACAGAGGAGACGGAGAGCGAGTGGGAGGAGGGGCAGAAGGATGAGGAAGAAGATGACGGAATTCTGAGGGAATCCACGAGTCTGAGCAGCGAGTCAGAGGATTCTCAAAAGGGGGTTACCTTAATCAAGCAAAAGGGAGGAGAAGGGAGAAGCGAAGAGGAGCCCAGTGGAAGACAGACGCAGCAAGAGGCGTCTCAGCCGGAACGGAGTAAAGGGGGTGGAGTCGTCAGCCTCTCGGAGGGAGCAGGATTAGGAGAGAACAGAGAAAGGGGGTTGGAGCAAGGTGTTCAGCCGGAAAGGGTGGAGAGCAGAACAAGGGGTGGTGTAGCGGTCGAAAGAAAGGTCAGCAGCAACGTACGCGCGCCAAGTTCAAACGTAGAGGCGCGCGGAAGTGGAGAGAGCTCAGGGGAGGAGCCCGGCCCTAAAGCCAGAAGGAGGGGGGAAGAGGCGGCAGAGGATTCAGCCTCAGGCGAGTCACGGAGAGAGGGAACCCAGGGGGGCAGGAAGACCCTGCGGAAAAGAAAGGAGAGGAAGAGGTGGTCTAGAGCCAGGCTATTAAGTTGGTGTGGAAGAGGGGAGGAGTCAGAGGGGACTTCAGCGGTCTAACGTGACAGACGTACGGCCACGATGCTGAACTGTGCGAGAAGCAGAAATCTTCAATAAACTTTTCCTGTAAATAAACTGCAACGGAGTGAGGTCTCTTGTGAGCTGGGACCCGTCCTGGGTGGCCGTGACAGTAAGTCCCCTCTCAGAAAGCAAAAATTTTTTTTGCGAAGCTCACGAACGGGAGCAGCCATGAGCGCTGAGGAGCAGCTGGTTGCACTGCGGGATCAGGTTACCGCTCTCACATCGGCAGTCATTGCTTCGCAGAAGAAGAATGACGACTTGGAGAAGACGTGCCAGGATTTGCAGGCAAGGTGGGAACACGCGGACAGGGCGGGGGCCCCAGGTTCCAGAGCGGAGGGCATTGCGCTTGGACGGAGGGGGGGTGCCCTGGTTCCGCATTTTAATGGCAACTTGCAAGACTATCCCAATTTCAGAGCGGACGTCGTATATGCACTGCATTTACTCCGTCACGATTTTAAAGATGAGGAGGAGAAAGTGGGGTTCATTGTTTCGCACCTGCATGGGGAGGCCAGGGCTTGGCTACGCAATCTGTGGCGCGAAGATGGACCGGCCCGTCGCAATTCAACTGCGTTCATCAAAGCGATGGATTCTTGTTTTCAATCCTCTGTGGATGTGGACATTGCGCGCCGTCAAATGCACGGGCTGAGGCAGGGGAAAGCGACTGTGCGCCAATACCACTCTAAATTTTTTGCATTGCTCACCGCCTTAGATTGGCCAAAGGACAGTAAGCCGGTCAGAGATCTTTTTTGGGAGGGATTGAGCCCCCCCATCAAGGATGAGATCGCTAGGGGGGACAGACCCCAGACCCTAGAAGACGTGGTGCAACGGGCTTTAGCTATTGGAATTCGACATGAGGGACGTCCGTGGCACGAGGAGGACGGGCCCCAAGCGCGTGCGCAAGCGAGGACTCTCCCTTTTGTGCACAGGGATTTCAGCCGTGCGCACCCCTCGCCAATAGGGAAGGACAGCGAGGAGCCAATGGAGATTGGTGGTGCTAGGGCTCAGAAGCCATCCCAGAGCCCTGTCCCTGGTGCAGCCAAAGCGAAGCCTCCTAGAGGAACCAGGAAGTGTTACATCTGTGACAGTGCGCACCATATGGCGAAAGAGTGCCCCCAGAGGCTCCAGAAGCACACTGCAGCACTGGCAACTGTAACAGCAGAGGTGCAACCAGGGGAGCAGTTTCAGGGAAACGACAGTGCCTGGCTGGAAGCAGAGCTACTGGGGCTCAGCCAGGCGGATCTGTAGACAAGCCCCCAGCATCACTGCAGAGCGTGGACCCTTTGCCTCCCAGACCGGCAGTTCTGCTCACAGCAACACTCCAGTTGCCTGATGGGAGACTCCTCGAGGTTCCAATAACGATCGATTCGGGAAGCAACGCCGACTTCGTGGGACTGCAGTTCGTTAAGCAGCACAACATGGCGCTCCTGCCTGCAACGACGCCTCTAAACGTGGTCACGGTAGACGGCAGGAAGTTGCTGGGGGGCAAGTGGTGCAGCAAACCCCTCCCATGATGATGCAGATTGGCAACCATCGAGAACTTATTAGTTTCAATGTCACCCACTTATCGGACACACCCATCGTGTTAGGCATGAGTTGGCTGGAGAGGCACAGTCCCGCGGTTGCGTGGTACCAGCGGCAGATCACCTTTTGTTCATCGTATTGTGCTCAGCATTGCTTTCAGACCGATCAGGGAGGAGAAGCCGAGCAGCAGTTGCATCTGGGTATGGTGCAAACAGTGCCTCACAAGTACCAGGACTTCTTGGAGGTTTTCTGTGAGAAGGAAGCTGACAAGTTGCCGCCTCACAGACCTTACGACTGCGCGATTGATTTAGTGCCAGGGGCGCAACTGCCTGCTGCCAAGCTGTACTCCATGTCGGAAGACGAGATGCAAGAGCTTCGGGAGTTCATAGACCATAACCTCAAGCGAGGTTTCATCCAGGAATCTAAAGCAGCGGGTGGCAGCCCTGTGTTCTTTGTGAAGAAGAAAAACACGCCCCAAAAAAGGCTTATAGTGGATTACAGGTTCATAAACAGCTTGACTAAGCCCAAAGCTTTCCCCATGCCCAAGATTGACGACCTTTTAGCGACCGTCAGGAGGGGCAAGATTTTCACCAAGCTGGACCTACGTGGAGCTTACAATCTCATCCGCATCCGGAAAGGAGATGAGTGGAAGACCGCCATGTTCACCCCTCTGGGCACATACGAATACAGAGTCATGCCTTTCGGTCTCCAAAATGGCAGCCACGTTTTTCAAGCATTTATGCACCACGTGCTAGCAGGTCTCCTCTACAAGAAGTGTGTCTGCTTTCTCGACGATATCCTGATTTTCTCGGAATCGCCGGAGGATCACGATAAGGACGTGAGGGAGGTCCTGCAGAGGCTGAAGGACCACAGGCTGTACGCCAAGTTGGAAAAATGCCAGTTTGATGTCAGAGAGGTTGATTTCCTTGGCTACAAGTTGTCCGACGAGGGACTGGCCATGGACAGGGCTAAGGTTCAAGCGCTGTTGGACTGGAAAAGCCCTCGAAATCGGAAAGAGGTCCAGAGGTTCATCGGCTTTGCCAATTTTTACCGCAAGTTTATTAAAGGTTTTGCGAACGCGACGGCGGCTATCACTGACACCCTCAGTTCCAAGAAGAAGAAGTTCGTCTGGACCGAACAAGCGGAGCGGTCCTTCCGGACGCTTAAAGGTCTTTTCGCCTCCGAAGAGCAGCTGCTCCACGTGAATCCCGGCAGACCCATGCGGGTAGAGACCGATGCGTCAGACAGAGCGGTTGGGGCCGTTCTTTTGCAAGAGGATTCACAAGGCAACTGGAGACCGGGTGCGTTCTACTCCCGGAAGCTCAGCAAGACGGAGCGCAATTATACCATATGGGACAGGGAGTTGTTGGCCATTCATGCAGCTTTCAAAGCGTGGCGGCACTTCTTAATAGGAGCCAAGCACACGGTGCAAGTCCGCACGGATCACAAGAACTTAGAGTATTGGCGGACGGCTAAGTTACAGACCCAGCGACACATGCGCTGGGCGGAGTTCTTTGCGGATTTCGACTTCAAAATAGAATACATCCCAGGAGACTCCAATGTTATTGCAGACGCGCTGTCCCGAAAGCCGCAATACTTGGAGGAAGCAGCTCCAATCGCAGCAAAGCACATTTTCGCACCGCAGGCGTGGACGTGCGCTACCATCGCAGTCGACCTGGACGCGGTGCGACGCGCGTTGCAAAGGGATCAGTTTGCACAGTCCAAGATGGAGGAGCTACGCGGAGGGTCACGAGACAACGATGAGTTCCAATTGCAAGATGGACTTTTGACTCGTAAGGGTGCCCTTTACGTGCCCACCGACGATCTTCGAGCCAAGGTTCTGCAACAATTGCATGACGCCCCTAGTGCAGGCCATTTCGGCAAAGAGAAGACGATGGAGTTGGTGGCTAGAGACTTTTGGTGGCCCCAGATGAGAGGAGAGGTGGCGGACTACGTCGCCAGGTGTGATATCTGCCAGAGGTCCAAACCAGTGCACCAGAAGCAGGCGGGATTGCTAGAACCGCTGGAGACACCGCAGCAACCGTGGGAGAGGGTAGCGTTGGACTTTGTTACGGACCTGCCCAGCTCCAGAGGTAAGACGGCGGTGTTAGTGGTGGTGGACTTGTTCACCAAGATGGCGCATTTCATCCCTTGTGCCAAGGTGGCGACGGCAGAACAGACCGCAAAGCTCTTCATCGATCACGTCTTCAGAGTGCATGGACTTCCGCAGTCCGTCTTGTCCGACAGGGGGCGCCAGTTTGTTTCCACTTTCTGGCGAAAGCTTCTGGGCATCTTGCACGTCAAAATCAACCTGACATCGGCGAGACATCCACAAACCAACGGTCAAGCGGAGAGGGTCAACGCGATCATGCAGCAGTACCTGCGGTGCTACGCCAACCAGCGACCTGCGGCGTGGGTGGACTATCTGCCGATGGCTGAATTCGCCTACAACAACACGAAACACGCATCCACCGGGGTGACGCCTTTCTTCGCGAACAATGGCCGTCATCCCAGAACCTTCCCGAGATTTGCGGCACCAGGAGGGGGGGGGCCTCAAGATGCCGACCAGTTTGCAGCGGAGTTGCAAGAGGTGCACGAGGAGCTGCGGAGACATTTGGAGCTGGCAAAACAGGCGTATAAGGTGCAGGCCGATAAGCACAGGAGGGCGGGAGAGGACATCCAGATTGGGGACTGGGTGTGGTTAGCAGCCCACGCGATGCCGGCCAGGTCATTGGCCAAGAAGAAGTTAGGACACAGGCAGCTAGGGCCATATCAAGTTGAGGCTAAGATCAATCCGGTGGCTTTTCGTCTAGCCCTTCCGGAGGGTTCCAGGGTGCACCCGGTCTTTCATAGGTCGGTGCTCACTCCCTACAAAACCCCACACAGGTTTCAAGAGTCAGGAGCACTCCCAGAGCCACGTAGGAGGGCGCCTGAGGGGGGGGAATCGCCAAGACCAGAACCTCTTAACGAGGTCACAGAGATACTGGACTCGAGATGGGGGGAGGAGGGAGTTGAATATTTTCTAGCCAGGGAAGGCACTCCGGCCTCTGCCAATAGCTGGGTGCCGGGTTACGCGTTGGACGAACCCCTGTTGAAGGAGGAGTTCCATGCACTTTTTCCGCACAAGCCCATGCCCGAGGAGTATTTTGATGATTGGCTTTTCACGCCCACTTTGTCAGACAGCACGTTCGAGGGTTTCTCCTCACCCGAGGGCCATACGCCCGAAACAAGCCCGACCAGGGATCCGAGACTGGGGGGGGAGGAGACAGGCCCTTGTTGGTGGGTGGATCAGCCAAGGGAGGCATGGAGTCAGAGATGGATTGTAGGTCCTTGGCAGGCAGCGCCAGGAGAAGCAGTGATGGAGGAAGAGACTGTGAGGTCTGTGGGTGGGGAACCCGAGTTCGAACACACATATACGGAGATGACAGAGGAGAACGTTGAAGTGGACAACTTGTATCCTGAACCGACCCCGGAAGAACCACGTTTTCCTCAACCTGCACCCGGCGAGCGGGAGGGGGGAAGGGGGGGCTTCGAGGGGGGGATGGATGTCAGGGTTTCTGGGAGAGAGGAGGAGATGACAGAGGAGACGGAGAGCGAGTGGGAGGAGGGGCAGAAGGATGAGGAAGAAGATGACGGAATTCTGAGGGAATCCACGAGTCTGAGCAGCGAGTCAGAGGATTCTCAAAAGGGGGTTACCTTAATCAAGCAAAAGGGAGGAGAAGGGAGAAGCGAAGAGGAGCCCAGTGGAAGACAGACGCAGCAAGAGGCGTCTCAGCCGGAACGGAGTAAAGGGGGTGGAGTCGTCAGCCTCTCGGAGGGAGCAGGATTAGGAGAGAACAGAGAAAGGGGGTTGGAGCAAGGTGTTCAGCCGGAAAGGGTGGAGAGCAGAACAAGGGGTGGTGTAGCGGTCGAAAGAAAGGTCAGCAGCAACGTACGCGCGCCAAGTTCAAACGTAGAGGCGCGCGGAAGTGGAGAGAGCTCAGGGGAGGAGCCCGGCCCTAAAGCCAGAAGGAGGGGGGAAGAGGCGGCAGAGGATTCAGCCTCAGGCGAGTCACGGAGAGAGGGAACCCAGGGGGGCAGGAAGACCCTGCGGAAAAGAAAGGAGAGGAAGAGGTGGTCTAGAGCCAGGCTATTAAGTTGGTGTGGAAGAGGGGAGGAGTCAGAGGGGACTTCAGCGGTCTAACGTGACAGACGTACGGCCACGATGCTGAACTGTGCGAGAAGCAGAAATCTTCAATAAACTTTTCCTGTAAATAAACTGCAACGGAGTGAGGTCTCTTGTGAGCTGGGACCCGTCCTGGGTGGCCGTGACACCAACGTACACCATTGATAAAAATAAAGATTGACAAATGAGACTTGCAACAAAATATGGCAGTGTTCTGGTGAGTTCCGGCTGGAAAAAAAAATCCTCTCTAGTGCTCTTAAAACAACAACAACAACACCTGGAATGGAACTCCTCCTGGTGAACTGGAACACGTAAAACATGGAGCTGATTCTATTAGCATTACACCATGTGTGTTTGTATGGACGTAAATCCTACTGTATTCAGTCAGGCTAATTCCCACCTACAGTAAGTGTCATTCCTATGCACATGGGATGATGCTGTTAGTCCTGACATCCATAGCCAGTTTCCAACACAAACCTCACCGCAAAAGTCACCTAATATATAAATGTCACTCTTACATTGCTAAATTTCAGCTTATGTGTTTTTCGTCCATCCATAGAGGTTTCTAACCAATAAGACATTTGCTGTTGCAAAACCACTGAGTCAGTGCATAAAAATAGTATATGCAATTTTACATCAATAATAAAAGAGAGCATACAAAATAAGCCACATACAAAATATACTGCACACTATAATGCATGGATAAGATTATGATACCTAAACTTTAAATGTTTTCTTTGTAAAATTAATGTGCACTTTTAATCTTACCAATAGGTGTAATGTCCTGTATGTTATAGTGCAGTAGAATTGTGAAAGGGTCTATCTGGTTGCTAGGTTCTGCCTATTTTCATATGGAAATCACACAAATTAAATTATCTCAAATAGCAGAATAAATTCCAGTAAAATCATATTTTCAATATGAATCATTATCTCCTCTAGTCATATTATAGGTACAGCAGTGTTTCTGTATTTATATTTTTTCATTAAACATAAAATGATTAATTCCACAAGTTAATTTACTTTCCCCCATCAAAACACCAACATGGAAATTAAATATTCTAGTGCTTAGAGATATTACAAACTAATTTATTGAATGAAGCTTATTGTTTTAGATGCATTTTCCTAGTAAGTGTATGCTGCTGTTATAGTTCTACAGTGTTTAATAGCTTGTGCACTATTGTTTGCCATTTGCAAACAGTTCTGGAATTTATGTTTGTACCAAATGCATATCTAAATGGCAAATGTTGTAGGTTTGAATGATTCCCTGTATTGTTCACGAGCATGTGTATTTAAACACATAAAACACACACATACTACTGTCATAATAAATCTCAAGAATGAGATGCAGCATTAGAATAAATGAAAAGTGTATGTGTGTGTGACTGCCAATTAGCTATCAAGCTAAATTTAGGTTGCTAGTTTGGGTATATAAAACCCTATACAGCTTGGGACCAGGACTGTCTAAGATAGAGGTTTTGAACCTTTTTGAGTCCATGGTTCCTTTGACCAAGTACTTTTTTTCTGTGCTTCCCCTGTGGTGAAAAGCGCTCCAAGCTTCAGCAGCCCAGTTATATCACCCCTTGCCTGCAGAGCCAGCAACCCCTCATCCCTTTTCATACACCCTCCCTTGTGGAGTGTTCCCTCTGCCTCCTCTCCTCTCCTGAGTAGTCCTCTGGGCAGCCGCTGCCACCGCCATGGCATCAGAGGAGGCAGGGAAGGAAAAGGGATGGAGGCTAGTGCTGCCCGCGGCACCCCTGACCATCACTCAAATCACCCCAGGGTGCCACAGCACACTGGTTGAAAACCACTGGCCTAAGCCCTTACATACCCAGTCAATCACTGTATTCTGCAGATGAGGTCCTCTTGCAGATAACATTTTATTCAGAAGGTCCATTCCACACAATACAGAAATCAGTCCGTTTGTTGTGGCACCTACCCTCTGGAATGCCCTCCCCTTAAATACTAGACAATTACCATCTGTTGTCTTTTTGGTGCCTAGTAAAGATCTTCCTCTTCCAACAAGCCTTTTAACTTGAGATCTTTCCCAGCCAGCATCTGTATTGGAATTGTTTTAAATGTATTTTTATTGTTCACCACTTTTTTTCTGCCATGGGCTCCTTTCTGAGGAAGGGCAGGAAAAGAATTAATTAAAGAAAGAAAGAAATGCATGTGTTCTGAATTCTTGTCCCTTTTGGCTTATGAAATCTAGCAGTGAAGGAACAGCTCATTGGGCCAATGTGGTTTTAAATGCCTCACTGTGAGTGGTATTGGTCTGATGTTGCTTCATAGTTGGGGTGTTAAGGCCACTACTAAATAACTTTTCCTTGGACCCAGAAAAGAAATGATAAACAAATAGCAAATATTTCCTTCCTAGCAATAGTTCTGAAGTGTGTGGTTGCAGATCAGATACATGTGATTTCGAATGAAACTTTATTTTTGGGATCCATTCCAACTGGGATTTCAGACCACCTTAGTTGCTCAGTAGGATAATTGTGTCAGGACAGAGACAAAGGGACTGTGACCTATTGGTTTTCCTAGATCTCTCAGTGGCTTTCACTATCATTAATCACTGAATATTTCTGGGATAGATGTCCAAATTAGGGACAGGGTGATTTTGCACCTACTTGAATAACCAGTCCTGTAGGTTAATTAATTTAGCCTAGCCTACCTCACAGGGCTGTTGCAAATATAAAGGGCTCCTGAGCAGCAAAGCAAGATACAAAAAGAAGTCACACAGTGCATAGTTGAACTATGGAATACACTCCCATGGGAGGCAATGTTGGCCACCAACCTGGATGGTTTCAAAGAGGATTTCTAACCTTCAATGCCTTACATTACTTGGGACTCCAGTAGCTAACAGAGGGGCTTTTCCAATTTGAGCTTACTTGGGCCTTGAGATAATCTATGGAGGGTCTCTTCAGATTGCCCTCTACTGCTGCAATTTGTAAAACAGCAACAATGGCACCTTGCCTCTGTAATGCTCTCCTCACTCCCACCCCAGAGAAGTTCACTTGGCATCAGGCAAAGACTTTTCTTCTCCTCCAGGCTTTTAGCAGCTATTAACAGTTATTAGTGTTTATTCCACATTGTTTATTTCTAAAAGGCAATCCTGTGTTTTATTCAAACTTGTCCTTAAAGGAGGGGTTTGCTGTTGGTTGATGTTTCAATTTAGGTATTTTTAAAAATGGTATTCTACATGTT
Source organism: Podarcis melisellensis (assembly GCF_964234715.1). Taxonomy (NCBI): domain Eukaryota; kingdom Metazoa; phylum Chordata; class Lepidosauria; order Squamata; family Lacertidae; genus Podarcis; species Podarcis melisellensis. Next base: position 54,223,038 of record NC_138538.1, read on the forward strand.
TTGTTTTCATTGTAAGCAGTCTAGAGGCTTCTTGCATAGCCAACATATAAATAAATAGAGAAATAAAGTTCTAATGGACACTGCCCTATAATCTATATGTGGTTGAATTATAGTAAAAATAATACTATTTGTGATATTTGTTTATGTGTACCAGTACTGTCATGCTGTAACTATAGCCTAGAGTCATGAAAGATCTTAAAATTTCAAAAACCCCAACTTAAGGAACAAAGAAGACAAATAGACAAACCAAAACCTTCCTATATGTAAGCACCATTAGAGTGCACAATTGTTCCAATACTAGATGTTTTTGCTTCCACATATAGTAAAAGCCCCATCAATTCAGTCAATTAAATCTGGACATATAAGAGTATTCAGATGAATGGATCAAGGACAGGAAATCAGACAATGGAAACTACTCAATGCAAGGTTTTGTCAGGCTGAGAGAAAGGACTTCCCTTCAAGCCATCTGTTCCTCGGGGTTAAGGGAATTTGTGGTGTGACCTTCTGTGTTATTAGACCACATACAGAACAATGGGCAAGCACGTGCCGTTCGATTAAATTACTGTTAAAAACAGCAGACATCTGCTCTAGTAAAGGTTACACTGTGCTTTACATATTTATGGTGTGCTTATAATTAAATCAGATACTATCTTAATAAGATTATACTGTGATACTGCAATACTGCAAGTGTTTACTAAGTTAATAATGGAAAATTGCTTTCTGTCTGATTTTACAGGATAGAACCTTACAAGGTTTTGTTTTGGTTTTTTTAAAAAAGCTACTGTACACTGAATGTATTTCTTTAGTCAGAGCAGTTGCCTGTCATCATTCTCATCCTGCATTAGTAGTAGAAGTATTTCTACCAAAAACCCTCCTTAAAGTTTCTGGTGCAATGCCATGCCTGTATGTATACCTAGGGTCTGTGAAGGGAGGGGGAGAAAGTAAATATATATACCCTTTAAACTTCACAATCATTAAATAAAATAAGTCAACTGTGCATCAAGGAATATCTTGTGTGTCAAACTAAGGTAGCAAATTTGCTTCACTAATGCTCACCAGGGAGTGGACAGAAACAGCTACAACCTTCCTATTGAGGTTAGCAGGCTGTAAATAGAAATACATCAGCAAGTGAATCTAGTATATTATCAGCTATTTTACTCAGATGCCTCATTACTGATGGCTGATGTGATACCCAAGTTGTCTATAGACACAAAATTCTATTTAGTCTGTTTGAACAAAAATGGTAGATAAGGGAAACAATCAAAATTTAGTTTCAGTGAACTTCTATACATTTCTGAGATAGTAGTTCTTTGTTCAAATACTACTGATAACCAGACCATGAAATAAATTAACATACTTTCAGATTATGTACAGTGGTACCTTGGTTCTCAAACGTCGAAAACCTGGAAGTAAGTGTTCCGGTTTTCAAACGTTTTTCGGAAGCTGAACATCCGATGCCGCTGTCGGCTACTGTTTCCAGGGCACCTGCACCAATCAGAACCTGCGCCTTGGTTTTTGAACATTTTGGAAGTGAAACGGACTTCCAGAATGGATTAAGTCTGGCTGCCCTTCTCCCTCCTCGGGGAAAAGCCTGCAAGCGCCGCACACATGCTCCACACGGCTCGTGAAAGGGAGCGCCGAGCAGAGCCTGGGATGCATACAGCACTCCCTTTAAATAATTTTTTTTCCTTTGAATTCCCCCTCTAAAAATTAGGTGCGCCTTATGGTCAGGTGCGCCTTAAGGAGCGAAAAATACGGTATATATTATATCATGCAGTCCAAAGCAAGTGCTAAATACCAACATGAGACCAATAGTCAACAAGTACCGTATTTTTCGCACTATAGGACGCACTTTTTCCCCTCCAAAAATGAAGGGGAAATGTGTGTGCGTCCTATGGTGCGAATGCAGGCTTTCGCTGAAGCCTGGAGAGTGAGAGGGGTCGGTGCGCACCGACCCCTCTCGCTCTCCAGGCTTCAGGAGAGCCCCACCGCCAGCCCCACAAGCTCGGCCGCCATCCCGCTGTCCCCCGACTTGGTTAGAAGGCTGGCGGGGGGAGAAGCCTGCTCCTTCCCGTCGCCAGCCCCGCAAACTCGGGAGACAGCGGCAGAGGCGCAGCGCGCCCTTCCCGCTGTCCCCCGACTTGGCTAGAAGGCTGGCGGGGGGAGAAGCCTGCTCCTTCCCGTCGCCAGCCCCACAAACTCGGAAGACAGCGGCAGAGGCGCAGCGCGCCCTTCCCGCTGTCCCCCGACTTGGCTAGAAGGCTGGCGGGGGGAGAAGCCTGCTCCTTCCCGTCGCCAGCCCCACAAACTCGGGAGACAGCGGCAGAGGCGCAGCGCGCCCTTCCCGCTGTCCCCCGACTTGGCTAGAAGGCTGGCGGGGGGAGAAGCCTGCTCCTTCCCGTCGCCAGCCCCACAAACTCGGAAGACAGCAGCAGAGGCGCAGCGCGCCCTTCCCGCTGTCCCCCGACTTGGCTAGAAGGCTGGGGGGGTGGAGAAGCCTGCTCCTCCCCGTCGCCAGCCCCGCAAACTCGGGAGACAGCGGGAGAGGCACAGCACGCCCTCCCGCTGTCCCCCGACTTGGCTAGAAGGCTGGCGGGGGGGAGAAGCCTGCTCCTCCCCGTCGCCAGGCCTGCAAACTCGGGAGACAGCGGGAGTGGCGCAGCGCGCCCTTGCCGCTGTCCCCCGACTTGGCTAGAAGGCTGGCGGGGGGGAGAAGCCTGCTCCTCCCCGTCGCCAGCCCCGCAGACTCGGGGGACAGCGGGAGAGGCGTAGCGCGCCATCCCGCTGTCTCCTGACATGGTTTGGAGGCTGGCGGAGGGCTTCCTCCTCCCCCAGCCCCGCAAGCTCCCAGAGCGATGCCAAAGCTGCGCGCAGCTTCGGCATGGCTCTGGGTCCCGTTCTGGGGGAGGGGGAAGCTCGGGCTTCCCCCACCCCAGCCCCGCGCCTGGGGGGGGGGAAATAATTTTTTTCCCTTTATTCCCCCCCCCAAAAAAATCTAGGTGCGTCCTATGGACCGGTGCATCCTATAGTGCGAAAAATATGGTACCATAAGGGAAAGTTTAAAATAACTTTGAAGAGAGAGTCCAAGAGAGAGTCAAATTGTCAATAGGTAAACTAGGTACTACAAAAGAGTAGTACATTAAATACATTATTAACAGAAGTACAAGACTATTTGGGATTTATTACAGTGCAAACCAAGAAGCTCCCTGTTGTTGTTGTTGTTGTTGTTATTTAGTCATTTAGTTGTGTCCAACTCTTCATGACCCCATGGACCAGAGCACGCCAGGCACTCCTGTCTTCCACTGCCTCCCGCAGTTTGGTCAAACTCATTCTGGTTGCTTCAACCAACACTATCCAACCATCTCATCCTCTGTCACCCCCTTCTCCTTGTCATCAGGGTCTTTTCCAGGGAGTCTTCTCTTCTCATGAGGTGGCCAAAGTATTGGAGCCTCAGCTTCAGGATCTGTCCTTCCAGTGAGCACTCAGGGCTGATTTCCTTCAGAATGGATAGGTTTGATCTTCTTGCAGTCCATGGGACTCTCAAGCATCTCCTCCAGCACCATAATTCAAAAGCATCAATTCTTCAGCGATCAGCCTTCTTTATGGAAGAAGCTCACTACATAACCCAAATATACTTTCATCTCTAGCAACTACTTCTTAGATTTGGACTTAGTAAATAGCAACATCTCTTAAGCCCTGGGTTGTCACTTCAGAACTATACAATTAACTGGTGACTGACACATCACAACCAAGATCTCAAACTCTGGCAAGAGAAAACTGGTGACTAGAGGTCATAATCTTCTAAGCGAAACTAACTATTCCTGTGGAAGGCTCTCAGCTAACATTCTTTCAGGATCTCCAGGTAAGGCATATGGTAACTCAGCTAAATCAAGCATTGCAATGATCTAGTATTTGATCACTGACTCAGTATTTGAAAACCGAATGATAACCCAGAATGCACAGAAGCTGATCAGTTAAATATATTTTATTATCTGAATACAAAGAACCTGATCAATTCTAGCCAGCAGAGTATGGGCTATTCCAACTGGCAGTGGCCAGTGACAGATTACCAAATAGGCAAAGTAGGTGCCAGCCTACGGGCCCCGTGCCTTTTAGGGCCCCCACCACTTGGTTTATTAAAATTGTTGGTTGGTAAAGTCAAAAACAGATTAGGAAATAATCTGTGAGCCCCCCACCCCAAGATTTTGACTGCCTAAGGGCCTCCACAAGGTTTAATCCGGCCCTGGCAGTGGCTCTCAAAGGTTTCACACAGAGGTCTGTTGAACTGGCACTTTGGAGTTTCTTTTAGCTGAAAATGCCAGTGGTTAACTATGGGATCTTCTCCATGCAAAACATGTGCTCGTTCACATAACTATGTTCCTTCTTTCAAAAACCATGAAATTCCTAAAACTGTAGCATTTGAAATTTGCTAGCATTGCACACTGAACAGAAGACAAGTTACCTAATCTCCAAAGAACTTTGCTTTGTCTCTTATGTAATTAAAGTGTATATAAAGAAGGATGCACAGAGGAATCTGGTACGATGCCATCAATGCCCAGCTTTGCATTTAAGTACCGAATGGCATATCATGCTTTACACTTAAGATGATAAATTCCACATCTACATTCTTGCTAAAATGCCAGCTCCCATATCCCTGTAATAATCTGTATTGCTGGTGGGTGTGAGGGAGAAAGCATTTGTTGGCTTCGTAACTTATAAGGTTCCCCATCATGCACCATGCTCCTTATGATGATATATTTACTCTCACCATTTTCCCTGAAAAGTCTCTTGCAAGATACATTAGTTTCTCATTTTCCAAATGTGTATTTAAAACCTCACTGTTGCATGATGTGTGATCGGAGCATCTGCTGGCAGTGATGATTCTTTTATTTGAATAAGCATTTAATGGATGAATATGGAAGAATCTGTACGTAGAAAGATGTATCTTTTTTTTCAAGCGAAGGTTATGTTTTGTGATATTTTAAGCTGTAAATTGGTTTGGGAAGGGTTGCAATTTGCCCTGAGAATAGGTGCTTTATAAATCTAAAAAGAAAAGACCACAATGATATATAAAAATAAGAAAGTTCTATTATTACAATAATACAAATCTAAATTGACTATATCAGCACTTTACTGGTATCACAAACATGCTACTGTGTGCTAATAGGACAATATCCGGTCTTTATCGCAGTCTTTATAGATAGAAAGTAATGGTAGTCTCTGGAATTTGTCTGCCAGATATAGCTCAGACTGGAGCCAATGAATGAAAATCTGTTTTTGCTTAATTTACAGCAGACACCAATCTAATCATTTGGGTAGACATGAAGAGGCACAGTTTTCCATCTCCCTGTAAAGCATGGAATCCTTCACCCCCCACCTGTCTATTATTAGACAAAGAATGATTTCCTGTGAAATCAGCATTGTGACTCAATGCATTAGAGATTCAAAAGATGACTATGTGCTCAAGAACATTCAGAACAATTAAGTTACATTAATTATATTATGAGGCAATTATAGTTACAAAGAGCTCGGGGCTTTTGAAATACCCCATTTAGGGAGCATTTTTGCTTTGTAAACCAAGGGGAAGCAGGTCATGGTAAAATCAATGTAAGAGCCTGGGCCAGAAAGCAAGAACTCTGTAGTTGCATTAGCAAGGCATAGACTAGCTTTTCAACGTAAGGAAGAATGTAGCTAAGCACTTCCAACATCTGACAGCTATTGGGGAGAAAGACTGTGATTCGGTCTTTGCTGTTCAGTAGAAGAATCAAAGACCTTTTGTGGCCTTCTGAGCCAATATGCAGTTTCTTCAAAGTCCCACACTGTAGCTATGGAACCTGGAATAGCATGAGGGACCAAATATCTAGGCATGAGTGACCTGGAGAACAGAAGAACTGCAAACATATTTATTAAACCAGGAAGCAGGGATTGTACTGCTAAGACTGCTGTGGTGCCAGAGTTATGGTTTAAACTGATCTGATGTGGCCTTTCTTGGACATTTTCCTCATTTCATTCTATGCTAAACAGGCAACTTTATATTCAATATATTCAAAGATCAGAAATAGCCCTTTTGTCTTTTAGTTAGCTCATTGTTGCATAATATTGGAGGGTGGAGGCATATCAAAGAGTCCAAGGTAAGAAGGTTGAGTGACTCAGTAATGTGCCAGCAGTTATGTTAGGGAACAGGTAGTCTAATTTTCAGAGAGCTGATTCTGTTAAACGTAAGAAATAGCATGTTTAAAAATCAAGGTATATTTTCCATGCATTCCCCCAACATGGATAAAATTGCCATAGGCTAAGCTGGTGCTTTTTTACTGGGAGGTACACAGGGGTACGCATACTCCTAAACATTTTGTGAATCTTTGTACTTTTGTCCATTTACTGAATTTATTTTTCCCAATTTGAACTATAAAACGGTGGTTTTCTTGAGTCAAAATGGGTTTTTTAAGAAAAAAAGCACTGGGTTAGGCATATATACAAATGGATCTTACAAATCCAATTCATCATCAATCAAAAATAGGAAAATATTAATATTCCTCATCAAGCAATATTCACCATCAAGCAAAAATGGGATAAAATTGAAATAAAAATAGGACGCCATGTTTGCATGCAATATTCTAGGATTAAAACAAAAAAAGCAGTACTCCTTTTGCTAATATTATTTACATGTAGTATATATAAGTAGGATAATTTAGATTTATCAAGAAGAATAAAAACAATACCATGAAATGAATATATAGATATGATGCTTATTGGTGGAAAGAGTTGGCCCCAAGTCACAGTTAGATTGGCACACTTCAGGCACTAACTTTGTTGTTAGTTGGTTTTTATTTTAATAGAATAAATTGGGGGGGGGGAGAGAAACAGAGACAGAGAGAGACTTAAAGAAGGCAATGTGCCTAAAATCAATGTGGAGTAAAGTGATGTGCAATGAGAGTTCTGATTTTCAAAAACTTTATGAAGATTAAATATTCCCATTCTGCTGTATTTAACTGTAAACTTGATCTAAAGAGTTTCCCCCCAAATCATAGATATTGGCAATCAGATTGAGACAATTTGAAAATACTTTTGTGCCACACTCTCCTGAATTCTTTAAGACTAACCATCAATATTTTTCTCGTATATTTGAACTTCACATGATCATATTACTGAATATGGTATGGTGCCTATTTGTGCAGGAGTTTTCAGAGCAAAGCTATGAGCAATTCACAGTTCTAAATTACCCTGCTCAGTATTTGAGAACTCTGCAGAAGAGGTATTGCATAAGGATTTATTGTCTTGCTCTCAGTGGCTGAGAGATTAGAAATAGCCGCTCACTGGAAATCACACATCTCTTTTGGTTTCATGCTAGCTTGGAATGTGGCAACCTACCGGCTGGAAACTCTGAACCATCAAATCTGTGGTAACAGATAGTCAAGAAATAATTGGAGCCATCAATAAATTTCAGAGTAAGAAAAACATTACTTTTACTACTGTCTCTAATAGTAATAACAACAATAATAATTTATTATTTCTAGCCCGCCCAACTAGCTGGATTTCTCCAGCCACTCTGGGCGGCTTTCAACAGAACATTAAAAACAAAATAAAACTTCAAACATTAAAAACTTCTCTAAGCAGGGCTGCCTTCAGATGTCTTCTAAAAGTCAGGTAGTTGTTTATTTCCTTGACATCTGATGGGAGGGCATTCCACGGGGAGGGTGCCACTACCGAGAAGGCCCTCTGCCTAGTTCCCTGTAACCTCACTTCTCGCAGTGAGGGAACTGCCAGAAGGCCCTTGGCCCTGGACCTCAGTGGGGGTTGAGATGCTCCTTCAGGTATACAGGACTGAGACCATTTAGGGCTTTAAAGGTCAGCAACACCACTTTGAAGTGTGCTCGGAAACGTACTGGGAGCCAATGTAGGTCTTTCAGGACTAGTGTTATGTGGTCTTGGCGGTCACTCCCATTCACCAGTCTAGCTGCCACATTCTGGGTTAGCTACAGTTTCCAGGTCACCTTCAAAGTAGCCCCATGTAGAGTGTGTTGCATAAGTCCAAGCGGGAGATAACTAGAGCATGCACCACTCTGGAAAAACAGTCTGCAGGCAGGTAGGGTCTCAGCCTGCGTACCAGATGGAGCTGGTAGACAGCTGCCTTGGAAGTGACCTGCACCTCCATGGACAGCTGTGAGTCCAAAATGACTCTCAGGCTGTGCACCTGCTCCTTCAGGGGCACAGTTGCCCCATTCAGGAACAGGGAGTCCCCCACACCCACCCGCCCCCTGTACCCCCAAAACAGTACTTCTGTCTTGTCAGGATTCAACCTCAATCTGTTAGCCGCCATCCATCCTCCAACCACCTCCAGACACTCACACAGGACCTTCACCGCCTTCACTGGTCCTGATTTGAAAGAGAAGTAGAGCTGGGTTTCATCTGCATACTGATGAACACCCAGCCCAAGCCCCCTAATGATCTCTCCCAGCGGCTTCATATAGATGTTAAAAAGCATGAGGGAAAGGATGAAAAGCTGAAGCACCCCATCTCACTGAAGTGAGAGCCCAGGGTTCTGAACACTCATCCTTCACCACCATTTTCTGGACACAGCCCAGGAGAAAGGAGCAGAACCACTGTATAATAGTGCTCCCAGCTCCTCTAGATGGTCCAGAAGGATGTCATGATTGATGTTATCAAAAGCCACTGAGAGATCCAGCAGAACTAGGAAACAGATTTCACCTTTGTCCCTAGCCTGCCAGAGATCATCGACCAGCATGACCAAGACAGTTTCAGTCCCATGATGAGGCCTGAATCCCAATTGGAAGGGATCCAAATTGTCCGCATCCACCAAATTTTCTTCCTTAATGGATTTGATGTGTTTTTATTATTTTAAATGCCGCTTTGGACATCTTCTATTTTAATGCGGCCCAAAAAATGCTTTATGCAGAATACATTAAAATAAAATCAGCAGTGAAGCCAAGAAAAAGACTAGGGTCTTTTGATATGAACCAACTAATATGAACCAACTCATATTCATCTCCATGTTTTTAAATACAGAGCTACTAATCCACTACCAGGTCTAGCAAACTTCAGATGAAATCTCATAGACACAAAGCCTTCAGCTAATGGGAACGACTCAATGGAAGTCTGTTTGAAATTCTGAAAAAAAATATGATCGCTGTACACAGTGCATTCCAGCAAAGATTATCACAAATCCATCATAGTTGCCTATTAACATGACTTGATGCATAACTCTACTTGCACTTTGGAGAAAATGTATTTGAAAATACAGGTGACATTGCATCTTTTTTCTCCCAGTGCTTGGCACCCTGCTGGCAGCCCTTAACACTCACATGTATTTTACATTTGTTAATAGGAGCAACACTTAACCGTAATGTTAACAACAATGATGGATTCTGGACTCCGTGTTCTTTTCCCCTGTTATTCTGCTGCTGCTGTGGTGTTCTATAATTGGCCTCTCTGCAGGGGACCAATGGCTTCCTTCTCAAATGATTTCTCTATAAAGTCTCAGCTCTTGTTAATAGATCCTGACAAATAACTCCCACTGCTCCAAGGTTCCTTGCTTCTTGTTCTTATTAACAACTGGAAAATATACATTGGTATCTGTTAAACTTAAGTAATGCTTGAGATGCCCGGCAGAAATGCATCAGTACATTGGTATATCCCACCCAGGCCATTGCTGAGCAGGTTCCTCGTCTCCCAAATTTAGTCCCCAACAGGATTGGTTAATTAGAAGCTTCAGGTGGCCTTGCTGTTCTGAAATTGATGGGGAGCTCAGAATCCCTTTGGTCTTTATAAGAATTCAAATCTAAAAGGGGTAACGTACTTCAGACTATCAGTTTTGCTTCATCAAACCCACAAGGTTTTGATGGTTAAATCTATAATGTTAAAAAAAGATTTGGTGTGAGCATAGTGTGCAGAGTATGCTGGTTTCATTGCTAATATTGCATTTGATGGTAACTATTTTTTTTATTGGTGTTTCTAAAAGTTTTGGGTTTTTTTACAATGACAAAAGGCCAATAGGAGCAGTTGACCCCTGGGTCCAAATTTCTCCTTCAGCACCATTCACATACCCTGTTATCTAAAGAAGGTCCAGTCTTCCTTTAAAGAAAAAGAGGGTCCTTTCCAAAATTCATTATTCAAAAGGCCTTTTTGACAGTAAACAATAGTAAGCAGCCTTTTACTGTGGTACAGCAGTCGACTGGTGGTGTTAAGAACAGCCAAAGCTCTCCTGCCTTCATGTCTAAAACTCAGTTTTCAAAGTGGCCAACAAGATGCCTATGGGAGCCCACAGTCGGACGTAAATATAGTAGCACTCTAGCTTGTGATCCCTAGCAACTGGCATTTAGCTGCATGCCAGCTCTGATACAGCCATCATGACCAGTACTTATGCTCCAGGAATTTGTCTATAAGAACACAGGGAGTCCCACTAACATAGAGATAGCAGTTAAAGCCAAGTTCATATGCTCCTTGCTTGGTGAACAAGCTTTCTGGTTCCCTAAAGCCCTTCTCATTATGGATACGCAAGCTGCCTGATGTATGACCCCCAAATAGTTGAGTTTTTGCAGGCATATTACTGAGCACTCACAAAAGCTCACACCCTTTGTGAGTACTTAGCAGGTGAGCAGAAGAGTAAGCTCCATCAAAGCTTGCACACTTATACACAAACTGGTTTCATACCTCACACACACAATACCTCATGATTTGATACCAATCTTCAGATATACTTTTCACCCCAAAGCTGTTGTTGCTGTTCTCAATAGCCAAGCCTAAGCTCACAATTATGCATGACTTGCTGTCATTGTTCTTGTGGTTCCCGCTGGATCTGACGTGATTACAATGTGTATTGGAAACTGTCTGTTCTGTTTCCTTTAATGCAGATTCTCTCCACTGCTGATGTGACTGTCAGCCATCAGCAAGATGCATTTGCCAAAGCAAAAAAAAAAGAGAGGAAATAACTGAATACACTTTGTTTTTGGGAAGCAGTTGTTTTGTCAGTGCAGCTTGGTAAACTAAAAACGTTACACTAACATTAAATCTGCTTAGAAATATTGTATTTCTGGTGGGATGGAACACTTTCAGTGCAGCAGGAAGGAGATGGCGGATGCAGACTTGGAAAGCCAGCCAGACACAGTTGCAGTCCAAGACAATAAAATATTTTTTACAGAAGTGATCCAACAATTAAAGGGTTAAGTGTGCACCTCTGAACAGGGGAAATGAGGCATGGGCAGTTGATGGGGCAGTGGATGTAGTTGGTACTTTAGGTAATCCTTTCAAATAATAGAAGGCTAAGTTGAAGAACAATGAATGCTGCTTGTTTGGCTGTCTCTGCCCTGCAGGCAAACAAAGAAGTGGGTGCTGAGGAGGTGGCTGGTTGAAGTGAAGAGGACTGGAGGGTGAACAAATGTTTATAACAATGCAGATATGGCGGAACTATGGGGTAGCAATACTATTTATTTTGTGGAGGTGACATTAATAGAGTTAAAGCAAGTACAGTGCATATCATATTATAGAATATACACTACTAGTAGTAAGTGCCTGGGGTGGCCCAGAAATTTGTTCAAAGCAAAAAAATATTGTGATTTTTAAATGGATAGTGTAATTTATGAGTTTAGACCCCTCACACCAAATATAAGATAAAGCCATGCCAAAGTCATGATCTTGGCTCAAAATGGCAGCTAGCATCAAAACACCATTGAAGACTGCTCCCACCCAGGAACTTTTGAATCACTTGATCTTGAATCAAACTGGCCTGCACCCACCAAACATCAATGAAGATTGCTGCCCCCACCTCAGGAACCCTCAAGCAGAGTTTGGCAACATCTTGAGAAGTAATCAAACCTATGCCAAAAAAACAACCAGGCAAAGTCATGCCAAAATGATGTTTTGGTCCACCATCTTGTTTCAGAATGACAGCCGCCATCCAGACATTAATGGTGACTGCTGCCTCCACCTCAGAAACACATGTGCAGTGTTTGGTAATGACATGGGTAGGCAAACTAAGGCCCGGGGGCTGGATCCAGCCCAATTGCCTTCTAAATCCGGCCAGCGGGCAGTCCAGGAATCAGTGTGTTTTTACATGAGTAGAATGTGTCCTTTTATTTAAAATATATCTCTGGGTTATTTGTGGGGCCTGCCTGGTGTTTTTGCATGAGTAGGATGTGTCCTTTTATTTAAAATGCATATTCGTGGGGCATAGGGATTCGTTCACCCCCCCAAATATATATATATAGTCCGGCCCCCCACAATATCTGAGCGACAGTGGACCAGCCCCCTGCTGAAAAAAATTGCTGACCCCTGGGCAATGACATCTCAAGAGGCAGCTGAACAGATGGACAAACAGACAAAGCATAGTAGTAGACAGAAAGAAGTTTCAAAACACACCATTTTTCTCTGTGTCGCTCTTGTGTGCCTTGGGGGCAAATGATTTGCATTAGAGTCAACATCAGTCAAGCCTTTTTTGAGCTAGAGATCAACATTTTTGGTTCAATGGTCTAAATCTTGACAAGTCAAGTTCATGGTCAACATTTCCAATATGGGCCGAACCTATACCGACTAAGTATTGACAGGAACTGAACATGCATGATGACAACAAGCAGACCTGCAAACAGGCAGACACATAGCAGAGAGCCCCATCCCTACTAGTTAGGCTTGTGGGTGCTCAAAGGTACCTTCACATTTCTGTGCCCTAAAGGCTGTTGGTGCTTCCAGGATTTGGGCTAACAGTCCTATCTGTGCTTCTCACACAACTGTGAGCATTCCAGTAGGAATACTCACTTTTTGAGTGCTCATATCTGAATCTTCAAAACTTTTCACAGCTTGTAAAATTATGTATACAGAATGCATGCAGAAAGAACAAGGTAACATCCTTGCCTTACTTTTGATTTCCATGGGCTTATTGGTTTTGTGAACATGGAACTGACCAACATATGGAAGACAGGGGCAGCAGACACATGTGACTCTGTTCATCTTCCATGTATTCCTTATACATGTTTTCAAACCAGGTAAAAAGAGCTTAAATACTTACAATCAACAGCAAGTGGCAGGAGTGCAACTTGATATTGTGCATGTTTGCTCAAAAGCAAGCTCCAATGGATTCAATTTGGCTGGCTGTCACATATGTACAAATAGAATTTCAACATTAGTCTCTCATTGCTAAAAGAATGGGAATATGCGGCATAGCAAAGGAAGTAATATAGCTTCCTACCTACAAGCAAGAAGTAAACTACTATTTCTTTCACATCGTGAGCATAACTTGATATGACAAATCTAACCAATATGGTCTAAGATGTGTCCGATATTATACAAACAATATTGACATTCACATTTTAAACACACACACAATTACTGTAGATGCTAAACAGAAAGCTAAATTTGTTTCATTATATGCTAATCCATTTAGGACATAAATCATTTTTCAATTTAAACAAAAACATCTCCCAAACCTGCGTAACAATTATCATAATCACCACTTTTGCTAAATTTCTTCCACGAAGACATTACACATATTCCTGGCAGACTTTTTTAAAGCGTTTCTAGTTGAGGTCAGAGTATATTTTCCCCATATAACCATGAGGATGAGCCCCAATCCCTTGGTCTGCAATGGGAAAGTAGCAAAACTGAAGTGCATGAGTGAACCTAATGCAAATGGTTTCTTGAGTCCCTGACTGGCCTTTAGGACAGCCTCCCCAAATGCATGGAAGCAAAAAGAAGAGAAGATGTGGATGAAATTGGGCCAGAGTTGAGGCAGTAGTAGAAAGCGGGTAAAACAAGATGAATGAAATAATTTAGATAGATACAACAAGGGGGATGCAGAGCAAACTGTTGCAGTGTAAAGTGCTATTGTTTAGCGGTTCAGTAAGCCAGCCATGCCCCTTTTGAAGATATTCTATTACATTTCCGGTTTCCTTTACTCTTCCAACTCCCTGACATCCAGTTGTTTTCCTATGGCCACCAAGCATCTTCAGTCACCATTGGTTTTTCTCCTCCCCTTCAGGTTTTCTTTTCTTTTTCTAAATGTTTCTTACACTCTTTTGTATGTGGATGATGCTCTTTTGGCTACATAAGGATCCACACTCAGAGAATGAGTTTGCTTTTGTATATAGCACAACCATGAGAAGGTCATGTAAAGGCAGTGAACATCTGCAAGGAAAGGGGTAATAAGTCCAACTGTTGGCAGACAGTCCAGCAATAAAGTTTGTGACAGGTGCCCAAGATACTGACGTGTGTAAATCAAACATAAAATTAATGAGAGAAAGCAATGTAATGACTGAAAAAAACAACAACAAGGCAGTGAGAAGAGTTCTAAATAGGAAGCATCTACTGGAAATCCATAATCCAGTCCCTCATAAAGATATTATTATTATTATATTATTATTATTATTATTTTATTATTATTATTATTATTTTATTATTATTATTATTATTATTATTATTATTATCATTGTTGGCATAGTGAATGTAAAACGGCAGCAAGATAGGAAAATAATTTAAAACAAATGATTACAATTTGAGAAACAAGCAGGTCCATTGTCTTTAGGAATCTCTACCATCAGTAGCAAGTAGAGTGGTGGGGCAGAGCTGTTCTCTTGAGTCCTGACACAGGTGTCACTACAGATTACCTGGGTGAGGTAGGAGGGCAGTGAGGTTGGGGCTTTCCAGAAGCACTGATGGAGCCAAACCACTTCTTCTGCTGGTGAAACCACCCAGCAAAGTCAGCAATGCTGGTGTTTGGGTGGCAGCTCCACCATCCACCATACATACCACATTGACTACTTATTGTCTACAATGATTCTACACAACATGGCCTCCAGCAGCAATTAACCCAAGAGGATAGAAACCAGGTTTCTTATATAGCCAGTAAATCACTGTAGTCTGCAGGAGAGTTTCTCCTTAAGGTCCAAAAATCTCAGAAACCTACTTGGAGTAGGGCTTTCTGGGTGGCTGTCTCTGTTCTGTGTTCTGCATATCTTTTAAGATACAACAGGCACCCAGGGCCTGCACTTTCCAGAAACAACTGGAGACATTTTTGTTCCTACTGGATAAATGGGTCTTTGCCACGAGTGTCTATTTTTTATTGTTTTAAATATATCTGCTTTTTATGTTTTTAACTGTATTTTTGCTGTTTTTATTGTATATTACCTTGAGATAATTATGTAGAAGGTGATTAATAAATTAATAATGGTGATAAATAGTAAGAAGCAACTAGGGAACAAAAATTAGGATCACTCTGAAAAGCAAACAATATATCAACATATAATAATCAGGATTTATAAATGTAATAAAAGTTATTTTTTAAAAAAAACACCACGCCCCTCAAAAGCCTTATCTCAGGTGGCTACATGGTTCTTCTCCCCTCCTCACACATTTGTACTCTCACAACAATCCTGTAAGGTAGGCTGGGTTAAGAGATAGTGACTGATTCAAGGTCACCTAAGAAAGATTTTTGAATTTGTGTCTCCCTGGTCCTAGTCCAACATTCTAACCACTACCAAAAATACAAGATGGAAACGCATGATATCAGTGTGTTCATAAGTCAATAAACAGAGACAATATATCCTATTCTTATAATTAATTCCCAATTCTATTTCAGGGTGATTGAAAAATGGCAACATTTCCAAACGTACCAAAGCCACAAAGTTACAAAAATCAATTGATAGGAAAATCCCGCCACAGTTTCTGTGGTCACTGAGAACAAATATATTCAAAACCAATGAGATGCTTTTATTTTTGTCAGTTGTTTACTACTTTAGAGAATCCATCATATCCCCAAGAAACCAAGCCAGATTGAATCAACTGCATCTTTCATTATACAGGATCTGCAGTATCCCTATGGACGCATATGCAACCATATTAGACAGAAAGAAAGGCTATATAGTCATTCTAGATTTTTCATATTTTTGAACTTATTTGCTTTATACTTGATCATATTTATTATTTTGTGTTTATATATTTCATTGTCTGCAATTCGGAATAATCTTAATTCTTTTGTTCTCTAGTTTATTCATGGGGACATCAGCCTCTTTTTAGCTTCTGTCTCTAGTAAGGAATGCCTAAATGCTATGCACTTGACTGCTTCTGATTATCTTTCTGTTTGGGAAATAAAATAGCTGCTACCTACAGATTTTCTATGCATACTAAGGCTGGATGACAGCTTCAAGGTCACATAAACCAAAGACTCCCACGCAGAGGAAAAGACAAAGAAGGTGGTCTAATTTCAGCAACCAAACAAAAAAAAAGTCTAATTTAAACAAAGAGGAAAATATGACAACAGTGATGATGATGCAGCAGCAGCAGCAGCTTTTCCTAAGGTGGGCGTTGGGGAAATTATCTAAGTCATATTCTACCTTATTTTAACAACAGACGATAATAATATAATGATAAAAAGGAAAGAAGCAGGATTGAAACAATTGCAGTTTGATCTCTATTCTTCAGTCACACACTTTCTGAGAAAGGAATAATGACTGAGGTCTTTGTTCACACCAATATCCCTGCTCTCCTCAGTCAAACATTATTTACATTATAGATTTATTATAATACTCTGTTCTGTTGAGATAAAGTACTTATTTTAGTAGCTAAAAAATGCAGATGTCCTTGGTGAAATTAATAATTCAAAAGCACATAAATATTTTAAGTACAATAAGCAGTCTGCTTTGGACCAGAGACAAAGGAATGAAATTAGTTATTTGTAGATGAGATCTTGATTCCAACAACATATGACCTCCTCATGCCCATTTTGTTACTTCATAAGTACTATTATTTATTATATCTGCATACCCCTTTCCTCTGGAAAGTGCTGAGCAGATTATTTGGGACTGCCAGACACTTTCACTTTCAGTACATAATTTTTTGCCTTAAACATGTTGTAAAAGTGCTGAGCAGATTACTTGGGACTTGTAAGGCTTTCTAAGCCAGTCAATTAGCAGGTCTACAATTAGGGATGGGGGATAAACTAGGTTCGGTTCACATTATAACTCCTATTCTAAAACCACTGCACTGGTTGCTACTTATCTTCCTGGCCTTATTCAATGAGTTTCTATTGATGTCTAAAGCCCTCAATTACCTGACACCCCAATATCTGAGGAAGCAGCTTCTCTCATACAAACTTGCGCATATATTAAGATCAGCAGATGAGGTTGTCCTGCTGTTTCCTGGGTTAAATGAAGGGCTTGGTGTGAGGCTCCATGGAAGAGCCTCTTTACCTGGATGCTAGGTAAAAAACCTGGGGTGTATGCAACCTTGGCATTATCAGCACTATGCTGTAATCAATGGAGCTATCCAGCATTGTAGTTCCACTGGTACAATGGACTTCTGTGCATGCAACAAGGCTCCCTTGTCCTCTTCTTTCCCCTTCAGCCACCTGGACACATTCAAAAGCAATTCTGGAGAGTTAAGGAAGCGTCTGGAACAGATGTGGGAGAAATGGGAAAGGGAGAAGAAGCAGAAGTCCCACCACAGCAGCAGAGCCCTGCTGGCTCTACATGGGATAAACCCAGATCTTTCATATCAGGTTATTAGAAGTTGATGGGAGGTCATTTTTAAGTTTTGATACTACTAACTATATTGGGCAGGAATCACATAACCAGCACCAGCACCAGAAGCCCTATGTAAGGACATCAGCTTGTGTGATGGGGCTTCTCCCTCCTCTTTTCCAGAATTTGTCTCGGGGGAGGGGGATCAGGAGAACCCGCAGAACAGCACACATTGGAGGAGAGGGGAGATTCATCCCATCTGGCAAGCTGCAATGCTTGCGTAGACAGAACACCTGTAACAGTGTGCCACTAAATTTCACTTATTATTTAAGCACTTTTGTTAATATTTTTCCTTATTGTGGATCATGTTTTTGGATTGCCTTATTTTGCTGTAAACTACCTTGTGTCAAGGGACGTGGGTGGCGCTGTGGTCTAAACCACAGAGCCTAGGACTTGCCGATCAGAAGGTCAGCGATTCGAATCCCCACAATGGGGTGAGCTCCCATTGCTGGGTCCCTGCTCCTGCCAACCTAGCAGTTCAAAAGCACGTCAAAGTGCAAGTAAATAAATAGGTACCACTCCAGTGGGAAGAAAAACGGCGTTTCCGTGTGCTGCTCTGGTTCACCAGAAGCGGCTTAGTCATGCTGGCCACATGAACTGGAAGCTGTACGCCGGCTCCCCCGGCCAATAAAGTGAGATAAGCGCTGCAACCCCAGAGTCATCCGCGACTGAACCTAACGGTCAGGGGTCCCTTTACCTTGTGTCAAGGGAAGTATAGAGCAATCTGAATTTAGTGATGCAATTGTCCAACCAAAATATGTGTTTAAATATGGGTATCTAAAAGACATGTATTAATGAAAATAACAATTATTGGGAGGAAATCGCTTTTAAAATATATAGTGGCAAAATTGCATAAAATGTGTTTATTGGAAGAAACATGCAATAAAATTATGACGAAGTTTGATGAGGACCTTTTAAAAAAATAACACTAAACTGATGTGGTAATCTGAAATAACCAAAATGTAAAGTCATATGTAAAACATAATGTAAAGTCATATGGGAAAACCTGCAGATAATTATCATTAAGAAGGCCATGAAATTAATTTAAAATTCTAACATACTGTTGTAAAGGAGCATAGATAAACTTTACAATGGACTGGTGTAGCCACTCTGGACTGGACTGGATGAACTGGATAGGACAGGATAGGGTGGGTTGGCATTTCAGCTTTGAATAAAACATAGCTATGGCAAATTAGTACCTTGATCATGCTAGATATAACTATATTCATTTGTTTAATTAAACAATCTAGGCTTCTCTTTGTGTGGGTCATTTTTAAAAATGTTAAAAATAAAATTAAACACATAATTAAGCTGACAGGAGATAAAGGCCCTTGTTCAGTAAGCTGAAGGCAGTTAATTTATAAGGAGCTTAGTCCCTGAAGGCTGTGTAGTTTATTAAACTTACTGAGGCAAAGATGTGATAAAATATTTTATGTAGTTCTTTAAAGGCTAAATTGCTCTGACACTTTTAAAGTCCACAAGATGCAAACAATTAGGGTGCCTTGTTATCGGGATTTCCTTTCAAACAGACCTCATACTTTAAGTTAAACAAAAATCATGTCTATATACATAATTCTGTAGCCTTTTCAGATTTTCTCTTTTGAATGGCAAGCATATTTGATTTAGTGATATTCTGAAATAGTCATGTGTTTGTAAGAATAATTAAATAATTCTTTGGGTGTTACGTTTTCTGTCTTGGAATGTTTAAAATACATACAATATATCAGACTGAAAAATAGATACACCATAAGCTGGGAATTCTATAAAAACTTCCCCACTCTAATTTATTGGCTCTCTAGTTTTAAAGGCTGGGCACTATGTTATTAATAAGTGTCACCTACATGTCTCAGTGAGGCTACATTGACGGACCAGTTTCAGGATGAGCTGGAAGACATCCTGAATAAATACCCTGTAAGGGTGGTGGGCCCATTTGAATAGCCTTCTCTTGGAGATTGAGGGGAAATAATGTGTTCCTGAATGCTCTGGGTATTTTCCAGCAGAGAAAGCTGATGATCTGATCTGGTTTTGCTTGGAAATAGCAAGATGAAGCAGGCAACTGATAAAGATTGCGTCCAGTCTGTTCTCCAGCATTGTGGATTGAGAATGGCTCCTTGGTATTCTGGTGAGCTTTGGGATATGATGCAAGCTAGATGAAGACTAAAGCATAAATGGTGCAAGTCTCACATCGACAAAGCCAACAGAACACTGGTTAGCAAATATAATTGCGCCTACCATGTGACAGTGCAAGCCGCAAAGGAGGTTAATTTTGCAGCTTACCTTGCAACCTCTAGTAGTCCACCAGCAAAGTTATTTTGATTGCCCCAGAGCTTACTGACTCCAACTGTGGGGGCGGACCTCTGGGACATTTGAGGACACACTGCAACCAACTAGCTACAACTTTAAGGAAGGAATATACAGTGGTGCCCCGCAAGACGAATGCCTCGCAAGACGAAAAACCCGCTAGACGAAAGGGTTTTCCGTTTTTCGATGCGCTTCGCAAGACGAATTTCCCTATGGGCTTGCGAGTCTTGTGATTTTTTTCGCTTTCCCCCCCTTTTTCTAAGCCGCTAAGCCGCTAATAGCCTTTTAGCCGCTAAGCCTTTAATAGCCGCTAAGCCGCTAATAGCACTAATACGCTAAGCCGCTAATAGGGTTGCTTCGCAAGACGAAAAAACCGCTAGACGAAGAGACTCGTGGAACGGATTATTTTCGTCTTGCGAGGCACCACTGTACAATGTTTCCATTCTTGATTCAAATTTCACTATTGAGAGTGGGGCAGAAGGCTTAACTTAGCACAGCACACCACTTTCAAGTCAACAATTCATGCTTTACATTATAGCCAACTGTTATTTATTAGGATTTTGGCTGTCAAACAGCGGGAAAGAGGAAAAAGAAAAACATTTAAGCATCATTCAGGTTAACGAATATAAATATTTGCCGACTTTCTGGAAAATTATATATCCCGGCATTCACAAAAGCCACCCAGCAGTGGCCATTACAAAAGAGGCAAGGAGAGTACCGGTAAACTACTTTTAAATTTCCTAGTCAGATGCAGCTGTCAAGTAACACTATGTTCTCCACTGATGTGAAACCCTCAAGAATGTCCAACAGTTGGGGGCTGTCAAGTATATCCCTGAAATCTAAAGACTTTAAGCTAATACCTTAATAAGATATGTATGAACATCATGCCAACTAACACTAATATATGTGACAATTCCAGTGATAGGCACTTCTTTCAAAACCCAAGCAGCATATGCCACTCAATAGGTGGGTTAACTTTCAAAAACATATTTTATGAACTAGCCAAAGTCTAGAAAGAAAGAAAAAAACCTGATTTCTATTCTGAACTACAATATTCTATACTGTGCACTGTGAAGAGGGAATGAAATTTGGACCTGGTTTCCAGTCTGTCTCCTGCTTAGAGATATGCTCTGACTGATGGAATGCATCTCCTCTTTGAAATAGCAGGTAGGGCCAAGATTGAGCGACATTTGGCTGTATATTTTGATAGGAAAACACTCCCAATGATTTGTTCAGCTTCTGTTCTTTTTATTTTTTTATTTTTTTAAAATTGAACTTGGATATGGATTCCCTAGTCAGATATTGTCAATTCCCAAACTTCCTTTTTGGGACAAAGTAGTTTAGCAGGTGGCTGCCTAGCAGCTTTAGGCATTCATAGATAATCTATAAATCAGGGGAGAGACTGTAAACTACTTTCTACCCCCGTTTTGGGGGATCCGCTCAAAGTTGTTGAGCTTTTGTAGGGTGGGGAAAAAACTTTGGGGGGGACTTCCATTTTTGGGGGGGAGTTAAAGGCAAGGGACAAAGGGGTAAAGTCACTCACAAAAAGATCACTATGGATGAAAACAGATCAAACAACAATGGAGGGCGGGGTGATGGAGCACTAAGGAAAGGGAGCAAGAGATCGACCGCTATCTACCAAAACCTCACAGGAATCTACCAGTAGATCGTGATCTACCTGTTGGACATCCCTGCTATAAATCAACCAGTCTAGCTTTCAACCTAGCCATGGCTGAATCAGTCCTTTTTCAGTCTGTGTCACTAGTCTTGTGCTCAGCCATGATTTCATTCTGTTCCATTTTTGTAATAATCTACTGTTTATTAAAACATACACATAAAAGCATGAAAATCCACCTTAAAATACTTATATTATTTTATCCCCCTGTATTTAGACTATGAGCTGAGAAATAAATGAGAACAACTGAGAAGTACAGTGATTAACTAAGACTGCAATCCCACCTACACTTACCTGGGATTAAGGCCCACTGAATTAATTAGGGCTTACTTCTGAGTAGACAATGCACTTTAGGCTAGGATTGTACTTTAAGTTCTGTCCTGCAAATCATTCCCTGAGGTGCAAATCAGATCAGTTGATATTAGAACTTGTAAAGATCAAATTCTACAGGTGTCTCAGACATGGAATGGATACTGCACTACTGGCTGCTTGTCTTGTCTTACTTATTTTATTTTATTTTAATGCCAACCAATCTTCCTAAACCATTTTGTTGCTCTTGGTGTTGTTGATTCCTCATGTATGGGTGTTATAACTGCAGGAGCTTGAGGCTCTTGGATGGCTCTTGACACTACTTGTTCATTGCGAGCAGGTCCCAAATGGCTTGTCATCTTCCTATAAAATTCCCTCTTGGTCCCGCAAAAGATCCACCTTGTCCCTTCTCTTCTACAAACTGCCTGTGAAATTCCTACAAGTTATGCAGTTAGTTTTTACCCAAATGCTGATAACTCTTAACTGTGCTTCTATTTTTTCATGATTCAGGCACTGGTATTTTATCCAATGCATGTTCATAGCGAGCTGGCTGAAGCTAAATCTTTACAAGACAAAAGTAATGGTGGTCAATTGGCTATTTGACCTGGAAGAGCTTGATACTTCCATTGTAGATTGGGAGTTTACCCCCAAAGACATACCTCCCAAGCCTATAGTCATTGGGTGCTTCTGGATCTGCAGTTCATTTGAATCCTAGGTTATAGTGATGGTTTAGGGCAGGCTTCCTCAACCTCAGCCCTCCAGATGTTTTGGGACTACAACTCCCATCATCCCTGACCACTGGTCCTGCTAGCTAGGGACCATGGGAGTTGTAGGCCAAAAACATCTGGAGGGCCGGGGTTGAGGAAGCCTGGTTTAGGGTATCTGACACCAGAGATTCCAATCACACTTTTCTCAAGTCATGTCCAGTTTTGTGCGCATATGCTTCTCGAAAGATACAAAAGGTGGCAACTGTATATATTATTGTTTTGCATAAAACATACAGTATTTTAAAAATTGCTTCAGAGGTATTACTTCACAAATGGCCAACTACTGGAGGCTTAATGAGTGTTTCCCAAGTTGGGGTTACAGATAGGTAGCCGTGTTGGTCTGCCATAGTCAAAAAAAATCCTTCCAGTAGCACCTTAAAGACCAACTAAGTTAGTTCTTGGTATGAGCTTTCGTGTGCATGCACACTTCTTCAGATACACAAGTTGGGGGTGAGGTTCTCTTCAGGCTTAAATATTTCCTGATCTTGAATGGAAATTATTTAATTATTATGGCTAGAATTCTTACTGCATTTGCAGCACCTAGGCGACCTCTCCTCTCCAGGAGAGCAGAGAGAAAAAATGTCATGGTGCATCTGCATCAGCACAACCAGATGCCTTCATCTGCCCCACCTGCAACAAAACATGTCTCTCTCGTATTGGTCTCTACAGTCACAGCAGGCATTGCAATCTTTCAACAGTTTGACTTCACCCCCAAAATGTGCATGCCTCCCTTGTCTCCCAAAAGACGGATGCCAATAATCCTTAGCACACTTACTAGTGGAGAAATCCTATTGAATGTAATGTAACTTAAAGGTAAAGGTAAAAGGACCCTGACTGTTAAGCCCAGTCGTGGACGACTCTGGGGTTGCGGCGCTCATCTCACTTTATTTGCCGAGGGAGCCGGCATACAGATTCCGGGTCATGTGGCCAGCATGACTAAGCTGCTTCTGGCAAACCAGAACGGCGCACGGAAACACCATTTACCTTCCTGCTGGAGTGGTACCTATTTATCTACTTGTACTTCACGTGCTTTCGAACTGCTAGGTTGGCAAGAGCTTGGACCGAACAACGGGAGCTCACCCCGTCACGGGGATTCGAACCATCAACCTTCTGATCAGCAAGCCCTAGGCTTAGTGGTTACTTTAGACCACAGCACCACCTGCATCCCTGTAACTTACTTCTGAGTAAATATGCTTACAATTGCTCTGCCCATCACTCAGAATACAGTGACATTGAATTTATGTAATTATAGCTCCTTATTGTTGAAGCTCCTGACAAAATCTTCCAAAACTGTGCTTTTCTCTAAGAATGTCAATTGATATAAAAGTCCTGTAGTAAGGCAGATGGAATTTTTAAAGGTAAAGACTTTAGCCTCAAGCAAGCTGTCTCAAGATTAGAAGAATGATTAACACAAAAATAATTCAAGGCACAGATAAAAATTTGACAGATGTTTCCATTTCCTTGCCAATCCATTCTCCTGCATTTAGATACTGTGGACTAAACCAAGATGAGACCACTGAAAATACAATCACGTAGATGGCAAGGAGAAATTATGTTCTCAGTAGACCTATGGTATATTAGGTCAGGAATTTCTTATCCAACTGAAATATGTGGAGAATTCCATTAGCACAGAAATTAACAGGAAGAAGAATCTAAGTTAGATATGGCATGCAACATATTTATAGAGAAAACTGCAATGAAGTTTAGCTTTTCCAGTAGACCCTGGTTTTAAGTGTCTTGGTAACAATATTCATAGCCTCTCCCATTAGTTTGACAATGTTTCATATGCCTAAAGCTCTATTTTAGATTGGTCCTTAAAAAATCGACTTGAAAACAAGATACTTTGGAGCATATGTTCTTAAGAAGTATGCCTGAGGTGTAGAATCTAAAATAATCCTACCATATTCAAACTAAAGGTTAGGATATTTTCTCACATTACATTATGAATTTTGTACTTGTTCTAAACTCAAGGAGATAGTAACTATGATTAGATTTGCCTGTTAACAAAATGCATTGCCAGAACTAATAGGTGCACAAAGAGGTGCAAGTAGGCATAAGCTACCTTGACCTGGACACTACCATAAGTGTCCAGATCAAGAGAAATAATAGTGCTGCTCTATTCCACCTTAGTCACAGCACATGTGGAGTATTGTGCCCAATTCTGGGTACCACAATTTAAGAATGGTAATGACAAGCAGGAATGTGTGCAAAGGAGGGTGACCAAGATGATTTAAAGAGTCTGGAAATCATGGTTTATTAGGAATGGCTGAGAGAGTTGGGTATGTTTAGCCTGGAAAAGAGGAGACGATAGCAGATATTATGCCCACCTTCAAATATTTAAAAGGCTGTTGCATGGAGGACGGAGTAAGCTTGGCTTCTCCTACTCCAGAGGATAGGACCTGAATCAAAGGATTCATGTTACAAAAAGAAGATTCCAATGAAACATCAGAAAGAACTTTCTGACAGTAAGAGCTGTTTATAAGTGGAACAGACTCCCATGGAAGGCGATGGTCTCTCCTCCCTTGGAGGTTTTCAAGCAGAGGATGGCGATCTACTGTGAATGATTTAGAAGAGATCCCTGCATTGTTGGGGGTTGGACTAGATTACTCTATCGCTCCCTTCTGACTCTACAGTTCTATGATTCTGTGATTTTTTTACCTCTTCCATTCCTAAATAATCCATTTTGAAGACAGAAAGCTACATTTTTATCTCTATATACAATAATTAATCTGTTTTTTTTTCTTTGGGAGTTTTATATTTGGCCAACAGTGGGGAATGAAGGGTTAAAATCTGCTACTCCCCAAAGCCAGGGCCATGCCTGTTTTGATTCTGTTCTCTGTGAGAAGCCCTGCTTGGATTTCATAGTTGAGCACACCTGCTTCAAGTGCTTTCCTCACCCTTAATTTGAATTTTTATATGATATTTTCTTCACTATATTCACCTTCACCCTCATAGTACTTAACTGGTGATAATACTCACAGCATAATACAGCAGTGCTGCAGCTTGAAGAAACCTTTATTTTCCTTTTTTGCGTGCCTTTTAATTTGATCCAACCAGTATGTATCTATGTGGAACAGATGGTATATATTTGGGAAAAGTTTTAAAAGGGAGAGGCTGAAACGCAACTCATCTAACTGCAACAAGGTTTTGCATATACTCATTGTACCATACCACTCTGATTAAAGCATCCATAGCAGTTCTATTGTTTCGGAATGTGAGTTGAAGTGATATTTCAGCAGGGAGAAAGTAAGCATCTCAGGACTAGTAATTAATGAATAAGCTGGGGGTGGGGATCCGGCCCCGTTGAGAGTTTCAGAACATCATCAACATCCCTTCCCCCTCAGTGCCCAAGAGGGAAAAGTGTGTGTTGCTCCTGATGAGAAGTCCACAGGGACAAGGCAGGAGTGGAGAGAGCTCCGAGGGAAGAAATTGCTTCATCAAAAAGTGCAGGACATGTAGAAAGGCTGCTGGTTAGAGGCCTGGCACTGATCCTGGTTGTGCAGGATTCCCATTGCCTGACCAACAGTTTTTTTTCTGGGGGTGCAAGGGACAAGGACACGGGTTTCAGAGAACCTGATTCAGGGGTCCCTGGCTCTAGGCCCTTGCATGGTCCCCAAGTTAAAGATTATATTTTCTTAAGGAATAAATCAAGAGGTAGGTGTATGCATGCAAGTAGAATTGACAAGGCAACCTGCTCAATTCTGACTGTGAGGAAATGACCCCTGGAGCCCTTGAAGACCCACTATGACCAACTGGCGGCACACTGAGAGACCTTGTTACTGATGTCCCCACCAGCGTCTAATGCCACCGCCTGTGATGTGCTATGGGATCACTTTCAGTTTATGCAACCTGATTGTGTGAATAAGGTGCTTGAATCTCTATGGCTCACCACATGCCCCATCGATCTCTGCCCATTTGGCCTTATTAAGCCTAGCAGAAGAGTTTTGACTGGTTGGGTCCTGAGCATGGCTAATTTTTCATTGTGTGAGGGGGTGGACCCTTCCACCCTGAAATAAGTGGTGGTACGGCTACTCATAAAGAAGCCTAAAGAACTTTTAAAGAAGTTTCACTTCTAGTAAAGCAGCAGGTATGCAGCCTAAGGGTCCAAATTTGTCACTGGACGGTCAGGTGCCCCCAGTGGCTAGAAGCACCTTTTATTAGTTCTAGCTGGTAGAGCAGTTGCAACCATTCAGTACTGATCTGTGATTTTAAAAAAACCCACCACCCTGCCAATATATATTTAAATGTATATTCTCGCTCAAAAGATGTATTTTAGATATGTATTTTGATGTTTAAACTGCTGAGAACTGTATTGCCGTGTTATCTGCCTTGTGGAACATGCTGCCCCTTGAAATTAGATAGGCCCCACCATTTCACAAATTTTGCTGGATGTTTTAAAACTCTCCTATTTTCTACAGGCTTTACCAGAAGGATAAGTTGACAATCTTATATTTTTCTTTGGAAAACTGTTTTTATCTGTTGTCGTACAACACTATGGTAATTTGCAAGTTTTGATGGTTTATAAATATTCAAAGAGAACTGTGAAAAACAGTGAATAGCTGTGGTCTGAACTGCACAGTAGTCCAAAAGCTGTGGGTCAGGTCTTATTTCATATAGGAATTTGCAAAGATCCAATTCCTCAAGCATCCCTCAGTTGGTACTGTGCTGTCAAGGTGAGAATTTGTCCTTTTATATGCAAGTGTAACCTTGCCAATGCAGCATAAAGGATAACAGGAAGAAGGAAGCAGAGAAGATGAGAATCGCAGAGCTGCCTAACAGCATTAGTTCAACTTTATTATGAAAGTGTTTTTAAATTCATGTAGGGATGTAGAGAAAATGAATCACATCTGAGTGTCTATTATTTTTTGCATCTGGATATCACTAGGAAGTAACTGGACATAAATTTTACACTGATTCCAGACTGAGAAATACTGTATGATGGGTTAGCAGCAATCACCAGATCACTTCTGACAGAGAACTACTATGGGGACTTGGAAAACTCACATCAGTGCTTTAAGTCTTTGAACCAAAATCACCTGTGTGGAATTTACTACACTTGACATCCTGAATCTGAAATTATTCCCTAGCTATGCAAGGTCAGCTCTCCTCCTCAGAGAAATTGTAATAATAATAGCAGAAGGGACTGCTATATAATTGTTAAGGTGACATATATTCAGGCGACTCTTTGGGTCTATTTCGTTGGCTCCCAGCTCTGAAATGTCATATATTCATAAACTCTGTGATAAACTTGACTAGCAAAATGACAGGCCCAATTTCAGGTTATTGTAGATCCTGAACATACACTGTTACACATACTGGGGCAAGTGAATGGGTGAGATGGTCTTCTCTCCTATGTTGGCAGTGATTGCTGCTCCTGCTCCACTTCACCATTTCCACTTTACGTGGAAGGGTTCATTGGTAGAGCATCTACCTTGCACTCAGAAGGTCCCAGATTCAATCCCTGGCATCTCGAGGTAGGGCAGAGGGAGAACCCTGTCTGAAACCTTGGAGAGTCATGGCTAGTCAGTGCAGGCAATACTGAGCTATAGGGACCAAGTCTGAGTCAGTATAAGGCAGCTTCCTACATTTACTTACTTGCTCCTTGGACCCACACTAGTGGCACTGAGGAGTAGAAGCAATTGCTATCATTGCTGCTTTATCTGCCTGCTTCCACCTCCTAGAGTCAATGGGATAGCAGAAGCAAGGAGGATGAGCACGAACTAGGGACGATCTAAAACCCACCATGCCAAAACACCACCTTGTTTACTAAATGCAGAGTTGGGGATACAGTGATTTAGAAAGGGAGAACCATAAAAGGAATGAAAGTAAAGAAAGAAAACCCTTGGTTGCTGGTGGGAGCCATCATTGTGAGGTTAAATCCAGTTGAGAGCAGTGCTTCCTGCCCTTACTCGGGGGTCTCAAAAGAAAAAAAAAACACAGCACAGACAGTACTTGGGAGTGCACACATTTGAGTGGTAGCTGCTGAAAAAGACTTGTGAGGAGCAGTTTTGTGAAGCTCCCAACTTCAATTAAAAAAAGTTCTGGAAAAAAACTTTTGGCTCCATCATAGCAGAAACTGCCATGCAATGGGAAACAAATGCTAGAGGGTGAGTCAAGAGGGACTTGGCCAGTATGGCAGAGCCATAGCAATAGCTTCCCTTCAGCAGTGTTGCAGCCACATACTGGGAGGGGTAAGATCAGGGCTATGTGGGTGAGCCAGTCCAGCTCCATGTGCAGCTCCACCCCCACTGTCTGTAAGGGGCAGCGACCCTGTTGCCAGGAGACTATTGTGGTGATTCCACCCTACAAGGCAAGTTGCTTCTGCAGTAAGCTAGTGAGCAAATGTAGCCACAGCAGCTCCCTTGCTACCACCAGACTGGTTCCTCTTTGAGCCAAAGCAGTGAGAAGAAAGGTGAACTGCTGTCATCTGGCACAATTTGGAGGGACTCAGGAAGTGATTCTCAGCAGGTTCCTTTACTAACATAATTCTTTTGCATCTAAAATGAATACAGTTGCAGACTGTAGATGTCTCCGTAAACTGCACTGAGAAGTGTTTAATAGCTAGATCTTCTCAAGTTTCCCATGAGCCTCACAAATTTTACTCAGGGCTCTGACAATTCAACACAACTATATGCATCAAGCCCCTAACCAAAGTGCTCCCCACCAAAATGCCTAAATTATCTTACTCCTGTCCTGCTAACATTATTTCCAGTTTGTCTACTCTGGAACAGAGCCCAGCTGGGTTCTTGGCATACAGTTCTATGATGACAGTTTACAGTAAGAGTTCTCTTAATGTTAAGTATATTATATACTTTGAGGCCATTATATTAAATATCTTTGTATGGAAAAATTGAAAGGTTTATTTTTATAGAGCTACAAATGCCATGGGAATTCATTAAAAAGGCTTAATGTATAAAAACAGAGGTGGAGAGTAGAAAGCTGTATGTATTCTTTTAAATTATCCCAGTTTTCATAAAGTTTGATTATACCCCCTACAAGGTATGAATGCAAGTGTAAGAAAGTGTAAGATTAAGACACTTAAAAAAATTATATACAACACATTCATTATCATTCAAGGAAACAGTTGTATGCCACAAAAAATGTTTCACTCCAAGTGTTTCAGCTCTTACAAACTCAATTTCTAAATATGTGATATTGTAATTAAAACCCAGAAAGGCCTTCAGGAAAAGGGGGACAATTTTGAAATGGATCCTACAAGCACTAGTCTCATTAGGCAAGCTACACATACAAACTACATTTGATCACCACCAACTCCTCTAGGAGTATCTATGCATATTTCTTAACCATAGAAGAGCCTTCATAACAAGGTATTTTAAAAATCTCCTATTTAAATGTGTATTCCACTCTTCAAACAGAGGCTGATATGTGAAGAGTGCAATTAATTTAAAAGATTTTTTTTCCAGTACTCTTACCTTCCTGCTCCCAAAGCAAAACAGGGTATTTTTTATGTGCACCAATTTGCTTTCATTCTTTGGCCAGTATAAACCATAGCAAGTACTGCTTAGTGTTATGCAGACTGGCATTAATTAAAATGTAGCTAAATGTGTTTTACAGTCAATTTTTAAACTCTTGTTATATGCACTGAGTACAGAATTACTTCGGAATGCAATCATATTACGTTTGGCTCTAGCTGTATTTAACAATACTGCTTTGTAGTAAAATTCAACTTGTACCATGTAAGCACTTGCATACTCTTAATCAAACATTGCAGTGCAATATAATCTAAAATGAACATTCAAATCTCCTAATCTATGACCAACTTCCTGGCAGTTACATAATATACAACCTTTTACAGGTGATTGTGGGCAGATAAATTTTGCTAACCGGAGGAAAATTAATTTTTGCCATTTGAAAATGGGCTTTGTTTTCTGATGGTTATAGTAGGCTTGCCATACGTCAGGAAAATTCCTAACATGTCCTGGTTTGGGGGTGTAAAAATGGGTGTCAGAAATTTTACTTTTTGAAATATGGCAACGCTATGGTTATAGTTTCCCCATCCATTAGGTAATGCTATCCAATTTGGCTTGCACTGACTTTTTAAAAACTAATTCACCACCTAATAAGTTAATCTCCAGATTTATCAATATAAAAATGACCATATTTCTCTGTATCATAAATGCTAGATGAAACCTGGAATCTGCATATGACCTACTAAAGTTTCACCCAATCAGGTTTGCTATTCTCTTGTACACTTCATTTTAGGACTGTAACAAAAAAAACAAAAAAGCTATAGTTTCAATATCAAACCATTTTCACCTCTGCCCACACAGTTGCTAAGCATCCAACATGAGGAATTTTTCTAGAGAACTCAAAAGCTTGCTTACTACTTTGTGACATCAAACAAAGGCATGACCCAATAATAGATTTTTTGTTTTTCTTAAGAACCTACATAGCATCCTTTGCTTTTTGTGTTTGCTTAGATCAGGGATAAGGAATCTGTGGCTCCCAAGTTGTAGCTGGACTACAACTTCAATCATCCCTGACCATTGGCTATGCTAGCTGGAGATGATGAAGTTGGAGTCCAATGAACTTTGGGAGGGCCGCAAGTTCCCCAGTCCTGGCTTCAATGCTCTTTAACAACTATGGCTGGCATTATTGGTTGGTTGGTTGGTTGGTTGGTTGGTTGGTTGTGGTGAGGGAAAGGGTAGGGTTTCGCTATACTACTATTTCTATTGAATATTCTTGCCTTTTCTCAGTTATGCATCTTGTGCTATTCTTAAAATGATCATAAATGAATGCTCCGATTAGAACTGAGCTGAAATTTGCCAGAGAAGATATTTTCTTATACTATTTCTGAGAATTTTATACCCCACATCTGAAAAAAAGATCATTTTGCAAAGTATTTTCATTTGGTTTTGTTTGTTTCTGCTACATTTAAGTAGCATTGTTTGTTTGATTGTAAGTTGTCCAGAGAGTTTCATTTTATGGTGTGCCATCAAATGCTGAAAAAATAAAATATTTTTGCCTCCCCCTGGCCTGCTCACTTCGGTGATTGCCACAAGGGGTGCCAACTTGAATAAAATATTGGGGGGGACCAGGTAAGCCCAGCCCCACATAATCGATCTCATGACGCAGTGCACACACACCGTTTAAATAGGAATGCCCATCAACTTTGTGGGGGCCCTGCCCCCTCAAATATCTTGTTGTGGGGACTGAAGCCCCCATGGCCCCTAGGAGTTGGCTCCCATGATGGCCACCATTTTTTTCCTCACAGTGCCCTGTAATGATGCTAAGTCAGGGGCAAGGCAGAATATGCAAAATGGTAACCAGTTTGACAACATAATCGCTGGGTCTTCTTACAGCAATAGCAAGCGGAGCAAGAGATCGAGAGTTGAGGGAAAAGGCAGAAACCATGCCTTCTGTTGCTGGTGTGGAATGTTTACTTGAAAAAAAACTGGTTCAGAAATGGAAACTTTGTCATTCTCCAGAAGTTAACGGACTCCAACTCCCATCAGCCCCAGACAACCTGGCAAATGGTCATGGGTGATGAAAAATGTAGTTTAGCAACATCGAGAGGATCCCAGTTTCCCCACCCTTGCACTAGCTACCTTCAGATCTTCACAGCTTTGCTGAAGAGCCCAGGGCTTCTGTCAAGTCATACTGCAAAGGTGTTCAGGCATCTTAAATAATCCTTGTTTTATTGCACCTCCGCTATCCTTTATTGGTGTGCCGTCCTTAGCTATTGAAGTTTATATTGTTTTATATTGGGTCCCTTATATGTAACTAAAAGATGCAGTATTTTTAAAGCTAAAATCCAGAAGAAACAACGTAACCAAATATTATTCAAGTCAACCATGACATGGCATGTAATCAAAATACAATCACTGGTGGGGAAAGCATTTTCATAGCCATTGTCCATTTTGTATGAAATATGCATTAAATTATTAATAAGTCCTCTTAGGATAAAAATGTCAGAGCTTTTTAATATATGTTACCAGCGCCAGTTCAAAACAGTTATTGTTTGCCTTCACCACAGAAATGCTATTAAGCCTGTGGCTGTGAGTGACTGAATCATCTAATCCAGCGCAGTAAAATTGACTATATAATCTGTCGGAGAGACGCTACATCTACCATCAAAGCCAGCAAAGCAGAACCCCACATTCTATTTTCAGGTTCCAATTTTTATCAATACCTTACTGTGATGTGACTGATGCTTAGTATTACCTGAGAATGATAATAACAAAATTCCTGATATGCCAGTTTCAAAAATCTAATGCACAAGAAACATATCTGGAGCAGCAGTTTCAGCAGTAATGGTGCAAATTACATCATTTGTAACCATTTTAAGGAAAGGATACCTTCAAACAACGATAAAATATGGGTGCAGTTCTGTATACATTTTTCTTTTGATATACTGCAAGCCATCCATGAAGTTTATTAATCTTTGCCACTTTTTCTATCAGTCATGAAGCTGTAGCTTTTGCTTGCATAGATATCTGGCTCAGAAGCAAAATAAGGTGTTTGCGGATGGGGGCAGGGGAGGCCCGAAAGCGTATTTTAAGAGGCATAGTACCTGGCTGCAGCAGACAAATTGCAGCTCTCAACTAGCTCTTACCTGGTCTTGGTACACAAGGTTCAAAGTGATGGGGATATATGGATATAGATTAGAATTGCCACTGAAATCCTGTGTAAAATTAAATTCAAAGCAAAAGAGGGGGCTCCTCCTCAAGTGAAACATCGGAGTAATTTGTACAGAAGCCAAGAGAGTTTTAATAATACTAGCACAACCTCATGCAGAAGCAGCAGCCATCAAAAGCGTAGGAAACTAACTCATCAGGCATAAAGAGTACATATGGTCACATACCCACATTACAATCATCACATGAGAGACATTTTAAATGTATATAGTTTATGTTTCTATGTATATCCTGTTTTTCTGCCGCAAGGTACTCAACACAGTTTGCAGCCAGTAACTAAAACATATGAGCACACACTTCGGATTTCTCAGATCACTCCACATGAAAGCTATTACCATACAGTATGCCATTCATGTACAGTGGTACCTCGGGTTAAGTATTTAATTCGTTCCGGAGGTCCGTACTTAACCTGAAACTGTTCTTAACCTGAAGCACTCACTGCCTCTGTGCCGCCAGAGCACTATTTCTGTTCTCATCCTGAAGCAAAGTTCTTAACCTGAAGCACTATTTCTGGGTTAGCAGAGTCTGTAACCTGAAGCGTATGTAACCCGAGGTACCACTGTACAGTGGTCTGTATGGGCTGAATAGTTTTCTTTATGCCAGGGTGGGGGTGGGGACTTTGATTCTCTCTACACTGGTGCAACTTGTGAGATGTGGCATTGCAAAATGAGAGTGTTGTCCACCCACAACATGGCAGCTGAAACACAAAGGGGCCACCATGTCTCATAGCCACTGTCTTCTTGGAATAACAACACCTGCAAATGCAAAAATGTATTCAGCTTTATTTAAGATAGTGGTCATCGTGTATGCAAACGTTTATAGTGTGTTACAGCAGTAACAACATGTAGAATTTAAAATAGAATCTGGAATCTTGTGTGATATGATGAAAATTTTACAGTTTAATAATTCAAGCCATAGAGAAGCATCTCACAACCTTGAGTTCCCAGATATTCTTGAACTACAACTCCCGTCATCTCTGACCACTGGCCATGCTGGCCAGGGGCGCCGACTTATAAAAAATATTGGGGGGGCCCATACCGGGGTCCTGCCCCAGGAAGTTTTCTAAATTTTAGATGAAAATTAGTGAGTTTTTAAGTTTTTAAAAAGTATTTTAGAGTCATATGATCAACATTAGAACCCCGAAAACTCGACTCTCTATAACTCCACACTCCGGGAAACTCGACAAGCCTGAAACACTTTTTGGCTTTGAAAAAAGAAACAAAACATAAACACGCACGGTATTTTCGTAAAAAGCTAATTTAATTTACAGTAACAATTATGCTTATAGACTATTACAGAGCAGTGAATTTATAGCTCTGAAAAGACTGAAATGATATTTAAATAAATCCTAAACTATCATTAAAAGAATAAAACATAAAATATTGCTGTCGCACAGTAATAGCGCTTTGATTAATAAGTGAAATAGCTAATTTAAGCTTACTTTGAATAAGGCTGAGGGTTCATTAAATAAAAATAATATCTCAAAGTTAATGCTTTAATACAGTTAATAAAGTTAATACAGTATGCCTAATACTGTATGTAAATACTGTAATACTGTATGTAAATAACGGGCTTTAATTGGGTCTTACACCCTAAAAATATTTAAGTATTTGAAAATAACTAATACAGTACTATAGTAATATAGAAATACAGTACTAAACTAGTACTAATATTTTGAAACTGAAAATTTAACATTCTGTATGTATTTAATTCTCTATTTTATAAAGATTTTTAATATCTGACAGTGAGTTTGGAGTAGCCCAATGCAAAAATCCTGAGGATCCATGTGGATCCATGCTTTGTAACCACGTTTTTGCACCACTGTGACCGTAGGGAAAAGTGGGTGCGTGATTTTTTTGGTGCAAGATGTAGCCATGGACATGCTATGTTATCTGATGGTGAATTTGGGGTGACCCAATGCAAAAATCCTGAGGATCCATGTGGATCTGTGCTTTGTAACCACGTTTTTGCACCACTGTGACCCTAGGCAACAGTGGGTGCGTGATTTTTTTGGTGCAAGATGTAGCCATGGACATGCTATGTGATCTGATGGTGAATTTGGGGTGACCCAATGCAAGAATCCTGAGGATCCATGTGGATCCGTGCTTTGTAACCACGTGTTTGCACCATTGTGGCCCCTGGCCACAGTGGGTGCGTGATTTTTTTGGTGCAGGCTGTAGCCATGGACATGCTATGTTATCTGATGGTGAATTTGGGGTGACCCAGTGCAAAGATCCTGTGGATCCATGCTTTGTAACCATGTTTTTGCACCATTGCAGCCCCAGGCAACAGTGGGTGCATGTTTTTTTTTGGTACAGACTGTAGCCATGGACATGTAATGTGATCTGATGGTGAATTTGGGGTGACCCAATGCAAAAATCCTGAGGATCCATGTGGATCCGTGCTTTGTCACCACGTTTTAAATGGGGAGGGAAGGAAAAACACAGAAGGGACAAGAAGCACAAGAGGGGTGTGCGGAGAAGCAGCTGGCTAAGAATGCAGGGGAGGAGTTTAACGGGGTGGGGGGAGGAAAGGAAGGCAAAAGTCCCCCCCCCAGCCAGCCCTCTCTCTCTCTCTCTCCCACCTGCATGTTTGAGGTGGTGGTGGGCTGGAGCCTGCACGCAGTGTGACTAGGAAAGAATTAGGAGTCGATGCTTTCCTTAACCCTCTGCTTGCCAGGAGGGCAGGGGATTCCCTGCTCTTTGTTGAGTTTGAGCAAATGCAGCAAGAGAAGCGGGTGGGCAGTAAGACCCTGAGGCAGAATGCTTCTGCCTTCCCTCGCCCGACCGACCAACCGCCCGATCTTATTTTTCCCTGATTTTTGCCGCTGCGATCCGGCTCCAGGGACCACACATTCGCTCAATAATTTTCTTAAATTATTGGGGGGGCAGAGCCCCCCCAAATGAATTTTTGAGGGGGCTCGGGCCCCCTCAGGCCCCATGGAGTCGGCGCCTATGATGCTGGCTAGGAATGATGGAATTGTAGTCCAACAACACCTGGGAACCGAAGGTTGAGAAAGGCTGGCTTACACAAAAGTGAAGGGGACTGCCAGTCACTTTCACTTTCAGTACATAATTTCTGTCTTAAACATGTTGTAAAACTATTTAAATGGCTTGTATTATGTTGCATATTTTAAGGTTCACATTTCATGTAAATGGGGGAAGTTCTCTCATTAAAAATTACAATAGTGATGTTGTTGTTTTATCTTTTTGTAAACTACTTTGAGGGGTTTTTTAAAAAAAAGCAATGAAGTGATGCATGTGTGTGTACACACACATTAAATAAATAACTAAAATTCATAAAAATCTTGAGAAGCAGGAATCAAGCCAATTTTCTCACTCAGTGACTCAGGCTGCTAGACCTTTTAGCTCAGCTACCAGCATGCAGGTTACTGTAACAAGTGGTAGAGTGTCTACGGTCAGTGCAGTGCTTTCCCTTGATTGTGCCTTGAACATAAGAGCAATTCAAAGTCAAAGTTCAAAATTGGATGCAAAAATATACAGTATTGATTTAGCAGTGTACAACACAGTAACAGCTGCACAAATTTTAGGGCAGCGGCAAAAAGTAAAGGTGCAGGGAAAGGATTTGTGCTATTATTCCAAGTAAAAGTGGTTTCTGTGAAACGTCAAACCCAATTTCATGTCTGAACATCACTTGCCTCTTTCAGCCCAGGCCAATGCACTTCTATTGAAGTAGAACCTTAAGACAGATGAATGCTTGTAGTTTGTCAAAGATATTTCTGAATTCAGAATCCCTCAGGCTAGAAGCCCCCATATTTCAAATAAATGACTCGATCTCACAGCCTTGTTCCATCATTTCAGGAAATTCAGGAAAACAGTTACAGTAACAAAAATGACTCAAACTTTAGATGTCACAGAAGACAATACAATACCAACTGTGTATTTTAGCTTCCTGTGTAAGATGGTTCATTAGATTCATCACTAGGAGATGGCTCAGAGATAATGTCAGTTCCACTGTTTTTTTGCTCAAATACACTCCAGGAAATCAAACTAGGACTAATGGGTTAATTTGTCTCCTCAATTGAGTGTCCTGGTTCCTTCCACAGATGGCTGCATGCTTTAATGCAGTTTCTGGAATTCAGATGTTCTTTACAAAGTTATCGTGTTGAAAAGGTCCATAGAAACTACCACTATTTTGTAAATACAAGGTTCTAAACTGCACTTCACAATCTATTGAATCCACTAATGGTTTGTGGTTCACATGTTGCAATTTATTATCTATTAAACAAGTGAACATTGTGAGGTGCACTCCCAACCACACAATAATTAGCATTATGTTATCATTTTAAAATAACCACCGTATTTTTTTGAACAGGAATAATAGGAAAAAAATCATTTAACTATTTGGATGCTGAAGGATATAAAAGCTCTATCAGCAGAAGGTACAAACGTACAAAGCAAAGTGTTGGCATATCCGTGGATGCCAAAAAGTGCACGCACACACAAACACGCACACACAAACAAACAACTGGATGCTATACATAAAACTGTGGCCATGGACTGCATGTGGCCATGGACCGCATTTAGGCTCCATGTTTAGTTCATCAGCCCCATTATGAAATCCAGAGAAGCCCAGATTTCATTTACAAATCTTAAGGCTGAAGCTGTATGTTTGAAAATGTAAAAGAGACTTCCACACGTACCTCGGATTTTGTCTGATGGTATGATGCAAAGTTCACATCTCAATTGCTGGCCAGCAGGGGGGAGGGGGAGCAGCCAAGTGCCCCCTCAGCTCACCTTTAAGGTGAACAAATGATGAAAAGCATGGATCAATAAAGTGTGATCCAGTACACTGAGGGAGAGTGGCATATCTCCTCAAGTTACAGCAGCAACAGTCCATGTGTGCCATGAGATGCTTTGCCCTCTTGACTCCCACTGTCCATGACCAGCGTTTTTTCCTAGAATAGGTGTCAGTACTCACCATGAGGTTGTTACAGTAAGCGCCACTCTTTTTAACAAAAAGAGGTGCTGGTACTGTGTACTGTTGAGTACTCCCTGGGGAAAAGCACTGTCTATTACCAATGGCTATGCTGGCTAAAGCTTATGGGAGATGGAGTCCACAGCATCTGAAGTGAAACCTCTTGGCTACCAGTGAGTTACAGGGTACCTGTGCGGTTGTGGAGAATGTTAGTTATTCAATGCTTGTTGCAGATCTTTACTGATTAATAAAGTTGCAAGTATGACTTAATTTATATCTGGGGTTTTTTGCATTCTTATAACATTCTATTGTATTTATAAAATAATAAATTCATTGAATTAAATAATAATAATGTAAAGTTAACGACCTTGCATCCAAATACTGGCATATGTCTTCATTCAGGGTGGGTGGGGGGAGAAGGTGGCAATGAGGAAGCACCAACCTCTAAAGCAGGGGTAGCCAACATGGTGCCATCCAAATGCTTGCCCTTCTTTTTGGCAGTGATTGTATTTTATTAGGCCTGTGTGTGTCATTTTACATCCTGGTTCCAGAACCTTAAAATCATTGCACAGCCTATTCCTTGGTGAGGAGGCTGCATTCTAGCTATGTTTCGGGAACAAGCAGTCAAATGAAAGACTACAAAAAGTGGAGAGTGGGACCACAAACCTGCCACCAAAGCCCAAAACACAAATGGGGACACACACAGTTTAGATTGGCTTCGCCCCTAATCTCCATTCATTGGTCAGAAAATGTGTGCCTACAAACGTACCGGTAAGTTCTGAACTCCCAGTCATTTGGCAAAGCACTGATTGTTTGTTTGTACTAGAGCCTGGGTGGTATGTATAGAGGCCCCTATGCATAAGTTCCAATCCACATAGTCTCATTTCATACCTCTCTACCTTTGGGGCCATCTGCAC